>NC_059434.1:72035712-72748212 GCF_021028975.2 Sphaerodactylus townsendi
ATTCTCAGAGGCAGAGCCGGCTTCAGTCAGTTCCCAATGCACCAGGAGACAGCACAAGAGGTTTGACCTTTTGCCCTAAATGCTGCCCTGAAAGCAATATATCTAATTCTCAACATGGCAGTATCTGTGGATACTTAAACAGGGAGACTGGAGGCATCAGCAGGCAACACCAATCTTTCTGCAAACTTCAGAAAAGCCCCAAGTTTGCCAAAGAAATCTAGAAAAAAAACAGGGGAGGGGTTTTTAAACCCTCCCCAAAATAATAGAAACAGCACCTCTAGCTTTAAGAAACAAATGCTTTCTATGGCTGTTGCTAGGCAACTATAGCAGCATTGCCAGTTGAAGCCCTGGTCTCTATTGTGGAGAAAGGCAGGGGTTTAAATGATGTAAATAATATTAAATATAGCTGAGGCTGGAGGGCATATAAAGTGTAGGTGGATTTGTGGGTGGGAAGCAGGGAAAGGAAAAAATATGGGAGTTGCCAGTTGGAGGAAAGACGAAATAATGTAGGGAGGGGTACAGAGGAAGAAATGAAATGCCTGGCTGCCAACAACTAACAGCTTGATTCAGATACAGGGGTTGAATGCACAGTCATAGGGAGTGGTGGAAGGCCACACCAATGCGTTTGCCCCCTCTGCTGGCACAAAGGGCACCCCCGCCAGCAGAGAGGGCAAAGATGCCAGAGGCCAGCTGCCATTCAGCTCTGCAGTGACAAAACCCGGAAACCAGGGCTCCTGCAGAGCAGTGCTGGCATCCACTCGGATATTGGCATGACGGTGGGTGAGCTGGGGTGTTCCCAGTGGCGGAGCTGACATTAGTCAGCTTCTACCACCAGTCCCCAGACCTGCTAGACTTTTCCTAGGCATAGGCTGGTAGGGGTAAAGAAGGGTGGTAGTGATGATAAAATGGAGACGAGAAGAACAATGTTCTTGCCTGTTGGGGAGAAAAGAGGGGTATAACTAAAGTAAATAAATGACTAAAAAAATGCAGTCTCTTGACTATATTGCTGGTCAACATTGTGGAATGAATGACTTGTGAGTTCACACAGTTCTGCTATACTTAATCAGAGTATCAGTGCACTGGGTGCTTTCACCCCCTTGCTATGCCTCTGTGTGAGACAAGATACTAGATCAGTGATGACGAACCTTTTTGAGACCGAGTGCCCAAATTGCAACCCAAACCCCACTTATTTATCACAAAGTGCCAACCCGGCAATTTAACCTGAATGCTGAGGTTTTAGTTTAGAAAAAACCGGTTGGCTCCTTCTTCCTCCACCCCACCCGCTCGAGCAGGGGCTAGCCTGCTGTAGCGTCCAGCATGTCCCATGTGTACTGCTCTGTGCCTCTCTAGCATCTCTGCCTCCTCTGCACCCCCCCTCCTCTGCCTCCTCTGCACCTCCTCCTTAGGCAGCCACCCGGAGCACAGGCACAAGGCCCGCCAGCCGAGTCCTCCCTGCTTACCGCGGTGCGCGCATGTTGTGCTCAGTGGCCCAGGTCAGTCTAGATGGGTGTGGGGGTGATTTTCCGCCCCCCACATGATGAACTCTGTGTGCGCGTGCCCACAGAGAGGGCTCTGAGTGCCACCTCTGGCACCCGTGCCATAGGTTCGCCATCACTGTACTAGACTATATGGACTGCTGGTCTGATCCAGCAGGGCTCTTCTTACATTCTTACGTTCCTAATGAGATATAAAGATTGCAAACAAACAAGCTTTGTATGGGACCATTTTCTCTTTGTTGCACTTGCCTCTTGATTTCTTTTCCTCACTTCCCTATTGTCTCCCATTGATCAGCGATGCACAAAGACACTTCTGCTCAAACGGCAGTTTCATTTCAAATTGTGAACTGTGCTTTCAAATACTCAGGAAGATATTCAACCTGAAATTGCTCTCAATCATACTGCAAATGTTCTGCAAAAATTGAATGATCGCTGCTATCAATATTTAGACTGTAAACTGCTCTAAGCATCTTTGTCTTTGAATTACTATGCAAAACGTTATGTATGCTGATGTAAATAAAAAAAATGATTTGCATTTTTGTGTGACAAGCACAATCAACTCACAGGCAACTTATGGTTACCCTGTAGGGTTTTCAAGGCAAGGGACCGGCCCTGTAGGGCTTTCAAGGCAAGGGACCGGCCCATTCTGCACAAGTCACTCACCAATGTTTTGAAAATGTCTACAAAATGTTTTCAATCCCCTCATTTGTTTGCAATCACCCTCGAAACAATTGCTGGCTGCTATTTTGCGGTCATTCCAGGTTTTTTATCTCCCAGATCTGTAAATCCAATGGTATGACGCTTCAAAGCCTCCTGCTGTGATTCTCTAGGGATCGTGTCTTTGAAGCTGCGGAGACACAACTCCTCAAAATTTTAAAAAACTGACAAAAATACAGTGTGAGACAGCTAGTGAGAGCTAAGGAAATGACAACCACAAGGAAGTCTGGGAGGTGTAGGAAACTTCTTCAAGACGTACACACAGCAAGTGAAAATGTTTTCAAGATGTTTTCAGAAAAAGAACTGCTAGGGAACAGGATGCAAATAAACTGTTTTGAGGCTGGAAATAAAACTTTTTGGGTGAAAAACTACGGTGAACACTTCAGTTTTATTTCCTGCCTCAAAATGTTTTATTTTGGTTATGGGGAAAGGGCCACCAACAGAGGTGGTTTGCTATTGCTTGCCCTCTGTGTCACAGCCCTAAACTTTCTTGGAGGTCTCCCATCCAAATACTAATTGGGGTCAACCCTACTTCGGTTCTGAGATCTGACAAGCTCAGGCTAGCCTGGGTCATCCAGGTCAGGGCAATATGCTTTTTACTATATCTATATTAGAGAGCCAGTGTGGTGTAGTAGTTAAGGTATTGGACTAGGATCTGGGAAACACAGGTTTGACTCCCCACTCTGCCGTGGAAACTTGCTAGGTGACCTTGGGCCAATCACATACTCCCAGCCGTGACCCTGGCAAGTATTGGATGGGAAACCTCTAGAGCAGGGGTCTGCAACCTGCGGCTCTCCAGATGTTCATGGACTACAATTCCCATCAGCCCTTGACAGCATGGCCAATTGGCTGATGGGATTTGTAGTCCATGAACATCTGATGGGATTTGTAGTCCATGAACATCTGGAGAGCTGCAGGTTGCAGACCCCTGCTCTAGAAAAATACAAGGTAGTGATGCAGAGGCAAACAATGGCATACAACCTATGGATGTCCCTTCCTTTAAAACCCCTACAGCTGTGACTTTATGGCAACAATAACATCTGGTTGTGGTGGGTTTTCCTGGCTGTGTGGCCATGGTCTGGTAGTTCTGGTAAACCACAGCCACACAGCCTGGAAAACCCACCATAACCAGTTGAATCTGGCTGTGAAAGCCTTTGACAATACAACAATATCTATTTTTAAATATATATTTTAAAAAAACAAAGGGAAAAAGTATCTATTGAGCATCCATTGCAACCAAACAATGTTTTCATCTTGGGGAGTACCAATATTAGCTGTTGTGCCTCTTTTTCTTTCACTTCTTTCAGCCTAAATGAAGGCCAAAGGGGACATCTCAGCGTAGACACCAGAGCACAACCTAACATCGTATATACAGAGAAAGATGTTCAAGGCTGGTGATTACAATCAGAGATATAAATTGACTAGTCAACCAGCTGCTCCTCAGTAACCTCCCTCTTCTCTCTGTTCCTGTTGTTGCTGCCGCTGCCAGATAAATCCTTGGTGAATGAACTGGACTGCAGGGCAGCATTCTGAAGCCTTCTTTTAAAAAGAGAAGAGACCTTTCTGCAAAGGGGCAAGAGTTATACCTTCCATAACCTGCTACTATGAAAAGTGCTTTTCAGTCTGTACATCCCCCTCGCCCCCGAACGCTACAGTTTTTTGAATGGAGATCCAGGGGCAATGGAACCACTTCAACCTCTGGCCCTTTCTGTGCAGTACAAATAAAGCATCCTGAGAATGGGGGGCGGGGGGACATTTTGGGGAGGAATTCTGCACAACCTTCCCCCCAAATGCCCTTAGGACATTTTATTCCAGCTCAACCTGCGATTTTAAGAAAACGCTAAACTAGCAATTCTTTTTTGGCAAGGTGGGGTCAAGTCATTTCCTGCTTGCTGTGTGGATATCAGGAGAGCAGAAAAATATTATTTTTCCCACCCAGTGATTTCAAAGCTCTTGCTTTTGTTTTTGCTGCTCAAGCTTGCCATTTTGTGCAACTGCAGAGATACTCCATGCAGCTGGCCAGGGGCGTAGTTCCAAGGGGACGGGGTGGTGGTGGTGCATGACGCACCGCCTGTGCGCCCCGGTGAGGGTGTGGCAAGGGCATTCCAGGGGCATTCCAGGGGCATTCAGGGCAGGGGCGTTCCAGGGTGGGACGGAGCGGAGGGCAAACTAGTGCACCGGGCGCTTTCCCCCCTTGCTACGCCTCTGCAGCTGGCCATTTGGTGAAGGTTTCCCACAGAGGTTTCCCTCTGCTTGCAGCTCATCCACATGTGATTTCACTGTAAAAAGTACATGAATACAGTTGATTTTGCCTGGTGATCCTACGCATGTGTCATTTTTCCTTTCTTTTTGAGGGAGCTGCCTTTGAAGCTACAATGACATGCTATGAAAATCTGCAGTATATGCATATTTCAAGTCATCGTAGCTTTGACAACAGTTCTCTCAAAACAAAATAAAAAAGGAAAAATGACACGTGCGTGGGATTTCCAGGCAAAACAAACTTTATCCATGTAGTTTTTACAGTGAAATTGCACATGGATGAGCTGCAAGCAAAGGAAAACTCCATGGGAAACCTTCACCAAATGGTGGGTGGGGTGGAGAATCACAAGTGGGAGAAAATGGCGGGTGCGAGTGAGAGCTACTGAAGGGGGGAAGGTGGGAAAAAGAACCGCTTTCCTTGGCAATGCTTTTTATGTCTGTGCTATGTGGACCAAAAAAAAAGCCAAACTTTTTTTCCCCTCAAGTCTGCAAGACATTTTATTTGTGCTGAGCAGAAAGGGCCAATGTTTGTACTTGGGTGCCTGGGGAAGGGGGAAAGGAGGCAGAGTTTCACAGCAAGAAGAACTCAGCAAGGAAACAATATGAGAGCTGAGTGAAACCTTTCACTACCTGATGTCTGAGAAGCAAATGCAGAGCTTGAGGGACCAGCCGTTTTACACAAGATAAGGCAGCTTCTTATGAATATATTCAAGATCAATTTAAGATAATCAGCAAATGTTGAGCAGCAGTTGTAGTTATTTTTTGATGAGTCTATCATTTTTCATAACCACATGAGTTCAGTTCCTGCTGAGGAACATGTGAACTGGATACATGAAAGAAGGAAGATTTGGCTTCTCGACCCTGCATTAATTTATGTCCTGGAAAACTTTATTGACATAAGTCTAATACAACAACAGTGGGGCAATCTCAGACTTGCTCTCTTCTAATCTTCTTTGACATACAGCATGTAACAAACCAAGCTGGACCATACATGAAACCCTGTTCTTCCTGTCTGACTATTCCCTTCCCTCACTGATTTTTTATTCACGTTGTGTTGGTTGCTGTGAGCCATGTTCTCCGAAAAGAAAAAAGAAAAACATGCTCCGTAGAACAAATCCTTAAAAACAAACCAACAAAACAACTACAACAGTGCACTGGATGCTGCAGAGACCATAGCAGAAAAAGAAGCCTGGCTTTCATGAGCTCATTTATACAAAGTTTACTTTATATTACTGAGAAGACAAGACTCACTTGAAAATACAATAATGCTAGGAAAAGTTGAAGGCAGCAGGAAAAGAGGATGACTCAACAAGAGGTGGGTTGACTAGTCAAGAAATCATGACCTCAGAGGCCTAGCGCCAAGGGAGCGGGGGTGGGGGGTGTCGCAGTGGTGGGATTCAAACATTTTAACAACAGGTTCCGATGGTGGTAGGATTCAAATAATGACTGTTAAAAAGTATTTAAAAATATTTTAATATCACTTTTTTATTTTAAGTATTAAAAATATTAATACTTAATAAAAATATTTTAAGTATTAAAAAAGTGATATTTTAAATTCTAACAACAGGTTCTACAGAACCTTCGGAACCCCCTGAATCCCACCTCTGGGTGTGTGCGACACCCTGGGCGGGCACCCCTGCGGAGGTGTTCCGGGGGTGTGGCAGGGACGGGACAGGGCGTTCCGGGGGCATGGCGTTCCAGGGGCTTGGAGGGGCGCGCGTCGTGTGCATGCACTGGGCGCACTTTCCCCTCGCTCCGTCCCTGCGTGGCCTTCAGTTTACAAGACCTGTGCAAGGCTGTTAATAATAGGATGTTTTGGAGATTATTAGTTCATACAGTCACCATAAGTCAGAAGCAACTTGACTGCACATAAGATACACTGATATCCTGAGCAGATTTTTCAACCAAGGAATATTTTCCAGATTGATTGTGTGGATACAGAAAGATGCAGTCATAAGTCAACTCCTTGAACTGGTGAACTTTAGGAGATGGAGGATGAGTAACTTATGCACAACTGCAACAGCCATGTTGAAGTTTACATTTCTTTCCACACAGAGGCCTCTTCTACACATGCAGAATAATGCACTTTCAATCCACTTTCAGTTGTTTTGATAGAGCAAGTGATCATGAAGTGGAAGCACAAACTAAAAAAAGAAACGCAAATATCTCTGGGGATAAGAGGAAGACCTATTTTGCAGTTCTTGTGGTGGATTAAATGAATGTGAGTGCTATTTTCCCTTTCACTGTAGAAAATGTAATTCATGGTGGATAGACTTTCAAAATCTACTGGTAAGAGAAAAAAGTTTTAGCACTAAAATTGAAGCAGAAAAGTGCATGCCAATCTGGTTGAAAGGAAAGTGACTTAAGAAATAGTATGAAGTAGTATTACAACAGTCAGCAACTGCTACTTAATTGCAAACAAGCAACTTAATAGAAAATAAACATGCCAATATTTTCTTCTCCTAGTTTTCAACTGCAGTTGAAAAGTATATCTCCATTTTTCATAGAGCTCCAAGGTGAGAGAATGCCTAGCTGATTTATAAGGGCTCAATAGAGAGTTCCGGAAGAGACCATAGCCGGGACCAAAATCAAGTCCACCCCCTTGCAATGCAGGAATGCATGAAATCCAAAGAGACACATGACAGATGGCCCGTCCAAGCTATATATTTTAAACCTCCAAAGAAGGAGACTCCACCACATTTCGAAGTAGTGCATTCCACTGTCGAACAGCCCTTACTGTCAGGAAGTTTTTCCTTTTCCTTCACCTTGAACCCATTACTCCTGGTTCTAGTTTCTGGAGCAGCAGAAAACAAGTTTGCTCTCTCACCAACATGACATCCCTTCAAATATCTAAACATGGCTATCATGTCACCTCTTAATCTACTCTTTACCAAACTAAACATACCCAGCTTATGTAGGGCTGCCAGGGTAGAAAGGGAAGAAAAACCGGTCCTACAGCTTCTGGACTCGTTTTATATTCATGCAAAGAGGATGATTGAGGGACTGGAGCACCTTCCCTATGAGGAGAGGCTGCAGCGTTTGGGACTCTTTAGATTGGAGAGGAGGCGGCTGAGGGGGACTATGATTGAAGTCTACAAAATTATGCATGGGGTAGAAAATGTTGACAGAGAGACATTTTTCTCTCTTTCTCACAATACTAGAACCAGGGGACATTCATTGAAAATGCTGGGGGGAAAAATTAGGACTAATAAAAGGAAACACTTCTTCACACAACGTGTGATTGGTGTTTGGAATATGCTGCCACAGGAGGTGGTGATGGCCACTAACCTGGATAGCTTTAAAAGGGGCTTGGACAGATTTATGGAGGAGAAGTTGGTTACAAGCAAAGCTGCCAGAATCGCCAGATCCTCTTTGATCTGAAGGATTGCAAATGCCAACCAACAGACCAGGTGATCGGGAGCAACAGCCATGAAGGCCATTAGTTCACATCCTACATGTGAGCTCCCAAAGGCACCTGGTGGGCCACTGCGAGTAGCAGAGAGCTGGACTAGATGGACTTTGGTCTGATCCAGCTGGCTTGTTCTTATGTTCTTATGTTCTTAACTGTGGCAAGTCCCTTGTTAAATCCAAAGAATCCACATAAAAAGTTTCCCAGGAAGCTTTAGGAAATGCTGGTAGCTCTGTCAGTTCCCTTCCCAATCCCATTCCTTCAAGCACAGCATTCTTCCCTCCACAATGTTCAGGGTGAACCTCGCTCATCTGTCCAGGCATCTTGAAATAACTCCCTCACATGCAACTTAGGGTTTTTTTAAAAATAATCTAGCGTAACTGTCCATATGTAGCTTTCCATCTGCATCTGATACATGCACACAAAAGGGTCTGCTACCATGTGAAAATTTCTTCCATCTCTCACTACAGGAAAAATGTTATTTCCATAGAAAGCTACTGAAGTCCATTACCAAAATGAGTTGCACTGTGTCAGGTCCTGAGACTGAAGTCAATAAGCGGACTCTGGATGCTGGATCAGAAGGCAAATCCTGACACACTGACAGTACTGCATCCTAACAATACTGATGCTGTGTGTGAACTTCTAAATCTCCAAACAGCTGCCTGAACTCATCAGAGCTTGTAAGCCCAGTCTCATCAGAGCTTGTAAGTTAAGCGGGGTTGGCCGCAGTTCATACTTGGAGGCGAGACAACCAATGAAGGCTTGGGTTGCTTGCAGAGAAAGGCCATGGCTGATGGTCCTGGGGTCACCATGAGGTGGTTAAACAGGGAAACAAGCAGCCATGAACTTCCTCACGACATACCTGGAGCCCTGCTCAGCACAGCTGGAGAGAGAGGGGGTCATGGGCAACAAGGAAAGACTGGTAGAAGCCACAATCTGCTTTGGCTCCCGATGCATCAGAGAATTTAATGAACTGCAATCAAGTGTCCAAATTGCTCACTATTTATTTAATGAGGAAGCTACAAGAGGAACTCTTTATTAGAGGCAGAATCTATAATGCTAAATAATGCATTGTCACTTAAGTCTCCACTTGGAATTCCTTATTGCATTTATATTGCACATGCAGACACTGGTGAGGAAATACTCATTATGATTAATTTAAAGCAACCGAGAAAGAATAACGTTAGTGTTACAAAGGGAAGAAAGCATTTAGGATAATTTGTGTGAATGCATTGGCTTTATTTATTGCAAATCCTGACAGGATTTGCCAGGAGAAAACTTGAAACTGGACTTCTGGGCGCTCTCCATAAGCAGCCTAAAATGTCTTTTAAAATAACATTTAATCCTCTAGAGAATGCCACTCACAGCAGCCTAGTGAAGAGTCTGAACCCAGTGAAATTGTCAAGGAAACAGGGGAGTGAAAGAGTTTCAAGTTATTATAATCACAAGTATTGCTACTACTGGGTCTGATGAACCATTATGGGATGGTAAAATCCACTACGGCTCTTTAAATTCTCATGCAGTATTAAAATGTGCTGCTTATGAATTCTGTAATAACGGGCTGTCAGGATCAACCAAGCCACTATGCCTTAATCATGAAATGCATTTATTCCATTCAGTTCGGATGCAATCCAAAAATGTCTAAATGAGGGGGCCTGAGATCTGTTTCACGTACATTTCCTCGTTCTTATGCAAGCATCCTTTGGTGCAGGCACTATTTTTCTGTTTAGAAGTACCTGCTGAAACACAGTTTTATATTTGGCGGTTGTGGGTTTTCCAGGCTGTGTGGTTGTGGCCTGATAGTTTTTGCTCCTAATATGTCACCCACATCTGTGGTTGGCATCTTCAGAGGAATGTCATGGTAACACGTGTTTCTCTCTGTGGCACAGTGTGGAATGATTGTGTGGAGGGGTATATGTTTTGTCCACCTCACAGGTGGGGGCGTGGGAGGTGTATTTGTATGTGTCCAGGTGGAGTCATATATATGAATGGAACATTAGGAGAAAAACCTACCAGACCACGGCCACACAGCCTGGAAAACCCACAATGGTCAGTTAATTCCAGTTGTGAAACCCTTCAATGACACACAGTTTTAAGTCCTTGCACTTGTAAATAATGAACTACATTTATACACATTTACATTTATATTATACTCTCTCTCAGGAGCAGCAGTGGCGTAGGAGGTTAAGAGCTCATGTATCTAATCTGGAGGAACCGGGTTTGATTCCCAGCTCTGCCGCCTGAGCTGTGGAGGCTTATCTGGGGAATTCAGATTAGCCTGTACACTAACTTCACGCCAGCTGGGTGACCTTGGGCTAGTCACAGCTTCTCGGAGCTCTCTCAGCCCCACCCACCTCACAGGGTGTTTGTTGTGAGGGGGGAAGGGCAAGGAGATTGTAAGCCCCTTTGAGTCTCCTGCAGGAGAGAAAGGGGGATATAAATCTAAACTCTTCTTCTTCTTCTTCTTCTTCTTCTTCTTCTTCTTCTTCTTCTTCTTCTTCTTCTTCTTCTTCTTCTTCTTCTTCTTCTTCTTCTTCTCTCTTTACTGCACATACAAATATAAACAAGTTCCTCAAAGTAGAACAGCCCACACTTTCTGATCTATATGACTTTTATGTGGGTTTCTTATGGGTATATGTTTCTTTTTATGGCTTCTGAAAATTACCAGCTGGCCCACACCTGGTCCTGTTAGGTGGCAACCATCCAAAAATTTATGAACACTCTATAAAGGAAGAGAAACTGGTCTGGCTCTTGAAAGTCCATAAATGAGTAATGTTAAAGCAAAATGCTTTTGGGTGGCAAAAAGAAAGTAACAATAAAAATTGGGGGATATCTATAACAGAAAGGCAAGAATTTACCAGTCATGCTGACAAGAACTAGATCGGGCAGGAGAAAGCTGATAAGCTCGGTAACTGCAATTTTTCAAACGTATTTGTGAATTTAAGTCTAAGGGACATTTAAGTGCCCTTGAATGCAGGACTGCCTTAAAGTCAGTGGCTGTCTATTGACGATGCAGGGTGGTTAGCATATATAGATGATGGTGTAATTCTCACATGTGGATGCATCTTACAGCATGTGCAGTGTAATGGACTTAGGAGGACATGACTCTGTTTACAACTGCATTTTAACAGTGTGGTGTAGTGGTCAAGAGCAGTGGACTCCAATCTGGAGAACTGGGTTTGATTCCTCACTTTCCAATTTATTTAATAGATTAGATATCCCATACACAGATTGGCTGGAGCTGCTTACTCCATTGGAATGAACAGGAAAGCTGTACAATGACTTATGCAAATCAAAGCATCTAAAGCAGTGGTGGTGAACCTATGGCACGGGTGCCAGAGGTGGCACTCAGAGCCCTCTCTGTGGCACTCGCAGAGTCTCCCCCCACACATCTAGGCTGGCCTGGGCCGCTGGGCTCGATTATTAGCATTAAACCTAAGACCTAGTTTTGGGGAAGCAGTGTAGGTAACCCTGTTAAGCGCTGTTAAACCCCACTGATTTTCATGTAAAGAACTAAAGCATGATCCTTTACCTGGGAATAAGCTCAGTTGCTGGCAATGGAGCTTGCTTCTGAGTAAACCCTCCTAGGGTCATGATTTACCCGTTGGAAGAGTTGCACGGTTGCTTCAAAGCATAGCCACCAACTACCACCAAGCTTACTCCTGAGTAATGCATGCCTTGGAGCCAACCGTTTTTTCTAAACTAAAACCTCAGTATTCAGGTTAAATTGCCATGTTGGCACTTTGCAATAAATAAGAGGGTCTTGGGTTGCCATTTGGGCACTCGGTCTTGAAAAGGTTCGCCATCGCTGATCTAAAGGCTTTGGATCAGGGCGTGACATTTGCCTTTACAAAGTAGTATAGTTGAAGGAACTGGTCAAAAGGTGGCTTTGCCTGCATTGATTTCAATGGATCTGAACTACTTGAAATGCTAGCTTAAGCACACTGCTGTCAGTGGATAATAGTGTTAATGATAGACAGTGAAAGAAAAAAAGATTATATTAGACCTAAGGGAAAAGGCATATTTTGGATAGAAATGTTCAGAAGAACTAAGCTCTGCTGTGTTAAATTAAGACAAACCTAAGTATTAGCCATACCATAGTAGAATAATGGTCTCAGATGTGCACTTTATTAAGGATAGAGTTATCCAGGACAAATCAAAATACTAGATTTTTAAGTGTCTTGGAAATGTTATCACACTGTTCAAGCCGACATTCTCTCTGCTGCAGGTATGATGGGCAATCTCAGATTTTACCCATTCTAAATGCAGCAGAGGTAAACTGCATTTGTTTTTGCTGTGTACCCTAGCCAGCAAATATCAAACTAAAATAACCACCCTACACAGCAAACAAATTAAAGAGCTCATTTCTACAAATGCAATAACGCAAGTAAAGAGACAGAGATGTCTGTATCTTCCGTCTCCTACTGCAGAGGGTATTTGCTGAGAGCTCAAAAGGGTTTGAGCTCTTAGGGCAAACTTAAATAGAATTCCAGACAATGATAGAATTTAATCATTGTGTACCACAGGCTGTTTTAACTTTTGCCAGTGGAGATAAATCTCCTTCTGTGCAAGTGACCTTGAAGAGGTGTTTGAACTCTGATTTAGCAGTCAGGCTGCTTGCCCTGAAAACAATTCAGAGAAAAACCACTGCGTGAAAAGAACTGGACACTCTACTAGGGACATCTTAGAGGGCAGCTGTGTTGGTCTGGAGTAGAACAGCTCTATTTGAGTCCAGTAGCCCTTTAAAGACCAGGGTATGAGCTTTCGATTGTCAGAGCTCTCTGATATGACAAAGGGGGCTTTGAGTCTCACAAGCCCTGAAAATTATATTGATCTAAGGTGCCAATGGACTCAAATCTAGCTGTTATTACTATAGTCTGTCTCAGGAAAAGATGTTAGTAGGGTGGTATATTCCTCCACCACAGAACTCAACACGGCGGACCTTCTTTGTTGTAGAATGCTCTGCCTGAGACCTAATGCCTGTCTAGTTCGGTTCCCCCATCTGTTTGAAAGTAAAATGAACTATAAATGCTCTTGTATCAAAGTACAACATTCAACAACGCATAAAATAATGGTTTTGAAAAAAGCTGCGTGTAAAAATGAATGATAATTCTTGTATTTGTTAGGGACTATATTCTAATGCAGAGGCATACAATTTTCTCTAGCCCCACCCCCTCAAAGGAGGGAGGGAAGGAAAAGACCCACAGTTTGGTGGGGCACCTCCCACTGCCTTCCTTGGGTGTGTATGGCCCTTCTACCCAGTACTGGATTGGCCCAAGTTAGGCCATTGGCCTACTGAGAAAATTACCTGGTAGCTATAATGGCCAGTCTACCCTTGGTTCAGTGGTAGAGGATCCACTTAGCATACAGAAGGTCCTCGGTTCAATGCTCAGCATCTCCAGTTAAAAGGTTATGGCAGCTGGTGGTGTAAAAGACCTTTACCGGAGGCCCCAGAGAGCAGCTACCGGTCTGAGTAGACAATATTGACCTTGATGAATTAATGGTCAGATTCAGTATATAGCAGCTGTGTGTGTGTGTGTTCACTTGTCATGCAACTAAACTTTGTGGAGTCAGTCAGTAAACTAAAAAGGAGAAAGTGTGGAGGAGCCATTTACCTTACCTTCCCCCAAATGAAAAAGCGGCTTTGTTTACCGAAATCATTCGAATGATTACCGCACACATAGTGCTGTGTTCAGTCCTAGGTGTCCTTTTTCACAGGAACTGTGGAACAGTACAGCGCATCAACAGCACCGCAGAGTACTCAGACAATCTGTTGTTTCTGTCTACTTTAATGTCATTATAAGCAAGTTGATCGCGTACACTTCTTGTTGGCTGTATAAGTAGTAATTTGCCGAACTGACGGGCTGTCACTAGAATTTCTTGACGAATATTCAGCTGAAGCCTCCGAAATGAAAAGCTAAGTTGGCAGGAGGGGGTCAGCTGGTTGAAGGAGAAGAAAAGTTCTCAGCTTAATGAATAAATGAATCCGGAGAAGTTATATTTCTCAAATATTACCCCACGTGGGCTAACTCTTAGATGCAAATTACAAGCAAATGTGTGTATTTAAACCATGATGTATACTTCCTCTAGAGAAAAATAACTTGGGGAGGAGGAAGAAGAATGGAGCAATGAGTATTTAACCCAGTTTTTGCCCACTAATTCCCTCTCCAGACCCTCACAGTGGGCGTTTCCCCACTCACAAGGATCCCCCCATGCCGCGCACCCGGGCATCCCCACGACCCTGCGCTCTGCATGGGGTCATCAAAAGGTGCTGTTTTCTCCAGCGCCAGGGATGCCGCGCACTGAGGGGGCGCGACAGTAACAAAGTGTTAAAGTGACTGCGCTGTATCCGCCCTTGCAATAGGTAAGGAAGTGCAGGGGGGGACTCGCTACTTGAGGAGAGTAGCGCGGGGCTTAAGGTAAGTGGGGAAAGGCCCAATGTTTCAGACCTGCATTTACCTTTACAAATATGCCTCTGGAACCCTATGCTCCCAAAGTGTATAGGATTTTATGCACCTAGCCTGACAACTCTGAAGTGCAGTGCATGCAAGCAGGGCAGAACAGGCATATTACAGAAGAAAAGGAAGGAGAGTTTGGATTTATACCCCTCTTTTCTCTACCTTTAAGGAGTCTCAAAGCAGCTTACCAACTCCTTCCCCTTCTCTCCCCACAACAGACACCTTGTGAGGTAGGTGGGGCTGAGAGAACTATGACTAGGCCAAGGTCACCCAGCAGGAGAGGGAAAACAAATCCAATTCACTACGTAAGAGTCCACCACTCTTAACCATTTCACCACAGGGGTGGGATTATGCTTTCTTGATCACTGGGTTATTGTAGGATCTGAATGCTGGATCAGGGTTTCTGTTTGTAAGGGCTACTGAGATAAACACATGATGTGCCCTGAACACTCAACATGTGCTATAGGAATGGTTTCTATTAGCGGTCTTTCTTACACTACGCAGGCAGTAAGCAAACTCTTGGTGTTCTTTCCTGTATCACATGGCAATGTGAAAAGGTGTACGTCATATAGGAGGAGCATATGTTGCACCTCCTTTCCATGCCAGTGTTGCCTCAGAAGGGAAATGCTGGCATAGTGACTTCCTCCCATGCAGCCCGGTTTTTAAAGAAACGTTACCTAGTTGTGGGAGAAGTGAGGGAAGGCAGCCTGGTATAGCCCAATTTCACCAGATTTCAGAAGCTAAGCAGACTTGGTTCTTGGATGGCAAACCACCAAGGAAGGTGCTGATGAGAAAAGCAATGGTAAACCACCTCTCTTTCTCATTTGCTTTGAAATCCCATTGCTGGGGGTCATCATAACTCTGTTGTGACTTGACAAGCACACGCATACATAGCTGTGGGAGAAGGAACCACACTGTATCAGCTTCCAGAGGGATGGAATAACATGAGGAGGAGGTCTTAATTTTTTAAAAGACGTTCTATATGTATGATAGTTATATTGAACCCCAAAGGCACATCCATTGCTTTCTGAACACTTACTGGGCCACTGTCTACAATGAAAATATCAGCATATAACTCTTTTTAGGAATTCACTGTTGAACTTGTTTAATAACCACCCTGCTTTTTACACTTCATTCACTTCACTTTATACAGTTCTTATAACACTTGAAAGCAGGGAAATAAATGTTTTCAACAGAGCAACCAGAAAATGTATTTATAAATATACACGCACACTTACATTTTCCTATGCTCCGCTACTTTAAATATAGATTTTGCATTACCATTCAGAGTATAGTTTTCTGTTAGTGAGACACAGTGATATAGAGATATGAATAAACACATCATGCTGCTGGGATCCAAAACTACTGTGTTGATGTGAAGCTGTTTTGTGAAACACAGGATAGGAAAGCAGAATACAATCTGTGTCTGGCATTCTAAGGTACAAGTAGGCAGAATTCTATCAGCATGTGAATGCAAATGTACAACATTCATTCCCCATTTTCCTCTCCTTTTTTCTGGTGCTGTCAAGTGACTTTTTTCTGGTGCAAGTCAAAAGTGACTTACAGCAACCCACAAGGCCCTCTCGGGCCGTTTCCGCATGGCCAGCGAGTGGTGGTGCATCAGCATAAATTATGCTGATGCACCCTTCCGGGACTGTTCGTATAGACAGTCCTGGTAGGGGCGCAGGCGATGGTGCAGCCTTCGCACAGGCTGTGCCGTTCCTGATGAGCTTACCTGTTCCTGCTGGCTTCTGTCGCGTTGTGGAGCCCAGGGGACACCCCCCTCTGCCAGAGCGACAGCTCTGGAGATGGAGGCCAGGAGGCATATCCCCTGGCCTCCACAACATGATGGAAGCCAGAAGGAGCAGGTAAGCCAGTTGGGGAAGGTAGGAGGGAAACACTGCCTTCCACCCGCTGCCGTTCGCACGGCAGCGGGTGGAAGGCGCCACTTTTGAAAAACCTCGCTCATGGAGCTGGGGTGGGGAAGAAGATGGAAAGTTTGCCAGCATCTGTCTTTAACACCAGAAAAGCAGTGATACACTACTAATAGTTTATGAATCACACACACATTCCTCCTTTGAATTTATGGAATGATTCAGTGAATTTTAAAGAATGTTAAAAAACTAATTAGACATGCTGTATTAGTTTATGGGTTAATAGTTATTTTCTGATGATGCCAAAAATAGCAGCAATAGAGCTTTAGCTCAGCAATTTTGTATGAGCGAGAAGAAAATGGACAAGAAAGGTCTAGTGAGGTTATGTAGCCTGCAGGGCATAATTTCTTGACCAATTCCCATTTGAACCAATCAGTTTTCTCTTTTGCTGCTTGTGTTAGAACATGAAATGTGCAGGCCCTAGTCGTCAAGGCTTGTGTCAAGCAAGCATTCAGTTTGCTTCAGCATGATAGTGAGCTGAGTAAATACAGACAGATCTGACATTTAGCAGCAACCAAATAAGATTGCATTGTGCTATACTTGTCATTTCCTTGGTATTGATGGAGTGAATACAGATCTCTTTTGGATGTTTGATTTCTGCACAATTGGAGCTGCATTCTTGGGAATTTTTTTTGCATATCATTGGAAAAGGACAGCCCAACATGCACTTTGCAGAATCCTGAGCTAATAAATATTGTAATATAGAGAGAAGGAATGAAAAACAGTATAATGAGTCTGGCACATTATCCAACTAAACTGAAGGCTTGCTAAACTGAGGACAGTTTAATTTAACTGGCTGAAATCAAGCTTTGTAATGCCTTGAGCTTTTGCCATGTTATGGGGTAGGCTTACTAAACAAGAGGGACATCTATAGTAAAAGTTGCAGGAGTTAAGAAATATTTTCTCCATTTTAAGAATCACTTCAAATTGTATCAGAGTCCATTTGACAAACTTACACATCATCCATGACATGTCAGGGCATGCCAATAAAATAATTCCATATGCCACAGTAGGACTGAATTGACTAAATAACAGTAACATTGAAGATTATAGGTAACTGGATTTTTGTTTTTAAAGAAGTTCTAATGAAGGTATTTCAAAGACTTACCTAAGCATCATAAAAAAACACCTTTGCAATGCATTATGGGAAATGACTTACGATTGGACAGTGCACAAAACAATGCAGCTAGACATGATTACTGACTACCACAGTATTTTCAAAAGATGAAGATACATAATTAATGATGAGAACTATTTGAATTCTAGCTGTTTTTTTTAATTTTTAAATTAGTCATATCTTATAGCTTGTCTTTCTTGCTGAGACTCAAGACGAATCACACAGTGTACGATACTGCAATCAGATATAATGAAACATAGCTGCAGCAACAAAGAGGCATAATCCATGTCTACACCCAGATAAAGCCACTAGTACCATCTGCATCCAGTAGCTTGGCCTGCAACCAAACTGAAAAGGGTTCAAAACAGATGAGTTGTTTAAGAAGACCTGAAGTTGGATTTGTAACCACTCTTTCAACCACCTTGCCCAGAAAGGGCAGGTTAGAGACTGAGTGATAGTTGGCAACATAATTCTTCTGCAGTGATTTTTTTCAAAGTAATGGATAACTGTCTCTTTGAGTGGCTGAGGGAAGTCACCCTGAATGAGTGATTGATTTATGATGGACATGAAGGACTCATTCATGTGGTCCTTAAATGATTCCAGCAACCAGGATGGACAAAGATCCAGAGCATATGGGATGGCTTCTACAGATCCCAAAATCCTGCAAGCATTCATCTAACATAAGGACACCCTTGCTCACAGATACTAGTTCCCAACATTTTGGTCAAGTCTCCCAATATTCCATCACACTTTAACATGCCCCTCGAAAAAGAAGTGGTTGGGATAAATTCTCAACAGCTCTAATTGGGTTTTTTGTGAGAAGTAAACTGAATATAATGTAACAGTGTTGGTCCATTAAAGTAGGAGCAGGCCTAATCATCACTTCTTAGGTAAGGTGACCAGATAGTCACCTTTGTGATCCGGGACGGGGAAGCGGCCGTGCGTGCGGCCACAGAAGCGCATGGGCTACTGGGGCTTGCCATTTGCCGCCCTGTGACGTGACAGCGGCAGAAGCCCCAGAGAGGCCATGTCACTCCTGCGGCCCCGGCGTGCGGGAGAGCTCTTGCTGCCTTGTGCCCCAAGGCAGTGCAGCAGCGCCAAACTCGAGACAATTTAGCCAGAACCGTGGGACGCGGGACAAATTGTCTAAAGGCATGACGGTCCCGCCAAAAGCGGGACGGCTGGTCAGCCTATTCTTAGGAGAGAAAAATAGTACTATGGCTGGGAGATGCCATTGCAATGCAGGCAAAAAACCCTGATCTATGAAGGCCATCCTCATGCAGTGCTCAAATTACTGGAGGTGGGAGATACCTCATCCCTCCTGCCTTTTGTATGTGTTCTTTCTATTCCTGCCTGAGGAAAAATATGAGGGGGAGATGGGTAGGGATTACAGCATGGAGCTCATAGATTAACTTTCCACACATTATTTGAGCATTGACCTCACAAGCGAGTCCTTAAAATATATGGTTCCTCTCATTCCTTGAAATATACGTTTCCTCTCATTGCCATACCCAACACAATAGAGTTTGCTAGTTCAGTGTAACATTGTGACATCAAGGTTCCTTTGGCTTCTTGTCTAGAAATCAATTATACAAGATGGCACCTTCTTCACTTATTAGAAAATCTGAGACTCCTGTGAAGAAAGGATATTTTGAAACCTCTTTTATTCTGGTAGTGTAATTCCTCAATTGTGTCATTGTGTAAAGAGAAAATAGCTACTCTCCGACATTGTCCTTGGAGTGATTTTAAAAGAAAACAAGTGAACTGTAATTATTTCTCATTGAAGTCTGAGGAAAGTTAGTTTGCATCAGTCCATCACTTGTCAAAATTAAGAGACGACCTCCATTCAAACCCGTACAAATCCAGCGATTACATTCCCAAAGAAGAAAAGAAAAATATTTGTGCCGACAATCTAAGATGACATTTTAATTTGTGCTGTACATTTCCAGCCCAAATGGGCAACATGCTGACATTAAGAATAATGTTAACAGCCCTCCACAGGTTTGGTGATTCTGTTTCAATTTTAATTGGGGATTTCTTGTTTTCCCTCCAGTATCCAAAGAAACTAAAGCTTAATCCAGGTACAACATTTTAATTGCTAAAAGCAGCAAATTAGTGTTTAGGGAACGCTGCCATTAATGTGCTGGCAGTAGAAATAATGAAGAAGAAAATTAAGGATACTTCCCCTTGAATTCTGTTACCAGAATAGTTAACTAAAATGATCTGGGTTACACTGGGATCATATTCAGTATCTCTTAATTTAAACCACGGCATTGCAAGGAAATCTGCATGTTCTAATTTCGACACCGCATACATGACATCTGTAAACAGCAATGTGTATTGGCTAAACATCATGGTTACTTCTAATCCCAGCACTTCAGATTCAGGAATGATGTATCAGTGCTTCTCAGCTTCGGGCAACGGAGGATTTGGGCAGCCACATACAAGGGGCTGGGCACCCAGCTATGGCCTGGTGCCTGCACCAGGCTGACACCCCTGAAGAGGTATGGGGAGTTTTAAAATGCTGAAAAGACTCCCTGCCACCAGGAAACGTCTACTGGGCTGGATAGACTTACGCCACCTTTTGGGTGATGCCAGTCAACTGTCCCAGCCACCAGCGCAATGGGATGAACAGCCGGGAGGGACCTGACTTTAGTCAGCTCCTCCCCAGCCATGCCTCCGGTCTGACCCTGCTGTACCAGTAGGGGCGCAAGCAGAGGTGGGATCCAGCAGGTTCTCACAGGTTCCCGAGAGTAGGTTACTAATTATTTGTGTGTGCCGAGAGGGGGTTACTAATTGGTGATTTTGCCCCGTGATTTTTGCCTTAGTTACGCCCCTCCTCTCAGCAGTAGCGTGTAGAACTTGAAGCAGTCTAGCAGGAGGTGCACCGTCATGCGTGGCAGCCTGCGCCTGCGTGCATTCGTTTCCCGCCCAAGGACGGGCACAGTGGCTGCATCCTTGCCACAGCCCCGCCCAGGAATGCCCCACCCACGGAATGCCCGGCCACGCCCCCATCACACCCCACCCAGCCCCATTGGCGCTACGCCACAGTTTGAATCCCACCACCATGGGAACCTGTTACTAGAATTTTTGGATCCCACCACTGGGCGCAAGGACACTGGATAGAATGTCAGTATTCTTTTAAAAACTATGTGTAATCTGTGTTCATATTTGAAACACAAATGGCAGCAATTCTAAATACACTTTCCTGGGAGTAAGCCTGACTGAATAAAATGGGACTTATTTCTGAGTAGGCTTGCTTAGGATTACCGGCCCCATAAGAGGCCCCATAAGAGGCCCCATAGCTCAGGAAAGAATTACGGTAGTTTCTATACTGTTTCTTTTCTCCAACCGTCTCCATTTAAAATCAGTACCCTCTTGGTTTAAATCTGGACCTATGAGCTTTATAGTTCAACAACATTAATGCAACTTGGATCCTTGTTAGGATTGCCAACAGGCCTGAAGGAGAAAATCATGTGTCATTCACACAGTCTTAATGTATGGCAGTGATGGCGAACCTTTTCAAGACCGAGTGCCCAAACTGCAACCCAAAACCCACTTATTTATCACAAAGTGCCAACACGGCAATTTAACTTGAATACTGAGGTTTTAGTTTAGAAAAAACAATTGGCTCCAAGACGTGCATTACTTGGGAGTAAGCTTGGTGGTAGTCGGTGGCTTTGCTTTGAAGCAACTGTGCAGTTCTTCCAATGGGTGAATCACGACCCTAGGAGAGTTTATTCAGAAACAAGCCCCATTGTCAGCAACTGAGCTTACTCCCAGGTAAAGGATCACGCTTTAGTTCTTTGCATGAAAATCAGTGGGGTTTAACAGAACTTGACAGGGTTACCTACACTGCTTCCCCAAAACTAGGTCTTAGGTTTAATGCTAATAATTGAGCCAAGCGGCCCAGGCCAGCTTAGATGTGTGTGTGGGGGAGGTGGGGGCAACTCTGCACGTGCCCACAGAGAAGGCTCTGAGTGCCACCTCTGGCACCTGTGCCATAGGTTCACCACCACTGATGTATGGCAACCAGAAGCTGAAGCTTTAGATGGTGTGGAGGTAAGTCTCACCTGGTAAATAACATTCCATTAAGCCTCTATTAAAAGGACAGGACACTTTTTTTCTCAAGGTAGTTGGCAATGCTGATCAGTGGTAATGGCAGCCTATGTACAGAGATAACATGTCAGGTAAGAAAAATGTACTTTTAAAAGAAATTATGAAGCATTTGAAAAATGAATTAACCACAACAAGTGTCTTCATGAGCACACAGAGCTGTTGTTTGGGTAACCCTCTCTGTTCACGTCACTGGAGGTATGGTAGCAACACACAAATCCTTGTCCATAAAGAGAGCTGCTCTAGGAAAAGTGAAAAACTATGCTGATGATTTGGTACTAGGGAAGAAAACAAAAGTTGCACCACAAGTTTACAGCTTAATGCTGACAATAATAAGCCTCCAAGTGCAAAAAAGAACTTATTTTACTATCTAATTCTTTTACATTTCTTTTACATTTTAAATGATAAAACAAAGTATACAAATGTGTCACCAATCAGCTATTGATACCAGAACAAGCTGTTCGGTAATCTAAATTCAATGCTGGCCTTGTAATGAGACTTCAAGGCTTATTAAACTGAAAGAAACTGAGAAACACAGTTATTGATCAAAAGATGATCAATAAGATGATCGAGATGATCAAAAAGGGACTGCGCTCTGCTCGCTAAACTCACGCCTCTCACAATCACTGGAATCACTGTCGGGGATTATAGTGGATGATGCGGTACTGACAATTTCAAACCCTCACTTGTTGATGGAGTATATAAGTGATACATAACCTGTGACAGTTAAAAATCAGTGGTCTGGGGAAAAAAAGATGGTGTGGCTAATCCACAATTACCCAGCAAGCTTCCATGGCAGGGTAGGGATTCGCACCTGGGGTTTCAGTCCGTAATCTGATGCTCCAACCACTATGCAACACTGTTGAGATGTACCTTCCAGAGAATAGCCCTGGTGTTCTGTGTGGTAGATGTGGTTAGAATCTATCCTCCATTAATAATACCATGTGCAATATATGTCCAGAAGAACAAAACATCATAAAAGCTTCCATCTTCCATTACATATTCATTCATTTATTCCTTCATACAGCAACTCAGCTGTGTGTACAGCTAAAGATGGAATCTGTTTTTGCTGCAAAAATCTATTAAGGTAATACCTGTTGTTGCTGCCTAAAATACTCAATTAGAACAAGTAATAAGGATCTTTTTCTTCGAAAGGTCAACTCTCAGTCTGAATTACTCCCCAGTAATCAGAACTCAAAAGCAGACAGAATAAAACAATAAAAAAGTCAAGGTTGCAGCTGAAATATGAGTTAGTGAGAGACATTTTTGTAAGTGATTATTACTTTGAGGAATGTGGCTATTGTCCCCGATTTTCCTCAGTATTGTTAAATTGTCCAATTTATCTGAATAACAAGATATTTCTAGGAGCTGAGGAAATAAAATGCAGTAGAAATATCTGGCATGTCAAGGTTCTGCAGCATATAGTTTTTGGAAAAGTTTAAAGAAGGTCCTTCAGTGGTAAATGTGCCTGCAAGAATCCTTTCATTCTCCTACTCACCCACATTTTTGCAGACTATATAAAGGAAGGATGTCCCATCTGTCTGTGACAAGAAAGAAAAAAATTGTCTATCTTGGCAGACTGACCAATACTAAATGTCCATAATTCAACAATAGTGCTATAATGGTTAAGAGTGGTGGACTTGAATCTGGAGAACTGGGTTCAATTCCCCACTTCTCCACATGAAGCATACTGGGTGGTTTTGGACCAGTAAAAGTTCTCTCAGAACTCTCTCAGCCTATGTGGAGACAGGCAATGGAAACAACCTTCAAATTCTCTTGCCTTGAAAATCCTATGGGGTCACCATAGGTCAGCTACCATGATGCAGCAATAGTGACAATCACCATGCATGCTACTTTGGTATTTTACTGATGGGCAAGAAGAAGACCATGTACTTATGGTCTTCTGCAAGCAGCTACTGTATATAGCCAGTGTCGTGCAGTGATCAGGAGCAGTGGTCTCTAATCTGGAGAACAGGTTTTGATTCCCCTCTTGTCCACATGAGCGACTACTCTTATTTGGCGAACTAGATTTGTTTTCCCACTCCTACATTCCTGCTAGGTGACCTTGGGGTAGTCACAGTGAGAGGTGGGATCCAGCAGGTTCTCACAGGTTCCCGAGAGTGGGTTACTAATTATTTGTGTGTGCCGAGAGGGGGTTACTAATTGGTGATTTTTGCCTTAGTTACGCCCCTCCTCTCAGCAGTAGCGCGCAGAACTTGAAGCAATCTAGCAGGAGGTGCACCGGCGTGTGTGGCAGCCTGTGCCTGTGTGCATTCGTTTCCCACCCAAGGACGGGCACAGTGGCTGCATCCTTGCCACAGCCCTACCCAGGAATGCCCCGCCCCCAGAATGCCTGGCCATGCCCCCGTAGTGCCCCACCCAGCCCTATTGGCGCTATGCCACAGTTTGAATCCCACCACCATGGGAACCTGTTACTAAAATTTTTGGATCCCACCACTGGTCACAGTTCTACAGGAGAGAAAGGCTGGGTATAAATCCAAACTCTTTTTCTTCTTTTTAGAGAGATCAACAGTGTAACTCTCAAGTAGGGGCAAAACAAACGTTGTGGCCAATGTGTTCAACAGTTGACTTTCCTGGGTTGACTGTGGCAACCAGATGTGAGCTAGTTATCTCATCTGTTTGATTTAGCGCCAGACGACTTGAATCAGGTTTGCACTGGGCACACAGACACATGAAGTGGCCTTATTGTGAAACAGACCATTGATCTGTCAAGTTCTGTATTAACTATTCTGATGCTGGGAATTGAACCTGGGACCTTCTGTATGCCAAGCAGATGATTTACCACTGAGCCATGGCTCCTCCTTTGTGCAGAACTAAGCATGCATAAAAATACTGCTAAGCCAAACAGATTGGCAGCCATTAATGTTGCTAATGACAAGAACCGAAAGGCAGGATTTTTTTTTCCAACTCAGTTTTTATTTATAATATTTTTTTTCATGATTGGGGACTAATTAATGTCTGTTCAAGCAACAGCTTGTTAAGTGGAGCACTGATGCAAGCAAGCACAGGGGAAGGAGAGCTCTACCAGGATGTATGAGAATGTGCATGCACAAAATGACAATCGCACTGTACTTTATTGTTGAGAAGGGACAGTTGAAGCAACCTGCTGAATAGCTACACATGGATTGACAAACAGCTCTCTCTTCACAAGTTGCAAACAGGACCAGAGCTGAACGAGCATACTAGCGTCCCTTAACTCTTAACCCAGCTCAGCTGGCCACAATGAGGTTCTACTGCCTTAGCTCCAAATGCTTGGGCTTGTTTAACAGTGGCAGGTTCAGATGTCCCTAGCTTGCTAGAGCAGAGGCGTAGCAAAGGGGGAAAGTGCCTGGTGCACTGGTGCGTCCTCCGCCCCCACCCCAGAACACCCCCTCCCCTCCCCTCCACGCACCCCCACACCCCCACAGGGGTGTGTGCTCAATGCGTCGTGCACCCCCTGTTCCCTTGGAGCTACGCCTCTGAGCTAGAGTTGTGGGATACCACTCAACTTGTTCAGGATTCTTGAAAGTCTGAGACCTATCACCAGTTTATACAACCCCCTTCCGGCTACTCAAATTTGCTGGAGTGGGGGAGAGAGTGAGGCTCATGGACTGGGCCCAGGAGATGATAAATATCTCCCTGACAGAGTGAATAGTTGTTTCTGCCTTGAAGTGGGTAGTGATATGATCACTCCTAAGGAAACCTACTCTGAATCCAAGAAAACTGAATAACTTACTGAAGCCAAAACTCTGGAATTCTCTGCCCAAGGAGAACTGCCTATCTTCATCTATTTTCATGACCATCTTCTGCCAGTCAGCGAAGACATTTTTGGTTTTTATCCCTCCACCCGTCTCTGTCTTTATGTGTTTGTATTATGTTGTTTTAATGTTCTCCACCTAGGGAACCCTGAATTGCTGGAAAGATGGCATATAACTGTTTTAAATAAATAGTGAACTAGGCTGTACAATTTTTTATTCTGTATTCTGAACCACTTTAAGCGAACTAGAGTTGTAGCACAAGGCTCAATAATACAGAATGGAAAATTAGTAGCGTATCCTTGTTAAAGATTTATTGAGGTTAGGGAGACTTCTGGATTTATGCAGGTACAGTTACAACTGTGTTTCATTATCAGATAAGAAGCTATTTATGAAAAGGTAAAATATCATATATTGTTTAAAAGGACCCTACGCAAAGCAGGCTGGCATCTTAGACTGCAAATTTTAATAATTACTGATTTGAAACTCTGAATGAGCCAAAAGTCCACATTATTTCTCTAATCAAGTGCTTTCACACTTTAATTGCCAATTACCTGAATTCTTCAAACTAGACATTTTTAAAAAGTGGTTTCAGAATGGATCAGTCCACGTGAAATCACCTTTTTGGTGGCCAGTGTCTCGTGTTGGAAAAATACAGCATTGCTACCCATGAAATGTACCATATATACTCATGTATAAGTCGAATTTTTCAGCACATTTTTTAATGCTGAAAAAGCTCCCCTCGACTTATATGCGGGTCATTAAAAATTTTGTGTGTTTTTACTTTGCTGGCCAGTCAGCGAAGACATTAGCAGTTTTTATGCTAGAGGCACCAAACTTTCAGGGTACCTTTAGGAGACTCTCCTAATGATACCAGCCAAGTTTGGTAATGTTTGGTTCAGGGGGTCCAAAGTTATGGATCCCCAAATGAGGTGCCCCCATTCCCCATTGTTTTCAATGGGAGCTATTAGTAGATGGGGCTACCCTTTTGAGGGTCCATAACTTTGGACACTCTGAACCAAACTTCCCTCAGAAGCTTCCTGAAAGCGGAGTCTCATCAGGAGAGGAATCTCTTTTATGTCCACAACCAGAGTTTGGTGAAGTTTGGGTCAGGGGATCCAAAGTTATTGACCTCCAAAGGGGATGCCCCATCCCCCATTGTTTTACACAATGGAAGCTAATAGTGGAGTACACCATTTCTGATAATATCCTCGCCTGCAAAATCTGATTTGGGTTACATTTTGGACATACAGATGATGGTGAGGGCTCGAGTTTTTTTAGAGGATTTTGCTCATACATGTTTTAGCAGTTTAGCACGGTTTGAGCTGAGATTTTTGTACTTTTCAAAGTTATTGTTGATACCATAGTGTTCTTGTTGATCCTCTTTTTACTTACAGAGCCAGTTTACTGTTTTTCTTTGAAATAAATATTCAAAAACATTTAACCCACTGATGCCTCAATTGTTGGTATATTTTATTGGCATCTATTTTTATTACGCGAAATTTACCAGCAGCTGCTGCGTTTCCCACCCTCGACTTATACACGAGTCAATAAGTTTTCCCAGTTTTTTGTGGTAAAATTAGGTGCCTCGACTTATACGCGGGTCGACTTATCTGTGATATATATCACGGGTGGTTTGTAGTGCTTCATGTATGGCCATATACGCAGATTTTCGATGCGGGAGTTCATCACCATGCAGACACAAAAGTTTAATACACAAATTTACTTTAAAATGTGTCATCAAGTATCCAATTTTAACATGTTAGATGACTGGATTATAACTTGTCAGATTTAAGAGAAAGGCTAATGCCCTGTTCAATTTCTGAACACCTATCAAGAAATCTATTTCTTGTACAAGAGGGAAGAATCAATAGAGCAAAAGGCACACAACTCCTGCAATCGGTGAGTGGTGAGCTGATAAATCACTGGAGTCATCCTTGACTCTTTTTGCTAGATCTAGCAATGCCTTTCTTGAGCACAGGATTATGGACAGAAATAGAAACCTCTGGATTTGTTTTAACCCCTTTGAGTTGAATGTTATGTTTTTCACGCAGCATTTTCCCCCAAATCCTTGAAAAGCAGCCATTCCCAGGAGACTGGCATCACTGTAGGTTCTCAAAAACAGAAAGCTTGGCACAGTTTTTCCACTGTATTCATCTGAGGATCCTGCATAACTCAAAAACCTTATGCATATATATATATTATGCATATATCTTCTTTGCAATATAATCAGAACTCAAAGGGGGTGATCAGACTGTTCTCCGCTCTTCCACCTTTTTCTCACAACAACTACCCTGTAAAATAGATTACAACTGACAGGGGAAAACTGCCACATGGTCACCCAGCAAGCTTCCATTGGAGAGAGGGGATCTGGACCCATTTGTTCCAGCTCTAACACTCCAACCAGGGCTACGAGGCCCTCACCGAGGACTGGAGAATCCCCCACTCCTGGTCCCGGCCCCGTGCTGCTAATCAGTTGGCTGGTAGGGGGACTTGCTGGCAGTGAGGAGAGGTCTAGGTTAGAAACATGGTGATGTCACTTCTGAGGTGCACTGGAAGTGATGTCATTGTATCTCCAGTGACATGGGATGCTCTAGCGTTTCAGCAAAAACTCTATGGCAAAAATGGCTTCTACCACAGAGTTTTTGCTCAAATACCAGAGCATCCCACATCACTGGCAATATAAAGATGTCACTTCTGGCACATGCCAGAAGATGCCAGAGATGCTGGCCTAGGCCAGCATGTTGGTAATTCCTCCCCTCCACCATTGCCAGGAGGGGTCTGGCAACTAACCACCATACTACATTGGCTTTTGTCCTAAAAATGTTAGCCTTTGATTAATGCAGTAACACTTTATTTAACATCATTAGAGACAAAATGGATCCACACAGGACTCCACAGCCATGGAGCCAACCAGCATTCCCAGCACCACCATCTAGAATTGGCCATCCAAGTAAGAGCAGAACCACCGGTGCCCCCTATTCCCAACTTAGCCAGTCTTTTCAGAATGATACCATCATCAATTGTATCTAAAGCTGCCAAGAAATCCAGGAGAATCAACAGGGCAACATTTCCTATGTCAGTTTCCCTTTCAGATCTGTCAGTCAGGAAAACTTCTAGTCAAAATTTAAAGACTATAACCTCCAGTCAAAATTTGAAGGCTAAATTGATAGTCAAGTCAGAACTCGCCCATCAAAACACAGAGCATCTCCATTGCTTTCACTTAAATAATGAAAAACCTCATCAGACATTACTTTCTTCAAAGCATCTCAGTGTTTTCTGAAGCAGAATATACTGACAATTCAGAATGCACGCTGAGTATACAGATAAATCAACATTTCTATAACTCGCTGATTACAATAGATAATCAGCACCTGGAATTTATACCATTATACTGAACTGAATTTTCTGATGTCATCTGCATACATCATCCTTAGCCTCTGAAGGTGACAATGGGAAGAAAGGAACAAAGCTAATTCTCCTTTGATTCAAACCTCACATTGATCTGTCTGCCTCGGTTTTCTGTATACTGTGTGGCCCAATTGGTGGTTGGGTCTGTGAAAGACCAAGACATCTAAAAAAGGCAGTTTTCCTTCTTTTTCAGTTTCCATGGCAAATTGGATGTTTGGGTGGATGCTGTTAAGGTGGTCCAGAAAGTTCAGCAGTTCTTCCTCACCATGGCTCCAGATTGTAAAAATGCCATCCACAAATCAGAACCAAGTTGTGGGGTTCCTGAGTGCTGTTTTGAGGGCTTGTTTCTCAAAATGTTCCATGTAGAAATTGGCTATCACTGGGCTGAGGGGGGCTTCCCATGGCTACCCCATTGAACATTCCCTTTATATATAAAACCAGGATCAATGTGAGGTTTGAATCATGAATTGATTGTAAGTCAGGGATTTACTCAGTGCATATATGAAGAAAAAATCAAGTCTACGCTGCACATGGTTTGAACATGCATTTATTGTAACTTGTGAACAGGGCCACTGTGGTTCCTCCATGGAACACTGCTCAATGATAGATAAAGTGGAAAACTCAAGGAGGAACACGTACTTGCTATTCTGACAGCAAAGTATTTCCTTCTCTTTTGGTATTCCATTGGAGGCCTTCTCTCTGTTCTCATTTCTATTTTACCAGTCCTTGTTACGGTTTTGGGGAGTTCATATTCCAACCAATCATGGTGTGTTATTTGATAAGACAACAGGCTTTGGTAGCTAGGCTGCCTTTATACTTTCACTGATTCTTTGTCAATTGAGCCAGGCCTTTCACATTGATTTTAGCATGTATGACTTTGCTAGCAGGTGTTCCTTGTTTCGTTTATCATTCAGGCTCAAAAGAGATCAGATCAGAGTCTGAATCTTTCTTGACTTAAAAAAATTGCAATATGGAGTGTGATTAATAAAGTGGGATTTACTTTTCCCATTTTCTTCTCATCAATCGCTTGTTGATTTCGTGTCCTGCACAAGTAATAGTCATAATGCTGTTCAAAGATGGAAACTAAGAAGATGTCATATCAGAAACCATAAAATTAGCTGAAATTGTTCCAGAGTCATGTGACAGGGGGTTATTTTATCAAATCAAGCAAATCAAACAAGATAACTTTATGGTTTGTTCAACCAGAAGCCAGAAGTTATCAGAAGGTTTTTATTCTGAGATAACAACCTCTTGCCTGTATGGACAAGAAAATTCAGGTGTTTTAGCCACACCTGTTGTTGTTTATATAAGGTCATCTGCACGCCATTTGTACAATTTTATAAAATTGTGGACTCACCCCTCCCCAAATATTTTTATAAGATGTGCACGCTTCTGGAAGTTCTGTTTGTCTTTTCAGAACTGTGAAATTAATGTTTCAAAAATCACATTCTTTTCCTTTTATAAGTATATGAGAAAAGCCCTGCTAAATCAGACTGGTGGTCTATATAGTCCATCATCCAAACAGTTTCTCTAGAGGGCTACCAGACAGGGCACGAATCCTTCTCTGATGTTGTCTTCCTAGCAGTAGTATTCAAGATGCAGTTTTGGGATGTGGAAGTACCCTTTAGCCATCATGGTTATTAGCCACTGTTCTTCCATCCTCAAAGCCTTCAGTCTCATCCAAACAGGATTCTGGGCAATTTTGGGATTCCTTTGATGCTTTTCAAAGGAATAAGCTCAATAAGAAACTCAACGATGGCAAAGAAGTTTCCCTGAATAGTACCTTGTTTCCTGTTGCTGATTGTGTTCTGCAACCACATAGGAGTACTGGATATGTTCAAAGGCATGTCCTCACTTATTGTGGGGCAAAAAGAAGTCCCAGCATGCCTGGCCAGTACCACACAAAGACTGAATGTTGTACTTTGGAACTTGCTCCAGAATCTTCTTCAGAGTTCTGTGGCAGCTGTCAGTGGTTCACTGGATGTCACTTGAAGGTAGAAACTTCAAAACACTGGTCTAATTTATTATCTCTGTTACTGCTCACTATCAGTGCCAGCCCATCATACAAAACATGATAGTGCCTTTCAGTTTTATGACAGAAATTCAATCACATTTCCATCCACTGCTGAACATCCACTAAGTCTATAAAAATACACACTGGTGCCCCACATAAAAAGAGTCCTTGAAATGCCACTTTTATTTTGACTGTCATAATATGAGTCCTTTTAACTCTCTCTTAGTTCTTGGACTGTTGTCTGTGCTATATTGTTTAAATGCTTAAAGGTCAAGTGCAATTCTCTGGGCCTAGTAGACAAGGATAGCAGCAATCTTACATCACATAATGAGATTAGCTAAACTATGGTAGAATTTTTACATACCATCCAATACAGATGGACTATCTGTATCTGTTTATTTATATCCTGCTTTTCTTTACACACAGTGATTTATATCGTCAACCCTCTGCTTCTATTTTACCCTCACATCAACCATACTTTGAGGCAGATTGACTGAGAAGGAAAATAACTGGTCCAAAATCATGTCGTGATCTTCCATGGCAGAGTGGGGATTCGAACTTGGGTTTCCTTGATCCTACTCTAACACTAACCACTATACCATCCTGAGTCCATAATTGCTTATGATTACAGCAGCTGGAATAGTATGCTGAGCTGTTCAGGCTGTGAGGGTGAGGAGGTGGATCAAAGCCAGGATGCAACCATGGTAAAGAAACTGTGGGACACACCAGGCTAAAAACTGCAAATGTAGAACTGACTCCTGGGTGGACTTTAGAAGTCTAATGTTAACTATATGCAAAGGCAATGAGAAGGTCCTATTGGATGACAAACACAATTATGGAATTTGTGCATTTGAAAGAATTGTTTGATCAAAGCATGTTTATGTTTATATTTACTGAATTTCTAGACCATTCTCCCTTGTTATACAAATCCAGAGAAGTTTACAACATTTAATGTAATAAAACAATATAATAAACAATCGTGGTACCCAAGAATATAAACCCATTGAAGGAGGGGGTTATATTTTAACAGAAACAAGAGAATAACAAAAGAAAGAAAGGGGGAAAAGGAAAGGGGAAAGAAAAGGGGGAAAAGGAAGGGGGAAGGAAAGTCCGCTACTATAAGCCTAGATCAGTGATTCCCAAAGTGGGCGCCCCCGCCCCCTGGTGGGTGCTGCAGCGATCCAGGGGGGCGGTGATGGCCTCAGGTAGAAGCATTAATACATATATCTTTCTGTTTAATTGCTATTAATTTTTTTAAAAAAAATAATTTCCAGGGGGCGCGAAGTAATATTTTTTCTGGAAAGGGGACGGTAGGCCAAATAAGTTTGGGAACCACTGGTCTAGATGAACAATTCTATTTTGCAAGCCTTGTGGAACCACGACAGATCCTGCAGGGGCCTGGTCTCAATAGATAGGGTGTCCCACCAGGCAGGGGCCAAATTAGGCTCCAGTTGAGGACAGCTGGACACTCTTTGGGTCAGGGACCACCAGTAAATTGTTATTTGCAAAGTGTAGTGTACTTTTTTTGGGGGGGAGGATGGTATATTGGGAGAGGCAGTCACACACAATGGTCCCAGACCATTAAGAGCTTTAAATTTAGTACCAAAACCTTGAACCTGATCCGGTACTCCACCTGGAGCCAGTGGAGCACTGGTTGAATGTGAGATCTCCACAGCTTCTCTGCCAGGACCCATGCAGTTCCGTTTCTGCAGCAGTCTCAAGGGTAGCCTGATGTAGAGTGAACTAATCTAGTCTGGAGGTGACATATTACTTGAGAAGTGATTCCTATTTTTTAACAAATTCTCTCAAACCATACAATGCATTTGCTATGTTTTACTGATGTATACACGACTAGGCAGATAGTATGTTTTTTCAGAACAAACGTGGCACAGAAAATAGCATTGGTCTTGATGATATTCCGGTGGCTGGCAGCCAAAATCCTGCTCACATGAACAATCTACTTGCATGAATAATGTAATGTTGGAGCTGCAAGCTCATGCAAGATCAAGATTCTGCTTCTAGGAGAGGAAAAATGACAACATGGCTTGTGAGAGGAGTTTGTTTTTAGTCAAGCTGACTGCAAGTATATTGCCAATACAGACTGTGTACTAGAGATCCAGAGACAACCTCAGTGGTGGGATCCAAAAATTTTAGTAACAGGTTCCCATGGTGGTGGGATTCAAACTGTGGCATAGTGCCAATGGAGCTGGGTGGGGCATGACGGGGACGTGGCCGGCATTCTGGGGGCGGGGCATTAATAATTTCTCTGTTACTGTAAAAAACCAGCTGGTATCTTTCTGTCCATAATTTAAACTCATTATAGCAAGTCCTATCGTCTACTGCCAACAGACACAACTAAAGAGTACCCTGGACCCAACAGTAGTCAAAGGGTCCCTCCTCTTACTAGCCGGCAAGCTCCGGGCTACGAGAAAGAAGAAGAGAGGGGGAGGCGAGGGTGTGGAGATGGAAAAGCAGACTCAATTAGTAACCCCCTCTCAGCACACACAAATAATTAGTAACCCACTCTCGGGAACTGGTGAGAACCTGCTGGATCCCACCTCTGGACAACCTCCCTTGACTGAACTTGGTCAAGTATTTTTCAATAAACTCACAGGAGCGGTTGGGGGAAGTCCATATGGTTTGTTTCCAGAGACTTAAACCTAGACTGGGTAAGGGGAAGGAAGACACCACCATGATTCTGCAAGGCAGAAGCACATGGAGGCGGTGACACAAATATCTACCTTCCTTTTCCTCTAGAAAAGAAGGTTGAGGGACAGTAGGTATGTGGATAGAGTTACTTCCTGGCATGTCAAGAGGGTCAAAAGTGTGGCCTACATCTGAGAATAAAACCACGTTAGCACCAGCCACATGGGACACATGAGGCTTTATGGACTCTTGGTCTATCCAGGTCAATATGCACAGATTTCATATTGACGTAGCTTTGAAGACACCTCTTCTAAAACAAAAAAAGGAACCTTTTTCAAGTGAAATGCTTTATTTTTCCATGCTTTGTGGACAAAAAACAAGAAAACAGTTATTTTTAAAATGTTCCAAAGCATTTTAAATGCCTTGTGCGGCAAAAGCCAATTTCCCATTTTTTTTTAACCCTACAATGCAGCCATGGGGACCAACAGCGCTGGGCGGGGGGGGGGGGGACGACGACTAACTTTCTTCATTTTGTATTGTCTTTTACAGCTGTAATAAACTGATTGTTGTGGGTTACATGGGCCGTGTGGCCACAGTCTGGTGGTTTCTGCTCCTAACATTTCACTGTCATGCCAGTCATAGATGCAGATGAAACATTAGAAGCAAAAACAACCAGACTGTGGCCACACAGCCCGGAAAACCCACAACCACCACTGCTTCATTTTCCCCAATTAAAAGTGCCCTCCCTAACTGGGTGGCAATTGTCTCTGACAAATCTTTCTCTGTCTTCTTTCTCTGTTAGGAGATAACTGTAGCTGATTGGGGGGGGGGGGATCCGCTGAGAAGAAATAAGTACCTTGTTGTCCCTGTGAAGATTTTTTTTAAGCTCCGAAACATTGTTTACTGACAGGACCACCAAGCTTATGACAACTACCTTTTCAGTTTTCCTCATCATGCAGCCTGGTTCCACTTGGGAGACCTGACAGCAAAAGTTAATCATACTTCCAGCAAGCTGGTGGGAAATAAAAAACACAAGGGCCACTTTTGCACCTTTCCTTCATCATAAAACAAGAGCCGGATTGGAAAATTCAAGAAATCTGACACAGTCTTTTAAGAAATCGATAATCAAGTGAATTTCTTCATTCCCTGTTACCTGTGGGCCCTAATCCTCTTATCAAAGCAATTCTGTGTCGAGCTGCTGAAAATAAGGAGAAAGTCGTACCAAGAAATGCCAGACAGGCTTACGGTCATTAGAGTGCATCTGCTTTGATGCTGTTGCAGCATGTGAAGATATGTCATGAAGACATGATGCTGCCTCAGTTCTTCAAGGTCAGACTGGCAGGGGGCTCTCTAGGGTCTCAGGTAGAGGTCTTTCACATCAGCTACTGCCGTGTCCTTTTGACTGGAGACGCCAGGGATTAAATCTGGAACCTTCTGCTTGTAAAGCAGATGCACTAGCACTGAGCTGCAGCCCCTCTTCCAAATAAAAAAATTCTAGAATAAATACCTGGGCCTTTTAACTGGAAGTATCAGAGACTGAACCTGGGACTATCTATGGGTCAAATAGAAGCTCTCCCACTGAGCTTCAGTCTCTCCCATCTACCTTGTTACCCTGAACGGAGTTTAGATAGCCCCCTTGTCAAGCTAGAGTCAAAGGAAAAGTTCAGCTGCCAACCTCCTTCCTGCCCAGACTTGACACGCAAGATGGATGCCAAAACTCTCTGAGGCAGCATCCATTTTGTGGAAGTGCCCTGCTTTGGTGTCAGACTTGGAGACCCCTTGGAGACCCCCCTGGCCTCCATGGCACCTTTGAGCAAAAGGAGATGTCTGGCTATTCATAGGCTCTCTGTGCTGCCAGCTACTACGGTGCATGTCTGCTTTGCTCATTTCACTATTCTCCATTATGTGTTGTAGTGTTGTTGTTGTTACTGAACAAAATACCAATATCTGTGAGACATGAAACTTAAACCTATATATGTCTATTTGGAAACAAACTCCCACTGATTTCAATGATTTACTCCAATGAACTGAGGGTGGGGCTGTATTGCACAGAGGTAATTTTTACCTCCTTCTTGCTGTAGTCATTTACCTCCCACTCCTGATATTACACACAAATCAGACTCTTGGTCCATCAAGGTCAGTATTGGCTACCCAGACTGGAAGGGGCCCTCCAGAGTCTCAGGTGGAGGTCTGTCATATCACTTACTACCTAGAATCATAGAATCATAGAGTTGTAAGAGACCACGAGGACCATCAAGTCCAACTCCCTGCCATGCAGGAACACAGAATGAAAGTACCCCTGACATATGTTCATCCAGCCACTGACTTGGATAGCTTTAAAAGGTGCTTGGACAGATTTATGGAGGAGAAGTCGATCTATGGCTACCAATCTTGATCCTCCTTGATCTGAGATTGCAAATGCCTTAGCAGACCAGGTGCTCGGGAGCAGCAGCAGCAGAAGGCCATTGCTTTCACATCCTGCATGTGAGCTCCCAAAGGCACCTGGTGGGCCACTGCGAGTAGCAGAGTGCTGGACTAGATGGACTCTGGTCTGATCCAGCTGGCTTGTTCTTATGTTCTTATGAGGAGCTGACAGAGTAAGCAGGGATAAAAAAAAAGGCACAGCAATCAATGTTGTCATATATATTTAGGGGAATATAGGAGAAGAGAATGAAAGGAGGAAGAAGCTTGAAGGAAAAAAAGGGCAAATTTATTTGTATTGAGAAGCAAAGGAAAAAAAGGCTTTGGACTCAGCTACTGAAGACAGTTATTGGACAGCCGAACAAAATATTGTTGAAGTTATCATTAGATCAAGTTTTAGCCAGTGGCAAACTCCACAAACAGTAACAAGCAATGTTTTCAACTCATATACAAAACAGCACTTTTAGCTTAGCATGTTGTAGGTATCTGATCTGAAAGTGGCTGTTTTACTTTATTTCTTTGATTTAAAAAAGCAAGCTATTCAATTGCGACCGTCTTCTACCTGCCACACAACACCGAGCGATGCAGTGGTGAGAGAGCTGAGATAGATTTGGCCAATCTGGGCTCAAGGCCTCTGTGAGCCATGAAGCGAGTCCTGATCTAGCCTCATGAGGATAAAAGGCTCCTGGAAGGAATGCAAATATGACAAATGAATGTGAAACTTCCTTTAGATGTCTCTCATCACAGAGTCCTTTGATCTTGTACATAGACTACTCACCCCAGAACTCCCTCAGTGAAAGAGAAAGCCGACATGATGAGAGCATCATGTGGCAATCAGTATATTAAAAAAAGGCAGCGTGAATCCCAACTCGCAAGGAAATTCTTGTCCAAATCTGGCATGCGGTAATTTCCCCTCCTCTACCAGCAGGGGTCGTCCTTGATTTCAGCCAGCACTGGATCACTGTCACTGCTATGCTATGCTGCACAGTATAAATTAACAGGAAAGACGTGTTCATAAATGCAGCCATTTTGCTAACAGGAAATTGTGGAAAACAAAATCCCATTCCATTCCTTCTGGACATTTATTTATATCAATCCAGAGGAGATATACCCTGGCCTGGATAGATCAGGCTAGCCTAATCTCATCAGATTAGCACTTGGATCGGAGACCACCAAGGAAATAGAAATTATGACTTGATAGTGCTTTCTATTGCCAGAGAAGATGTCCAGACAGAAAGTCTCTTTCAGGAAAAAAAAAGGGGGGGCACATCAAAGATAGTACAGCTCGAGGTTTTCAACTGGTGCTCTGGGGAATTCTTAATAGATCAGTGATCCTCATTGTGAAGATCAGAAATGTCACAGAGTTCCCTGAAAGACAGCTTGCCTGGCAGAACTTCTTGATTCTTGGAAAGCATAGCCACCTAGGAACCTCAATTGTGTTCATGGGCTGAAGTGTGCAGAGGATTGACCACAATACTTCAGTAGGTTGCCAGCCAATTTCTGGTGGTCTTTTTAGTTGCTAGAATTCTTGCAATAGACTAGGTAGAGAGCCAGTGTGGTGTAGTGGTTAAGAGCAGTGGACTCTAGTTTGGAGAACCAGGTTTGATTCCCCACTCCTCCACATGAACAGTGGACTCCAATCTGGGCAAACCAAGTTTGTTTTCCTCACTCCTCCACATGAAGCCTGCTGGGTGACCTTGGGCTAAGAGAGTAAATAGCCCATGTCACCATCAAACTTCATGACAGAGGAGGGAATTGAACCAGGTCTCCCCAGTTCTATTTCAGCACCTAAATCACTACACAACAATGGCTTGTCCATATCTTACAGTGATGTAATGTAGTAGATCCCCTCCTAGAGATGCCCATGGCCCCATTTGGAAAAGACGTCCTTAACCATGGACTGCAATTCCACATCAGATACTTTTACTGGTTTTTACATGGGAAAACGATGCCTGGCCAATAGAAGTACTTTCAAGAGAGACACTGTGAGGATGAGAAACAGTTTCTCCAAGGTAGGAACAGGGTGGTGGATCCCGACAGCTTTTTTATTCAATCTTGCCCAACTCTGTTCTTTACTACAGCTTCTATTCCACGCCGTTTTTGTGCATGCAGGTCCCGTGATCCTCAGCACAGCCTTTCTGGTGGTCAACAGGGGCCGCTTCTCCCATCTTCAACAATGGAAAGGCTGGCTGGGTGCAACCCAGGGCTAGAATGGCCCTGAAGCTTTATATGACGATAACATTTGTGCCAAGAAACAGTGGATGACAAATATTATCTACAGCAAAGTACAGTATGCTCCAACGAAATCAAGGTATTTTCAGTTCTCTCTCTCACACATGCACAGAGATATGCGCAACAGGAATGCACATGATTTCTTACATCCCAGGGCTCCTACCTTATTCTGGGTGCCTATGAAAAGTGACTAAAGCCTGTACTCACAACAGCAATAAAATGCAGTTTTGAGAAAAGTGTTTTTAAGTGCTAAATCCTAACAACACAGGACAATTTTTCATGCTATTCTGTTGTTTGGCTCCTGGGACGTTTGGATTTAGGAGATTTAATTCTGAGAATTCCTTTCTTTTACAGCTTTGTCTCACTCTCAATGTTAATAGAGTTTTTGTGAATTATACATAAACCAGCTTATCTTTCATTTAAACTCCCTGTAGGTGTTAGTTTTTTACTATGGGTACTGATGCTGTCTTTAGTGATGCTTTGTAACAGCTTACTGGAACGGATCAGTTATTTTTGCCATTTTGCATTTGCTTGCCTTTCACGCATTTTCACGCCTTTATGGCTTGCTGCACATATGACTGACGTGGGGAATCAGAGCATGTTGCGATGATATCTCCCATTTTTTAAAAAAGGTTTCCTCCCTGTTATTTCATGTTGTGCATTTTTTCTCATTAGCAGGCAAAAGTCTGACCCCATTAGCAACACTGTCCTAAATTGAGTTACAGCTTTCTGAGCCCAGTGACTTTAATGGATTAAGAATGGTATCATGCTATTTAGGATTTCACTGCAAGTAATTCACTGCAAGTAATTCATGGCATCATGCTATTTAGGATTTCACTGCAAGTCTCAAACAGACAGCAATGAAAAGTAGATACGGCATGAAGAGGGACATAAAAGCTTTCTACATTTTTGATAACCCAAGTTCCAGCTTGTGAGAGTCAGCTGTTATGTGGACATGGCTTGAACAACCATGAAGTCAGTTGTGGTGGGTTTTCCGGGCTGTGTGGCCGTGGTCTGGTAGATCTTGTTCCGAACGTTTCGCCTGCATCTGTGGCTGGAAGATCTTGTTGATGCTATGTCTATTGATGGTTTGTTGTTTGATGTTATGACTATTGATGTTTGTTATTATGTAGTTGTTCACTGCCCTGAGCCCTTTGGGGGAGGGTGGTACATAAATCTAATAATGAAATTAAATTAAATGAAACTTCTACTCGATCAACACATCCAAAGTTCTTTTTTTTTCTGTTGCAGCATAGCTTGACCTACTCAATCTCCTTCCACCAGCCAGGATTACTACATGGATCCTCCATGTTGGAAGCAATACACTTCCTACTACATAATGCTGGAAGAAATAGTAAGGAAACACTACTACACTCATGTCTTGCTGGTAAGCTGGCCACTATTGCAAACAGGGAGCTCGATATGATGGATTCACTTCCCCAAGACTGCAAACAAAGTATAAGACAGCAAAAAGTCGATATACTTGTGGGTGGGTGGCGTGGGTGTTTGAGATGTTAGAGTGTTTTAGGATGGGGTTTTGGTGTGATTTTACCATTCTTGGATGAGATGTTGTATGGTTTTTATTGTAACCTGTCCTGAGACCATGGTAAAGGACAGGGGATAAATGTAAGTAATATATATTGTCCAGTCACAGAAGACTTGTGGCTACTCAGCAGGGTTTTCAAGATAAGAGGCAAATGGGTAGGGAGGGAGAAGCCATGGCCTTTCTCCACATTAGCCCTGCCATTCCCTGATGGTATCCCGTCCAAGTAGTAACCAGAGATGACCCTGCTTCACTTCCAAGATATTATGAGATCAGGTTAATCTGGGCCATTCAGATCAGGGACATGCTCCTTAGCCCCAAAATTAACCCCCAGCCGCCAATATCTCTGTATAGACTATCTAGACCTTGCCAGCACATCCCCTGCTTCTAGCTTTAAGAGGCTAGGCTTGAATAAAGTAGAAAAAGCAATGGGTTTAATGGGCGTCTATGTCCAAGCACTGACCTGCTTCCACTCCCTTTACTCTTCTCCAGAAACAACAGTGCGAGTTATTGGCATTGTCTGCAGGAGCTAATCCTGAGCAAACGATGCAATACCCCTGGTGTACCAGCTCCAGCATCGTGGTCTTTCCACTTCTTTATTATATTCCAACCACTAGTCAGGAGGGGGAAAAGTCACACATGAATCAATGCACATTGATTTTTATTTGACTGCTTGGCCTTTAAAATGACACATAAGCTGGTGTGCAAACTGAATGTAGAGCCACAGGTGAGTGAGGCCAGGGCAATGTATAATACCTAGCGCTTTTACTGCCTAACTAAGGAAACTATAACTGAGACACACACATACACACACAAAACAGATCACACTTACGATTTCTGAGAATTTGTTCTGTTGATGCTGTTAGTGCAAAATGTGGCATTTGTCCAAAATACTAACCTGTTCAGATATATGTCACTCAGCTCAGTCTACTGAACTCCCCCCTGACTTGTTGAATTGTTGGAATCTTCCCACAGAGGCTGCTACATATATTGATGCATGTTTCAAGGGTCCAACAATTCCTATTTTACAGACCTGATGTGCTCAAACCAAAACAGCACTCTTTCACATATGATAATGCAATGCCAATGAAACAAAAGAGATGCATAAGTAGAACCTAATCTGACTATTTGGCCCCCAGTCTTGTGAATACATACCGTATCAACAAACAGTGCTGCTTCCCAGAACATGTTCCTTTGGGGATTACCAGGTGACATAACAAAGATAATCTTTTACTTGCTAACTAATAAGCAGTAAATAATTTTCCAGTATGATATCCAAAGTCTTAATATATTTTTTAAAAAATTAATTGTTCTTTTTCCTTTATCACCCCACCCTCTTAAAGTATATATTTGTATTAATGTATTCAGCGTTTCTGCTGTTTAATCAACTGTTTTATCAGACAGTTTCAATATTCTGAGCCTAAGCGTAAGGTTTTTCCCTTATTCAGGAACACAAGTATTTAATAACAATCAAGGCCGCTCATTCTGACAAACGTGTGTCAGAAAGACACTATGGCGACTTCGAAATATTGAAAGTGACTGATAATATAATGTGGAAAGCCAAATAAATGCATACAAATAGAGGTTTTAGCTGTGCCATCAAAGTACAAGCTGCATACAGTCTGATCTCTGCACTGAAAATGCTGTGTATGAATGCTTACAATGGCAGATTATGAAATTTATTCAGTAAAGTGTTGGGGTTCTTTTATCAACAAAGCAGTATGCACACATTTGCCTTGCCAGCTCTCTCTCTCTCTCTCTCACTCCCTCAACTCCTTGGAATTCATAACATAGACCAGTGTTAGCTTCAAGCAAAAAGAGGGAGAGTTGAAAAGGCTCAGTTTTAATAACATACAACAAAAAATAAAGACACGAAAGTATCCTTTTTCACTGAAGAGAAAATTGTACTGGGAAAATGGGGGGGCGCAAGAGAGCCCGTGCTTTGCACACACAAGGTCCCATGTTTACTGTTTGGTATAAGAACCTGGAAGAGTCCTGCTGGATCAGACCGGTGGTCCATCTAGCACTTAAGGCCCAGCTACTTCCATATAAACATAGCTGACATAACAATGGTGAATACCCCATTGATGGATCTCTCTTCCATGAATATGTCTAACCCCCTTTACAAGCTACCTGTACAAGCCATGGTTACCTCCACTGATAATGAATTCCACAGTTTAATTACTCATTTGATGCCAGGAAAAACCTATGTATGTATGTACTCATTGAGGAAAGAATTATTTCTCTAGTTGAACAACATCCTATGGCAGGCACTGGGAAGGCCTGTTCTCTGCTTGAGACATCAAAAACTGGGAGCTATCAAGAACAGCAGACTTTCTGTGTCTGAGAATATGGGGCCAAAAACAGTGGCCCAGGGACAGAAAAAAACCGGTCCCTGGGGAGCTGTTTGCACAGGCAGCATTGTCCTGTGCGGCCCCGGGAAGTGTGAAGGCGCCGCTTTCCATCTCCCTTCCTGAGGGAGGTTTTTGGAAAGTGCTGCCTTCCCATCGGCGTGGTGCGAACAGCACCGGGCCGAAGACGCCACTTTCCTGTCCCCCCCCCACTCACCTCGTCCTCCAGTGTTGGTCTGGAGGGCTGCTGAGACTCGCCCATGCTGCCCTCCGACCCCTGGACATAACAATGGTGCGGAGCAGCCTCTTCTGTGCCAGCCTCTGCGGGGGCCGCTCGCACACTTTCGTGCGAACGCCTCCCCTCCACCGGCATAATTTCTGCCGGTGGAGAGGCGCCCTTTCCGCCATGCGGAAAGGGCCGTAGAGAGATTGAAGACATACAAAGGGCCGTAGAGAGATTGAAGACATACAAAGGAAATGATTTACTCTCTGTGTGTCAGGGGGCTGTTATCTATGTGATTGAGATGCGTTCCCAATTCCCAATAACTGCTTAAGACAACAAATCAATGCTTCTAAAAAGATTACGTAACCACTGCCACCTGTACATTCTTTCTACGATCAGCATTTTGTAATGACACCACGCACTTTCTGTAGACGCTTAGAACTTACCCTGGTACCCACTATCCCCGCTGACCCTAACACTCTGCTTAGCCAGACAACGCAAAGTTGGATGGGACAGTAAACTAATTCAGAAAGAGGCAGCTTAAGACACTCACTTGGTAGTCAGAAACAAAATCTGGCATAATTTTGGAAGTGAAAATTTTGAAAGCGAATTTTCATTATTGAGATGAAGATTTCCACACACAGATTCAAAAACCAAGAATCTCCCAACCAACAATTCCTTTCAGCTCAATAGAATATTTGCAAGTAACCAATCTCATAAAACTCTCCAGAATGAGTTTTGCTCATATTTGTACTTTAGGCTTCTCTGACCCCAGTGAGTACAGACTGATTTGAAGATGGGCTCCCCTTAAATGCTTCTCAGCATTCATACAAATTCAGTAAGGCTCCAATTTTAATCACTACCTGAAAGGATAAACAACTCTACCTAGAAGAGGATGTCACAGGCAAATGTCAGAAAAGAGCTCATTTCTCGAAGATTAATATTTTGATAGCCATGTGCCACTGAGAAATGCAAAGAAAACAGCAGCTATAGAAACTGAGTGATTTGTAAACTTATTTTTTTAGACCTGAACAGCTATGCAGGATAATTTTAACAATCAACCTGAGTTGAAAAGAGTGGCCTAAAGTGAAAAACAAGGATGAATGTTTCTTTTCTTTTTTTTAACTTTGGAACCATGGCTGTGTGAATACTTCCTCACTAGATCCACATTCTTTATCTCAAAGTCACATTTTAATTTTCTGTTCAAATACAAGACATGGATGGCCTAGGCCAGCTCAGTCCCATCAGATCTTGGAAGCTAAGCAGGGACAACCCTGAGTAGTACTTGGATGCGAGACCACCAAGGAAGTCCAGTCTTACTACATGGGGTCATGCAATGACAAACTACCTTTGTTCTCTCTTACCTTGAAAGTCTCAAGAGGGGTTGCCATAAGTTGGGTGCAACTTGAAGAAACGTCTCACACACAAACGTAAAAATACATTTCCAGAAGCCTTCAGAGTAGCGCAGGAAAATGGGTGCAGAGTAGATCTAAGTGTGCAGCCAAGTGATTGCATTAAAACTGCATCTAATCAGCCCATGTTTTGCTGCAGGATAATTGTAAGTGAAGCTGGATTGCAAGAAGTAAAATCAAATAGCTTTAAATCTCCTGCTGCCATGTGATACCAGGCGGTTTGTGTTTCTCATTTCTTCCTCTGCGCTCTCTCCTCCCCCCACCGCTCCCCGGTAAGTGAAGCTGTAGTTGCCATCAGACGAGGACAACAGGACCAGGAATGCAATGGGCAGGAGAAATTGTAGCAGTTTTTTCTACCTCTGCAGCTCAGACAATACAAAGGTACATGAGCATTTCCCAGCCTGCATCTTGGCAACTCTAAAATGGAGGCATCAGTCTTACTGCACAGAACTCCCTTACCACCCCCTCCCTTAAAGCTGAAGGTTAAGTAGATTACAAAAACCAGGGGCCATTAGCTCAGAGTAATTCCCTCTCCTTCACCCCCAGAGCCCTTTCTGCAATGCATCAAATCCTTAAGTGTGCACATTTCACAGTGAAACCAGCCTGTCCCCCTTTTGCCTTCTTTTAGTACATGAAATATATTATTTTCATGCACTTGGATTTGATTCACTGGCAACATGGTGTACCTCTAGAGGCAAAATCCAGTCCTTAACATGGCAGGGCTTGTATAGCCTAAGGCAAAAGAAACAATTAACTATTTAAATTAGCAAGAAACAATTTTTCAGGGAAATGGGTAGTGGCTGTTTTAAGTCATGATGTTTCCCTGTGGTAGTTCAAATGTGCTCTGTGTGTGTGTGTGTGTGTGTGTAATCTACCTAGCTAGCTTTTTTTCTATCCTTTTCCTTATTTCCCCCCCTTTACCATGAATGAAGAATTCATTCTGAAATACAGGGAGTTATCCTCACTATGGAGTGCCCTGAAATCTGGTAAGTAATTTGCACAATAGTAGTGCAACTACCATGCTGTAAGCCTCTAAGGAGCATAGTTCTATGGAGATTTATGGAGAATAGGTCTATCAGTGGCTACTAGCTGTGGTGACAAAATGGAACCTCCACATAGCTCTAGATGTTTTTGGTGGTGGTGGTGGTGGTGAGAGGGGGGGGGACAGTTGCTGTTAATTTAGATCTGTTAATTAATCTGACATATTGTAACTACTCATTCACTAGCAGTTAGACCTTTAAAACCTTTCACAGCCTGGGGCTCAAGTATCTAAAGGACTATTTCCTTCCTTCTGCCCCCAAATACTATGGTCTTTAGGCTGCCCCCTACTGGCTCCCTCTGTCATGGCAACATCTAGAACTAGACCACTTCCATCATGGCTGCCACTCAGTGGAATTGGCTCCCTGAAGAGGTGAGGGTTACTTCCATGTTTGAGATTTTCAGAGGTGGGGCTACAAGGCTTGTTGGTTTGTCAGGCATTCGATGGGCTATAGACAGCAGGCATTTTTTTGTGGCTGGTGGGAGGGAGGTGTTCAGGAGGTACTGCATTTGGTTTTAATTTGTAATGTTTTAATTGTTTTGTATAAGCTGTCTTGAACCAAAAGGTAAAGTGGGGTATAAATGTTTAAATTTTTAAAAAATCAACTCCAAGCATGCAAGCTCCAAAATGGAAAAGCTCGCTGAGTTCAGTATGCCTAAGTTTCAAATCTTTTCCCCACAGCTCACCACAGCAACAAAAACAGCTGTTAGGTATTTCCTATATTAATTTGCATAGCCTCAAAAAAGCAAGCTTAAAGCTCCATTGAAGCAAATAATCCACAATATCATCAATCTGCTCTGAATAATATGAAACTGCCTTAGACTGCCTGAGTGAGACCTAACTGGTCTTTCTTATTTGTATCTCCATTGTTGATGGTATGGGGTTCTCTTGAAATCCCAGAGGGAGGTCTTTCATATCCCCTAATACCGATCCTATTCCTGGAGATCCTGGGAACTAAACAGAGAACCTTCACTAATAACCTTATCTGAGCTAACTAATATTTGCAGGTCTCTGGACACAAGGCATCTGGGTTAGAAGCTGTAGTCAAGCTACGGAGCCACCATTTGACTCTTTCTCATGAGCAAATAAGATGCCAATGTTACCTTTTCCCCATTTAAGTGATGTTTCAGCAGCCAATCATGTTGCCATTTGTAGCACCTGCTTAGACCTGGTTGCTTTCTTAAGTTGTCTTTTATTATTGGATTTGGGGGCATCTGGTTAGGGTTGCTGACCTCCAGGTGGGCCCTGGAAAACTCCCACAATTACAACTGATCTCCAGACAATGGTTCCTTTGGAGAAAATGGCTGATTTGGAGGGCTGAGGTCCCTCTCATCACCAAATGCTGCTCCCTCCAGGCTCCTCCCTGAAATATTCAAGAATTTTCCAACCTGGAATTGGCATCCTTGATTGTGGTAAGGATGATGAGCTGTTTGTCAGATGTATCTGCTTCCACCAGAGTAGAGTATGCATCTTGGCAGCCATTTTATCCCTTTTCATCCTAGGATTTTGTGACATAGCTAAAGGTCTGTTAACATTTTATTGACCTGATGCCTGTACTTCAGGGAACACTGCCTAAGTTCTAATGTTCCTTCCTCGCATAGAGTGGAAAAGACAAAGATGGACTTCCTTGTTCTGCAACACTTGTTTTCCCAGTGTATTATGACTGCAGGAAGCAGCCAGAGAGCTCTGGAGAGATTACTTCTGTTTGTTTGCTTTTTTGGCAATTTGTTCCATTATTTATTATTTGCTGTGTGTAAGTGCCAGTCTTCAGAGAGTCACAACTTTCTATTAAGAAGTTCTCACAAAGCCCTGCAAATTGGCCAGCTTACTCTCACCCCTCACTCTGTCTTTGATCACAATAGTTAAGGATGAAGGGTCCAATTACACCATCACTTTTATTCCCTTGGAAAGGTCAGGTGCACTTTTGGCCTCTCCAGCGAAGCTACAAATGGAGCTGTGTTCTCTTTAAACGGACACATTTTCTGAAAGCATCGAGGAAAGAAAAGCAACCATTTCAGAAATGGATACACCCTGGTTTTTTTTAATATCTCAAGCTTTTGTATTTCAGTGATCCACCATAATTCGTCAGCAGTCCTGATTGTCAAATAGAAAAAGAAACAAATCAAAAACAGGCAAAGACTGTAAACTGCAAAGCTCAGACAAAGAACACATATATACCAGATCTATTTATCCACTATGGAATATAGCCATTCTGAGATGTTTAGGTTTATTGGGGGGCAGAGGCATAGCAAGAGGGGAAAGTGCCCAGGGCACTGGTGTGTCCTCCACCCCCATCCTGCCCCGGAACACCCCCGGAATGCCCTCACCCCACCCCCACAGGGGCACGTGCCTGATGCATCGCACCCCCATTCCCTTGGAGCTATGCCTCTGTTGGGGGGATTAAATGAGTCTGTTTTCTGTGCGCTAGCTTGATTATACGGGAGCAGGTTTGGGAAACAAATGAATAGAGAATGTGGGTTTCCTTTGCAACAGAAACAGATATAGTTCTTTTCTTCACTCTTTCCTTTCCATCCCGCAACACATAAAAATCCCAGTATCTGCCCTTCCCGGCATGGCTCACAAATAAGAGATCTGAAGCTTTTAATCAGAGAGTGAAACTCGGGCTCCACTTGGGGACATGTAAAGACATAACAGTCAGATCACTGAATTGCTTCGCAGGGAATGCTAATGCTCTTTGAATGATGTCACCGGAGTTCCTGCAAGAACTTATTTTCTTCCCTTTAGTGTTTTAAGATGGCAGTTGTGCAGGGAGGGGCAATTATGTGTCATGGCTGGGGTTAAAGGGGAAATGGGGGAGACCTTAATAATTTTGCACAAGCACTGAAAAATAGATAGGGCAAAAGTGAAGTTTCTTCAACTTGAGGGAACTGTTGAAAACCTTTTCAGCAGGAAAAAAAATCTATTAAAAAGAAGTGGCATTCATTTGTACTGTCTGTACAGTTTGTGACAAGCCAAATATACTTCATCAGCTATGTAATATCCTCTCCTCACCCCAGTAGCCAACAATTCTGATTCTGCAGTGTGATGTCATGGATAGAGTGGTGGACTAGGACCCTGTATGACTTGTGTTCACACTATCCCTGGAAAAGGGGGGCTGAGTGCACATGAACATTGGGGGTATGGTGGGACCAAGAACTCTCTGTAATTATTATATTGAGATATCAATATATCAATATGAGAATTTAGAGGTTGGTGTGTTTTTGATAAGCCTGCGTGGTTGAGCTTCTTTTCGTTGACTTCCACTTGCTGGCTACCGAAGGATGCCAGCAGGATGAAGAGGAGACAGGAAGGAGCCAGCAACATGGAAAGGGGGGAGGGGTGAAGGGGAAGGCATGGATGGCATTGTGAGGGAGTGGGAAGGGTGGAGCTAGGTAGGCTGGTCATAGGCAGAGGGAAGATGTCTGTGGCAAAGCTGTGCTCACTGGCAAATCTGTCCTGCTCTGGCAACGAAGCAAATTAAAGTCAAGTTAGAAGTGGTGGTGTTTGCAGAGAACGGGAAGTGAAAGCAGGGTTCAAAGAAATACATCCGTACAAGAAATCTTGCTGCAATTTTGTCCCTGCAGCACAGCAGATACCTTGTGAATAATCAGCCATAGTTTCAAAATATTTCTTTGTACTTCAAACATTATGGCGCTTCCCCACAAATAATACCTACAAGGATACCTATGAGAAGCAGCCGTTCTTCAGGATGCTTTCACACGGTGGGTAGGCCTGCCTGGCCAACTGAATAACTAGCTCCATTCCTTTCTGCTGATGCTTTGCTGTTTCTGGTTATTTAGCTCAAATGACAAGTGTGTCTTGTGTATCCACTTACAGATTTTTGTCTTTGATAATATAATGTTAAAGGTGAGCAGAAAAGCTTATCAGTGTACTATATAAGTGTGTGAGAGTTTAAATCAATGTGACAGGGTTATCGGCAGCGAGAACAGAAGGCTTCCAGTCATGGTGGAGGACATGAGACCAGTAACCTCTCAAATCTATGAAATTTATCTCATTCCCTTTATCTGCCTTAAAGGCCATTTATAGTGTGGACCATAAAGCAGAAGTGAAGCTTCTCAGCCTGCTAATGGAGAGCGGAGAGAAAGTGAATGAGATCTGAAGTCTTTTCTGTCACCTTATCCTTGACCTCACAATAGATGGGACACGAGCAGATATGTGCAGTCCCTGTAGTGCTACAGCAGAGATAAGCTAACCATGATGTAGTCCTGATGAAACCTACTATTATTTTGTTAGATACACAAAAGAGTGCCCATAGCGGCTTTGAGAAACTGGAGAGGACAGTGACCTTAATATACATCACATACTAATACCCACTGAACCATGACACCTCTGCTTGGAACTCTCTTGTACAGTTCAGCGTTTTAGAAAAATGTCTTAACTGAAGGAAAAATGAATTCTCATATATTATATGATTTGCTCGGAACAACAGTGTGAAGAAACTGCATGGGATATACATTGATATGTATAACAGTACTTTTCCATAGACAGAAAAAGAACAGGTTAACTGGACAACTGCTGTTAATAGAAGAAGATATTGGGCTAAAGTTGGTCCGCCTGTACCACTTGGCTGCAGCCACTGGCTAAACTGCTCTGGTGCAACAGAATTTTTGCAAACATTCTACCTGCTCTGGATAAATAGGATTAAAATGCACGTTCTGTGAGAGAAACATCAAATCAGTGCGATTGAGTCTGAACTTCCATGCAGGATGCACACACAGGTGCTGTATGGGCAACAGGGCTGCTAACCTGCCAATGGGTGTCCACCACATCAATATAACTGGGGGAAGGTGCAACTGAAGATAGCAACATTGTAACCTCTTTGCACCAATGGCTATAAGTACTCAACGGCTACAAGTACAACGGCTATAAGTACTCATGCACTGCTAAAGAATCATCAATGCTATTTATCATATATAACTCTATAGTTATGTAATCCACAATGAAGTATCTCAATTGATATCTAATTATATCTAATACAAACAATTCTATCCATGTAGTCTTTATCAATAAAAATAATATACCGCAGACATCAGTTCTGAACCAAAAATAGCAAGCCAATTGTCTCCGTACTTATTTTAAAAATGGGTTACCAGTAATTGCGTCAAGGAAACAACATATACCAGTTTCACATTCTCCTAGTACAGTGGTGGCGAACCTTTGGCACTCCAGATGTTATGGATTACAATTCCCATCAGCCCCTGCCTGCATAGTCAATTGGCCACACTGGCAGGGGCTGATGGGAATTGTAGTCCATAACATCTGGAGTGCCAAAGGTTCGCCACCACGGTCCTAGTACAATAGGTATATTCAATGTATAATACTCTTTCTTGGGTTGATCAACCGCCAGGTGAGGTTTGATCTTGAACCTTCTTCTTAGTGTAGTAGCGCATGATATCGTTTCCCCCTTTCTCTTCATTTTTAGTGCATTTAAAGAGCTATAAATGATTACAAAGAGAGTGGGTATAAATGTTACAAAGTTATTATCATGACATAGGATTCCTTTACAATTAAAGTTTATTATGACATAGGATCCTTTTACAATCGGGAGTTGAGGGTGGGAAGAATAGTTGTCTCACTAGAGACGGAGGAGAAGCTGTGGATGAAGTGGATGAAATAAAAACTTTTTTGAAGAAGAGATATGGAGGGTCCAACTCTTGGGCATGTGAAGATATTTTTTCATGCAGTACTGAAGCTTACAGTGCAAAAGTAAGCAATCCTTTTAAATCCATTGAGGTCCTTGGGCTTAGAAGGATGTAACTGATTAGGACTTCAAGAAATGTTGGCCAACTTAGCCCTAAACCAGGCTGAGACCAAGATCTTTATGACCTTAGAAATCTCTTTGAATTAAAGGTCTCATTGTCTGTTTGAAGAGTAGTCTGCAAATATGTATCTTTATCTTTTCAAGGGCAGCAGAAATATGCATTTGGGGGATAAAATATGTACAATAATTTGGCTTAACAATGCAAAGGTAGCAATTCACGGCTCATCGCAATGCTCTGGTTTTAACAGTCTGGGGTAATGCCAGAAGCTGTTATGTTCTTTCACCCAGTACCACCTAATATCTTCATCATCTTAATCATGGAAGTCTTGACTCTTTTACAACAGTCCAATAAAGAGCTGATAGACTCTCTCTGTCTCTCTTCCTCTGAGAGGGTGTTAAAATATTTTTGGTCTGGACATCACTCAGGCATCACTAAGTCTTGCCTAAATTACATCAAGACAGTAATGGAAAGAGATGTGAAACTGGGTATAATTTAAAAAAATAAATCACACAGGAGAAGTACTTTGCCTGGAAGAAATTTTGAGGTGCACTCTGATGAACTGTCAGCATGCCTATTAGAGAAACACATTAAACCTAGTCCAAATTAGCCTAACTGATGGAGAAACTTAATGGGTATACTGAAGAAGAGAAAGGGAGATGCCAGGTGGAGTTTGTGACTCATCTGGAAACTCTTTAAGACATCAGAATAATTCACAGAGCAGGCATTTGCTGTTAACTCCTCTCCAAAGGTGTAGCTTTGCATCTTCTGCTTCTTTGCACCGTTTGATGAATGACACAGAAGCGCGTCCTCTGTGTCCAAACACTATCGCTGTTTCATTTCACTTCAAGATGACAACGTATCGCTCTTAGCAACACGGAATGTGGAGACGTATCTGTGGTCTGGGGTGGAGCTTAATGATTAGAAACTTTTTTCCTCCCCCCCCCCATCTTTCTGCTGAGTGGCTCATTTCTTTATCTGAGAGGAATTAGTATCCCCCCCCCCCGCATTTCAGAGCACCCCTCAAGACATCTCTTTTCAGTTCACTGGAAAGGGTGCATTTATATCAGCACTTCTTAACATGTTCCTGTGACCCTGTCCTACAGAGTGTGAAATGTTGAGTTGAAAAAGAAATCCCCACCTTTCATCCAGGGTTTGCTCAACGAAGTTAAGGTTGAAAATTCCAAGGACCTTGCCACCAATACTCAACAGTCATCTACTCCTAAACACAAAGAATCTCCCAAATTATTCCAAAATTGTAGGCAGCTGTGTTGGTCTGGATGGCCCTGACCTGGATGGTCCAGGCTACCCCAGTCTTGTTAGATCTTGGAAGCTAACCAGGGTCAGCCCATGTTAGTATTTGGATAGGAGACCACCAAGGAAGGTGAGGGTTGCTTCGCTGAGACAGGCAATGGCAAACCACCTCTGAATGTCTCTTGCCTTGAAAACCTGATGAGAGTTTGCGGTAAGTCAGGTGCAACTTGGTGACACTTTCCACCACAATATTGTTCCACAGGAAAACAAAAATCTAAAAACAATTGTGCCAGCTTTGGATTGGAAAATTCTTGGAAATTTCAGGGGGGAGCCTAGGGAGGGCAGAGTTTGGGGCAGAGCTGAAGTTCAGGAGGGTTGTGGTGTCATAAAGCCCACCCTTTGAAGCTGCCATTTACTCCAAGGAAACAGTTATTTGCAGTGTGGAAATCAGCTGTAATTCCCAGAGAACTCTGGGCCGCACCTGAAGGTTTGCAATGCTTGTATAATGTTGTGCAATGGTTTTGATTAAGGACAAACAAAATTATGGAGAACTGTGACTTAACCAACACCAGAAACCTCTGAAGCACAAACCTCACTGAACTTAAGGGGAGCACTTCTTTGATTAAATTAGGTCGACACGGGAGAATTTCCCACTCTGCTCCATTGTTCTACTGTGATCCCGCTCTTCTACCCTTGACGACACCTCAACTCCATCACTATGTCACAACTAGGGATGCTTCTAGCTAAATCACTCTGCAAATGGGGGCCTAGCTTTGAGTTCTTATTAGATGCCAGAAAAGGACAAGGCAAATGTGAACCACAGCCTTTTCATTCATAGCAGTGATCTCCTTGATGTTCCAGTCTCTTCTGTCATCCTTCAAGCCCCCTTACAGTTAGTTGCCTCATTCATATTTTAAAAGCATGAGGGTTATCGCCTGCACCGGTTTCTGCCACTCCATAACAGGCATGTGCTATTAATCTTTCTTCCTGTATTAACGTGGTTACCTCAGGAGAGTGAGTGAGAGAGATAGAGGGAAATGAATCACCAACAGATTTCAAACGGATCCCCAGTCACATTAAGAAATTTGAAATATTCATGTGAACATTTACTAATTCCAACAGCAAACTTTCTTTTTATCTTCTTCGCTGTTTAGAATGCAGAATGCAAAAATTCAGCTTTCCTGTCAGAATGGCAAAGGATTTAAAAAGCCCACAGGAGAGCAGTCATGGAAAGCTGTTCCAAGGGAGCCATGAAAAATCTCTCTCATCAGAATGCTTTTTGTTGATGCATCTGCTTGCTGAACTGGTCTCCAGTTTCTCATCAGTAATGTTCTGATTGGCCCTCCCCTGCATCCATGGCCCTCATCCCTTATGTCTCAGTCTTCAGTACTGATCATCTAATTATTTTCTCATTAATGCTACCATCTCTCTTCTCCATGATCTTCTGTCTCTAGAGATGTTGCAAACATCTGCTCATCCAGATATGAAGCCTACCACCAGGCTGATGCGCCTAGGTGCAACTCAAACATCTCCAGGTTAAAAAGTTGTTTCCTTATCTTGTATTTAGGAACCTGTTCCCTCATGAATGCAACCACCATTTCATATTTTGAATGGCACACCCATAGATGAATCATCATGTCTGCCTTTTTGAAAAAAAGTCAGTGAGCAAGGGACACAAAAAGGTTAGGCTCCTGCTTCTGAGAACTCTGGCCACAGAAGTTGTGATTTTGTCCACATGGGTGCCTATTATAAAGTAACATGATCAAACATGTGTTGTTATATTTAGTTGTTTTGAGCACATTCCATGTAATGTAGATAGCAGTTATTAGCCATTTGCAGAGCTCTAACCAGGCATGTGACCATCATCAAGATGTGCAGTGCTCCACTAGAAGGCTTTCTCTTCAGTACAAACTGGAAACCTCCACATCTAGAATCTTAAACATTAGCGGAGATGGGACACTTCCGTTAATAAATATAAGTCAGCCACAAAGTAAGGTTGACCAATAGTATAACGTTGACATCTCTGTGGCAAAATAAAACTGCCTTCAGACCTAACAGGAACGTCCTTGGCAAAAATGAAGGACAGATGCTGAAATGGCTCATTTTGTATGCCATAGTCTTGATTTGATTAGTAATAATCTCCTGACCCTTTCTGCTCAAATCAAGATCAGTCTGGAATATTAGTTTAGCAGATGCCTATACACCACTGATGACAACTACCCTGGACACAGCATTAGGGCTTTCAGGTCCTCCTTGACCAATGGTAGGTGATTGGGCAGGGGGTAGGGTGGTCAGATTCAGTTTGGGAAACTCTTGGAGATTTGAGAGTGGGGCCTTGGAAGGAGAGGGGCCTCAACTGGGTACAAAGCAACAATGTCCACCCTCCAAAAAATCCATTTTCTCCAAGGGAACTGATCTTTGTAATCTGAAGATGAGCCGTAATTACTAGGGAGTCCCAGATCCCACCTGGAGGCTAGCATGTCTACACAGCATGCATGCATTGGTGCTGCTTGGGGTGCCAAATTGACAGCAGATACTGGGGATGCGAGCGGAGGTAACTGGTGCTACCTGGGTCCATAAAGGGCTGAGAAATACTGGAGCCTTGGAGTTGGTGAAGCAGAACACCAGAGCCGTGGAGTTGGTGAAGTGCACTTCTCACACCCCTGTGTTGATGACAGGTGGCAAGATGACAGGGCTGTCCCCTGCCTTGGGACCATGTGGGTTTCTTGGGAAGAAAGTGTACTCTCCATTCCTTTCATCACTGCCAAGCGGGCAGTACAAGAGAAGGGTGTTTGGGGCAGAAAAATGTGTTGAAGCTGGCCCTGGGGCCCAAGAGCCTGGATCAGAGATCATCTAGTGCAGTGATGGCAAACCTTTTAGAGACCGAGTGCCCAAATTGCAACTCAAAACCCACTTATTTATTGCAAAGTGCCAATGCGGCAATTTAACCCGAATACTGAGGTTTTAGTTTTTTAAAAATGGTTGGCTCCGAGGTGTACGTTACTTGGGAGTAAGCTTGGTGGTAGTTGGTGGCTTTGCTTTGAAGCAACTGTGCAACTCTTCCAATGGGTGAATCACGACCCTAGGAGGGTTTGCACAGAAGCAAGCCCCATTGCCAGCAACCGAGCTTACTCCCAGGTAAAGGATTGTGCTTTAGTTCTTCGCATGAAAATCAGTGGGGTTTAACAGTGCTTAACAGGGTTACCTACACTTCTTCCCCAAAACTAGGTCTTAGGTTTAATGCTAATAATTGAGCCCAACATCCCAGGCCAGCCTAGATGTGTGTGTGGGGGGGGGGGGCACATGCCCACAGAGAGAGCTCTGAGTGCCACCTCTGGCTCCTGTGCCATAGGTTGGCCACCACTGATCTAGTGAATAGAGATCTCCAGTGAATGATTGTCCCATTCACGGCCTAAAGTTCCGGATCGATTCTGGTTAGTGTCAAGGCCAAGCGGATAACTGAAATGGATTTGAGAGCACAAATATGCAAATGAAATGGATTTGAGAGCACAAATATGCAAATATCTCCTCATTTCACAGCTTGTTACCATTAGTGGGGAAGGGAGAAGGGATATGCAAAAATCAAGTGGCAGGATGCAATTCTCGTCAGTGTTAACTGGAAATCACAAAGCAAGAATGGTGTTGCTTGCTAGGTGCAAAACTTACCACAAGGAGAGTTGTGGGATTCGTTGCAAATGAGCCAGCCAATGCTTCATGGTTGGGAAATCCTTGAGGCAGCTATCAAACCAAACTCTGTCTTTGATGGTTGCCACCTACCCCATTTTCACATCTTTCCTCCTCACAGTTATCCTAATTACTAGGCAGTGGAACACCATTATCGAGGGCTTAAATGAATTTTGCATACTGACAGGTAATAGGTCAATGAGTGCTGACTGCTTAATAAGCCAAAGGGTGCTGAAATTATATCTGCTTCCCAGTTTGGATGTGACTAGATTGAAGATGGAGGGGGCGGATTCAAAAGGAACCTGGCAACTGTGTGAGCAGGCAGGGAGGGGGAAGTTATCTCTGTATGTGAGTGAGCATGCACATGCATACGTATGCGTTTAAATTGAACAGAACCAACCTTCTACACAAAGGGAAAGACTGCAACTGAGTCACTTTATAAACACAGTATAACCACAAAGCAGAATTTACTGTTTTCAGTACATGAGACTGAAAAAGAGTACATAGTCCATGATCAGCAAGCTTCATGGCAGAGTGGAGATTTGAACTTGGATTTCCTTGGTCCTTTTTCAAGACACCATTCCATACTAGGGTCATTTCTGCACAGCACAAATAATAATAAAACAAATAAAATGTTTTCAGGATGGGGAAAAAGCATTTTGGAGTGAGATTCTGCACAGCTTCCCCGAAACCATTTCATTTCCAGCCTCAAACATTTTAAATGAATCCTATTTTCAAGTGATTCTTTGGGCTGAAATATTTCTTTAATGGATTCATTTGTGTGCCCTTTCTGCACGGGCCAAATACAGCGTCCCAGGGATGGCAAAAATGCCGTCCCTGGGAGAGTGTTCGCACAAGACGCGTTGCTGCTGCACAGCAGCGCCGTCCTGGCTTTCCGCGGGCGGCATGAAGCCGCCCCTGAAAACCTTGCCCAATGAACAAAGTTATTGATAAACAAGCTGCTGCTTTCTCCGTCGGCTCCATTCACCTTCGTGTGCAGCGTCCCTCTGGAGGGCTGCAGAGACCCACCCACGCTGCCCTGCAACCTCTGGAGGTCGCAGGGCAGTGTGGGTGGGTCTCTGCAGTCCTCCAGAGGGATGCTGCACTAGAAGGTGAGTGGAGGAGGACCACCGTGAGGTGGTTCTGCATGGAGCCGCCTCTTCGGCTGCAGGGGAAGTCAGGGCTGCGCGTTTCCGCATGTGTGATAAAAGGGCCAGAGTGTTTTGGGGGAGCTTAATCTTCATAGCATTGGCTACAAAAGACTCAGGGAATTGCAGCTTGAGGCTGTGAAGCAGGAAGCACTGATTGGTCCACACAGTGGGAAAACAACAAATAAAAATAGAAATGGCAGCCAGGAATCATTTCAAAGGGTGAGCACAAACAAAAGGGAAGATAGAAAATGTTTTACAAAAGTTTTAGGAGATTTGTGCAGAAAGAGGTCAGATCTGGACTTTTCCTTCTTCCTGATCTGGCTACTGGTCTTTCCATTACTTCCTTTTCTACATTAGAAGTAAGGATTCCCCCAGTCTGTAGGGCAACTGAATAATTTAGCTCTTCAGACAGAAAATTTTAATTCCTTAGGCTAGCCTTGTTCACAGAGTCTTTAATTGGGTAAGATACTCTACCTGGTTTCTGGAAATATGGCATTGTACATTCTTCACATAAACCATACTTTTTTAAAAAAAGAAAACAGTGTATAAATTCAGAAGTTATGCCAAATCAAAATTTGTGCTACCACACCACAGGAACAGTTATATTTCAGAGTAGCATATTTGCTTTTGTTCTGTTCTGCTTCTTGATAAAGTCACAGTTTGAACACCACTGATGCACGCTGCTGGATCAAACCAAAGGGCTATCTAGCTCAATAGCCTGTTTTCCACAACCCAGTGCTTCTACAAAGTCTGCAAACTGAATATGGAGGTTAGAACTGACTGTTTCCACACCGCACAAGTTGAACATTTTAAGGCAGAGAAATAAAACACTTCCTGCAGGATTCCCCACAGCTTTTAATTCTCCACATTTTGGAAACATTTTATTTCACCTTCAAAACATTTAATTGGATCTGCTTACATTAGCAAAAATTTTCCCCAAAAAACATTTTCAAAATGTTTCTTGCTTGCTGTGCGCAGATCAGGAAACAATTTATTTCTCATGGCCGATTTGGAAGTTCTCACTTTCTTTTCTCTGCCACCTGCCAGTTTCTGTTGCTTCCGTGATCCTCTGTGCTGTCTGCCATTTGTTGAAGTTTCCTATGGATGGTTTTTCATCTGGCATCATGGCTGTCTGCCATTTCCATAATTGCTGTGCACTAATAAACTAATTTTTGCTTGCTGATTATGCAAACATGCCATTTTTCCTTTTTTTAAAAAAAATTAAGTGAGGAAGACTCAATGCTATACAGATATAGTGTCCATATTGCAAGGCTGCACTGATTTTGGGTCTCTGTAGCTTCAAAGGTACATCTCTCTCTCTCTCTGTGTTTTTTAAAGTACCATTTTCAACTGAAACACTTTATTTTTCCAGGCCATACGGACAAAACCTGCAAAAACGATTCTTTTCAAAACATTTCCAAAACATTTGGCAAATGTTTTAAATGCTTTGTGAGGAAACAGCCATTGTTGTTGCCCTTCAGCAACTAATAATCAGAAATATGCTGCCTCTCAATATGGAGATTCTGTCCATAAAACTGTTCAATTCAGATCATGTTTACCAATTCTCAATCGCTCACCAGTTTGTCCAAATTCAACATTATTCCAAACTGTAGCCAAGTTTCCTTAAACCATGTTTTGCCGTGATGTTGAACTGAGCCTGGAGTATCTGAAAGCATTAACGGAGGAACCAAATTGCTATTGTTTGTTCTCTACAGACTCTGGATATTAGCTAGCTCCCAAATAGAGCAAATGAACAATCATTTTTAGATGCAATTAGAATGTTGATTTTTTTTGGCTCAGCTATGACCCAGTATGACAAATTTTACTGAATATACAGAATCATGGAGTTGGAAGAGACCCCAAGGGCCATCAAGTCCAACCCCCTGCAATGCAGGAACACACAATCAAAGCACTCCTGACATATGCTGATCCAGCCTTTGTTTAAAAACCTCCCAAGAAGGAGACTCCACCACACTCCAAGACAGTGCATTCCACTGTCCAAGAGACCTTACTGTCAGGAAATTTTTTCCTGATATTTAGGTACACTGTGAAAAGTAAATAGAGCTAGGTTGGAGAATATTCACTGAGGCATACGAAAGAGGCATAAAAGAAAACTCAACAAAATAAATATACGACTCTGCTGTGTCTTATGCTCAAATATTTTGCAAGAAAGAGATGGTGCGAGGATTACAACACAGAACCACACTATTCACTGACACCTTCACTCAATCAACTTTGCAGAAGGAGATTAACAATGTGCCCCCAAATCCATAATTCTGAGGTTCAGAATATAAGTTTTCACTGGGTGTGATTTCCTTGGGGAAATTCTTTTCCTACTCAGCATGTAAGGGAAGAGTTTGAACATGAGCTGTTTACTAGCCTCTGGGGCAAAAGTTTGCCCAGTGAGGGCAAATCTTCTATTGAAAATTGCTTCCTCCACCAAACTAAAATTGCTTATGCTTTCAAATTGTCTGCGTTCATACAAAACGTGAACATTCTCTCTCTCTCTCTCTCTCTCTCTCTCTCTCTCTCTCTCTCTCACACACACACACACACACACACACACACACACACACACACACACACACACACACACACACACACACACACAAACTATGGCTTAGAAAGAGCTGCACAAAAGCCTCGGGATATGGAAAAGGCCTCTCTCAACCTGGTTTCAAAAGCTTAATTTAACTTTGCAAGCTCCATCTTTTATAACTTTCATCTCTTCCAGTTTCAAACAGGCTGGTTCAAACAGTACCTGAAACTGTGCAATTTCCTTCCTTAATCAAAGTAATACCTCAGACTTTTAAGGGATACTCCATTCAAATGTTCATTTTTATCAAAAAGCAGAAACCGCAGAATGATAACAGCTTCTCTTGAGATTGGGCAGTGTTCACCCCTTTATCTCACTTGGTAGAGAGCTCTTTCTTATTCTCCCAGCTGGGAGAGCCTCCATCTAAGGGGAGAAACCTGAAAATTCAAATGCACAAGTACTTCTAGTAGGAAGTAATTCTATATGTGCTGCAGTTGACGCTTGCTAAACATGGGATTAAATTCCTGTTATTCTGTCTTGAAACAAATATATGCACGATGTTATGAAAATGGTTGTAACCATTAACTCTTGGACGTTTATGCAACAGTGAAGAGACTCTGATAGACTGCAGTACAAGACAATATCGATGAATTTGTAAGACAGTATGATACTGAAGGAGGACAAATATATTTTGAGCCTTTGAAGTTACAGCAACGTCAGGCATCAACCTGGGAGCCAATTTGGGGGAGATTTTTTGGATTTGGCTTTTTTTTTGGTGCCTTTCCCCTATTTTCATATCTATATGTATACTCCTGCCACTGATGAAAGGCAGATACAGCCAGTGGTGGGATCCAAAAATTTTAATAACAGGTTCCGATGGTGGTGGGATTCAAACAGTGGCGCCGCCGCACACACGCACCTCCAGTCCATACTGGGCAGGGAGGTTGCTTTAGTAACCCCTTCTCGGCACTCAGAAAAAATTAGTAACCACTTCTAGAGAACTGGTGAGAACTGGTTGGATCCCACCTCTGGATACAGCTCCTGAAACTCCTCATGTGAGCTAGTGAAAGCACAAATTGTAGATTTTAGAAAGGGAAGCACTTCGATCCTTCCAAACCACATACAGTTACTTTCTGAGGCATTCTTTGGACAAGTTACATGTGTCTTGCCAGGTTGGGCTGGCTGCCTTGGTACTGGGCTACCGAAGCTGATTTGGCTTGAGTTTGATTTTGGTTCTGTTTGGCTTGCCACATTAGTCCATGGTTCTTTGGTTTGATGCTGGTTCTGTTGGGCTTGTTGATTCTTTTTACATTCTGAGGCTTTTGTCCAATGGTTGCTCCTGGTGAATACTATTTTTGGCTACTGGCTTCTTTGCCCTGGGGAAAGTATGGATTTCCCCCTTTCCAATAGGACAAAATGGAGAAAAGTACCATGGCAGGGGTATCCTTGTTCAGTGGCCCACAGAACTGGACCCTGTGATTCAATTTGCTTGAAACTTAGTAGACAGGCAGGACTAGATTTCCTGCAATTGTGGTGCCATTTGCCTGAAAAAACAGCCACTCCAGCACCACCACCACCCCTCCATGGAAAGAACCAACCCATAGGAATAGTGGACTCCCAAATTTTTGGAATCTCCCCTCTGCAACTCCCCCGAAAAAAAAACAAAAAAGCCCCCCCCCCCAATAGCTCATAATACCAGTATGGAAACCACTCCCCAAATCCAAAAAAACCCACCATTTTTTTCAAGTGCAAATTCCTAGTTGTAGATTTCTGGTTAGACATGACAAATTCAACACCTTCTGACATTGTCTGTAAGATCTAACACAATAATAATCCTGCCGTCCCTCCCCTCTTTTAGGGTATTGGTTAGTAGGTCACCTCTTATTGTATTATTTATTGTATTTGATATTAATACGCTGCTTTTAATGGGGTTTTAATGATTCAAAGACTATAGAGCCATTTACTATGATTTATTTAATGATTTGAGATTTATTGATTTTGTTTTGTGCTCTATTTGTATATTCATGTTCACCGCCCTGAGCCCTTCGGGGGAGGGAGGTAAGTAAGTAAGTAAGTAAGTAAGTAAGTAAGTAAGTAAGTAAGTAAGTAAGTAAGTAAGTAAGTAAGTAAGTAAGTAAGTAAGTAAGTAAATATCCACTACAGGAAATACTATGAAAAGAGGAACCCAGGATATAAAAAGCTACAAAGCGATACATACCAAAGGTGAAAAAGAGAAAGAACAGAACTGAATTTAAAATCTGACTTGACAAATTAATGAAAGATTGTCTAGGTATTTGTGTACTTTTTGAATAAGACTTCAAGTAGAAGTGATTAACAGAGACTATATTACAGCAGTGGCCCCCTGAGCCTCTATATACTTTCTACAAAGACAAAATATGACACAGACTTTCTTAGAAGGAGCAAGTCACTCCAAATTCTTTAGTGTATGTGCTCCCTGAATATAATTGAGCTGTATGTGCCAGTTACCTGTGCTATTTCTGGGCTCCACCAGAACAGCCTTTGTTCCTCTTCCTGGGCCCCAACACAGGACAAACCTTTGCAACATAACTGATTTTGGAACTGTCCAGCGACTTTCTGGATCTCACTCACTCTGTCTTCTTTCATTTGTTGATCTCTTGTTCCTAGAGACCAAGGTGGAGACTATTCTTTTGAGCCATGTCTCTTAAAATTCTAATTATACAGGAGAATGCAGTGGTGTTTGCAGGGCTGAGGGGCTTGCTTAATTTACTCAGGAGATCTCTTTTGAAAGATCACGGTACATTAACTACTTCAAAGTATCGGGTGTGTCAGGCAGCATGGTGGACTCCGTGAATGACCCTATGGCCAAAAAGTTTTATATTTTTTCTTATATTTTTTTTGCAAAAGTTTTATATGAAAAGTCATATTGCGATATAAACCAGTTTCGGAGTTACTGTTCGTACCATTTACTTTCTTCATACAGCAAGTATCATCTCTTTGTTTTTGTAGGATCTCCAAATTTTGAGCACATCGTGCATGCTATAAAAAGGACAGATATAAGCAGATGTGTTTTGTAGTATTGGAAAAAAGATGGATGTCTGTTCATCAAACTTTACCTTTGGGAGAAGACATCTCTATAAGGACTGCCATGTTGAAGAGCGATTCCATATCCTCGATCTGCAATGGTGTTTCCAATCGTGTAGAAAGAGCAGTCCGGGTCATTGAGAGCAACATATTCCAAAACAGCAGCGTCCCATACAAAGGCATAGTTTCCATATTTTACCTGGAAAAACAAGAGAAAAAGAAGGCTCAGTTTGCATGGTCCAAAAGAGGCAGCTATGAAGAGAGAGAAAATGTACCTTTTTTGAAGCTACTGAGCCTGAGGTTCAGATATATGATTATAGCACCAATTATAGTGCATAAGAATACACAAAGAAGTTCTGGCAGCATACATTAGAAACTACCATCATTATTATGTTTAATATCAGTCTGTCATTACAATATAAAATCGACCTGTTGTCAATACGAGCTTGGTTTACTGTAACTTGTTGTACTATGGAAATAATCTGCTTGATAAAAACCTAGGATCCTGAATTGGAGAATTTGGAGTTTGAGTCACTGTTCTGAATATATTGGCAAGGCTGCTCAAGATAACCCGGTAGCATTATACATTCTGTGTGACCTTTGGATCAAAAGGAAATTGCAACACAGTTTTTGGTCCATGAAGCAAATACAGTGCAATGTGAAGAACTGGCATCTAATTGGGGGATACAGGCTGGCCCCCAACATGCCTGGACAAAAAACACAGGATGTTCAATAGAATTCTTCTTTATAGAGGATAGTTGCCTTGAGCCAATAATAAATAATATGAAATACACAGACAAGCACAGAGAAAGGAACTCCCAGTAATATAAATAAAAGTTGATTGGCTTAATTTAAAAGATTTCAACCAGGAAATAGGAAAACGAAATAAATATTGTATTGTCGAAGGCTTTCATGGCTGGAATCACTGGGGTGTTGTGTGGTTTCTGGGCTGTATGGCCGTGTTCTAGCAGCATTCTCTCCTGACGTTTCACCTGCATCTGTGGCTGGCATCTTCAGAGGATCTTCCTCTGAAGATGCCAGCCACAGATGCAGGCGAAACATCGGGAGAGAATACTGCTAGAACACGGCCATACAGCCCGGAAACCACACAGCACCCCAGAAATAAAGATCATCTGTTTCATCTATGTATCCCACATTTCCCAACAAATGGTATCAAATGTACCCAGAGACCGCTCCCAGTACTTCTGGGTACATGTGGCATTACTGAACCAAAAACCAGACAGCTCCAATATGAAAAGGTTCCAATGTCTGAACAATATTACAAAGAACAAGAGGTGCCATGAAAATTGCCATGTGTATCAAGGTCCCTTCTCCCTCTCTAGATCAACCTACCTCCTATCAGTCTATCTTACTCCACATGACTACTGCTTGCAGATGCAGGGAAATGCACACCATGGTGACTTCAGATGATGGGATAAAGTGAACTAGAAATTATGATGAGAGGACATTGATCTAGGGCAGGGGTCTGCAACCTGCGGCTCTGGAGCCGCATGCGGCTCTTTCAGCCTTCTATTGTGGCTCCACATGGCCTGAAGGTCAGAGGGTAGTGTGGACGTGTCCCTCCAGCCCCCCAGAGCAGCGCTGGAAGGAAAGGTGAGTGGAGTGACATCCATGGGAATGTCAACTCAATGCATGGCAGCTGTGAAAAAGGCAAACTCTATGCTGGGGATCATTAGAAAAGGAATTGATAATAAAACTGCAAAGATTGTCATGCCCTTATATAAAGCAGTGGTGCGACCGCACTTGGAGTACTGTGTCCAGTTCTGGTCGCCGCATCTCAAAAAGGATATTGAGGAGATAGAAAAAGTGCAGAGAAGGGCAACAAGGATGATTGAGGGACTGGAGCACCTTCCCTATGAGGAGAGGCTGCAGCGTTTGGGACTCTTTAGTTTGGAGAGGAGGCGGCTGAGGGGGGATATGATTGAAGTCTACAAAATTATGCATGGGGTAGAAAATGTTGACAGAGAGAAATTTTTCTCTCTTTCTCACAATACTAGAACCAGGGGGCATTCATTGAAAATGCTGGGTGGGATAATTAGGACTAATAAAAGGAAACACTTCTTCACGCAACGTGTGATTGGTGTTTGGAAGATGCTGCCACAGGAGGTGGTGATGGCCACTAACCTGGATAGCTTTAAAAGGGGCTTGGACAGATTTATGGAGGAGAAGTCGATTTATGGCTACCAATCTTGATCCTCTTTGATCTGAGATTGCAAATGCCTTAACAGACCAGGTGATCGGGAGCAACAGCCGCAGAAGGCCATTGCGTTCACATTCTACATGTGAGCTCCCAAAGGCACCTGGTGGGCCACTGCGAGTAGCAGAGAGCTGGACTAGATGGACTTTGGTCTGATCCAGCTGGCTTGTTCTTATGAGGGGCCGAACCGGAGGAGGGTCTGTGCGTGAGGGCGCCGCTTTTCGCGTCCCCACCACTCACCTCTCTTTCCAGCATTGCTCTGGAGGGCTGGAGGGACAGGCCCACGCTGCCCTCCAACCCCTGGAGGTCGTGACCCTTCAGAGCAGCCGCCATCCCCCTCTGCCATCCCAGCAGCCACCATCCCCCCTCTGCCCAGCTGCCTGCTCCATCGGGCAGAGGGGGTTTCCCTGCCCAGCGCCTCCGCCTCCCAGGGCTGGAAGGAAAGGTGAGTGGAGGGGCTGAACTGAAGCGGAGCCGCCTCCCCGGCTCGGTAGATCTTCGGGGTCGTGGAAAACGGGTCCAAATGGCTCTTTGGGTGGTAAAGGTTGCCTACCCCTGATCTAGGGCTACAGTTTTCAGTGGCAGATTTGCATTGATTGTAACATGTAGTTTGGTCCTAAACTATGCAGAAATATACATCAGTTCTGCTGTTCCTGTAAATGATTTCATCAGTCAACCATGTCTTGAGATTGTCACCTCAATTCTCTATACACTGCTTATTCTCTGGCTGCCTGCAGAAGTCATGTTTCTTTTTCTCCACGGTCCCACGTAGCACTTTCCCTTTAATACGCCAACCAATTACTCTGTCTCCAAAGGAAAGCAGAGGCAAACTCATTAAATGTACAGAGTCAACAAGGAATAAATATGTAACAGCTAAGTATAAAATAAACAATACAAAACAGGCTGTCTCGGCCCAGGCAAACCGAAAGGGAATTAAAACCCAAATAGAATATTAAATTATACTCTATCATTATATCACTTAGATTACTGCTTGACGATATACATGATATTTTGTAAAATCTGTTTACATGCAGGAGTTAGTCAAGCACACCACGCCAACTTCTCATTTGTGAGATGTAACACACAAGAGGCATTTTCTTTGGGGATGAATTATTCCACCTCCCCCCTCTCTACCCCCAGGATAATCAATCTTTCCTTGCTAAACAATTCAGGCCTGGAAAGAGAGAAAAATGTTTAGTTTTGGGGTCACTTAGAGCTGAAGAACTATTCTTGAGAAAAGTTGTGGTAGTAGATACCAGGAGGGTGCTGAAACTGTGAGGGTTTTTGCTAGATCCAGAGTGCAAGATGTATACTCTGGATAGCCTCGTCTGATGTGAACAAGGTGAGGGTTTTTACCTGATATTTTATTCCTTATCCATGATACTATACAGAAAGGACATAAGTGTCACCATGCCCTATTTCCATACCTGTTGTCCCAGCTGGTTTGCACAGGCAGAATGGAATAGTGACACAAACTGTAAGGTGTGAACTGGCAGGCCAGGGTTCAAACGTTAGTTAATGTGTAGATTTTTTTTTATCACTGTGCTCCTTTATTACTATGCTCCATGTGTTCATCTTAGAAAGAGGCCCTGATAAAACTGAGCAGGGTCAGCTCCAGAGGCTCTCTGAAATGACAGAGTTACTATATAGCATTGGGTTAGGCATCTGAGTATGAAGAAGGACTTGGGTAACCAACTGAAGATTTAAATGTGAAGATCTATGAGCAATTTTTTTTAAAAAAAACATTGTGCTTCAGATGTATTGCTTAGATGCCATGGCTCGATGAATGACAATTTGCAGTTGTGAACGCAACAGCAAATTGAGCTATACTGCATTTTCAAGGAAGGATACCAGTACCTGTCAAGTTGCAACTGATGTATGGTGAACTCCAGCAAGGGACTTTCAAGGCAAGGAAAGAGCAGAGGTGGTTTGCCATCACCTTTCTAGGCAGAGCTCTCCTTGGTGGGCCACTGCGAGTAGCAGAGAGCTGGACTAGATGGACTCTGGTCTGATCCAGCTGGCTTGTTCTTATGTTCTTATGTGGTTCCCCATCCAGGTATACTGACCTTGCTTAGCTTCCACAATCTATACCAGGGGTCAGCAATCCGCGGCTCCGGAGCCACATGTGGCTCTTTCGTCCTTGTACTGCAGCTCCACAACGGCAACGCCAATGACGGCAAGTTGCACTTGGGATGCGGTGAGCGCACCTCCTTCCCCGCCCCCTCCCTCCCTCCCACCAGCGCCCTTTCCTCTCCTTCCCTCATCTGGCACCTGGGTAGGAGAGGAAAGGATGTCGGAGGGAGGGAGGGAGGGAGGGAGGGAGGGAGGGAAGAAGGAAGGAAGGAAGGAAGGAAGGAAGGAAGGAAGGAAGGAAGGAAGGAAGGAAGGAAGGAAGGAAGGAGGGGATGGGGAAGGAGGTGCACTCCTTCCCCACGTCATTGACGTCATTGACGTCATTGACGTTGCTGCTGCTGTCTATCCCACCCGCTTGGCTGGAGGCAGGGCTTGGGGTGGCCCCAGCTTGGGGAAGAAGGGTCAAATGGCTCTCTGGGTTCTAAAGGTTGCCGACCCCTGATCTATACCATGTCACCTTCTCACCCAAGGACACAGCATTCCAGAATGAAGCCTCATTACAATGGACAAGAGCAGAAAAACATTAGATTCCCTTCAAGTCCCACTACTGCATGACCCACTGACTGCATAAGAGAAGAAAACCTGCTTGAGATAGGACCCCAGTCATTCCAGTATCACTCCAGGCTCACAGCAGATTTGTATTCCTGAATCCTACATTTCCCCATCATTATATTGCTTTGCATGTCCAGGTGACAGTGTTTCAGGATGACAGAAATTGGAATGCAGGGCACACTCTACACTACAGCACACGGGACGTCAAAGTGCAATTGGGATGAAGGCAGCCTATTGCCATTCTGTAGGAATCATGGCTTTCCAGTCAATCAGGGTAGAAAGCATTAGCACTACAAACTATATTCTGCATCTCTCTATCATACTTCACTAGCATTAATGAGTGTGCTGTGCTAGGGAGATTCTGCAAAAAAAAAGTTGGTGGATGCGATAAAAATTCCTCATTTGATATTACCAACCAAGCCAGTTCACAAGGGCAAATTTGTAATTCTGTACTAAACTGAAGATAGATTGATTATCTGGCCAGAAGCATCACTCCCTGTTGTTGTTTTGTCTCCCGACATCTTCGTATGAGTTACCGTAATAATGGAGTGTAGTTTGCATTATACACATCAGGGGAAATAAGAACATCGCTAGTGAGGTGTAAATCATGTCCCTGTGAGTGGGTATTGACATATTACAAGGCCCTCCTTGGAATGTTACTGCAGTACAGACAGCCAAGCTGATATCTACCTGGAGAAACAGAGTTACACCACATTCAAACTGGATCCACTAAATCACAATGAGTGAAATGATTTCTAAGCTTAATTCGCTAGCTTCTGCCACTGTTATTTATTTCATTTATTGCATTTAACTTCTGCCTTTTTTATTGAGACTCAAGGCACATTATAGAATTATAATAACAATACTGGGGGGGGGGAGAGAGAGAGAGAGCAACCAATATAATATATACAAATGACAATGCAATAAAGCACAATGAAATAAAATGCATACAGTATCCCAGATTTCCCAAATTAGAGAATCAATTGAACTGGATTTTACACTAACAGAAAAATAAACTAAAGATACTAAAATACATCCAGTGCAGAATGAAGACAGAGGGCGTTTCCCCACTTACCTTTGCTGCCCTTTGCTGCACGCTACACTCAGTGCGCGTCATCTCTGGCGCGCGCCCGGGCTCTGCGTGGAGTCATCAAAAGGTGCCGTTTCTCTCAGCGCCAGGGATGCCGCGTGCTGAGGGGGCGCGAGAGCGACAGCATCGGGGCAGCTGCGTTGTCGCCACCCCTGTAGTGGGGAGTGCCGGGGGACCCCGCGCTACTTGCGGAGAGTAGCGCGGGACTTAAGATAAGTGGGGAAAGCGCCAGAGGCAAATAGAATGCTACCAAATTTTTTCGCAAGTAGAATTCCATCACTCTTACCTTTATAGAAAGTGTCCTTGCAGTTTTTTAAAAATTTCGTTTGACATTCCCTCGATGACCCCTCCTTCCTAATCAATCTTGTTATGTTTTGTATGCATTTTAACTGGTTTTAATTGTTTTAATGATGTGTGTTTGTGCGGAGTGTTGATTTCAATGGTTTTCAAATGTGATTTTGAATGTTTGCTTTATAGTGCAATCCGGGAGGCGGGCGAATCCCCCTTTGTTTGCGGCACAGGCTTCTGCTGGCATAAATGCCATCCCTGAGGCACTTACCCTGGCAGAAGGGCAAATCTGCTGGTGCCCCGCTGTTGTGGCACCCTGCATTGCCCAGCTGTGATGCCTGGCCCCCACACTAGTACTTGCAGGTCACCCCCAGCTACACTGGCATTCGGGGGGGGGGGGTTCTGGGGAGCAGGGCTGACCTTAGTCAGCTTCTAGACCCCTCTTGGCTGCTGTACACTGGCGGAGCTGTGAGTCGAGTTACGTTGTGATTTTCACAGTATATCTCTATTCTCCCGTATGGGGGAGTTGGAGGTTTTTTTTGTTAAAAGCATTTTCAGGCTTCCCACCCTGTGGGGAAGTCCTATAGAGCAGGTAGAGCAGCATTCACGCTGGGCCATCCCTGCCCACCTCTGGCACTGTTAAATTGTTGGCTGCCTTGGTAGCCCTTGTAAGAGCAGCAGGACCAATACAAATAAGAATAGCATGACACAATACCCAGTTCCACTCTTAGGATGAAACAAAACCCAATTCCACTCTTAGGTTACTTAAAATATCCTACAATATATAGTGGGAAAGAGTCCATAAAATTCTTGTTTCCATTTCCTAGAGCTGGGTATTTGCTTCACTTGTTTCAAAGTTGACCTGGTACATTCAACTTTGTATTCAGTAATTCAAAAGGTTTAAATGTCATCAAAGCATCAGATATTCATCTCTCTGTGAGTCTATGTAATCCTGGTATAGCTTTTATGATTCTAACTTGGGAGTAACTGGGGAGAGGTATTCACTTCAAATGTAAGTGTTTCCTAAATTGTAATCTTGCTTTCCTGCTGCTCAAATGCAACTGTGTATCAACATCCTCATACAATTCACAACCTCGCTGACACAGTATTAATGATAATGACCTAGCCCGACAATGTCAAATTGATCCAAGGACACGACAGGAACAACCCAATGCACACCAGTGCTATAAAACAACTATTCATTGAAATCAACGGAAACCGAGAGGCAACAGCATCTACTGGGTTGCTCAGAAGGTATCGTTTTGGAAAAACGAATGCCTTTTAAAATCTTTTTCACTGCGAAGCATTAAAAGGCAGCAGGTTTGATCGCTGGCATTTACTTGAGCTACAGGTAACTGAAACAAATGCCAATTTCAAGGAGGAAAAACTGGAAAAAGCCACAGCTAGAGGAAGAAGAGGAAAAGCCAAACGATCTCTAACTTGACAAAGTTATGAACCAGAACAGTTCTCTCTGCATGTCTGTCTTTTAAAGAACACTTAGGGGGTTGACTGATGATCTGATTTAACAGAACGTTATTCAAAAAGCTCTACAGAAAACCTCTGCAGCTTTGTCCAGCTTCTGTTCCCCTGCCATGATTGACTCTTCCTAATTAAAAGAGAAACAATGCAAGTCTGCGTGGGAGGTACACAAGGGCTAATTCACACAGACATCTCCTTTGCTTTATGGTGCCTGTGTCAAGTGATGAGTGCCTTGTGTGAATGAGCCATTGCAGATCACATGTCCCAGATCGAACTTTCAGATCACTTTGTGGCACTTCAAAGGCACCAAGTAATCCCACACATTTAGCTATGAATCAACTGAACTGACTAAGTAAGGCCTCTTCTGCACATGCAGAATAATGCACTTTCAATCCACTTTCACAATTGTTTGCAAGGGGATTTTGCTATTTTGCACAGCAAAATCCAGCTGCGAAGTGCACTTAAAGTGGATTGAAAGTGCATTATTCTGCATGTACGGAGGAGCCAAAGTGCTGAACAACCAAGTAATAGGTCAATTTTGTAGCATAAGCTTTTATAGGTAATAGTCAATGAATGCATAAAGGAAACTGAAAGTATTATCTTCTCAGGCCACAGTCAGCACTGCAAAATGATTGCCTACTTTTATAAGATTAGCGTGTTTGTCTGTTTATATATATAGGTCACCAGTGCAATTCTGCTCTTTGTGAACAAAGGAAACTTAGGGTCTTTTCTCACTCTCTCTTTTCTCCTTCAAGCATTTCTTGAAGTAGACTGTTGCCTATATCATAGGGCGTTTCCCCACTCAGCATGATCCCCCCTATGCCGCGCGCTGCTCTCAGCTCTCAGCGCACGGCATCCCTGGTGCGTGCCCAGGCGTCCCCACGACCCCGCGCAGAGGGGTCATCAAAAGGTGCCCTTTGCAAGAGCGCCAGGAATGCTGCGCGCTGAAGGGGCACAAACAGCGCAGCCGCCCCTCTCGTGGGGAGTGCCGGCGGACCCCGTGCTACTCTCCTCAAGTAGCGTGGGGCTTAAGGTAAGTGGGGAAAGGCCCATAATTAACTAATAAGCTCATACCAAAAATAACAAATTCATTTCTACAAAAAGGGAGTTTTTTGTAGGGATTGTTGGAAGAAGGGGACTTTATGCTGTTTCCTGCCTCAACCAATAGAGGGTTTTTTTAACTAGATAGCCAGTGACTAGAAAGGGACCTAGGAATTTGTCACCTTTACTCCATCATGCTGGTCCCAGAGGTGGGCTCCAACCAGTTCTCACCACTTCTCTAGAAGTGGTTACTAATTTTTTCTGAGTGCCGAGAAGGGGTTACTAAAGCAACCTCCCTGCCCAATGGGGACTGGAGGTGCGTGTGTGCGGCAGCGCCACTGTTTGAATCCCACCACCATCGGAACCTGTTATTAAAATTTTTGGATCCCACCACTGGCGGGTTCCTATCCTTTGATGTAGACTGATACTCTTAGGGACTTCTTCCCTTGCTTCCGCCGCCTCCTCAGAACTCTCCATCTTACTTTCACCATGGCCAGGGAGAGGATGTGTCTCCTGTGCATCCGTCTCCATCCAGCTAGAATAGGATTGTTAGTGAACCTATCTCTCCACCTTTCTATCCAGAATGGAGTTCACTTATAAATACTTTTTTTAAATAAACTACAAACGACTCTGACTTTCTTTTGTGCCTAAGCTCTCTCTCTCTCCCAAGCTCACCCACACGGTTGTCCATGTAAGCTCCGCTGTGTTTAGCCTCTGTGCGCTCTGCTCGATGTGCAAAGGGAAAACACACACAAGATGTTGTTTCTCCCAACAGGGATGAAGAGAGTTTTGACTGTCAAAAACTTATACTCAGAAAAGCTTGTTGGTTCATAAAATGCCACTTGATTCAAATCTTGCTCTTCTACTGCAGACTGACACAGCCACCCTCTGAAACTTTCTATGAAAAGGGTAGCAGATAGCCTGCATTTGCACCTCTAACCATGGCCCTTCCGCACTTGCAGAATGATGCACTTTCAATCCACTTTCAATCCACTCTGCAGCTGGATTTTGCTGTGCGGAATAGCAAAACCCACTTGCAAACAATTGGGAAAATGGATTGAAAGTGCTTTATTCTGCATGTGCGGAAGGGGTCCACGTTTTAATGGGGCTTTTGTTTATATTTTAACTGTGTTTTAAGGGGGCTTTTAACCCTATTATGCGAGCTGCCCCGGGACTTCGGTGTAGGGCTGGGTATAAATGGAATAAATAAATGAGCATCAGTCGTTTAAAAAACGGTGGTTAGGTACAAATTAGCATGAGGGTTAACAGCAGTGCAGGTGTGCTGCTAGAAACAAATTTTAAAATGTCAGGACTGCTAATGTTTTATAATGCTGTAGAGGGGGAGGGCAGGTAGCATGGTATAGTCTGACCTTGTCAGATTTTGGAAAGTAAACAAGGTCAGCCCTGGTTAGCATTTGGATAGGACACCACCAAGGAAGCCCAGGGTTGCTATGCAGAGGCAGGCAATGGCAAACCACCTCTCAGCATCTCTGGCCTTGAAAATCTGATGAGGGGTTTCTTGCTTAAGTCAGCCACAACTTGACAGTACTTTCAACCACACCTCCTCTGACAGAAATATACTCGGGGACACTTCTGAAAGAACTCTAATTTTCTGCTCTGTGCCAGAGCAGCCCATGGCCTGATGAAACTGAGATTAAGGCATCCAATTTTTCTTTTTTTGCACTGGTGGTGCATGTGAAAGAGACAGCGAGGAAGCATAGCTGTATATTTCCGCACCGGGACCAATTCACTTCCTATTCATTGCTTCATGTTCTGTAACACAGCTTACTCCTGCTGAAAAATGTGGTGCTTCGGGGAGACTGTTAGATTTGGCAGGTGGATCACAGACATACAGCGAAGCAAACGGAAATGCAATATGACACACACTTTACCTTGACTTGCAGCTTCAGGCCAGGCAGGCACATAAATGAATACAAGAAAAGCTCCGGTTCCCTACATGTTTTAGGTTTATCAACTGTTGTAGATTACCTCGGATCAAGTCTCTCAGTGTCAGTTTAACTTACCCCCACCTAAATGTTTAGGACTGCAGTTGTGAAATCCCTGTAGGTTGCATTTGCTCCATTTTCTGTAAACTTCAGGAAAATAAAATCAACAGCAAATTCTGCTAGAGTGTCTTTTTTGAAGGAAAAAAATAACTCAGTACCCTGTGGTACTGTTTGTTTCATCAGATGACTGAGGTAGTGCTGGATGGTGTAAGAACATGTAGCATACTGATCTATAATAACTATCCATATTGTTTTGCGTTAAGGACTTCCTCAAGTGGTGATAAATCCCATGGGTTGGATTACAGGATTTTCAGCTCCACCTCCTCAATGTTCAGTGGTATTTACTCCTGGCTATGTATGAAGAGAATTTGCTGCTAGTGGACATAGTGATGACCATGAGCACAGGTGGATTTAAAAGATGGTTAGACAGTTTCATGGAGAATGGTTTCACCAGCAGCTGAGTAGAGAGAGCTTCTATATTTAGAGACTGTAAACCTCTGAAATCCAGTAGTAGGCAAAACTGATAAGAGCCTCGGCCTCTAGGACCTATTTGTTGGCCCTCCTCCAGGGCAACTGGTTGGCCATTGCGTGAAACAGAATGTTGGACTAGAAGGTGGACCATTGGGTTCTGATCCAGCAGGAATCTTCTCATGTGGATGTTGTAGGTTTTCTAGGCTGTGTGGCAATAGTTTCGCAGTTTTTGCTCCTAATGCTTCACCCGCATCTACGGCTATCATCTTCAGAGGCACGTCATGGTAAAATGTGTTTCTCTCAATGGCAAAGTTACTAAGACTTAGTCAGCTGCTTTCATGTCCCTCTTGCCTGCAGGTAAAATTTGCAAACTTATCAGTTATCTCCTGAGAAGTGTCAGCAAGAAGAAAAGAGGCGTAAAATTGTTCAGACCTTCCGGGTATGATTGACAAAACTGGAGCAATATACTGTTGTCAGATATTATGATAAAATGGGCAGTACAGCAAAACATGTTCAGTACACTTTATTTCCCCTGTATTACATGGACAATATTGTTCAAAAAGCAGGACATGATGGTATCTGCCTTCTAAAGGGCTGAAGGTAGAACATTAAAGCATGCCATTGTGAAAATTCTCTGCTATTTTGGGATTGCGCGGGACCTAAGATAATCTGCTGGTTGAAAATGTTTGGTGCGCTGCAAAATAATGGAAATGTTTGTATCTGTGCCCGGTCAGATTATAAACCAAAAACAGTGGGGAAAATGCAACATTAATACTATAACTGTGAGATTTTCCATCAAGAAGGGCTAGCTTGGGGGCGGGGGGACAAGGCACGACAGAACTAGATGGGAAAGGCTGTACTCCTGAAGTTTCCCCTCAACTGATGTTAGCCAAGTTGAACTATATCTGTCAGCAAAAATCAAGGGCACTTGACCTGTAGAATTGAAAGTAAGTCTTAGCCAATTGGTGAATGCCAATAGCCACACACTTGCCTTTGGAGAGATCGTCCCAGCCTCTAATCTGGAAAGGGTATTCAGAATACATTGGGGAAAATCTTTCATAGGAAACTAGATTGAGTAGCTTTGAATAGGCACCTTTGTTTATGCATACAGAGTTGGGAGCCATACAGGAGCCTTGCTTGCTGCAGGGTTAAAAGTAGAACGCAGTGAAGTCATATAATGGCAAAGGTTGCACTGTTGGCTGTCTTGACAGTATGCAGTGCCTGAGATCTCCAACATCCAGACAACTGAAAGACTATACCAAGATATTTAAAGATTGTTGTTTGATGTAGTGACTCTCTTTGCCATCTATGCTTCCCATGTTTCTTTGGGCTTTTTTGGTAATTTATTATGAGCTGCTCCTCTTTATAGTATGCTGTAAAGGCATGTAGCAATCTCCTAAGACCCACTTGCGAGTAGGCTAGAATAACAGTGTCATCTGCACATAATAGAGCAGGAATCAGTTTATCTGTAAGTTTCGCAGAATAGAAACTTGGTTTTCTTAGTTGTTGCGCAGACATGCATCCAATAAAAGTCTCTTGCATGCGACAGAGCTTTAAATATATCCCCAAGGATACCATATCAAGTATTTAGCAAAAGTGTACAGTGACTGATAGCAATCAAGCATATATTTCATTAATAAACAATGCAAAATCATATCAGCCAATTTGCTCTATTACTGCTGTCTGGAGCCATTTCAAAACACTGAGCCTTAAACAATTTTGTTCAGAGAACCTCCTTTTTCATAGGCTGCCCCATACATTATTGGCCTGCTTTGTCACATCACGCTCTGTGCTTTGAGAATCTTAGCCCTTTCAAAAAATTCTTCAAAGATGTCGCAAGCTTGAATAAGACTGGAACAAGTCTACTTTGATTTATGTAGCTTGGCTTTCCAAAACTCTCTTTTCTTCAAGTATAGTTTTATTTCCCCTGAAAACCTTTAGCTCAGATCTGACACTCACTGTAAACAGTGACAAATGAGCCTCAAACTGTTGTTGAAGTACAGCTGAGTTTGTGGAATTACCTACAACTCTGGAAATTTCCCTTACCTATTCAAACCCATGGCCATTCAACTGTCCTTATTGGGCTGAGGTGGTGCTCAAGTATATAGAGACAATCTCTCTTCCAGTCTTCTCACTCCAGAAGATCTTCTGGTGGCTTTGTCCTAGCAACACTGGCGTAATGCCCATTGGGCAAGGTGGGCAGCTGCCCAGGGCATCACCTTGTGGGGGGCATCAAAATGCTGGGTTCGTTTTTGGGTATTTTAGTGGTTTTCCATTTTTGGCCTGCAGGGGGCACAGTTTTTAGGCTAGCGCAGGGGTAGGGAACCTGCGGCTCTCCAGGTCCAGGAACCTGAATTCCCCATCAGTTTCGTACGTCAGCATGGCCAATTGGCCATGCTGTGTAGGGGCTGATGGGAAATTGTAGTTCCTGGAAAACATCTGGAGAGCCGCAGGTTCAAACCTACCCCTGGCTAGCTGACACCCAAAAATTTCAGCCGATGATATCATCAGGAGACTGTCCTTATGCCTACCCCCCCCCAAGTTTGGTGAGGTTTGGTTCAGGGAGTCCAAAGTTATGGACTCCCAAAGGGGGTGCCCCTATCCCCCATTGTTTCCAATGGGAGCTAATAGGGGATGGGGCTACAGTTTTGAGGGTCCATAACTTTGGCCCCCCTGAACCAAACTGCACCAAACTTGGGGGGGTATCATTAGGGCAGTCTCCTGATGAGACCCTGAAAGTTCTGAGACTGTGCCTTCATAAATGTGCCCCCCACAGCCTACAACCCCCACTGACAGCAGTGCAGAAAACTCAATGCAGAACAAAGGCCCTTTCTGCACGGCCGTAAGGGCGCCTCCATGCCGGCAAGAATTCCGCCGGCGTGGAGGCGGAGGCTGTTCGCATGCAAGCATGTGGACGGCCTCTGGAGAGGCCGGCAGACGGCCGGCGGCTCTGCACGGAGCCGCCTCTTCCCTGGCCTTTCACCGTGTCACTCACGAACAGGAATTGTCCAGCCGTTGTTGGAAGCCGTGCGCAGCCTCGGCCTCACGCTCGCCCCTCCGACCTCCAGGGGTCGGAGGACAGCGTGGGCGGGCTGCGACGGCCAGCAGGCTTCGACGCACGGGACACGGTGAAAGTGGAACGTGGAAGGGAAATAGTGTGGCGTTCCCCGGCCGGTGCTGTTACGCGACCGTGCCGCCGGCTGAACACGCTTGTGGAAGGAAAAAACAACCCTTTAAAGGGTTGTTTTTCAGGGCGGCTTGACGCTGCCCTGGGGGAGAGGGAGCGGAGTCAGGTCGGCGCTGCTGCGCTGCAGCAGCGCCGCCTGTGCGAATGGCTCCCTGGGGACGGCGTTTATCTCGTCCCCAGGGCGCCATTAATGGGCCGTGCGGAAACGGCCAAAGATTATTGGGCAAATTTCTAGGATGTTCCTGCAGGGGGTGCATTTTTGGATGTATCGGCACCAAAATTTCAGGGTATCATCTGGAGATGATGGTACCCCCCCAAGCTTGGTGCAGTTTGCTTCAGGGGGGCCAAAGTTATGGACCCTCAAAACTGTAGCCCCCATCTCCTATTAGCTCCCATTAGAAACAATGGGGGATAGGGGCACCCCCTTTGGGAGTCCATAACTTTGGACTCTTTGAACCAAACCTCACCAAACTTGGGGAGTAGCATAAGGACAGTCTCCTGATGATATGCTGAAATTTTGGTGCTGATATGTCTAAAAATGCATGTATTTTGGTATTGTTATAGCCAATGGCTCAAACAATAAATACTTGACTGACTGACTGACTGACTGAAAATGCACCCCCTGCAGGCACCAATGTCCTGGTGCAAAAAAAAAAAATTGGTGGAGTGGCCGCCCATGGGGGGGGGGCATCCAACTCAGGTTTTGCCCAGGGCTACAGTTTGCCCAGGGCTGCCTCGTTACGCCCCTGCCTAGCAAATATTTATTCAACTTATTTGCTAGATTTATAGCCTCTTCTATTCATTGATAAGGCTCTGAGTAACTACTTAAGCAGTTACAAATGTTTGTTAAAGGAGGTATGGGTGAATAAAAAAAAATCCCTAACTATATCCCAGCCAGTGTGGGGCATGGTTAAAAGGAAGTGAACTCTAATCTGGAGAACCAGGTTTGATTATCCACTTCTCCACATGAGTGGCGGAGACTCATCTGGTGAACTGGATTTGTTTCTCCACTCCTACTCATGAAATCTGCTGGGTGAGCTTGGACTAGTCACAGTTGTCTCAGAAATCTTTCAGCCCCTCCTACCTTACAAGGTGTCTGTTGTGGGGAGAGAAAGAGAAGGCGTTTGTGAGCAACTGTGAAACTTGAGAAAAGCAGAGTATAAATCCAAACTCTGCTATTACTACTACTTCATCAATTTCAGTAGACTCTGCTTAGAGGATGGATCTTTCAATGCATACTAACCAAAAGGTGGCATCCAGTATGCAGAACAGCCTAGATCTGTCTTTCTAATGTTGTAGTGGAACTTCTAGAAGGGAAGGTGGCATAGTACAGTTAGATTTTGTCAGATCTTGGAAGCTTAGCAGGGTCGGGACTCGACTGACTCTGCTGGGAAACCATCTCTACTTCTTATGTGCCTTGAAAATCCCCTGCTGGGGTCGTCATGAGTCAGCTGTGACTAAATGGAGCCTCTACTTCGAGCCTTGGCGAAACAGTCATCTGAAAGGATGATAATAAGTCTTGGTGGAATCACGCCTTTTGCTACCAAACAAACCTTATGATAGATGCTGGATCAAAACACATTGTATTATGCCATCAGTTACGTGATGCCAGTGCTATACGGATTTCATTGTGCTTTATCTACCAATCCTGGCAAAATTTATATCCAGGCAGATGTTTATTACACCATGTGACACATTTTATATCCATTATGTGATCTATGGTCTTCATTTCCACAGGCTGTGCAATATATCTTTTCTATAAGCACTTTTATTTGTTCTTATATCTGCTTTGCCATATTTTATGTCCCAACGGGTCTCAATTTGTGCCTTACAGCTCACTCACAATGAAAGCCCATGCATAAAAATTATTAAGGTCCAATTCCCACTCCTCAGAGAAGCAAAATGTTGGCATGTGATTTCAATTTGTTGACGTGGAAAAATACTTGACATCATGTAAAATCCTTTGCCCTCAATTCTGATGAATTGTGATGAAATTTGAGAACCGAAACGAGAACAAATGGCAGAAATACCACGTTTGGATTGCCTGCCTCAGGGTTACCCTCTTGTGATAATGCTAAGCTCCTTGCGAAGTGGACACTCAACGGCAGCAATGATCCCAAAAGCAAGAGTGACAGCCGTGACCCAGAATGCTTTTCATCAGATTAATTTGTAGACCATGACCTGTTTTACACTAAGGCACAGGTGTCAAACTCACGGCCGTCCAGATGTTATGGACTACAGTTCCCATCATCCCCCTGCCAGCATCATGCTGGCAGGGGATGATGGGAACTGTAGTCCATAACATCTGGAGGGCTGCAAGTTTGACACCTATGCACTAAGGGAATCTAGCAAACCATCACCCGTGCTTTAGGTTGGCTCAGCTTCTGCAGTTTCTCCAAATGGAGAGAGTGCTGAAAACAGCCTATTGTTATTTAAAGTAGACCCTAGTCATCCATTCCTGGGATCTGCACAAATGGAAAAATCCATCAGTATTGGGAAGCAGCAAAGACAGAATGAGGTGGATACCTCCTGATGCAAAACGACAGTGAGGATGCCCCTGAAACACTTGGAGGCGAACATTCGAGCAAGACCTGAAGGCACTGAATATTGCATGGGAAGAGGCTGAAACACTTGCCCAAGACTGTAAATACTGGAGAGCACTTGTTGCCTGATATGCTGTTTAGCATGATGGATTTGATGATGATGATGATGATGATGATGATGATGATGATGATGATGATTGGGAAGCCGAGGATCTGCTGTCTCCAGTGGCAGATTCTAGACCAAACCAGGGAGAGGCTCTGATTGGCTTGGCTGCAGCATTACTGTAAAAGTTGCCTGGCCAAGCTGGTGCCAGTCCATGTACAGACATAGTTCCGACAAGCCATGGCCAGTACACTCATGCCTGCTCTCCTTCTCCCAGCATGCAGAAATGTCATGTCTCAGGACTAGAAATGTCACATGGCTGGGCTGCAGACTGTGAATAAGTAAAAAACAGGAGTTGCGAACCCGTTTCAAGATTTATAGCATAATGATTTATGCTATAATGTCTCTGAATCAGTTATGTTTCCTGGGAGAGGTAATGCAATCTTTCTCATTAATTCTGACGGTGAAAAGTGAGTAGCTAATTAAAGAGACATTCACTTCTGCAGCATCGGTTGGTGTGTGTCTGAAATCAGAGATGTTGTAAAGGACAGGGTGTCCATCCTTGGGATCGCTGGCTGTCAAGGGCTCTAGCTTGCTGCTGATAATGGCAAACTGCAGCTGTTCCTAGGCATGTATTCTTTCTCAAAAAGGGACTCCCCACTGTGCGTAAGATGGAAAAAGCTGTGCCTCACATTCCTTTTGCCCAGGTGTACAAAAAACCAACAAATGCACTGCAAAGACATTCCATCTTGTGGACAGTATGACTTCTAATTTATGTCTGGGCCAGAGCCTCTTGATAGCAGTTTGGGCTTGTATTATACAGTTGCTTATCTATTGCGTTTATTATAGATGCACGGCATTTTGCCCTCTTTCTGATAGGGTACAGGTTATTTATATGCCACGTCATGCAATACTCCACAGAATACACAGTATGCTTTATTTGATTAAAAAGCATTCCTGGGGGGCGGGGAGGGGGTAGGAAGAAACCTACATGTATCACATCAACCATCTGGGAGCAGGAAATATAAGATGAAATAGCAACAAATGACTCCCTACTAATGTTCTTTTGGCTACAAGCACAGAAAGGCCTGATATTAATTTTGACCCCCTTCTTATGCAGAGCAGGAAGGAAATAATGTGTCACTGTAGGACAGAGCAGAGAGCATAAGGCACCTTTCCCCAAACATTTTGTCCCCTATATCAGTTGTTAGAAAGAATGTGATTTCTGATGCTGTCCTTTTGAAATAAAACAATCTGTCTAATATCCAAGAGAGCCAGCATGATTAAGAGCAGGTAGACTCTAATCTGGAGAACTGGGTTTGATTCCCCATTCCTCCACACGAGCAGTGGAGAACTAGATTTGTTTCTCCACTCCTTCACGTGAAGCCTGCTGGGTGACCTTGGGCTAGTCGCAGTTGTCTAAGAACTCCTTCAGCCCCACCTACCAACTCTCCTTCTTGTTCTTGGTAGAAAAGGCCTGTCACAAAACACCGGAATAGTTGCCAGGGTGAAAACATGCCTTGGATCACTTCATCATTATGCTACCTAGTGTGGTATAGTGGTTCCAAGCAGTGGACTCTTAATGTGGAGAACTGGGTTTGATTCCCCACTCTTCCACGTGACGCCTGTTGGGTGAGCTTGGGCTAGTCACAGTTGTTTGGAACTCTCTCAGCTCCACAAGAAGTGATTGTGGGGAGAGAAAGGGAAGGAGATCGTAGCCACTTTGAGACTCCTTATAGGTAAAGAAAAGTGGGGTATAAAGTCCAACTCTCCTTCTCTTCTAATTCTGTTAGAGTAAAATTATTTGAGAACACAGTCCACAGAAGGTGTCACTGACACTGCGGAGACCTCACTAATGACCATATCAGCCATTATTTATGACAGGGGGACAGAGGTGGGATCCAGCAGGTTCTCACCAGTTCCCGAGAGTGGGTTACTAATTATTTGTGTGTGCTGAGAGGGGGTTACTAATTGGGTTCGCTTTTCCATCTGCACGCCCTCGCCTCCCTGAGAGGCATACTGCCTTTGAACGTGAAGGTTCCGTATAGCAATTGCGACTAATAATGTAACTCCCTGAACTGGGTTAATCCCTTTCAGGAACTGCAATTCATTGATTCTCAGCCTTTCGTACCTTTTATCTTACCAGTCTCTGTCAAAGAACCTGTGTCTTTCACCATTGCTGTGTTCAGATTTGTGAGTTGGGGCATTTTCTATAATGTGATGATGATTTAAAAATGATCTGGTGCAAAAAAATGTGGTGGGGTGGCTGCCCACGGGGGGGGGGGGGGAGAATCCATTTCAGGTTTTGCCCAGGGCTCAGGTTTGCCTAGATATGCCCCTGCCCCCTTTGCTGGGGGTGGGGGGTGGGGGGGCTGGCGACGGAACCTGTTACTAAAATTTTTGGATCCCACCACTGCAGGGTAGACCACTGTTTTAGTGGTCTACTTATCCTTCCACCTAAAGCATAAAAGCTAGTTTTTGAAGAGCTGACTCAAGAACAGTCCTATCAAGGAGTGACTACTAAAATTTAAGCACACATCTACAAAGAAAGGGCAAAAACACTAATAATGCTGACACACTGATGTGATGTTCTGAAAAATTGTACTTCCATAATCCAATTGCAGCTCATCCCACCATTTTGGGGACTTTGTTTTATTATTTTACAGATTTGAATCGAATTCAAAACAGGCACTCTTAAACTCAATGAAATAAATAGGATTGGTTGGCTTTATGTTTGATTGGGACCCTGAACTCTTTTGTCACCATAGCACGGAACGAACATTCTGCTTTGGCATGATGGTAAGGATGCCAGCCTCCCCGCGGGACATGGGGATCTTATCCAGGCTACAGAAATAAGTTTCTCTGGAGAAAATGGATGTTTTGGAGTGTGAACTCTAAGGCACTGAACCCCACTGAGGTCTCTGACTTCCCCAGGCTCCACCCCTAAATCTCCAGGGGTTTCCCAACCTAAATCTGGCAATCCAATCCCCTCTCCCCCCATTCCCATCCATGGCCATGGGGCACCTGGTCATCCTGCATGATGCAATAGCATAATTACTGGGTGCTCTGTTACAAAAATATTGACTTGAGAGCACAGAGAATTTTAGAACTGAGATGTCTTTTAGGACTGACTGTCACAAACGTTGTTGACAACTCCCTGAGGAGTATTGTGGGGGTGTGGATTCAGTCTGTTACCTTCTCAAAGAACAGTTTGAGAATTTCGAGGACAAAAAGACAACCCCAGTGAGGTTGGCTGCGTTCCTGGAATGTATGCTGTTATTGCCGTTTACATAAAAGGCTTTTACAGAAACATGTTTCTTTGTCAACAAGGTCATCTGAGCAGGAAAGTCAGCAGAGCCTCTGACATCACCATGTGAAGCGACAGGTTTGCTGCGCAATGTAGCTCTTGGAACATCTTTCCCCTCACCTCTATTTCTCTCTTGACAAAAGGTACCCCCAGGTACCCCCAGAAATGTGAGGGGCAGAACTGGTACTCCTGGCCTTCTGAAGAAGGGAACTTTGACTCTGGAAAGTTTATACCCCCAAAATCTTGATGGTCTCTAATGTGCTATTGGACTCAAATCTAGCTGTTCTGACCTTCAGGTAGCACAGCTGTTATTATGTGGGTAACGTTAACATATACACCTTTTCTTTTTTCCTTATAAGGTCTTGTGGGGACCTATCATGCCTTACAAACCTGACTTGCAAAAGGACAGTAAATTATAAGGGACATACCAATGATTATAAACATATTTAACTTCTTCCGCTTATGTTGAGAATAGAATTTGTAATATTAAAAAGGTAGATAAACTGGTCCAACATTTATACTAGCATACAGTTTGGAATAGTAAATTGATTCTTAGCCAACTTACTTGTTAATAAGATCATTTTAATGATTTTGGGGAAAAAAATCTTACAATTTTGGGGCAATGGAGTTTAAAAAAATAATGAATGTTATAAAACTATCCTTTCCTCAAGCTGGCTGATACAGATGGAACACCATTTGCCCTGAAGCTATCAGGCATCAGTTCAGTGAAGTCATTTGTGATGTGTTGGCAGGTTTTAAAATACTAAATGTGACTACTGAGAGAGCTGGCATTGGATAAGACCTTGTTTCTGCCATTATTATCATCCATTCATGAATTAGACTGGCTCAGGTATTCCTTTTTTTCCTTCTTTTTTTAAAAAAAGTTCAGTTATCTGACACAAACCAGACTAAGAAAAGGCGCATGATACCTTCTCTGATGCAAAACTCCAGTGTGGACAGGAATAAATCATTAGCAGATACCAGCCATATTTAACGTTTGTTTGTTTGTTTGTTTGTTTATTGATTGATTGATTGATTGATTGGATTTTTATACCGCCCCATCCCCGAAAGGCTCTGGGCGGTGTACAACACAAAAGAACAACATAATCAATTAAAACATTTAAAAGCAGCGAAACTGTAAAGCATGTCTAATAAACATAATAAGTTACAATAAAATAGATGGCGTTCAGCAGTCTACTACTATAACTCCCATCCCTCCCTCAAAAGGGGGGAGCAGTGGCGTCCAACGTTCCAATTCTAGAAATTCCCTCCCCCTCCAAAAGGGAGGAATGGCGAGTCTAGGATGACAGTTGGCCCAGATGTCAGGGCCAAAGAAGGGGGGGCACCTTCAACGGCTGGTTCCTCCAAAGGCCCGGTGGAACAACTCCGCTCTTTACAGGCCTCCCAAGGCGTGAATCTTCCAGCAAGGTCCCGCAGGGCCCGGACAGCTGGAGGGAGAGCGTTCCACCAGGCCGGGGCCAGAGCCGTAAATGCTCTGGCCCGTGTGGAGGCCAGCCGTATCGCTGAGGGGCCAGGGACCACCAGTAGATTGGCCTCTCCTGATCGAAGAGGCCGTGTAGGGATGTATGGGGTGATGCGTTCTTTGCAATGTATTGCTTAACCAGTCTCAATGTGCAGACGGCAGAAAGTAGGGGCTCTTGGTTTGAGTCTTGTGCTTGCCTGACAGTCACACTGCCCTATTTACTATTTCAGATCCTGTGGGGAATTTGTAAAGGAGTTGAACACAAAGTTCATGACATGCAGAAAGCGCAATTTCCTAAGTAATTACAATGCCATCCTACATTTCGATTTTAGCTTGAGGATAGGGTAAAAGATAGAGGACTTGTCTAGGTACAATTGAGGACTATGCATTTGTTTCTCTGTAAAGGAGCCCTACACCTTAACCTTGGGCTTTTCAGAAACAGCCTAATGCCACATCAAAAGCTGTCTTTACACCCAATCCAAATGGTTGTGCTACTCAGCACTGTAAATCCTGGAACCTACCCCATTACCAACTTTGGTCCATCCATACCTAGAGTCAATGCCATCAACTATTTTCCTCACAGCACTGATGAGCAGCCTTACCTTAGCGGATTCATGAGGTAAAACACCACAGCACAGAATCAGCAACGCAATAAACTTCAATCGATGTACGCAGCTAGAGAGTAGTCAGAAGGGGACCTTTTTCTATCCCAATTACAACAAGGGAGAATAAGACAAGGAGAAAGCCCTGAGCCAAACATTACCCTTATTGTTTGCGTAACTGAGTAAAAAGTCAGAATATTCATGTCCTAGCCTTGAGAGCCTCAGACAAGTTTCTTTTTATTGTGCAATTCAGGAGATTTATTTCACTCGACAGTAATTCAGTTTTCCTACTGGCGAAATATTTTGTATACCCAGTTAAACGTATTAAGGTATTATTTAAGCATATTATGATTCTGCATTATTCAGTCGAGGAAAACAATTTTATAGAGCAGACACAGGCCTGAAGTCAGAAATTTTATGGTACAGATGCAGGCCTGTAGTCAGAAATTTAATGGTTGGGGAACAGGGTACAGTTGCCGTGTTCCCTTAATCCCAAACCTTGAGATGCACTGGGTGGGAACTGATAATATCATGTGTTGGGTCTAGTGATGTCATGAGATGATATAACACTGATTAGCATTATGAGCATCACTAGGTACTTTATGGCTACAGCCATGTAGCTTTCAAAAGATGTGCCATTTAATAGACTGAAAATAAAAAAGAAAATTAACTAGGTACTAAATGTAAAATGTAGTTGAAGTGCTAGTGCCGGATTATTGCTTTCCTGCTCCAATTTACATGTGCAGATGTTACCATAAGTGTGTAGGCACAGAGGTCTTAGAAGAAGCTATATCTCTGTAATATGGCACTCCATCAGCTATCCAGGGAGGAAAAAATAATTATTTGCCGATTATGATTTGTTGACTTCATTTTCATGTACCTCTCTACCTGCCCTAAACAAACGTCGCACACAGGTAAGTCTAGAAGGTAAGACTGTCCATGTTGGTGCTGCATTCCAGCAGCTCATTCTAGGGCCCCTTCCACACATGCAGGATCATGCACTTTCAATCTACTTTCAATGTACTTTGCAGCTGGATTTTACTGTGCGGAATAGCAAAATCCATTTGCAAACAATTGTGAAAGTGCATTATTCTGCATGTATGGAAGGGGCCTAGGATCTGGGAGACTCAGGGTCGAATTCTTACTCTGCCATGGAAGCTCACTGGGTGAATTTGGGCCAGTCACTCTCAACCTAACCTACCTTCCAGGGCTGTTGTGAAGATAAAATGGAGGCAAGATGTAAGCTACTTTAGGGTCCCCATTGGGGAGAAAGGTGGGGTACAAATAAAGTGAATAAGTGAAATGAATTTGAAAACCTGAGAGGTGGCAATAAATCTGTTGCTATGCTATACAGTCCTAAAACAGAGTTATATAAGGTTGCCAGTTGGCAACTAGTCAGGGGAGCAGAAGGGTGTAGAGTGGTATTTATAGCATCACACAACTCTACAATATTTCCAATCAATAATCCATACCTATGGGAAATAATTTGGTCCCCCATGGTCCTGCCCGGACCAATCCCCCTGCACCGAAGGTGGGCTATTTTTCCACCCTGCTGCTTCCTCTCTGTTCATTGGAGACATCCAGATTGGCCAATGCCACATGGGAGGCAGTACAGAAAGGGGAGTAGTTTCCTTGGGGACCATTTACTTTGAGTGATGTTTGGCGAGAGATGTTGGTGATGGTTATGGTGAAAGATGATGGGAAAGAGTGATGAAACAGGGTACTCCTTGCAGATGTTGCCCTTCCTCTCCCGACAACAGACACCTTGTGGGGCTGAGAGAGTTCTGATAGAACAGTGACTAGCCCAAGGCCACCCAGCAGTCTTCATGTATAACAGCTGAGAAACTGAACTTCAAATTACAGTCTGCTGCTCTTAACCACTACACCAAGCTGACATTCCACCCTCATTTAGACTGGGGGTGCATGGAGAGGGGAGTAGGACCTAGTCCTTCAACCTCTGCTTGGTTTTGCAAATCAAAACCTGGCTTTCTGTACTGTTATTAGTATTTTCAAGAGAAAAAAACACATCAAGAAAATCATAGAGATCCTAATCTGATTATCACAATCAAACGCGATGAAGGATTAAGTCCTCTTCCCCTTCCCCAGTGTGTTCTTAATTTGAATCAGAAGTTATGTGAGCAATTCACCTCTTTCATACAAATGAAAATCTATGATCCCTGTCACATCTGTTTGTGCCCTTGGAGTGATTTGTTTTTTCTTCGTGCATTTTCTTGGTTTCAGCAAATATGCTCAGAATATCAATAAATCTTTCAATTTTTAACAAAAGCAGGGCACAAAAAGTGGAGTTAAACAAAGACTACGTGTCAGTGTTATTCTCTGTGATATTCTCTATCTAGGTATGGCATGAGGAGCTCCTAGTAAGGCTAGTTAGCAAGGGTTGACCTGCCTGTTGATTTGTAAGATTAAAAGCCAGTCTGGTGTTTGGTTAAGAGCAGTGGACTCTGTAGAATCAACTTTGATTTCCCATTCCTCCACGAGTGGCAGACTCTAACCTGGTAAAGCAGGTTTGTTTCCCCATTCCTCCACATGAAGCCTGCTGGGTAACCTTGGGCCAGTAACAGTTCTCTCAGAACTCTCTCTGCCCCACCTACCTGTCAAGGTGTCTGTTGAGGGGAGAGGAAGGCAGCATAAGGGAAGGCATTTGAAAGCCACTTGAGACTCCTTACAGTTGAGAAAAGTGAGGTATAAATCCAAACTCCTCCTCCTCCTGTTCTTCTTCTTCTATAAGCTGTGTTGAGACAGCTGAAGGAAAGGGGAGACAGCTGCACATTGAGATCATCTTCAGACTGGGAGCTGACTGTCACCAGGATGTTGATGATCCCTAACTCTACATTTCTTTACCAAGCCCTTTGAAAGGTGCTGTGACTGGCCAGGGCCAGGGCCAGGGCCAGGGCACTGTGGCCCGTTGAACAAGCTGAAATCTAACTGAGACAAAATGGCGGCAATGCTGGTTGGGAAGGCAGAGGTTTTGGCAGGGACTGATCTGCCCCTGGAACAGCTAAACGAAGAATTTGTGGATGCTTTTGGACCCAGCCTTGTTGATGGAGAAACAGTCTTTCTGTTACACAGTGTGTAACAGACTTCGCTCTGTGATACACTTCTGAAGATGCCAGATGCAGGCGAAATGTTAGGAACAAGATCCACCAGACCACGGCCACACAGCCCGGAAAACCCACCACAGCACAAACAGTTGAATCCGGTTGTGGAAGCCTTCGACAATACAGTCTGTCATTTAGCTACATGATCCTTGTAAGTTCCTTACTTAGGCTGTGTTGTCCCAACCATGATTATCCCCATCACCACAACCTCTCGAAAAGACTGCTATAATGTCCTTGAAGGCTGCCCTTGAAGATCACTATGTACTTCAATTAGTACAAAATGCATTAACCAGGTTTTTTTTTCTGGGGTTAGGCATTTTAAGCATTTAACACCATTTTATTTGGTTCAGAGCTCAGTTCAAAGTGCAAGTTCTTACCTTTAAAACCTTTCGGTGCTTGGGACACTCATATCAAATGGGCCAAATTTTCAGATGATGGAGCAGAGAAGTCTGAATTTATGCCCTGCCTTTCTCTCCTGTAAGGAGTCTCAAAACAGCCTACAAACTCCTTCTCTTCCTCTCCCCACAACAGAACCTTGTGAGGTAGGTGGGGCTCAGAGAGTTCTGAGAAAACTGTGTCTAGCCCAAGGTCACCCAACAGGCTTCATTTGAAGGAGCGGGGAAACAAATCCAGTTCACCAGATAAGAGTCCATCACTCATGTGGAGGAGTGGGGAACCACACCCAGTTCCTCAGACTAGACTAGAGTCTACCACTCTTACTACACTACACCTGGATGCCCTTCTCCTTAGGATATGCTTTCTCAGTTTGGCAGACTGTGCACTGACAAGGTGACACGACCGCAACTTTAGACTGGTCTACCTGCAGAAGCACGAAGTTTCCACTTCGTGCTGTTTTCTGTTTGTTTTGAGGAAACTTATGTGTACCAGTGGGCTCTGAGAAAGCTTAGGATATTAACATGTTTCTGTATTGTGGATTTCCTTTTTGTTTGTTTGCCACTTCAAGTGAACAGAGAGTCAAATGATGGTAGAAACCAATTATCTCAAGTGCCAGTCTGTTTAAAAGAATTAAGTTTACAATGCAGAAGAGATCGGACTTCATTTGTTACTGGATGGTTCACTGATACTTCCTATCTTCCGACTGTCATTTATTGTCAAATGAGGTACCTGGAATGTCATTCAGCTTTCTGAGATCATCGATATGGACAATTCCCAATGGGGAACCTGTTTATTTTCCTGTTTAATGGACTTGGATACAAGAACTGATTAACAGTGTGATTTCAGTTTAGATCCACACTGTGCCACCCTAAGCAGGTTACACCCTTATAGAACCACTGACTTCAATTAGAAGCGTGTAACTCTGATTCAGATAGTGTTAATAGTTCACAGCATACAGTATGATGCCTACTTAACACTAACAGCATGTGAGACAGAATGTAACAGTAATACAGCCTCTATCTACAGCACCCTGGCAAATCAGCCTATAAAAATCACTAGGCCACAAATATTTTTACTAGCCTGCACATAGAACTTCATCTAAAAACTGGACCCCTAATTGCATATACAGAGCTGACATGTCTAGACAGTCACAGTCCTGCAAATTCCAATTTACAACTACTGAGAGGAAGTTTTTTACTTGCTATAGGCTTTACACAGGCTGTTTATAAAACTGCTCTAGAGAGTTTGGGTTTAAGGAATGGAGGTGTTAGGTGGCAAAAATGTGTAGGGCAGTGGTGGCGTAACTCCATATGGCTTGCGGGTGCCAGAAGGGTGGCACTCGAGGAGCCACCCTCTCTGTGGGCACGCACAGAGTCACCCCCTCCCCCACACATCTAGGCTGGCCTGGGCCACTGGGCTCGATTATTAGCATTAAACCTAAGACCTGGTTTTGGGGAAGCCGTGTAGGTAATCCTGGTAAGTGCTGTTAAACCACTGATTTTCATGTGAAGAACTAAAGCATGATCCTTTACCTGGGAGTAAGCTCGGTTGCTGGAAATGAGGCTTACTTCTGAGTAAACCCTCCTAGGGTTGTGATTCATCTGTTGGAAGAGTTGCACGGTTGCTTCAAAGCAAAGCCACCAACTACCACCAAGCTTACTCCTGAGTAATGCACACCTCGGAGCCAACTGTTTTTTCCAAACTAAAGCCTCAGTAATCAGGTTAAATTGCCGTGTTGGCCCTTTGAGATAAATAAATGGGTTTTGGGTTGCAATTTGGGCATTCGGTCTCGAAAAGGTTCGCCATCACTGGTGTAGGGTGTATGTGGCAAGGCAGAGAACAGTACATAGAGTGACAATAGAATGGATCCAGTAAGGCTTTGCCAAAAAAAATCACTTCCTATTCTTCTTTGTTCTCATGTTCTCGTGAGAACGTACAAATGCATGCATGCAAACCTGTAGTTGTTGTATATTGTAATAGAAACAGAAAGTGTAAGGACCAAAGTGAGCGCCAACACAGAAAAGGAAAGCTGTAAAGATAACAAGGGAGAGATGGAAGCAAACAAATCGTTGCCTTCTGCAACCATGTGGCTGGATAAAGGCCAGTTTCTCTGACATACACTGCAATACCATTCATAGATAATACTGAGAAAACAACCTGAGAATAATAAACATAAATACATCTCACAGCCTAAAATGGCTCAAAAGTCCATTCAATTCATACAGAACCCCTTCTTCCTATTTGTTACAGATGCAATCACAAACACATTGGAGCAGAAATATATGATAGAAATGAGCTATGATAGACAGGCACTATCCTTATTAAACACAGTGCAAATTATGGTTATTCTTCAGATCTGCTAGGATCGAACCTGGAAATTCTTAAATTATTATGCTTTGCAGAGAGAGGTTTAGGAGATCCCCAAGTGAGCACTGAAACTATCAATAGAAAAAAGGATATCAAGAGGTGGATACTGTAATACGGGGAGGGGGGGGGAGAGGTGGGGGTGGTTGCCCTTTGATTCTATCCAGAAATTTTGACAGGTACAAAATGGTGCTGCCTGTCTTTACTCAGGAGTGGATAGCAAAGAACACAGAATGCAGGTCTTCAACAACTTCACTGGTCACCAGCATGCTTCCTAATTCAAGGTGTGCCCAAAACAAAAATGTCTGGGCCCAGAGATGTCTGAGATAGTATTTCTATCTCAAGGTCTGTCACTGAGAGTCTGTGCAGAAAATTGTCAGAAACAGAAGCATACTGGCCATCTGAAACAAGGCCTTCGCAGTAGCTGCCCTACCACCATGGGCTTCTCTTCTTTGGAGGTTCCAGACCTCCTGAACTAGCTTCCTGCAGCATGCAGGTGACCTCCACATTCTGCCAGTCCTTTGATGGCCTCTGATGGTCCATGGTTTGAAGGCTTTTTGGGGAAAATGGAGATTGATTGGAATTTTAATGGATGCTGTTTTGGTATTGAAGTTATATTTATTACTGTATTTTTCATGTAAGAATACTATTAAAATCTAACCTAGAATTTACCCCATAATCCACTTGGATGTGATGAATGGGACTTGCGGGGGGCGGGGGACGGGACAGACACTGCTTTGGTATGCCTCAGTTCTTTGATACTATAACTCACAGTAGCTTACTTGTGGAAAGCAAAGCAAAGTGAAATTTAAAAACAATGACAGAGCAATTCTATTTCTGTCATTTTAAGGACAGCCAAATGCCATGTCTCTAGGAATTTAATGTGGAATTACCTGCCACATTCTAGGCTACCTCCTTGCCTATGCTAAAGGGCAGCAGTCAACACACATCTTTGGTTTTATTTTCTAATTCCCGTAGCTCTTCAAACTTTTCACCCTCCTATGAATTTCTGGAAAGAAACTCATTGTAAGACTTGCAAGCTAACCCAGAAATATTTACTTTAAACAATCCCTTGTCCTGAATAATCAATTATGCGCTATCCCTTTCTTTCCTATTCTTTAGAAATCTAATTATCAAAGATATTTTTTCTCTTGATGTCTTTTGTTAGAGTATCCTGGGTACATTTTAGTACTCTGCTCACCTTCCTCTTTTATGCTACTGAGTCTCTTGACAACCTAGGTTGATGGGATAGCATTAAGAACGAAGAGAACTGTGGCTTTTAAAAGCCATTTCCCCCTCTGTGTGCTTTTCTTTGGTTATCAAGACAGCCCCAGTAGAATTGGGCTTCATAATAACCTCCCCCCTGTTCCGTTTCAACCCTCTTTCTAAGCTCCTAACAAATGTCACAGCACTAATGATGCGTCGGCTATTCCAGCAAGTGAATTTCAATGTAGGAAAAAAAGTCAATTGCACTGAAAATATTATTTACGGGCCCCAACTTTCAACTGGATGACAGAAGGGTGTCAAGATTTGTCATGAGATCCATTAAAATTCAAATTTAAATACAGGGCACCAGCCATACAAAATATAATTGATCAAGCATTTACATTCTAAGAATTCCAATATGACTTAAAGATGGCCAACTGTGCCTGGATTGCAACGTCTCTGGAGCACGTGTAAATATTCCACACAGAACTTAGTCAGTATAATTTCCTGGAAGAAATCTGTTTGAAGATTATAACTCATTGGTCCAGGGAGAAACAAACAAGTCTGGTTGTAGTATTTCCCTGACCACCTGATATGCCTTTACAAACAACCCCAAGGGGAGCAGTTCACTTGCCACTTGACTCCTGTTGTGAGGAAAAGGTTGAGATCTCTCCCTAAATAACAGCATGAGCGAACAGACTCCTACAAAAATCCAGTTCCTTTTTCTGTGAATGCTAAATATGCATGATGATGCTTTCTGAATGTGCCTGCAAAGTGGTTCCCAACTAAGAAAACACCAGAGAACTCTGCACATATGAAGCCCCAGTGAGGATAAGATAGTAGCTGCATTTGATAAGCCATTTATCCAAGGTTCCACTATTTCTCTGCTTTGAGAGATCATAATGAGCACTAATGTGTGAAAAAAACACACACACTCACACATGCTTTTGCAAGTAGAATATAGCATTAAATACTTTTGCTTCCTTTGAGGCTTCTTCTGAAATACGCAAATGTTTCAGTACAGGAAATTTGCACAGCATCCTGTAACTGAAAAATAGATATGTGCAGACATGGGAAATGAAACAGGCAGGAAGAAGAACTTTTCAGTCACAAACATATACAAACCAGAACTGGGAGTCAATACAGAGCTACTGGTTCATATATATATCTATTATTCCTTGAGAACTCCAAATCAGGCATGTGTCAGTGGGACCTTCCCAGATCTAACACAGCTGAGAGAACTTTAATATTATATCATCACCTTGCGACGACGCATCGACATCGCCATCGCGACGCGACGCGACGCACGCATCGCGACGCGACGCATACGCATCGCGCATACGCGACTTGCACGCGCATACGCACGCGATGCCTTGCGCCTTGCGCCGCGCCTTGCGCGCGCCGCGCGCATCGCAGGTCTTACCTTTTGAATGCCTGCTTGGGATTCCTGCACATTATTCTCAGAGCCATTGCTTCGGTTAATCATCTGCCACAGTTTGGAATACATATTGTTCTTCTCAAAAGGGTTCATCCCTTTTACCCGCACATGCTCATAGACTGCAGAGTCCAAAACGGTGCCATATGGAATATCTGTCTGCCGGGAGAGGTCCTGGAGAGACCTTGAGAGTTGGAGGAGATAAGGAACGCATGAGACAGGAATTCCATATTCTCACATTACTGGCAAGCAAAGGGAGACATGCATGATGACAGCTGTCAAGTCAATCTTTTTTTATTACATTGCTTTATTTTATTCTTAGAACTCCAATAAAATCTAAGAGAAAGTCTAAGAGAATTGCCTTTAAAGTTTAAGCCTAAAGGGAAAGCATGGAGATGAGGAACAAGGGAGGATGCAAAGATAATGGATTTTTTTTAAAACAGAAAAGTTGCACAAGGGCAGTGCTAGCCATTTGCTTTTAAAGGGCAAAATAGTGTGTGTGGAGGGGAGTTTTTTTTAAAGGAAATAATATGTTTAATGAATCTACATTCCACCAAGAAAATCTATATGCTACTAAGAGAGCCAGTGTGGTGTAGTGGTAAAGAGCGGGTGGACTGTAATTTGGAGAACTGGGTTTGATTCCCCATTCCTCCACATGAGTGGCAGAGTCTTATCTGGTGAACCAGATTTGTTTCCCTACTCCTACACATTCCTGCTGGGTGACCTTGGGCAGAGTGCAGGAGGTCATAGCCAATCAGGTGGCTACCCTGCTCTAGGCCTTTCCTGCTTCACTCTGAAGGGTAAACAATATTTTAGTTTGACAGAAGTGCCCTTTAAAAATCATTTTTCTCCGGCAGTCCATTACAGACGTCCCCACCAGTTTGTTTACCTGATGATCATTCTCTCCTCTCCCTACCCCTTCTGTTGCTCTCACCTTGTGCAACCTTACAAAATAGACAGAGAGACCATTAAACCAAACCAATTACCTTGTGAAATCAATGTGGTAAAATCACCTAATTCCAATAATGCAGTGCCATACAGTTAGGTGTGAATTGGGTCTCAATACTGATAAACGATAAGATAATCTCTTAACAAGTTCAGTTAACATTGATGTAGCAAGGAAGCTGTGGCTGAAATCAGAGGCATACTGCCCAGGGGGACATATGGGATCAAATGTCCCCGAGCTGCAGCCATTTAGTCATGTGGGTGGTGGAAAATCACCCTCCTCCTCCTTCCCCCAGGTCCATACACTGACTTCAAGACCTGGTGCAAAAAAAGTTGTTTGGTCTTGCTGAGGGAGGGTGGCCGCCCATACCGGGGGGGGGGGGGGGGAAACCACAGACACTCAGATTTTGCACTGTGCGACATTTTTCCTAGATATGCCTCCGGCTGAAATACTAATTTCTTTCTACCAGGCAAACAGCACTTTCTTGCAACTGAGGTAGGACAAAAAAGGAAAGATTATTGAAGGCAGGTGCTTGTGGAATCAGGTGCCAACCTAGCTATGATAGATATTAAAAATGGCAATAACAGAAGTATCTACAAAAATCATTTGGGTAGTGGTTTGAAAATACATCCTACCCGGCAATGTCACAGAAAGATAAGCCGAACTCTATGGAACAGCAGGATCAACCTTTATTGAGATATCCAGATGAAATAGCTCATCTGTATTTTAATGAAGTAAGAACACATACGGGTGCAAATAGTTTCTCCGTATTATTTTAGAAAGATTTAATTTTGATGAACTGGGATTTGTGGACTTTCTGTTGGTGTAATAATTTCCTAGCTTCTTCATCTTATCGTTTGTGTATTGCCAATACACCATCAATGATTCATTTATGCAAATTGGAAACATTAATACATGGGGTTCTGAAATATCACTGGCCCCAAATTCATTATCTGATGATCACGGAAAGGCTTGTTCCCCTCAATCCTCTATTTACCCATCCTTGTGGGTCACTTAACTGTGTCTTTATTTTTCTTAATGACATTCATTAGACTTTCTGAAGGACTACTGCGATCTAACACCTCGACCCATTAAGCATTCCTGGCACAAATTAGCTTAATGTAAGTGCACAAATCTAACTGATGACACTTAAGGACAGATAAGGGCTGGATGTGTGCAGCCTTAAAAAGTCATCAGCTTACCGAAAAGTCTCCCTCTACACCAGGAAGTGTAAACACAAACTTATAAAATGCTATAAGCTTCAGTGACCAGGTCACCACACACATTTTACTAGTTTCAGAAGTGCGCACATGTTGGCACAACAGCTGCAGTGATACAAAATATTGAGTCTTACGGTAGTTCAGAAGTTGCTTCGTAAAAACTTTTGCAGTATTTTGCAATGAAGACTGCTTTGGATTTGAATCCATTTTCCTGTTGCTATAACCCTTCCGCTTTACTCAGTTTGTAAAAATGAGTTAGATCCTATCTGTTTTTCTGCTAGCATGAGGAAGGACTCATTTTTATACCTAAAAGGCCATGCCAGAGGTTGTAGGACCCCATGATCAGAAACAAAACAAAACATGCAAAGAGACCCCAATGAAAAGTGGAACTGGGCAAAATCCCTCCTCCCTCTTGCTCCAGCAGAAAGACTGGCAGGATCCAGCCTAGTGTGACCAGCAGCTACTGTTTTGTTGCCAATCCACTTAAACCTGAACTGAAATTTTTAAAAATATGTTTTATTTAAAAGTGGACAAGGGACACAGTAGGAATTTTAATTGAGGTGCTGACACAATCAAAGCCATATGCAAAGGTCAACTCAATAGTGAGAGTGCTGTAGCACACAGTGACAAACTGCATTACTGCAGTCAAAACTCTGCCCATGACCTAAGTCGGATTCTGATAGAAGTTGGTTTCTGGTAGACATCTCACGGTTGACTCAGCCTTCCATACTTCTAACGTCTGAAAAGGAATATCCAGCTTGGTGGGAGTAAAGTGTAAACAACTGGAGAGGGCAATGGCAAACTACCCTATAAAAACAGTCTGCTGAGTAAATGTTGTGATGTGACAACATCCCATGGGTCAGTAATGACACAGTTCTTGCACAGGGGACAACAATTAGTAGTCAATGGCCCCAAAGTTAATGGGAATGAAACATTGGTGGATTCTGCACAGCACAAATATAACAGGCTGAGAAAGGGAAATATCCCATTTTGGGGAAGGCAAGTGGGATAAAAGCATCCCCTGGATCCCATTGCAGGCCTTTAGTTGCCACCTTTCAGTTGTTCACTTTCCTAAGGTTGCTTACTTTCAGCAGTCGCCCCCATCTTGCAGAATGAGCTCTCTGGGGAAAAAGGGTCCATTTGCAATCCTTAGGTGTTTTTAGGTGCTATACAACTGTTTTGTTTGAACATACATGAAACCACCTTATACTGAATCAATTCACTGATCCATCAAGGTCAGCACTGTCTACTTAGATTTGCAGCACCTTTCCGAGGTCTCTTTTACATCACTTCCTGCCTAGTCCTTTTTTTTAATGGAGATACAGGGAACTGATCCTGGAACCTGTTGTGTGCAAGGCAGGCAGAGGCTCTTCAACTGAGCTACAGTCCCTTCCCTACTAGCTAGGCCTTTTTAATGGGTTTTATTTATTTGCTTCATTTATATCCTGCCTTCCCACCTTTTCCACCAGTGGACATCCCACAGTGCTTCATTTATATCCTGCCTTCCCACCTTTCCCACCAGTGGACATCCCACAGTGCTTCATTTATATCCTGCCTTTCCCACCAGTGGACATCCCACAGTGCTTCATTAATATCCTGCCTTTCCCACCAGTGGAGATCCCACAGTGATTCATTTATATCCTGTGGATCTCCACCAGTGGAGATCCCATATTTGCTTCATTTATATCCTGCCTTTCCCACCAGTGGAGATTTCCCACAGTGGAGATCCAAAGTGGTTTATGGTGTGTGAGAGTTAGGCTGAGAGTGTGCTACTTGCCCAAGGTACCATACCAAGCTGCCATGGCAGAGTGGGGATTAAAACCCGAGTCTTCCAGATCCTGGGGGGGGGGGGGGGGGTCAGGAAGGGTTTCATGTATTATGTATGGTTTTTAATTTGGAAACTGTAAACTGGTCTTGAACCACATGGGAAAGGCAGGGTATAAATATTTTCATTTGTAAATAAAGGCACTAGACATCTAGACAGATTTACCATGGCATAAACTTCAGTGAACTAGAACCCAATTCATCAGGCACGTGAAGCACCACAATAAATCTGCTAGCCTTTAATGTGCTACCAGACTCATTCCTTGTGTTTGCTGCAACAGGTGAACACGGTTGTGCTTCCAGAACAGCTCATTTATCAGAAGCCAGATACATCAATCTACTAAGTCCAATGTGCCACTTTTTACCAGGAAGAAAACGTGATTTCTAGGCCAGTGGCATCAGGTGGCCAGCCTGAAAGCACTGGCCGACTCAATGAATGGCCAGTCTGATTGTGGAGTGGCTGGAAGAAAAATAACTCCCAACGTGGGCATTTTCGGCATTATTTCATTGAGTCGGAGTGTCTGCCCATGCTGGAAGCCTAACGTTGTTCCCGTTGGTCTGTGGCTTGTGTTGCCTGGGGCAGCCTCATGAATTCTGCCTTCCCCATGTCGTTCTCAGACTCCTGGACAGTTGTGCATATCTGCATGCATATAAATGGGATTTAATGCTTCAGTCTGTCAAAGCAGTGACATAACGTGATGAAGGTTGCCAACCCCCCCTAAGAGATTACAGTTTCTAATTTTCACATTGCCATTGTTTCTTTTAATATGTCTCTGCATCTTCTGACTGTGCTCTATAACATCCCAGGTCATATCTTGTAATGCCCTATAATTGCCAAGGTACTTGCTGTGCCCATTACGGGAATGGGATAGGAAGGAACAGTTCCTGACTCCCCAGTTTGTAATGAGAACACCTTGCAAATTTTAATCAGCTGCTCACAGGACTCAGCGTGGTCATATAATTCCTTCCCACCAGAGCCAACCCAGCCATTTCCCTGATGGTTGCGACAGATGCTGTGAAACAGTCTGTTGAGAAAAAAGCAATGAGCAAAAAAACATTCCCCCTGCAAATATTAAGGCTCTGGATTTTATTCCTTCTCCTTGCAAAAGGCAAGCTGGAGTCGCGGTGTAAACGAATGCTATTTCTCACCTTTCTGATCAGAAATCAAGCACAAACAGGATAAGCAAAGCAGGCTTATTAGCAGTGAAGATTGTGACAGGAAAGAGGAGAAAGTCACTCAGTGGCATCTCAGTTTGCCTTCTGAGCGATGAGAACCTTATTCTGTAAAAAACCAATCTGAAGCTTCCAAGCATAAAATATTTGGAGAAATATTTGGAAAATCTGAAACACTCCAAATTCCCCAAAAGTCAAAAAGTAACCTGGAGAGTCTGCTGAAAGGACTAATGATAGAAGGCACAATGTCAGCCATTTTGGATCCTTTTTGCATTAAATTAACTGGTTCTTGTAAATTTAGTCGATCTCTAGACAGTGAGCTACACTGCACACTTACATTAGTTATACATCACCTATATATTACATTAGTTATAGATCACTTATATATTATACTAGCGGGCCCGGCCACGCATTGCTATGGCTCAGTCTGGTGAAGTGGAAAAGAAAAGGGGAAGTGAACGGTTCGAACATGTGTCATTGCACAATGCTTGCAAGGGAGGGGAGGGGCAAGGGGCCCCTCCCTCCCTCCCCTCCCTCTTTCCCTTGTATGGCACCTCGCCCCGTCCCTCCCTAACGTTCCCCTTCCTCTGCTAGGGTGGGTGGGCCATGTTCAGGTGGCGGACCCTGTCTCTTTCACTCCCTTCCCTTGCAGGCGAATTACCTAGCTTAAAACATGCTGGGAGGCATGAGCTATGTTGTGTTCAAATTTCAGAGCGTTTGGTCCAGCAAACCCCCAGACCCTCCCTCACCTTCCCCTTCCTCTGCTAAGGTGGGTGGGCCATGTCCAGATGGCAGGCCCCATATTTTTCACTCCAGATGGCAGTGGTTTTCAAGGAAGGCATGGTTGTTTCCCTTGTATCAGAGGGTGTTGCTTTGACGGCCAGCAGATAGCTTGTTGGGCGTGAAGCAGAACTGTGGTCCCAACCTGTCAGTGTGGTTTGTAGCACAATAACTGGCATGAAGTTGTGAGCATGTACACAACAGGAGGTGTATTAGGAAACAGTATGGAAACCTGGCACGCACGCGAAAGATGCAACATTGTAGTGAAAATTTCAAATGCAATCAGGGTCCTGTAGTTTGGGAGATTACCTGTCAGTCAGAAAAAACACACTGATAGATTTATATATATACCATTAGCGTAAGGCCCGGCCAATGCATTGTTGTGGCTTATTGTGGTGGAAATCGGGAAAAGGAAACAGTAGCAGCAAAATCAATTGTAGAGGCCAGCAGTGCACATGCTTCATGCAAACATGCAGCCTGATACTGTCAGCTGTGATGTCAGTGATGTGTGTGCCGCAGATTCCTTGGGGGAGATGGAAAGGGACCCCTCCCAAACATCCAGGCGGGTTGGTCATGATCATTTACCTGGGTGCAGGTTTGGTTGGTGGCAATGGGTTTCGCTTCTGAGGAAACCCCTCTGATCGGGTCACCAACGCGAGCCATTCAAAGTATGTCATGGTTGCTGTACTTGAGCTTACTCCTGGAGTAATGCGTGCCTGGTTTTCTTAACTGTAACTTTTGCAGTATTCAGGGGAATCTAGGGTGCCTGGCCCCTCCCTCTCCGTCCCTTGCAAGAGTCGCCCCTCACTCTCTCTCCCTCCCTCCCTCCCTTCTTCTTCCTTTGCATGCCACCCCTCCCCTCCCTCCCTTCCCTTTCCCTCCTGCTAGGGTTGGGTGGGTCATATCAAGCATGCTGGGCCCCCTGCCTCCCCTCCCTTGCATGCAACCCCTCACTGTCTCCCCTCCCTCACTTCTCTTCCCTTGCATGCCACCCCTCCCCCCCCCTCCCTTCCCTTTCCCTCCGCTAGGGTGGGTGGAGTCATATCAAGCATGCTGGGCCCCCCTGCCTCCCCCCCTCCCTTGCATGCCACAATTCCCCTCACCTCTCTTCTCCTCCCCTCACTTCTCTTCCCTCTTGCATTGCCACCCCTCCCCTCCACTCCCTTCCCTTTCCCTCCGGCTAGGGTGGGTGGAGTCATATCAAGATGTGAGGGCCCCTGCCTCCCCTCCCTTGCATGCCACAGCTCACTGTCTCCCCTCTCTCACTTCTCTTCCCTTGCATGCCTCCCCCACCGTCCCTTTCCTCTCCCTCCCTCTCTTCCCTTGCATGCCACCCAGTGGTGGGATCCAAAAATGTTAGTAACAGGTTCCCATGGTGGCGGGATTCAAACTGGTGTAGCGCCAATGGGGCTGGGCGGGGCACAACGGGGGCGTGGCCGGCCATGCCAGGGCTGGGGCATTACTGGGCGGGGCTGTGGCAAGGATGCAGCCGCTGTGCCGGTCCTTGGGTGAGAAATGAATGCACACAGGTGCAGGCTGCCACGCATGCTGGTGCACCTCCTGCTAGACTGCTTCAAGTTCTGCGCACTACTTCTGAGAGAAGGGGCGTAACTAAGGCAAAAATCACGTGACAAAATCACCAATTAGTAACCCCCTCTCGGCACACACAAATAATTAGTAACCTACTCTCGGGAACCTGTGAGAAACTGCTGGATCACATCTCTGATTCCACCCCCCCCTCTCAGTGGCAGTGGAGGTTAAGAGCTCGTGTAGCATTCTAATCTGGAAGGAATCGGGTTTGATTCTCGCCTCTGCCGCTCACTGGGAGCTGTAGGGAGGTGCTTTCATCTGGGGGGAATTCAGAGTAGCCCGTGTACACTCCCACACACGCCAGCTGGGTGACCTTGGGCTAGTCACAGCTTCTCGGAGCTCTCTCAGTCCCACCTACCTCACAGGGTGTTTGTTGTGAGGGGGGAAGGGCAAGGAGATTGCCAGCCCCTTTGAGTCTCCTACAGGAGAGAAAGGGGGGATATAAATCCAAACTCCTCCTCCTCCTCTCCTCCTCCTCCTCCTCCTCCTCCTCCTCCTCCTCCTCCTCCTCCTCCTCCTCCTCCCCTCTCCCTCGTGTGTATGTGTGTGTATGTGTTTCACTTCCACTAGAGTTACTGCCTATGTGCTGCTTCCACTGCTCATCTTTGGCCATCTGAGTGAACATTCTAAGGGCATGAACATTCTAAGGGTGACAGTTACACACAGGCCCCTCCCTGTCCTTCACCAGGGAGCGCCAGGAAAAAGGTGTTTTTACCTGGGCCAGGTATGAAATTTCAGGTATGTGAACATCTGAAAACACTCTCGCCTGACTGACTATAGTGGCTGGGAATTTTCAGAGGAATTGGCCCAGCAGTTACTGAGGTACCCTGTCATCAACACATACACGGTTAGCTTTTTATATATATAGATATAGATATTGACTTCCCCAAAGAATCTGTGAACTATAGTTTGACAATGGGGCTGAAAAATCTCTGATCCCTAGATGTCCCTGCCACATCACAAAGAATTCCGGACCCCTACCATGGAAGATCACTGCTTCACCTTGAAGTGAATCTTGTCCTTGGGCCCCCTTAGCTATTCACAGCTTCCACCATCAACTTGTTACTCTTTATTCTCTGAATTCATGAATCGACATCTGAGCCATTTTATTTGGAAAGACAACCTATGCCTCTCCCATCTCCAGTACCTCCCTTATGAACTTCTAGCAATGTGGTCATTCGGTTAAGGTTATAAGGAAGCTTTTCTAGGGTGCAGATTAATTAACAAGCAACAAGTTGAGACAGTTTATTAAGATTCAGTGATATGGGGAGAATTCAAAGACACCGAATCAAAAAAAGTTTCAAGTTATCTTGAAACATCAAGGCCAACCATGGATGTGAGAAAGACTCATTCAGCTATGTATTTTATGGACAGAAACTCCTGACAATCTGTGATGGGAAAAAGAGAACTCAAAAAAATGGATATGAAGGAAGGAATGGTTTGGCAGCAAGCTACTGTTAGCAGCCCTGAACAGACTGTAAGGCTCTCATGAAGACACAATGGGAGACAATTTTCTCAATGAGCAGATCAGGCAGACATTTGGATTTTATAAAAACAAGAAGATGCCATTTCGATGCTGGAAGCATGTAGGCATTATCTCATTTGGATGGTGCCAGCCAAGGTAGTCCATAAAACAATCAAGAATAAAAAGATATTAGATTTGTTCCAATTACTCATCCATCTCCTTGATGTTGGCTGTCCTAGGCAGATTCACGACTAATTCATTAGCATAAACTTTGTGACAGGTGGGCTGGTTCCTGATGTCAGAAGAAACTTTGGACTGTGGATAGCCAATAAATCAAGACTGGCTATCCTGATTTTTTTTTGTATCAGATGGGGCTTTCCACTACACGAAGAGAGAAAGTGTAACTGTTCAGTCCATGGTATAAATATGGCTTAAGGAAACAATGGCTCAATGATGCAAAATCCTTATGCAAATAGGTCAAATGTATCAATCAACAGGAGACACAGGTACAGTTACACATAACAGTAAATCGTAATAGGGCTGAGCACAAACAATTGTGCTTGGTAAATTTCGGGTTTGGGTTTTAAAACCCGGAAATGTCCTGCTCTCTGCAAGCAGCTCAATTCCATCCCTGATCTCCAAGCCAGCAACTGGTTTTGTGATCAAGGAAGTGGGGGATTCTTGGACTCCCTCCCTGATCTCAAAGCCAGCAATCAGTTTTGAGATGAGGGAGAGGGATGTTGCTTGCAGAGAGCTGTGCTTTCTGTAAGCAAAAGCTGAAAAAGCTGAAACCCGTTTGGTTTTTTCGGAACCAGACTAATTCGGCTCAGCCGAATTGCCTGGCTTTTTTGGGGGGGAAAACAAATACGGTTTTTTTCCAAAAAGGTTTTTCAGGATTTTTTTTGGTGTGTGATTTGGGTTTACCTAATCACCACCTCCAAGTCATAATTTGTTTCTTATGTGAACCAATCTCGAAGCAGTTTCAGTAACACGCATGAGCCTACCACTTCCATTCACCCTTCCTTTTCTCCTGCAGCATGGCAAGACAATTAGTTATTTCTCTTACTTTTATGACAAGCCATAGTTTCATAGTTTGCCATGACATTCGATCTCTCAAAGCAAGGCTTGTATTTAACCTGTAAACTGCAGTTTCAGACAGCATGTTCGGAACGTTTGGAAACCTGGACTTCACAGAAAGCACAGACTGTAATTGTCCAATTTGAACACAGCGACAAACTCCAGCAATTTTTAGTTTGCCACAAACACTGAAGTAACTAGCTGATAGACACAAAGAGCAGCAAGCTACTGTTAACAACTCTGAACAGACTATGAGGCTCCCAAGGAAGACATGAAGTTGCCGTAGTCCAAGTCACACCACTGGACTACCAAAGTCAGTTTTGTCCACTTTGTCCATGAGCAGCTATCCAAGGTCTCAAATTGGGGCCTGGTATCAGAACATTTCAAATGGATATGCCAGGGGTTGAACCCAGGACCTTTTACAGGCAAAACAGACACAGAACCACTAAGACAGTCCTTCCTCATTCATTTCCTCATCAGGTGGTAATTCATAGTTTCCCATGGCATCTAAACCCTGTTTGTGTCACAGTGAGACCAAGCAGATTTTGAGGGTATAAGCTTTTGAGAGCCACTTGTATCTGATGAAGGGAGCTTTGACTCTTGAAAGCTTGGTGGTAAAAAAACAGGAAGTACTATCCAGAAGCAGTTGACTTGATAAGGGTTTTCAAGGCAAAAGACATTCAGAGGTGGTTTGTCATTGCTTGCCTCGGTGTATCCTGAATTTCCTTGGTCGTCTCCCATCCAAGTATTAACCAGAACTGACCCTGCTTAGCTTCATTCTGATGATATATGTCCAGCCTAGGCCATACAGGTCAGTGCCTCAAATATTTTTGTGCTGAAACTCTTGCTGGTCTTTAAGGTGATACCGGACACAAATCTAGCTCTTCTCCTGTAGACCCTTTGAAACTATGTCTGTGTCAATTTCCATATTAAATACAGAATGTAACTTGAGCTGCAACAGTGAAAATCCCTGCTAGAGTTGTTAATGTTGTTCATAGATTCAGGCTGCCAGGTTTACAAACTCCCTGGAATTTATTTTCATAAACACACACACACACACATGCACGCACGCACGCACACACCCCCCAACTAATTTTGGTCTGACAGCATGCAATTCTTTAGCTGTCCTTTGCCAGAATTATAATGCGTTGATTACCTACAAGTTACATAGAACCTTAAAAATATATTTATGACTCTGTACATTTGGTTAAAACGCCAACCTGCCCACTTAGTATGAGGACGCTATTAGTGATGTCCTGTTGCACGTACTGCTGTCTGCAAGGCAGCAATTAGTCATTAAATAACGAGGGCAAACATCTGATTGCTTATTCTAAAGCATTTATTTATGGCTCTAATTCAGATAAAGCTTTGCCTGTGTGGTTACATTCCCCCCCCCCCCCTGTAGTTTCAAGGATTAATTTTGAAACAGGCAGGAGACAGGGCCCAGGAAGACAAGTGATCCGGCACCCTACAATGACAGCCATGTCAGAAAGTAATAACAGCGCAGGCTGTGTGGTTTATAGGACTAGATGAATCAGGCATATACGTATTAAAAAGGAACATGGCAAGCTGGGAAAGGAATGGGGTTCTGTCTTTGGCTGAAAATAAATACTGATTGGAAGGCGTCAGTGACCCTTTCGTTCGCAGCTCTTTAATCAGCCTTCCTTGCTTAAACGAAAGCATTATTGGGGGTTCTCTATTTGATCTTATTTGGGGGGCAAGACAATATCAAGGTCTTGTGCAATGTGGTGTTTGCGCAAGAATGCAGATTTCCTCTATTGTTTGTTTTATATGAAATACACGTAGGAACTAAAGCTTCACTCTGTTGCTCACTGTTGTAGATAAAGGAATGACTCTATCTAACTGAAGGGTGGAGAGTGGTTCAGAGAAGTGTATGTTGCTCACTTGAAGCTTAATTGAGAAATCAATTAAAGGGCAAAAGAGAGTAGCCAGAATGAAGGTAGTCTCTAAGAACAGCAGTCTGAGATCAAAGAGAGAGCAGCAGAGCTGACAAGGGAAAGGATACAGAAGGATCTGACCTGTCTACCTTATTAGTTCTACTGCACCCTCTACAGTACTGGTGCACTTGATGCAAAGAGACATTGTGCTGTCAGTTTGAACTCAATCAGTGTAGAAGGTACAATTAATACTTGGAAGAGAAAAGGATAGGCTCATCTGATTGTTGTGAACTGACTGGGCCTTGTGAACTGACCCTACATGCATAGACTCCTGCATAAGTGATCCAGGTCTTCAAGGGAAAAAAAAAAAACCCGGTCCTGGACCAAAGGTAGGCTGTCTGATCAATACAGAGCCAATAAGTGTGATCCTATTCCTCTTTCACAGGGATAATGACCTCATTAGGAAAAGAGACAAAAGAACACAGTTTCTTCAAGTGGTTGGCCCCTGCTGTTATTCTACTGCACGGCTGCCAGAACAGAGCATCCACTATAACAGTGGTAGCGAACCAATTGGCCACGCTGGCAGGGGCTGACGGGAATTGTAGTCCATAACATCTGGAGTGCCAAAGGTTTGCCACCATGGCGCTATAACATTTAGGCACCCAACTGTAGCAAGTTATATATATATCAGTGATTTTAATTGCATCAGTGTGGTTTTAAACTTATACTTATATGTCTTTTTATATGTATGTTGTAAGCTGTCCTGAGTCCAGTTTACCAGGGGAGGGCAGGGTATCAATAAATGGTCCATTCTGTTTTATTTGTGCCAACTTACTGGATGGAGTTTTCAATGCGAGTGATGGTGAGGAACGCTGCAAGGTTTGCTGTGTAGGAGGAGATGACAATCAAGGCGAAGAGCCACCAAGCACCCATCATCATTCGAGTTGCCAGAGTCGTATAGGGAACCTCTCCTCCTGTTGATCAGAGAAAAGGGAAGTTAGAAATCTGGCGGCAAAATGTATCTTCTTCACTCTGAAGAGATGTGCCCCCATGAACAGTTGCCTCATACCAGCACCAATAGCTGCTGGGGTAAAACTGAATTGGTTGGATTCCATAACTGAGAGATACACAATCCATACCATTAAAAGTATAATATATGGCATCAGGGTAGGATGCCAGCTTGCCAGCATGGCCAAGCTTCACCCTATGTGTTCTAATATGAGTTCCTTCATTTGGAATGCACCTGAAAGCCATTTGTTAGCTCTGGAGCAAAACAGCACATTCAAGCACTTAAATGTGATTTTTCTTAACGATTAACTTTAATTAAACTTTTCCTGTGGCTCCTCAGTGTGTAGACAGTCTTCAAAGGGGGGGAAAAACCCATTTTACCTCTAAAGAAGACACACACAGCTGGTGGGTGCTAGCCATAAAAGTACACAGTCTGCTTAAAGGCAATTCACATGTTTGTATACAATGAAATGGAATGCACTATTCTTTGGCATGTTCTTTTTTCAAACAAAAGGCTTCATAAATATTAACTGTTGAGCCCACGAGGCTAATGGATTGTTTTGATAAGAGATGAACCCTTGTCTCAACTGACAGTACAGAACACAACAAAGACTATACCATTTGTGCTGCTGAAATCAATGGGAGAAATCAAACAGAAGCCCAGTGGCACCTTTAAAAAAATAACATAATGTATTCCAGGCATGAGCTTACATGACTTAGAATTCATTTCATTGGATGCACCAAGCATACATCCACAGCAAACATATTTATATGCAACATTTCAAGCAAAAAAAGGAGTTTCAAAGTGGTTTACAATCACCATTCCTTTCCCCCTCCTACAACAGACAGCTTGTGAGGCAGGTGGGGCTGAGAAAGTTCTGAGAAAACTGTGATTAGCCCAAGATCACCCAGCAGGATGTATATGGAGAAGTGGGGAATCCAACCTGGTTCTCCAGATTATTTTTATCAGTGTCTGCCATGGGAGGAATATTATAAACAGAGGCCACTTAGAAATAACTTGGTAGTGGTCATGCGGTACAACAGGGAAGGGGGTGGATACATCTCACCACATTGTGTCCAGGCAATGATAAACACAGTGGCAGAAGATGCTAGCTGAGTTGGGAGTTAGAGTGAGTCTGTCCAGCACAGGCACGTAGCTGCAATGGGGACATCCGGGGCAGCTTGTCCCAGGTGGCGCTATTGCAGTCATGTGGGGAGGCAGGGGCAGGGGCAGGGGCGAGTCGGAGGTGTTTTGGGGGTGGGGTGTTTTGGGGGTGTTTTGAGGGCAGGGCATGTCAGGGGCGGGGAGGGTGCATGGGGGCAGTTCATGCCCCAGGCACAGTTCCCCCTCCCTTCGTCATTGGTCCAGCACAGCCTGTTGTGTGTGTGTGTTAAGTGCCATCAAGTTGCTTCCAACCCATTGAGACCCTATAAATCAATGTCCTCCAAAACATCCTCTTGCTCCAGGCTTGCAAACTGAGGGCCGTGAATTCCTTTATAGAATCAATCCGTCTTATAGATTCAATCTATCTCTTTCTCTTATCCTGAGAGTCAGACTGGTGTAGCAGTTAAGAGCTGTGGACTCTAATCTGGAGAACCAGGTTTGATTCTCCAGCTGAACGGTGGGCTCTTATCTGGTGAACCAGATTTGTTTCCTCACTCCTACATTCCTGCTGACTGACCTTGAGCTAGTCACAGTTCTTTGGAACTCTCTCAGCCCCACCTACCTCACAAGATGTCTGATGTGGGGAGAGGAAGGGAAAAGGAGTTTGTAAGCTGCCTTGAGTCTCCAAACTCTTTTTCATTTTATTCCTGCTGCCTTCAAACTTTCCGAGCATTACTGTCTTTTCCAGTGACTCCTGACCAAAGGATAATAGCCACATTTAAATATGTTAGCATATTTAGTTATATGACACAGAGCAGCTTAATTATTTAAATAAACTTGTTAAACCCAAGCTGTTGTCTCATGTTTTCATTTGCAGGGTGCCTGGAGTGAATAATTTCATCAGATATTTCTGTGATTTATTTCAGCCTCATATGATGATTAACATCTTTCTTATTGCTCTGATAAATTGCCATTTTTCTTCTGAACATATTTACAGAGCAATAATAGTTTAGCAATGCATACACCACAGGTGTCAAACTCACGGCCCTCCAGATGTTATGGACTACAGCTCCCATCATCCCCTGCCAGCATGATGCTGGCAGGGGATGATGGGAACTGTAGTCCATAACATCTGGAGGGCTGCGAGTTTGACGCCTATGGCATACACTGACTATTTAAACTAGTGGTGGGATCCAAAATTTTTAGTAACAGGTTCCCATGGTGGTGGGATTCAAACAGTGGCATAGTGCCAATGGGCTGGGCGGGGCCCAATGGGGGCGTGGCCAGGCATTCCAGGGGCGGCGCATTAATAATTTCTCTGTTACTGTAAAAAACTCTTACTGTAAAAAAAGTTCCTAATTTCCAGCTGGTATCTTTCTGTCCATAATTTAAACTCATTCTAGCAAGTCCTATCATCTACTGCCAACAAAAACAACTACTTCTCCTCTAATTGACTGCCTGTCAAATAATTAATACTTTCAAATACTTATTTTTGTTTCTAGAAATCAAAAGAAGGATACTTTCCTTAAACAAGGAACTTTACCGTATTACTAAAACATGTTTTTAAAACAGCCCAACAGGGAGAATTATCCCATTTTCTACTTTCGCTAACCAGCAACATAGGAAACAACCGGACTTTATGATTTTTGGACCTAATGGAATTTCTAACGGAAAAGCAGACCCAATTAGTAACCCCCTCTCGGCACACACAAATAATTAGTAACCCACTCTTGGGAACTGGTGAGAACCTGCTGGATCCCACCTCTGATTTAAACATATGGGAACATAAAAGATACACAGAACACACACACACAATCATATTCTGCCTTTCAGATATAAGGATTCCATTCCCAAATGGTAAAACACAATCCTCTCTCCACAATCACATCATTTAGAATCCAAGACCATTGAAACACCAGTAAAACCACTAAGCAAGGAATAAAAACCACTAAAATAGAATCAAAATTATCCACAAAGGTCTTTCAACTCACACTAATTTTTTTAACCAGTCTCTTGAAGGCCATCACAAATCGCTTGAATGTTGATTAAAGCATGGTGAAACAGGATTTTCTTCCTATTATGAAGTCATTCAATTAAAGTATCAGGGGTTGTGAGAAACTTGGGATAGAAAACGCTAGAAAAACTTGGTTAAATAGTTATGAGTTTTGGAGAAACAATATTCCTCAAAGCTAGAAATACCAATGTGGCACAGGAATTCCTTTTGATTAACCTTCTTTCTTGGTTGCTTAGAATAATCATTTTTCCACCCTTCTCTCATTTGTTTAAACTCTAGAAAGATGGGTCATTGCATATATAGAAGTTAATATAGAGCTGGTTTGAGAAGTTCAAATTTTCATTCAGAGTCAAACACGAAACACATTCCTAATATCTCTGACCAAAAATGATGAATAATATATCAAATATCTGTCAATTTTCCTCCCTTCTGACTCCCTTCTCCCAATTACTTTTGGATCCAACATGTACTTTTGGGGGCTTGAAATCTAGGATGAAGAGAAATGTTGTCTTTTAGATGTGTGCATTTCTTATAATCCTAGACTCTCAGATATTCGTTCTCTTTTATTTGTTTAAAATTTCTGCCCAGCCTTCAAGATGTTCTCCATTTTTTCAAAGCTAAAGAAAATGGATGGCAAATAGAGAGGTAGAAGATCTTTGAAAATAAGCCAACTCCAGATCTCTCCACTTTGCCTAACTTTTGAGTCATGGAAGGAAAGTTGTGATATTTGAACTCAACTGAAATCTATCTCTTGTATATACATTGAAAATGTTGCTTTCTTTAGTGTTATAAATCTATCTGCAAGATTTTATGGAACTTCAGATGAGCAAGTCCCACCTTGACCTCTGGATAGATTTATATCAAAGTATACCAGTTGTTTGCCTATTATCAGAGGTGGGATCCAGCAGGTTCTCACAGGTTCCCGAGAGTAGGTTACTAATTATTTGTGTGTGCCGAGAGGGGGTTACTAATTGGTGATTTTGCCACGTGATTTTTGCCTTAGTTACACCCCTCCTCTCTGCAGTAGCGCGCAGAACTTGAAGCAGTCCAGCAGGAGGTGAACTGGCGTGCGTGGCAGCCTGCACCTGGTTGCATTTGTTTCCCGCCCAAGGACCGGCGCAGCGGCTGCGTCCTTGCCACAGCCCCGCCCAGCAAAGCCCCGCCCCTGGAATATGTAGCCATGCCCCCATCTTGCCCCGCCCAGCCCCATTGACACTACACCACAGTTTGAATCCCACCACCATGGGAACCTGTTACTAAAATTTTTGGATCCCACCACTGCCTATTATAGATCATTTTCACAAACACATTTTGTGTGCTTAAGAAGAGCAGGTGGTCAGCTTCAATGGCAATCAGGTTGAAATCAGAATGAATACAATATTCAACTGTAGCAAGTCTAAGCCTTATGAAGAAAGGCTGCAGGAGTTGAGAAAGTTCAGCCTGGAGTTTTTAAAAATATCTGAAGGGCTGCCATTTACTGGAGGGTAGGTAGCAGCTGGTAGAGGAGAATTAGACTTGTAATAACAGGGAGTTATTAGCATAATGTTAGGAAAAACTTTTTAACAGTAAGAGCAGTTTAGTGGTGGAACCAGTTGCCCTGGGATGTTGTACCTTCTCCCTTCTAGCAGGTTTTAAAGCAGAAATTGGAGAATTATTTGTCAGAGATACTTTAGATCAACCTGCATGGTGCAAGGGGTTGGACTGGATGGTCTTTAGACCTGTTCCAACCTTCTCATTTTATTTTTGTTAGTTCCTATACTCTGAAATTCTTAATCTATTTAAAGTTATGTGCCTAGTTCACACCTTAATTTCATGAAGTAATTTACCCAGTATGGCTCTAAGGTACAATATAAACAAGGTTTCTCAGTAATGATCATTATGTGCATGGTTTGTTGAGGCCTATGAGTTTGTTGCAGATTGGACTCTTGTATCGGTTTCTCCCAAATTTGGATTTATATCCGCCTTTCTCACTGTAAGAGACTCAAAGGGATTTACAATCTCCTTGCCCTTCCCCCATCACAACAAACACCCTGTGAGGTGGGTGGGGCTGAGAGAGCTCCGAAAAGCTGTGACTAGCCCAAGGCCACCCAGCTGGCGTGTGTGGGAGTGCACAGGCTAATCTGAATTCCACAGACAAGCCTACACAGCTCAGGAGGCAGAGCAGGGAATCAAACCCGGTTCCCCCAGTTTAGAATGCACCTGCTCTTAACCACTATGCCACTGCTGCTCCTAGCTTTAACTGTAAACTCTATTCGTGCTACAGGAAGATTAGCATGTCATTTGCAATTAAGGATCACTCTAATTATTTTGAAAAACAGGGACTCGACCATGTAGTTATTATATCAGTCCCAGGTTTGACTGAGTTAGAGTATGGCACCCACAAACACTTTCCCTGGTTCCCAGCCATTGTTTTTAGAAAGTAGGTGGGGCGTGGCAAGAGTTTTAACCAGCAAGGCTTTTGATTGGCCATAAGAGATTTGATTGATTGGCCAAGTAGCTTCTTAAAAACATTGCTTTAATAGTAGCTGCCACCACCACATAAGGCTCTTCGGGAACAACAGACTTTTTGTGGCTTCGATCACCACATTGTATTAGAATTCCAAAACTGCCCACAGGTTCAAAAATGTTTGAGACTCCTGAGTTAGAACTTAATAGGGCTTATAATTTGGTTAAAAGAGCTCAAATTATTCAACCAGAAACATCTATCAGATGCTGAGCAAATCTGCTCACTGTTAAATTTGGGCTTTGTGCCCTCATCACTTTTTGTTGTGAATAATTATTTATATTCCTCATGTCTGTGACTTTTTTCTTTGCAACTGAAAACTGTGTTACTCTTGCTGTTGCTAAATACGTCTTCATAGCTCTAAAAATCTGAGCTGTTTCCTCAACATTAGAATAAACAGCAAGTAAGCCTGATGACTAGCTCCGACTCCCCCTCCCCTGTAACACTTTAAAACTTATGTATATTTCTTTCCTGATTTTTAAAAAATGCTGGGTCATTTGGTCTTGTGAATTTTAATTCAATCTTTCTTGTACTGTTTCAAAGACAACGTGTTATACAGATGTATTGAATAAATTGATCGATGCAGTTATATTCAAAAAGAGGGCCTCTGAAATGCTTTGGCAAAATCTGTAAGCAATCTGTGATTGCTTACCTCCATACACACTTGGGATGATGCAGCTTAGAACCTCCCACACTGCTCTTTTTAGAAACTAAACACCAGGAGCTAGAAAAGGTGCAGTCTAACATTCACATCAAATGCCATTCAGTCATATAATTCAAAATGTCTAAACCACAGCAATGATCAAACATGCACAGTGAGAACTAACTTTGGAGGGTTCAAGTAGAATAGGCAGAACGATCCTAAGGAAGGGTAGTTGCACTGCGGATGGTGCAGTCATGGTGCAGTTACCATACCTCCAAAGTGGCTTGCTGCACAACAGACACCAAGCTGAAAGCAACACTGCCCCTTTCCCTTTGAAGTGGCCTAAACCCCCCCGGGAATCCCCTTTGCTACTGGCATGAGTTCCTGCACTGTAGGAGAACTGGTACTATACAAGGAACTGGAGCTTGGGTGTCATGCTATTGCGTGACTCCCCAACACCAGAAGTGGGATCCAGCAGGTTCTCACAGGTTCCTGAGAGTAGGTTACTAATTATTTGTGTGTGCCGAGAGGGGGTTACTAATTGGCGATTTTGCCATGTGATTTTTGCCTTAGTTACACCCCTCCTCTCTGCAGTAGCGCGCAGAACTTGAAGCAGTCTAGCAGGAGGTGCACAGGCGTGAGTGGCCGCCTGCGCCTGCGTGCATTCGTTTCCCGCCCAAGGACCAGCGCAGCGGCTGGGTCCTTGCCACAGCCCCGCCCAGGACTGCCCTGCCCCCGGAATGCCCGGCCACACCCCCATCATGCTCCACTCAGCCCCATTGGCGCTATGCAACAGTTTGAATCCCGCCACCATGGGAACCTGATACTAAAATTTTTGGATCCCACCACTGCCCAACACCAATGTAAGTGCCTTTACAAGTGGCATTTATGCTGGTGCCAGGGTCACGCTGCCTCCTGAGCAGTCCCCTTCCCCCCAGGATTACACTATAAGATTTCTATTCTACTTCTTCAAAAATGGAATGTTTTACATTCTGAGTTAATTATAAATGGAGTTCACGCTATGTGGCTCTTATGCATTTAAAGATACAATTCTCTGTAAAATAAGATAAGATCAACATAAGTTTCACATTCTCAGATGCCCGTTTCCACCTACTTTTGAAACTCTATCATTATCAGAAATTAGAATCTGCTGATTCTGTCTGGAGATGTTAATTCAATATTAGGACTTTGGAAAGATGAATTGTTGGAGTTTAACTTCTAGAAGCCTAATGTCATAGTTGTAAATGAAACATTTTAATGGGATATTTTCATTTTACAGTGGGTCTTACTACATCTTTTAGGAATTTTTCAATCTAAAACTAAATTACAATCAAATGGAACTTTTTCAGACAAGCATACTAAATGAGCCCAAGACGGTTGATTGTCCCTTTAACCTTCCAGTGTCAATCTCGGTAGTTTGCGGTGAATTAAATTGAAATGGGCAGGGTGGTGAAGGGGAAACCTGCAATTTCTCAGGAACATTCATAGGCTCATTTTTCAAGCTCATGAATAAAAATCAAATGCCGTTTCTCTCTGTTTTTAATTGAGGTGAATTGGCAGGAGGAAGAGGAACAAGTGAAAGTCAACCTCATGCCTTTCATTCATAGATAAAGCTTTCAAGTAAGGAACACATTTGGCAGGAGAAAGGGGGGGGCAAGGAGAACTGGACCAAGGAATGCAAGTCTTCTCCCATTCAGGTAGTACATATATTTGCCATTTTTCAAACATTTCTAGACCATCTTTCCACTCAGAGGTTCTCAAAGCAGTTTGCTAGAGGTGTGTGCACCATTTTGGCTTCTGTGTATTTTTCAGGTTTGGGTTTAATTGTCCTGGAAATTTTTTGTACGCCCCTCCCCTTCCCCACCCAACAAAGCTGAATCCCCATATTGGCTTTTTGTGTGTGTGTGTTTTTAAATAGATCTACTAAACTTGAACCAAAAAAAATTCAAGCTGCCTCCAAGCTCCATTCAACTATTATTTCCTTTCCGGTCACATAAAGTGTGCCCTATAGACATCCACTGGCACAAGCATGCCCTATAGAGTAGCGTGCCCTATAGACATCCACATTGGTGGCTAGAACCTACAAATACAGCACTGCACTTATCTGAAACTGTAGTTCATTGAGTGGGTTTCTGTGCAGGCACATGTTGGGAGCTGCGCTTGTGCAGGTCAGCAACGGAAGGATCAGAAAGTTTTATCTTCTCTAGCTGGCTCCTTTAAGAGCACTCCCTCACAGCTGAGGGAAGGAAGATTTCCCATCCAAACAGTCAAGTGAGGGGAAGTGGAAGAGTGCTACTCAGTGGTGGGATTCAAATAATTTAACAACTGGTTGTTTACAAGTACCATTTTGACAATTGGTTCTGCCGAAGTGGTGCGATCTTCCTGAATCCCACCACTGGTGCTATTCCCTCAGGCCACATGAAGTGTGCCCTATAAACAGTCGGTGGAATGTCTCACATTGGGGCTTTCCCTACTCACCTTCTGCTGCACGCCGCTCTCGCGCCCCCTCAGCGCACGTCATTCCTGGCGTGCTCTTGAGGTTCCCCACGACCATCAAAAGGTGCCATTTCTTCAGCGCCAGGAATGATGCGCGCTGAGGTGGTGCAAGAGCAGCAGCGTCGGGGCGGCTGCGTGGTTGCCGCCCTTGCAAGTGGGGAGTGCCGCTGGACCCCGCGCTACTTTCCCAGAGTAGCGCACAGCAGAAGGTAAGTGGGGAAAGCCCCATTGGTGGCAAAACCTATAACCTATACTGTTTCAGCATTGTTTTCAGGTGATATACCACTTCAGAAATTTCTGCAGGAAATGCCAAGGCTACCACAATTATTGTTCATTTTTATTCTTCCTAAGGATTTTTAGTGCAACATGAAGTGTAGGAAAATGAGTTCTTCAGAAAGAAGGCTCTTTATGAAATGCAATAGAGGAGTGTTCTCTGTGACATTAATAGTTGATAATGACTATCGAATTTGGACACAGCAAGGAAGTGAACAAATGTTCGCAGGCCCAACTTTACTGGTTCTCTTTCACAGAAGCTCAGCATTTCCTTGTCAAATATTTCACTTTTCTACACAAGCCTCCTCTTTATGTGACTGCTTTCTATAAATAAACATTCTAAAGAAATCACAGAGAACCATTGTAGTATAAACATGCACATTCTTGACTGTCTGTCACATTTCCATCCCGCCTCCCTCGGAGAAGCTTGGGGCAATGTACATTTTATTTTTATAATGGAATTGTGAGACAGATTAGGCTGACAGAGAATGACAGTCTCAAGATCACTCGACGAGCTTCAAGGTTTGGTGGGGATTCAAACCCAGTTCTTCCAGGTCATAGTCCAACATTCAAACTCCAACACCACATTGGTTCTCCATTATCGTATCTTTCACTCAAACCCATACAACAAAGTTCCCTGGTAGTGGGGGGAAGGGGGGGAAGGTTATCAGCAATTTAATGTTAGTGACATACTATTACACTAAAATATGCATTGTGCTCTGAAATCCAACCTTTCATTCCCCCCTTTATTGCAGAGATATACTTTCTTCCATGTATCACAAGGAAAGGGACCAGAGACTTTTTCTCCTAATGAAAAATGGAAATTCACAGAACCTAATGCCTGTTTTGATGTATTAAAACTGATATAATGTTCTTCACGTGCTAGTTAGAAAAAAAGGGAAAACCCTCTCTGAAGTAGGGAAAGAAAATAGCTTCCAGGGTAAATGGCTCCTTTGTGGGAGGGACCAGGAAATTCCAAACTTTTCTATTCACAGGGGCCTTGATATTTCTAAGAACCTCAGGAGGTCTGAGAACGACTGGACAAAAGCCAAGGAAACCTTGGGAGGTGGAGGCTGTGGAGAAGAACAAAAAACCCTACTTCCCAACAGCACTGAACTTGGGGCAAATAACCTGGGTTATTTGGAGGATATTATATTCTGCTGAGAACTGGAGATTCAGCAAGGTGCAGAAAATTAGGAGAAAGAACGTCAGTAGTCAGATAACAAAAATCAAATAAAATCCAACGTTCTCCCATTTAGCTGTGCAAGAGCATGGAAGAAGCTTGCGGATTAATTGGCCAAACTGATCCAAGTTCTGGCACAATATTGGGCATGCAATTTCCTTATATATTGTAGTAATATTTTCCAAGCATATCCATTGGTCTTCATGGAGAATTACTTTCAATGTGTATCTGCATGAATTCACTTTCAGAGGTGTTATAAACAATTACTTAGTGGGCAAAATTATTTACAGATGGGAGGAGAAAATTATTTAAATTTAAGGCAGCTCTACCTGTAGATGCGAGGACTTTTAATTTGCAGCCTCACAATTTAATCAGCTAAATTAGTATATCAAAAAGTGTACAGGCTTAGTTGCTTAGCTGGTGGTGGCCAGTTTCAAACAGCAGGTGTTGTTTGTTGGCTTTTAAAAACAGTTTTTGTTCAGGTGTGTTATTACAAATAGAAATGAAAAAGGAAGTAACCAAGTTTGCCTTTCTTAATGGCAACGGATATAGGCATAGTGGAAGAAGAAGAGTTAGTTTTTAAGGAGTCTCAAAGCAGCTTCCAATCAAACTTCCTTCTCCCCACAACAGACACCTGTGAGGTAGATGGGGCTGAGACAGTTTTGAAAGAACTGTGACTAGCCCAGGGGTCTGCAACCTGTGGCTCTCCAGATGTTCATGGACTACAAATCCCATCAACCCCTGCCAATTGGCCATGCTGGCAGGGGCTAGTGGGAATTGTAGTCCATTACCTTCTGGAGAACCGCAGGTTGCAGATCCCTGGACTAGCCCAAGGCCACCTAGCAGACTTAATAGATTGGTGTGGGGATTAGAGTCCACCACTTTTGTGGAGGAGTGGGGAATCAAACACAGTTCTCCAGAGTCTACTACTCTTAGCCACAACACCACAAAGGCTCTAAACCAGGGGTAGGGAACCTGCGGCTCCCCAGATGTTCAGGAACTACAATTCCCATCAGCCTCTGTCAACATGGCCAATTGGCCATGCTGGTAGGGGCTGATGGGAATTGTAGTTCCTGAACATCTGGAGAGCTGCAGGTTCCCTACCCCTGCTCTAAACAATGCTTAACAGAGTCTTTGCCCTGCTAAGATTACAGTGTGTGCCACCCATTGCAGCTGACCCTCTCTGCCCACCAGATGATGTCCCCAATAATTCAAAATATCTCATGCATTTGTAAGTTTACTGGGGTAGGATCTGCCCATGCCTCTTGTGTTGGGCTAAGGATTTTCCTGTATACACAGCAGGCAAGGCATCAAAATTAGGCCTCTGTTGACTCACTCACAGATGGATTGGAAGAGTTACAACATTTTTCTTTAGCTCTCTTTCCATCACATCATCCTATCATACCATTTATGTAATTATCAAAGTGGTCAACTCTGTGGAGTCTTTGGCCAAAGAATGGAGTCATGACAGGTTTTCCACAAACCTGAAAAACACCACTGGTTTGAAATTTTTTTTAAAAAAACACGCACACATACCCCAAATGTGAAAACTTAAAAACATTGCAGTGTGTTAAAATAACCAAATTAATACGATTAGCCTCTGTAGCTTTAAGAAACAGCCCCATTGGCTGTTACCAGGCAATCATACAGTATGGCCAGTCCTCATAAATCATAGAGTTGGAAGAGCCCACAGGGGCCATCAAATCCAACCTCCTGCCATGCAAGAACACACAATCAAAGTACTCCCAACATATGTTCATCCAGCCTCTGTTTAAAAACCTCCAAAGAAGGAGACTCCACCATACTCCGAGGCAGTGAATTCCACTGACAGTCAGAAATTCTTCCTAATGTTTAGGTGGAATCTCTTTTCCTGCACCTTGAATCCATTACATCATGTTCCAGTCTCCGAGGAGCAGAAAACAAGCTTGCTCCCTCTTCGACATGGCATCCCTTCAAATATTTAAACATACCTATTATGTCTCTCCTTAACCTTCACTTCTCCAGACTAAACATCCCCAGCTCCCTAAGTCGCTGTTCATAGGGCATGGATTCTAGATCTTTTACAATTTTGGTTGCCCTCCTTTGGACACATTCCAGCTTGTCAATAGGGTTGCCAGTCTCCCGGTTGGGGCCTGGCTATCTCCACCTGTTAAAACTGATACCCAGATGACAGAGTTCAGCTCCCTAGAGAAAATGGTTACTCTGGAGGGTGGACTTTATGGCATTGTACTTTGCTGAGACCCCTTAGCAACCACTCCAGGCTCTGCCCCAAATTTCCAGGCATTTTCACACCCAGAGCTGGCAAACTAGGACCCGGCTTGGCCATCAGCACTGAACAACTGGGTCACAGTTTTCCTAGGCAGAGGTTGCCAGGGTGAGGAAAGGATGGATAACTTTCAGGGAAGGAAATTGATTGGGGTGGGTTTCCTGGGCTGTGTGGCTGTAGTCTGGTAGATCTTGTTCCTAATGTTTTGCCTGCATCTGTGGCTGGCATCTTCAGAGGTGTATCCCACTGACTTCCCTCTGTGATACACCTCTGAAGATGCCAGCCGCAGATGCAGGTGAAATGTTAGGAACAAGATCCACTAGACCACAGCTACACAGCCCAAAAAACCCACCATAGCCAATTGAATCTGGCCGTGAAAGCCTTCAACAATACAAAAAAGGAAATATTGAGGGTAAAGGAAAATGAGATCCCCCCCCAACATGTCCTTCCAAGCCCTCCACTTGTACTCTTCTATTAGTTATCATTGTCACCAGATTGTTATAGGCTTTTTGGATACTTGCTGCAAAGGACCCATCTACAGGTCAAATATATCACTGCCATGATTAATTCATCTAATATGATTTCCCTTTCCTTTTCAATTTAATGATCTAAAATTGTAAGTAATGCTTTTCTGCATGGTTTCATGAATCAAAAGTCCCTTTGTTTGCATATTTTTCTCATTCCTGCCAACTGCTTTAACTGTGCACTAAGAGACAAGAAAAATTATGTAGGCCTACTAAATTGGATCAACTAAGTTGTTGACATAGCAACACAAAGAGAGAAGAGAATAATAATGCTGGTTCCCCTAGAGTTGCAATGCAGATTTCTAAGGTAATTGGATTTATTCTTATCTTCCAAACTAGTTTTACAGAAAGAAAGTATAATATGACAGCAAAGAACATTAGTTAGGGATTAAGGAGAGAGCTGAATTGAACCAAAACATCACGGGAAATGTGAAGTTGAACTTTGCATTGTATGGCATCAGTCTAAAGCTTAATCAATCAAAATAGCCACAGTAGTACCTAACCATATGGGAGAGATCATAGCTCAGTGGCAGTGGGGCTTATTTTTTGGTGCCATCAACTCACGGCTGACTTATAGTAACCTTGTAAGGTTTTCAAGGCAAGAAACATTCAGCGGTGGTTTGCCATGGCCTGGTTCCGCATTACAATTCTGGAGTTCCTTGGAGGTCTCCCATCCAAATTCTAACCAGGCCAAACAAGCTTTGCTTCTGAGATCTGACGAGATCAGGCTAACCTGGGACTATCTAAGTCTATGGTAGTGTGAACACTTTTTATTTGGAAGTTCAATCCCTAATACCTCCAGTTAAATAGACTTCTGGCACAAACTTTTAAAAGTCACTGTTCTAGCTTCAGGTTTCTTTCCTTCCCAATCTTCTTGACACTCAAGATTTACCCTGCAAACTAGCTTCTTTCTTTCTTTCTTTCTTTCTTTCTTTCTTTCTTTCTTTCTTTCTTTCTTTCTTTCTTTCTTTCTTTCTTTCTTTCTTTCTTTCTTTCTTTCTTTCTTTCTTTCTTTCTTTCTTTCTTTCTGCCTGCCTGCCTGCCTGCCTGCCTGCCTGCCTTCCTGCCTTCCTTCCTTCCTTCCTTCCTTCCTTCCTTCCTTCCTTCCTTCCTTCCTTCCTTCCTTCCTTCCTTCCTTCCTTCCTTCCTTCCTTCCTTCCTTCCTTCCTTCCTTCCTTTCTTTAGATTTTTATACCACCCTTCCCTTGTACAGGCTCAGAGCAATTTCCAGCTTTCAATGAACAATACATAATAAAAAAAATACATAATAAATACCTTATAAATAATTGAAAACTTGCATTAAATTTTAAATTTAAAATAGCATAGAAATTCAGTTTGGTAATTTGGTCTCACCTACACTCAAGAGCCCCTCTTCTTAACAACATCTATAATTTCATTTGAATGAGCTCTTGTAGAGGGGATCAATGGGGAAGTAGAAGGAGGAATGGATATAGGCATGAAAAGAATTTGGGAAGGGAAGGGAAAGGGAGAAAATACGAAAGACAAGTGGGAGGGAAAGGGAAGGATGGGGGGCCTGGCAATGATATAATTGTAGCTGCCTCAACCATATGTGTGATGGAACAGCTCCATCTTGCAAATCCTGTGGAACTGTGCTAAGTCTTGCAGGGCCCTGGTTTCAGTGGATTGGGCCTTTCACTGGGAACAGGGCCAGATCTAGGGCCCCGAGGAGCGACTTCCCCAGCAGCCCGTAAACCAGGGGACAGATGGAGGAGAACTGTTGCCCCAAGTCTCCATCCCCGCTCTCTGTCTGTGTCCACTTCCTTTCCTGGGAAGATTCTGTGGCATAGGTAGTTCTTGATCAAGGGGACCTCTTCCCCAGGCCTTGTAGCTTAATATTCACCAGCCACCTGCAACTCTGCACAGCCACTTCTGTTGTCCAAGGCCTGCTTGAGATTGGGGTTGGAGATGGGAGCAACAAGCCCTCCATGAGCAGCTGCCAGAGGAAGGCTGGATGGGGTGGGACAGGCAAGACGATGAAGGAATGCGCTCCAGAGATGGCTACAAAGGGAGACATTCTTAATCCCCCGTCTCCTCCCACTGCTCTGCCTGGCAACCTGCCAGACAGACCGTGACACAACACCCAATGTCACATTTCCAAAAGTGCCCACATTGGGGACTTGGGGACCCTGGTCCAGAACAATAACATTTCTTTGGATAGTAGCAGCGACGTAGGTATAGATTTTTTATGGGGTGGGTTTGGGGGGCCTGGCCACGCCTTATAGAAGCAGCTCTCTGAGGCCAGGGATGACAGACTCCCCTGCCCCCCCCCCGTCTGGGCTCCCAGCCAGCGGTCCTTTCTGCCCTCCCCTCTGGGCAGAGGCATAGCTAGGGAAAATGGAGCCAGGTGCAAAATCTGAGTTCTGCGTGCGCGCCCCCCCCCCCCCCGGCCAGCCGCTGTGATGCTGGAATCATCCCCAAACAGCATCACTTTCAATGGTGTTTAAACTAGGGAGTCCAGATTCTCCTTTTAAATCCACACTAAAAATACAAAACCCCCACAAATGGGTGGCGGAACTTCAGATATGTAATGGGGTTTTTTAACTCAGGAGCCTCCCCTTACCCACGTCCTAGGATAGAATGTCATTATCTTCACAAATGCCCAGGAAAGGGTATATTTTTATACTTAGAATAACTGTTGGCATTTAAAGCTGTAATCCTAGAGGCAGGCATTTTTCTTCAAAATGATGTTTCCTGTGATGCTAATGCACCTTCCAAAAGTGACCAGATGCCATAAACTGTAAACAAAGCTGATATTTGATTTGATCTGAATTTTAAGAAAATGTCCAAAATGCAGACGTTTGATGTTGAATGTTGAATTAAGGTGCAACAGAATGGCTGGATGCTACAAGGACGCAACAGTTTGCTTAACCAATGCTATTATTCTGACACAAGAATACTGTAATTGACATAATAAATCTCTCTTCAATTCCAGTTTCTGGCATTAACAAGTGGTACTTACCTGAAAAAATCTGGAGGAGAATTTTATACCATATGAAATACAGGCTCACAATTCCCTTACGTAACAATACTTCAGTCCAAAGCAGTAGGCAGGATGCAGTACTTGCAACGATTCATATCTTCCATGATTCCATTAAGCAGACAGGAATGGATTCATTCAGGAAAGACTACAGCTATTCTGCCCCTTGGACTGTGCCCTAATCTAAGCCTACTTCTATCCTCTTCCATCACTTTGCTTCCTTTCAGTTCTTATAATGAAAGTTCCTCTCTCTTTCTTTGCTTTTGCGGGTGGTAGAAATGTTGTGACAAAGCACTTCCAAGAAAACACATTTCCATAATGAAGACAAACACAGCCAAGCTGTGAGTTCAGCCAGCCAGTATTCTTTAAGCTGCAACTACTGAATGGACTTCACACGAGAGAGCTGAAGCTTGGCAGCTCCCCACAACTGGTCCCATCACCACCACGGCCTCTTCCCACCCTCCCGTCACGGTTAGGGCACCTCAAAGCACGGAGGTATGGAATACATATTAAGGCCGGAGAGACTTAAGAGAGAAAGTGTGGCAGCAAAAGGGGAAGAAACAAACATGAAAGGAAAGACTACAAAAGTAAGCAGCATGAATGGATTGAAGGAAAACAAATGAAAGTGTGTGGAAATGGTCAATATGCAGAGCAGCAAGGAGGCCCCAGGAAATATGTTTTCCTCTACTTTTCCTCTACTTTTCCTGACATGCCAAACAAACAGATGGGGAAATCTTTGGGTGTACTCTATACAACCTGGTCAATCTCTGCTCCTCCCCTGTCTTCTACATCCTCCCACTCTGCTCAACGATCTGAAGCTTTCCTCCAGCCTCAGCCAGAGAAAGAGCCACTTGTGATACAGGAAGGACTGAGACTTTGTAGAGCGATAGACTCCATTTTATCTGGCTCCTAACAGAATTCATGAAGTTCAGCGGCTGTAATAGAGGGAAGAAATGTAGTACTGTATAATATATTAAACTTAGCCTTATAACTGGAAATGGGATGTGTGTACACATCTTAGGAAATGTTACGCTTGTGGTTTATTAGTATAATACTTTCACACTTATATTTCTCACCTAGGCTGCAGAATATTACAGTTTTACCAGCCCACCCAACTTTTGTTTCTGTTCATGTTGTTTACAGAAAAATAATGAGAACCCCAATTATTTCTGTAAGACAGTCTCCACTGCAATAAATTTACAGAGCTTGTAGACAAGTGTTACCATTCTTTTTTAAAGTTTGCTCTCATTATATATATATATATGTGTGTGTGTGTGTGTGTGTGTATATATATGTCTCTCTTTCTCTCTCTCTCTCTCTCTGTGTGTGTGTGTGTGTGTGTGTGTACACACACACATACACTTAACAGATAATGAGCCTCAGGGGCTGACATACTGTGTTTTATCATGGGTGAGTGTTGGCAGAAATGGACAGGGAAGAGGAAGGAAGAAAAAGGAATGAAGATAAGAGAGATAAGGAAGAGAAATATGACTTGTTGCTACCTTCAGCAGAAATAGACATGACACTTATTTAGTTCTCATCTTATTTCAACCCAGGTCTTGTACCTATTTGGTATTCACACTAACTTGTATCACTCAATCTCTGTATTAGCACAGATTGTGGCTTTAGCTATGGTGCTTTCAGAATTTCTATGTGAAGTAGCTACTACATTCTTGAACTATCTGCTAAGCTCTTTGAAATCGTTATTTCTATAGTCCTATTCAATCAATACAATCACATGGACTAGAAGCCCACCAATAGGAGCATGCTCTTGATATTCATTGGAGCCATTTCTTGTGAATTCAGCAACATGCAAACTCTTTGGGGGGCTACAGTGAAGCAAAGGTTATTCAACCACAGAAAATCCATGCCTAGCCCTATTCACATGGAATGACAACTGCACATATCAGGAGCATGCTCCTGTTGGTGGAGTCCTTGTACATGGGGGACATGGCATCTGAAAATATCTCAGTGTGTAGCTGATGTATTAAGAGGACTGCTTTTAAGGTATTTAGAGGGATGCCATCAGTCACAAGGAATCAGGGAGCCCATTCTTGATATGTGAGACAATGTCACTGATCCATCGGTTGAACAGAGATGGGCCTGCTCATTTGCCATCTTACATAATAATAGCAGAGTTTCTTTTAGGTAGTCTTGCTGGCCCACCAGAGAAGGTTGTGAGGATGTGAGACCCTGCTGTGGCAGATTTATAGAATTCCTTCCCTGAGCAATCAAGGAAAGATACCTCTTCTAGTTTTCTGTAAAGACTGTGTGTATGCATGAATATATGTATGAAGAAATTTGAGCTCCTTACCAGACCTCTGAACCGCATAAGGGGCTAAGTGAATTCTGCATGAAAATAATTCCCATGGGCAGAATATATCCTATATTGCTTTTGTCAAACTAACATGGTTTTCTGAAGGTTGGCAGTTATATTACTAGTAAGAAAAATAAGGCCCATTACCTGTTTTGCCTAAATAACAACCTTTACTTGGTTGCTGTGTTTGTATTGTTGGCTATCCATGCTGAATGAGACTACAGCCTATAGTTGGAGAGGATTAAAAATCACATACATACCATTATACTCTGGAACATCCTGCCAAAATGGTTTTAAAATAGTCATAGATACTTTCACTCACTTGGCAATTTCTCAATAAAATAAACTGGCCAAGGAGCAGCAGTGGCGTAGGAGGTTAAGAGCTCATGTATCTAATCTGGAGGAACCAGGTTTGATTCCCCGCTCTGCCGCCTGAGCTGTGGAGGCTTATCTGGGGAATTAGATTAGCCTGTACACTCCCACACACACCAGCTGGGTGACCTTGGGCTAGTCACAGTTCTTCGGAGCTCTCTCAGCCCCACCCACCTCACAGAGTGTTTGTTGCGAGGGGGGAAGGGCAAGGAGATTGTAAGCCCCTTTGAGTCTCCTGCAGGAGAGAAAGGGGGGATATAAATCCAACTCTCCTCCTCCTCCTCCTCCTCCTCCTCCTCCCTTTTCCTTTTCCTTTTCCTTTTCCTTTCTCTTTTTCTTTTTCTTTTTTCTTCTTCTTCTTCTTCTTCTTCTTCTTCTTCTTCTTCTTCTTCTTCTTCTTCTTCTTCTTCTTCTTCTTCTTCTTCTTCTTCTTCTTCTTCTTCTTCTTCTTCGGATTCCCCTGCGGCCCATTCATATTTTGTGAACTTTCCATACATATTTATGCCTTCAATAACCAGTAGATCCAAATCTCTCTCAGTAGCAAAACACGAATTTGCATTGTATTTTTGGATAGGATCAAATGAAGCCCTGATATCAATCAACATAACACAAACTGATTTTAATAGCAGCTGCAACCACTTATGCCAACGTGTGTATTAAGCTTTAAAGTTCTACAACAACATTCACTGTTGCTAATTCAAAACTTGATCAAACTGGCAGACGGCATGATCAGAACGTGTGAAATAATATTTCTTTTATAATACCCAGCACAAATGAGCTTAGCCAGCTGCTGATCTCTTTAGGCAGCTATCTTTTCCACAGCCGTACAAACCTTCCTGTGAAGCCATTCTATCATTTTTATTCTGTGCCTTGATTAACATGGTAAAGAAGAGGAATGCGAAGAATGAAAAAACAAAGTGTGGCTGTCATCCCCCCCCCCCCCCCCCGCTTCACCCCCTGCGGGAGAAAGAATAGAAATCCAAGAGCTTTTATACGTCTAGCTTAGACAGGAATCCATGTCTCTCGATTAGAAAGGAGATAATAAAAGGAAATAAAAAGAGAACAGCATAATCATAAATAAATAACCCAACTTCCTCTACTCCATGACTTTTAGATAAAACTGGATGCATTTAAATATATATCAAAATCATAAAATAGAGGTTTAACAAGTTCACTCCATAAGCACAGGGATCCACTGTAGTAGCGGAAAAGCCTATCCACTTAACTGAGCGGTGATGTCAGTTTTTCTGCACCACTTCCAATGATAACACTGCACAAATAGTTCTCAGTCATTAAATTAATTCCCATTAAATCAACATCCTTAAGGAGCAAGCAGTCCTTTAATAATAACTTGATTAGAACAATGTTTGCATAATGTGTCGGTCATAGTGGGAATGGAATCAGCATACCCTGAGGTAGAGCAGCTGCCAGGACTCAGGACATCTAATGGGCCCACTGGCGCTGACCCCCCCACCCCCATACCTCCTGCCCAGCGTGGTATAGTGCTTAAGAGTGGTAGACTCTAATCTAGAGAACGGGGTCTGATTTTCCACCTGAGTGGTGGACTCTAATCTGCAGAACTGGATTTGTTTCCCTGTTCCTACCCATGAAGCCTGCTGGGTGACCGTGGGATAGTCACAGTTCATTCAGAACTCTCTGTGCCCAACCTACCTGACAAGGTGTCTATTGTGGGGAGAGGAAGAGAAGGAGTTTGTAAGCTGCTCTGAGACTCCTTAAGGTTGAGAAAATCATGGTATAAATCCAAATTATTCCTTTTCCTCCTCCTCCTCCTCCTCCTCCTCCTCCTCCTCCTCCCCCTCCTTTTCCTCCTCCTCTCTGTACTAGGGGTCTCAACTGCCCCTAGTCATTACTTAAGGTGGTGGTGAACAGGTGGTGAACAGTGGTGACACTGCTGATGGCAATGGCAGCTGCATATACTGGATAATACTGTCAGGGAAAGGGTGTGCAGGTGGTGCAGGTGAATGAGCATGGGCACAAGGGGGGGGGCTTGCAAATGGGAGAAGGATACACAGGCAGAAGGCATGCAGAATTGGGGGTGGAGAGGAAGCCATGAAAGGGGCAGGGGCTGCCCAGAGGTTGCAGCTCTTCCTGGATTTATCTTGCAAACACAGGGACACATGTTTCAGAGCTGAGAGATGGACATAGTGGCACACTGACGTTGCTTTAAATGGACAGCTATCACAACTGCTGACATAGTGCATGACTAATGTACCTCCAGCCCAACAACTGACATAAGCATGATTTAAATGTGACACTGGCTATGGCAAATGAATTCACCCATGGGAGTGTGCCTATGCACACTGTCTTGTTACAACTGAGCTGCCACACATGGAAAGAAGCTAAGCACAGTCTCTTCTAGAAAAGTAGAGGTCACCGTTTCCCCTTCAAGTTGGCAACCCCTTGATATAATGAAAGAAGAAGAACAAGGTTGCAAAGGGCGGTAACACATTCTTGTAGTCTGACCCTATACTTAGGGTCAGAAGTACACAGAAGAAAATCCCAATGAGATCAACGGACGTTATTTACTCAGAAACAAATCCCCCTAGACACAGTGTATAACAGACTTCTCTCTGTGATACCCCTCTGAAGATGCCAGCCACAGATGCAGGCGAAACTTTAGGAACAAGATCCACCAGACCACGGCCACACAGCCCGGAAAACCCACAACAACCAAATCCCTCCCGTGTTCAGTGGGATTTACTTTTAAGGAAATTTGAACACAACTGCAGATTCAAGGTAAGACTGCCTGCATGGAAAGGTGAAAGTTGTCTTCTTGATAGCATCGGCCTCTATGAACAATTGTTGCAGGACATGGAATCCATTTTTGATAAAGAGGATGCAGCATTATTTTCTTTAAGGGTCTGAAATGACAGCCAATAGTTCAGGAAATACCAGAAATAGACCCTCAAGACCTTGACAGAAAATATTCTAACCAACCAAGGAAGCTCATTCCCTTGAATTTGTTACAGAAATTGCTTCCTTCAGTTTTGGGACAGTCTCTCCCCAGTATGACAACTGAAAGAGTAGTTTCAACTATAATATAAAATCTCATCAGCATATGCCTTTGATAGAACAATCTATGAATGCGAGATTCTCTCACTGAATGGCACAGGAATAGATGATGATGAGCCATTCATTGATGTACAGAATCTTATAGAGTAAAGAATGAAGTTGTAAATAAACAAACATCATCACAGTGTACTAGGACTGTCATTTATCCTTTAGAGAAGTTTGCTGCTAAACACTCCAAGGCCCTTCTTGTGAAGATGTAACAGAGGATGGCTCCCATTTAAAGCAATTTTGGTCACAGGGATTTTCTTCTGGAATATTACAAACCTACAGGAACGATTCACAGTTAATTAAGAATAAACGTCAATAAGAGGAGAACGTTGTTGCAGGATAATGGCTTCCTGCCGGCAGAGATATGCCAAGAGAAAGATAAGACAGAGTAATTTATTAAACAACTGTATACTCCAGGCACTGCATTTCTACTGATTATTGGACGCCTTGGGTGGCAGTATAAGAAACAAGACTGAACGGTGAATAGCTTCAAGGAGCGGGCTGGCCCTTACAGACTATCATATTGTGCTTATTTAAAGGAACTTTGAAAGACAGATAATAGCCGTCTGTGTTCCTTTACTTTACATTATAAAGACACAATTTGCGGGTTAGCGATTTCATCGGCAGCCATAATTTTCCAAATGTGACCAGTCATTCAAGAACCCAGTGGCTGTGCCACCCAAGTCACGTTGAGTTAATCATTGGATTATATGTTTCATACAAGCAGTCATCACTTCCCCAGGTGGCAGGCAGTTCCAGGATGAGCTGCCACATGATTTGCATTAGAGGAAAAAAGTACAGGAGATGTGCCTTTTTTGGGGTTCTATCTGTTTAATAAGATACGAAGAAGGTCTAATCTGTAAAGCAGCATCTGTGCTTTGGAATCTTCTGATACAATGGCTCCATTTTTTTTCTGAACTTGTTGCAAAATTCAAGCTTCACTCTTCTTTGCTGGCCAAATTGCCATTACCATTTTCTCTGTAGACCTCTGTGGAATGTTTGTGTGAGTGTATGCTGTCAAGTCACAGCTGACTTTTGGTGACCCGCATAGGGCTGTGGTGGCGAACCTTTGGCACTCCAGATGTTATGGACTACAATTCCCATCAGCCCCTGCCAGCATGGGCAATTGGCCAAGCTGGCAGGGGCTAATGGGAATTGTAGTCCATAACATCTGGAGTGCCAAAGGTTCGCCACCACTGCCATAGGGTTTTCTAGGCAAAAGACATTCAGAAGCGATCTGCCATTTCCAGCCTTTTCATTGGCTGAGAGAGTTCCAAGAGAACAGTGACTGGCCCAAGGTCACCCAGAAGGCTTCGTATGGAGGAGAGGGGAATAAAACCAGGTTCTCGAGATTAGAGTCTGTGGCACTTAAGGATGTGTGATCAAGTAACCACCAACTGTTTGTTGCTTTTGCCATCAAGTCACAGCTGACTTATGACAACTCCATAAGGTTTCCAAGGCAACAGACATTATAGTGCTCGTTTAAAAAATGAAACTCTCTTTCTAACCACTGGAAGCTACTGAGTAAGACATCTTCAGTTAGCTCTGGAACCATCTGCCATCAAGGCCCACTGGCAAGTTAGAGAAAAGATGGTAATCTCTTCACTAGACACACAACATAACAGTATTTCTCTGAAACACAGCTGTGGAGTTACGCCCTCCACTTTGGTTTACATTGCACTATGGGGAGTTTAGGAGCTGCACTGTTTCCAAGAAGTTTCTCTGTTGGTAAAAGTACAGGAAACTGGACAGCATTAAATTGCTCTTAAGCATCGTTCACCTCATAAGTCACTTTCACAACCTCGAAGTACTTAAGGTTTGGTTATGGAAATACTTCTAGCCAGAGAAGGACTGTGACACTTAGCAGGGGTCAGAGACATGAAGATGTCTAAGGCCAGATTGTATGACTTCCTGGAAATAATAGGAAGAGAAGAAGGACCCATGCAAGGGAGGTGGGCAAACACAAAAAACAAACTACCATAACAAAGGGAAAAGGTTTATTTTGACTGATCCCATGGTGATTTCCACACAGCAGAAATAAAATGGCTTGCGGATGTTTTAAAAACCATTTTGGAGAAGACATAGCTTTCTTCCCCAAAATGTCTTCAAAAAGTTTTATTTCTCTTAACCAGGGTTTTTCAAAAATAGCTAAACTAGTGATCTTTTCTCCCTAACCCGGGTTGAAGACAAAGGGAACAAAAGCAGGCAGGAAATGTTTTATTTCTCCCACCGTAACCTCTTTTATTTTTGCCACTCAGAGGCCTGCACACACATAATAATGCATTTTCAAACCATTTTCACAACTGTTTGAAGGGAATTTTGCTATTCCGCACAGCTTCAAAGAGCATTGAAAGAAGTTTGAAAGTGCATTATTCTGCATGTGCGGAAGGAGCCATAGATCCATTAAAAAGCTCTGGAATCAGGGATATAGAAGTACTCTGATGAGCACCAGGATGCAAGGCAAAGCACCACAAATGTCTACCATCCTTTCCCAACCACTCCTTGTTCCTGCCCTGTCCATTTAGCTCCTATTGTTATACAGCCATATTTCATAACACATTCTTCATAGTGTACAGAGAATATCTTATATGCTCTTGGTTTTGTGGCACCAGTATTTGGTGGAGGGGGGGGGGCAATCTCACGGCAAAAGAGCCCAAGAACATACTAGTGTAAGATCAGTCCTGTTGGCACCCTGTTGCCCAACGAGATGTTCCACTGGATATTGAAGAACAGATCAGGGGTTCAGTCACACTATAATTCAAAATGAATTGTTTTTATAGAAGCATCCTTTAAAGACATGAGTTATTATTTTCAGTACCTAAAGCCCAACAGGAATACATTCAGATATTACGAAGCTAAGCTCTAAGGTGACTGATATTTCCCCCCAGAATGTTTCGAAAATTTCTCTTTAGTCCTTGTGGCCATGCCATATTACCTACGGAAAATCAATACAATAATTAAATAGTCACGGGAATAGGGATGGGTGTTATACATTTTCATGCCCGGCTGAAATGCTCAAAGTTATGGGTTGATAAATAGCAGACTGCACCTGATTGGGTCCTAATTAGCTGTAAAATTAGACTGCCAAGGGCACTCGGAGGTCCACTCCTGGCTGTTGTGTAATGATACAGTACATTTAAACAAATGTTGAGCTTAAACACAAGCCTGATACCAATAGAGGTGAATAAGGTAGATTTGAAAGCACTTTCCCTTCTCTATATACATTATGGGTTGAATCCAGAATAAATATTCCACTAACCAAAGGGACAGTGCAATTTTCATCAAATCCCTCCTCCCGAAACAGATTTCTTCTTCTTCTCCCCCTCCTCTCCTAGCACACTTTTGAAAGCTCTCATGACCCTGAGGGACAAACTTCTTTTTGCAAGAGGGAGAATTGAGATGCATTTTCTTCAGGTGGATGGGGTTTCATTTTGTTTAAAAAAGGAAGAATTTAACAGAGTTATTGATATAAAAATATGTGAACGTTCAGCCTGGAAGAACAAGAAAGGCACAGAAGGCTTCGGAATCCTAAGGCCGCAATTCAGAAGATTCATTTACAGTGTCATCCAGTGTTGTACATTCAATTTGAATGCAACAAAAACTATGAGAGCCGAAGCTCAGTTGTTTACTAACCCTGGTGAATTGGGGAGGGCTGGGGGAGAAGCTGAAAGTAATTTCCAGTGACAGATTAACTGGCTACCGTGTTAAGTCTGGCTTCTATATTCATTCCTTGTCAGCTTTCCGCTTTGCAGAAAAGAAGTCTGTGGGCTTATTTAGTTTAGAATAGCAAATCTGTTTTGTGTTAATTGTGATTGACAGATCTTAACCAAGGCAGGATGGGACTTTTAAACATTGTCATGTTCACTTAAGAAACCTCTTATGGCTGGTGATTTAAAACATGACAATCATGTCATTCCTCTTATCAAACTATACAAGCACAGCTCTTTCTGCGTCCTGCTTTGAAAGGAACAAAGCTGCCGGATTCTTGTGATGTTGACACTTTAGTACTTCGTCTGCAGCCACCAAACGTGTCCTGGCTGTGTCTCCCTTATTTGTTATCGACGAAAGATTCACAGCTTCACAGCCTTAATGCCTTTTCCCTCCCAGCCTTGGCAAAGCACAAAGCAGAAAATAGCTCTTTGGAGTAAAAATATACATGTTGTGATTTACCAAACGGGGCACGCTATTTGGATTGGAACAGACAGGCGTGGTTTTCACCTGCTACTTTTTATATTCGGCTCAACCTTGGTCTGCTGATTACACAACAGCTGTTGAGTTTTGTGTGCGATGGGTTTCTGGAACAAACTTTGTAAGTCTTTAAGAGTGTCTGTGTCTGTGCATATTGGAGAAGGATGTTCACAGCCAACCGACATGCTTCTGTCAGATCAGAAGTGCGTGAGTGTGATAGGTATGGTGCAGAACCGAGCAAAGGAAATGGGACTTGTGTTCAGGAAGAGGATGGCTTGGAGGCAAAGTTTCTCACGGTCTGAAATGTATGCACAAGTTTCTGAGTTGCCCTTCCAACCCCAATGGGGCATTGAACACAATCAGGAAATAAAAACAGCTATATCGATGTCTAAAACAAACTATATGTGCTTTTTAAGTACCGTATATACTCGCGTATAAGTCGACCCGCGTATAAGTCGAGGCACCTACTTTTACCACAAAAAACCTGGGAAAACTTATTGACTCGCGTATAAGTCGAGGGTGGGAAATGCAGCAGCTGCTGGTAAATTTCAAAAATAAAAATAGATGCCAATAACATTACATCAATTGAGGCATCAGTGGGTTAAATGTTTTTGAATATTTATTTCAAAGAAAAACAGTAAACTGGCTCTGTAAGTGGAAAAGAGGATCAACAAGAACAATATGGTATCAACAATAACTTTAAAAGTACAAAAACTTTAGCTCAACCAGCAACCAAGCTAAAACACAAGAGTTAAAATCCTCCAAAACTGGATTCCTCATCATCATCTGTATGTCCAAATGTAACCCAACTTAGATTTTAAGAGGGATATTATCAGAAATGGAAAATCTACTATTAGCTTCCATTGTAAACAATGGGGGATGGGGCATCCCCTTTGGAGGTCAATAACTTTGGATCCCCTGACCCAAACTTCACCAAACCTGGCTGGTATCATAAAGAGACTCTACTGATGAGACCCGCCAGGTTTGGTGAAGTTTGGTTCAGAGGATCCAAAGTTATGGACCCTCAAAAGGGTAGCCCCAACTACTAATAGCTCCCATTGAAAACAATGGGGAATGGGGGCACCTCATTTGGGGGTCCATAACTTTGGACCCCCTGAACCAAACTTTACCAAACTTGGCTGGTATCATCAAGAGTGACTTCTGAGGGTACTCTGGAATTTTGGTGCCTCTAGCATAAAAACCGCGCCCCCTGCTGGCCAGCAAAGTAAAAACACACAAATTTTTTTAATGACCCGCATATAAGTCGAGGGGAGCTTTTTCAGCATTAAAAATGTGCTGAAAAATTCGACTTATACATGAGTATATATGGTAAAAGCAGTGAGGCAATGAGCCTTTCTTTATAGGGAAGAAGCTTTAGCCCTCTTGCATTCCATCACTTCCTGTTGGCCAGGGAAAACTTCGTGTCGATGATTCCTGCCCTGGATAAACTACTATTCTTTTTTTGCCTTTAGGAAATCTGTCAAAATGCTGCAAGTGTCAGCTGCGAGAAATTCATTCATTTATTTATTGGAAATATTTCTGTGCTGCTTCTCTAACTATACTCAAAGTAGTTTGCAATATGAAACCGTAAGAGAGGATTCTTCAGGTATTCTTCAGGTATTCCGGGCCGTACACTTTGAATGGCAGCCAGTGGAGCTTTGAAAACTCTCACCTGCTAGTAGTGTAGGTATGAAGCAGATGAATTTTCCAAACAGTCTTCACAGACAGCCCTGTATATAATGTGTTTCAGGGCGTTTCCCCACACCGGGATCCCCCCTATGCGGCATCCCTGGCGCGCGCCCGGGCATCCCCACGACCCCGTTTTCTCCAGCGCCAGGGATGCTGCGCACTGAGGGGGCACGACAGCGGCAGCGTCGGGGCGGCTGTGCTGACGCCGCCCCTGTCGTGCGGCGTGCCGGGGGACCCCGCGCTACTTGTGGAGAGTAGCGCGGGGCTTAAGGTAAGTGGGGAAAGGCCCTCAGTTGTATAATCTGCATATTATCAGAGCATGGATAACTCTTGCCATATTTGGTGAAAAAGCCACAGCTGGTCAAAGGGGTTACATGCTTTGGAGACGATGGACACCTCCAGCTCCAGCTCCAAAAATCACTTCAAAACTGTTCAATAGAAGTAGGAGAAGGAGGAGGAGGAGGAAGTGTTTGGATTTATACCTCACCTCTCCCTCCTGCAGGGAGACTCAAGATAGCTTACAAACTCCTTTCCCCTCCTCTTCCCACAACAGACATCTTGTGAAGTAGATGGGGCTGAAAGAATTTTGAGTGAACTGACTAGCCTAAGGTCTCTTAGCAGGAACTTAGGAGTGGGGAAACAAATCCAGTTCAAATAAGAGTCTGTCACTCAGGTGCAGGAGTGGGGAATCAAACCTGGTTCTCCAGATTAGAGTCCACCTGCTCTCAACCACTACACCACAGTGGCTCTCTTTTTCCTAAATGCAATTACAGATTGACATTTATTTAAAATTGGATGAATATGAGTAATATTGTGACTCAGAGAAATAGGCTTCCAAAACTGTGAGGTTTTTGGTGGTGGTGGAAAGTTCTTTCAAATCACAGCCAACTTATGAAGACCCTGCATGGTTCTCAGGGCAAGAGATGAACAGAAGTGGTTTGCCATTGCCTTTGTCGGCATAGCAACCCTGGCTTTTCTTGAGGGATTACCATCCTAGTACTAACCAGGGATGAGCTTCAAAGATCAGGCTAGCCTGAGCCCTCTAGGTAAGGGCAGAGATTTCTACCTTTCTCAATTAAGCTAAACCTTCTGTATTTTGGTCTTGTTCATTCTGGAAAGGCTTCTCTCATGATACTTTTGAAAAAGTTTTTCCCTGTACAAGATCTTCCTCCTGTCATGCGAAACTGAGGTTAAATGCCAAACAAATAACCAACACATTTCTGTCACTTTCCCTACCACTCTTCCTGAAGACAGCTTAAGGCAAATGACTCTGAAGTGCTAAAAAGATATAGTTAAGTGGCCCAAGTCTGTCCAATGGATCATCTGACATCTCTCGCTGCTTTTAAACAAACACCAAAGATGTGCATCTTTATTGTACAAAAGCAAACGTTATTGCTATTGGAAAAACTCTAATTTCAAGACTCCTCTGAGACATCTTTGGAATTAAATGCTCTCTTTCTGTTTTTAAAGCCTTGCTTCTGATTTTGTGAGTTTGAAGGTAAAAGGTACTGAGAGAATTAATTCTATTCCCTCTAAACTCATCTGGATGATTATTGCAGATTTGGAAGGTTGAGGAGGAGAGCCAACTTTAAACTTTAGCAGGCAACAATGTCAAGGTCCCGCTGCCTTGTTCAGTCATCTGCTGCCTCGCTCCCCCACTGCCTCATGCTCCCACCTGCCCCTCACTTTCTCACAGCCTCACTCCCCCACCTGCCACCTCGCTCTTCCACCTGCCACCTTGCTCTCACCTACTACCTAGTTCTCTCACCACTTCGCTCTCCTGCTGCCTTTCCCACCTGCCAACATGTTCTCTTGCCATCTTGCTCTCCCACCTGCTGCTTGGCTCTCCTGTCCATTTCTGCTTTGGAGAGGTAGGGGTGTGATTTTTTTTGGGGGGGGGGAAGCGTGATCTTAAGAACATAAGAACATAAGAACAAGCCAGCTGGATCAGACCAGAGTCCATCTAGTCCAGCTCTCTGCTACTCGCAGTGGCCCACCAGGTGCCTTTGGGAGCTCACATGCAGGATGTGAAAGCAATGGCCTTCTGCGGCTGCTGCTGCTCCCGAGCACCTGGACTGTTAAGGCATTTGCAATCTCAGATCAAGAATGGTAGCCATAGATCCACTTCTCCATAAATCTATCCAAGCCCCTTTTAAAGCTATCCAGGTTAGTGGCCATCACCACCTCCTGTGGCAGCATATTCCAAACACCAATCACACGTTGTGTGAAAAAGTGTTTCCTTTTATTAGTCCTAACTCTTTTCCCCCAGCATTTTCAATGTATGCCCCCTGGTTCTAGTATTGTAAGAAAGAGAGAAAAATTTCTGTCTGTCAACATTTTCTACCCCATGCATAATTTTATAGACTTCAATCATATCCCCCCTCAGATGTCTCCTCTCCAAACTAAGGAGTCCCAAACACTGCAGCCTCTCCTCATAAGGAAGGTGCTCCAGTCCCTCAATCATCCTCGTTGCCCTTCACTGCACTTTTTCTATCTCTTCAATATCCTTTTTGAGATTTGGCAACCAGAACTGAACACAGTACTCCAAGTGCGGTCGCACCACTGCTTTATATAAGGGCATGACAATCTTTGCAGTTTTATTATCAATTCCTTTCCTAATTATCCCCAGCATAGAGTTTGCCTTTTTCACAGCTGCCATGCATTGAGTTGACATTCCCATGGAACTATCAACTAAGATGCCCAAATCCCTTTCCTGGTCTGTGACTGATAGCACTGACCCCTGTAGCATGTATGTGAAGTTTGGATTTTTTTGCCCCTATGTGTATCACTTTACATTTGGCTACATTGAACTGCATTTGCCATTTCTTAGCCCACTCACCTAATTTATCAAGGTCTGCTTGGAGCTCTTCGCAATCCTTTGCAGTTCTCACCACCCTACATAATTTGGTATCATCTGCAAACTTGGCCACCACGCTACCCACCCCTACTTCCAGGTCATTTATGAATAGGTTAAAGAGCACTGGTCCCAAAATGGATCCTTGGGGGACACCACTCCCTACATCTCTCCATTGTGAGAATTTCCCATTTACACCCACTCTTTGCTTCCTGTTTCTCAACCAGTTTTTAATCCATAGGAGGACTTCCCCTCTTATTCCTTGATTGCTGTGTTTTCTCAATCTGGGGGGGGGGGAGCAGGGGGCCACTGTTTTAATATGTGTCCCAGATGCCATTTTCTGGCACTACACCAATGGTTAGAATCACGGGGGAAATAATGTAACCCTCCCCGCACAGACAGTGTTGCTTTCAATAAAGTTTATTGCAACAGTGGGGTTTGCAAAAGTATGAACTACTAGGCCTTTCCACAACACCTTCAGGATATAACAACTTACAGACAGAAAGGAAGGAAGCACAACGTGAGAAGCATTTCAAAAGCTCTGAACAGTAGAAACTAAAGACCTTTAGAGTTCAAATGGACTAAATACATTCTATGCCAGTACTTACATTTACAAAACTGCCCACTTCTGTCAGTCAGGTTGCCAGCTTCCCCCTGACCACCAGCAGGGGATGAGGGGTAGGGTTGCCAGAGCGAGAGTGGGAAGATTCTGGAGCAGGGGTCTGCAACGTGCGGCTCTCCAGTTGTTCACGAACTACAATTCCCATCAGCCCCTGTCAGCATGGCCAATTGGCCATGGTGGCAGGGGCTGATGGGAATTGTAGTCCATGAACATCTGGAGAGCCTCAGGTTGCAGACCCCTGTTCTGGAGATTTGGGGATGGAGTCTGGTGACGACAGGGACTTCACTGGAGTACAATGACATTCAGTTCACCTCCAAAGCATCTATTTTCTCCAGGAATACTGATTTCTGTAGTCTGGAGATGAGTTCTAGTTCTGGGAGATCCCCAGGTCTTGCCTGGAGGCTGAGATTTCTAGCTGTTGCCTCTCCAACAAATCCATGCTCCATAATGCGTTGTGGCAGTCATGTGAAAACAGAAGGCTAAAAGGGGGCATGTAGTTGTTTAGATGACAGATGCACATGAATTAGCCAGTGCAGCACATTTCTGATGCAGCAGCGACTGTACTGACCCATGAAAGATTTCATTAACAAATGCTACAAGCTATTATTCCAGTTAACTAGCTTGTTCCTAGAGGTCTGACTTCACTTGTTTTCAAAACTTGAATCCAGCTGCTGTTCTGTTCCTGGCTGTGGCGGTGCTCACCATCATTCTGCAGTCACGGATTTGAAAACAAACAGCACTAAGAGTCAGCTCCAGAGGTGAGCCCTCCATCTGCGGCTCATTACGACATGAAGCAAATAAGTATTGCTTTGAGGAGTTTGAGTTGGAATTATACTAAGAGGATTAATGATACTATGGAATTATGGCTTCTCTCTTACTACTCTGCTCAGCAAAGATGGAAGCCTTCCTCCTTCCTAAGCGGTTTTATTGATCCACTGAAGGAGCCATTTTGCTCAGATCAGCTAGACTCAAGTCCAGTAGCACCTTATACTCTGTCACACAAAAAGATGTCAGTGGACTGTGTATTCCTCTCTCACAGAACTCAACAAGCTGAACCTTCTTTGTTGAAGAATGCTCTGCCTGGGTCCTAGTGCCTACCTAGCCCTGCTCCCCCTATCCAGTTGATAGTTTGATGAGTCATTCAATGAATTATAAAAGTATAATGCACAAAATAATGGTTTTGACAAAGGCAGCATGTACAAATGAACAGTAATTCTCATATTTGTTTGGACGATATGCTACTGCAGAAGCATGCAATTTGTTCAACCACTGTAGCTCAACTAACCATATTAACATCTTCATCTGAGAGAAAGAATAGTGACCAACAATATTGATTGTGTATTAGCTTTCAACAGTCAAAGCTCTCTTCATCAGTTTCATATAGCAGCCAGAGTCAGTATTTCACCATAGATTCTCTGGTCTTATATTGTTTACCAATACTAGGCAAAAATTGTTTACTAGGCAAAACACAGCAGTATTATAAGACTACATCAATGGATCTTTAATATACAGTCATATAAACATGTAAACTCTAGACCATAATACAAGAACACAGTAGACCGCACTTGGAGTACTGTGTTCAGTTCTGGTCGCCACATCTCAAAAAGGATATTGAAGAGATAGAAAAAATGCAGAGAAGGACAATGAGGATGATTGAGGGACTGGAGTGCCTTCCTTATGAGGAGAGGCTGCAGCGTTTAGGACTCTTAGTTTGGAGAGGAGACGTCTGAGGGGGGATATGATTGAAGTCTATAAAATAGATAGAAAATGTTGACAGAGAAAATTTTTTCTCTCTTTTTCACAATACTAGAACCAGGGGGCATTCATTGAAAATGCTGGGGGGAAGAATTAGGACTAATAAAAGGAAACACTTCTTCACGCAACGTGTGATTGGTGTTTGGACTATGCTGCCACAGGAGGTGGTGATGGCCACTAACCTGGATAGCTTTGAAAGGGGCTTGGACAGATTGATGGAGGAGAAGTCGATTTATGGCTAACAATCTTGATCCTCTTTGATCTGAGATTGCAAATGCCTTAACAGACCAGGTGCTCGGGAGCAACAGCCGCAGAAGGCCATTGCTTTCACATCCTGCATGTGAGCTCCCAAAGGCACCTGGTGGGCCACTGTGAGTAGCAGAGAACTGGACTAGATGGACTCTGGTCTGATCCAGCTGGCTTGTTCTTATGTTCTTATGTCCTTAATCAATAATAAATCACAGTGCCAGACCTGGATAAATGCCTGACCTCGTCAGTGCTTTTGAGGCTCATGGTACTTAGCTCTTCCAAGTTTCTTTCAGTAAGGGAAATACTTTTAGTTTGTCCCAGACCTCAGAGAGGGACAAAGCCGCATTTAATCACCCCAGACTGCGGTCTGCTGTGCCTTCTCTAGGTTGCCACAAAAACAACATTATTGCCTGCATAGGATTTCTGCTATGTCTCTATGGTCTTTATCATAGAGCTTAGTGAAAATTTCTGTCAATTGAAACAGACAACACATCTTTCCCAATATGGCAACCCCCGGGAGATCATGGGGGTGGAATTTACTGAAACGGCATTATTTGCCAAAGGAACAATACTTCAGGCTGCATAACAGGAAGTGGTATCACCACATGGTGGGATACTCTAGGATTCACCCAATGCTCTAGATAAAACTATGGTTTTCAGGTAAATCCTAGAGTATCCATCAAAACAATGATGACACTGTCAGTTGCACAGCTGGAAGTGTCCTCACAGTGTAGAGGGATGTCATTTTGTTCCTTCCATTTTTCTCCTGCTGCCCAGATGAGTACTGATGAGTGAAGTGTAGCGCCCGTGGGGATTCTTCTGCCAGCACTGGGCAAATAGCACGCCTACTCCCCAGGCACTATTCTCAAAACCTGGCAGCATTTGTGAGGTAGTGCAAGCAACTGTAATTCCTCAGGGCCAATCAAAGTGTTACAATACCATCTGCAAACTTTATAAGACTGTTCTTCAGTTTGCATTAAACAAAAACAGCAACAGCAATTGGAAGAAGGAATGTCAGGGGACACAGCAGAAAAAACCGAGGACATGGTGTAATTTAGTAAACATGAAAGGTGTGATTTCAAAATTAAGACAAAAGTTTTCATTCCATGGCTCAGGAAATGATAGATGGGATGGAGTCATGATATGTTTGTCTAGTAGACTGTTTTGCACGTTTGTTACTGGGCTCAAAACTAGGATGTTCAGGTCACCTGGCCTGAAGTCTGACACTTCCAATCTTCTCTTCCATTCTGCTTTCTAGTCCTTTTGCCTCTTTCTCTGTTTCTTGCCAACATACATTTTCCTTAATTGCCCCATATTATTGGATTGCACTCCATCCATATCGTCCATCATCACTTTCAAGAAGCGTTTAAGGATTCATCCCTCTACTCTGCTGTTCTCACATAATTTGCTTCTTCTGTTCCTTTCTTTCTGATCCACTTTCCTTGTGAGTCATCTCCCTTCTCGGACTAGGATTGCAGCATTTTGTTTCCATAAGGCTACTTTTGTTTAGGTGCTTCCCAGTGCATACACAAACGTACACACAAAGATACACATACACTCAAAGCGTGCATTCTACTACTACCCATTCTACCACTACCCAGGGTTTTGCTGGGAAATTTCTTTTCTCACCTTGCTGCACGAAGGATCCATACACAAACCACATGGAGTTGTAGAGAGTTGTTGACGTCATTGATCCCATTTGCAGACGTGGTGGATTAAGCCAGTTCAGGAGGTACACCAATAGTCCGACCAAAAGCACGGTTCCTGCTATACACGCCCAGAGGGAGAGGTCAAATGGTGCTAAGCAAGCAAACATATCCATTGTCTTTTCAGCCTTCCGGAACAGCACACCCACAGAGTAATCCATATAACGGGTGGTAAAATCAACTACATTTTCTCGGTCTGGAGTGATGGTTAATGCAGAAATGCCTATATCGGCTCTCTAAAGGGAAAAAAGAGAGAGAGAGAGAATAAAATTAATTTTTCTGAGTGACAGAAAAATATCACTTGATATGTGATTTATAGTGTTTGAACCTCGGAAAAAATAAGTTGCCAACAAAGATCCATCAATTTTAGAAAGACTGGTGCATAGTAACTTAAAAAGCAATTCTGCTATGAGAAACAGGAAAATAGATATCTACATTCTGACCATCATTGGGGTCAGCTTGCTAAATTTGAGAATTTTATTTCTAACATTTTTTCAGATGGTGAAAAAGGGGAGAGCCTTTCAGATATAGGCATAGCCTACCTCTGACAAAAATACCTGGTTTATCACTGATGCTGTACAAAGGCATTGTCGGTAATCATTTTGTTAGAGCTGTTGTTATCCAGCTATTTTACTTGATGAGTCGCCTGTCATTTGATTAACCAAAATTTCATGTTAACGTACAAAAGCTACCACTAGTGGCTAGATGAAACACCAACTTTTTTAAAAAAGTCACTGTTATCATAACACACTCCAAAATAAGAAGAGTTTGGATTTATACCCCACCTTTCTTGCCTGTAAGGAGACTCAAAGTGGCTTACAAGCTCCTTTCCCTTCCTCTCCCCACAACAGACACCTTGTGAGGTAGGTGGGGTTGAAAGAGTCCTGAGAGAACTGTGACTAGCTCAAGGTCACCCAGCAGGAATGTAGGAGCGCGGAAACACATCTGGTTCACCAGATAGGCCTCCCCCACTCAGGTGGAGGAGTGGGGAATCAAACCCAGTTCTCCAGATTATAGTCCACCTGCTCTTAACCACTACATCATGCTGGCTAGAGGATCTCAGCTATCCCTATCATTTAATATTGACCCCACTGAATAATTAAGGGCACAACCCTCCCAAGGTACTTGCAGATCACACTGATATGGGGAGATCTTTGTTGCTGGTCTCCTGTTTCAGCAGAATTTCAGTGTAATCAAATGCCAGAAATGTGTCTGTGAAGTACCAGTCATGTCCAGATTTCAAAAACGGCCACACCTTTGCTCTGTTTCTCAAGCGAGATATAACCTTTTGAACGTCAACTTCAAATGGCCTTGCATAGGTAACTGGGTTCAGGATTTTGACCTTAAATCATCAAGCGCTTTATCAGCTGACCTTTGATTTAGGCTTATTCAGCCCCCCAAAAAAACAAAAGAAAGAAAAGTATTCTGTGCTTGCTGGTCTTTAAAAAACCCTTTGATGTAGGCATTCTGAAAAACAATAAGGGCTGTCGATGTGAGGGCTCACAAGAAAATTTGGTTGATATGATCTGGAAAGGCCCCATTATTGAGTCCATTTAGAAAGATGTCATTGACAGAATTAATTTAGCCTTGCCCTTAAAGCTAGAACTCTCTTCTAACCACCTCATTCTGGGTTATGTCCCTCCAATCTGGAAACTCCAAAAACCTGTCATGCTTTCAACTGTCAGAGCACCTCTTGCAGCAAAGTGTATTATTTTACAGTTCTGGAAATCATGTTCTGCAACCCATAACATAAAATTGGGTTGAAGACCTTTTAGATCTTTCCGTTAAAGACTGAATCGTGCACTCCAGGAGAGATAAATCAGAGAAATGTAATGCAATTTGGCAATCTTTTCTACAGTTGTTCTCTAATTGAGTGTTACTCTTTGGCTGGAGTCTCACCCATGTATTCCATTATGTTAAAAATATCTTTCTTTCCCCAAATTGGATTGGATTCCACTAGAAAACACTGACTGAGGAAAGAATATTGTGTGTATTTGGCAAGGGAGAAGGGGAATTGATAAATGAAGAGATGGCAAAACCGTACTGCTTCTTCATAGTATTGATATTTTTATTCATATTGTATGACATTCAACAACAAAAAGGTGCTTAACTATGGCTGGAGCACAGCCTAATTTTATTGATTTATCCTTTACTGACTGAGGCAAAGTTTGCAAGCCATTTGACAGTTCAGTGCAAGCTATCAAGACAGTGGTCGTTTCCCCGTTTACCATGACCACCCTTTGCTGTGCGCTACTCTCAGCGCGCGTCATTACTGGAGTGCTCCCGGGCTTCCCCACGACCCTGTGCTCTGCCTCTAGCCATGCTCTGCACAGGGTCATCAAAAGGCGCCGTTTTGAGGAGTGCCAGGAATGACGTGCGCTGAGGTGGCGCGAGAGCGGCAGCGTCGGGGTGGCTGCGTTGTCGCCGCCCCTGTAGTGGGGAGTGCCGGGGAACCCGCGCTACTTGGTGACAGTAGCGCACAGCAGATGGTAAGTGGAAAAATGACCAGTGTCCAGTATATGCATATGAACCATCAAGTCTCTTATGGCAACCCTTGCAAGAGGTTTCAAGGCAAGTGAGAGGCAGAGGTGGACTGCCCTTGCCTTCTTCTGCAGTGTCTTCCTTGGGGGTTTCCTTTCCAAGTACCAATCCTGCTTAGCTTCTCAGATCTGATGAAACTGGGCTATATTGTGCCTCCTTCCCTCCCAACTAATAGTTATGAAAGCATTAAAAAAAACAGCTGTGGAGGCAAAGAATCAGTTTGACCTGTAGAAAACATCAGGTTCAATCCCTGGCATCTCCTCTGAGGCCCACATCCAAACTCAGCAGACAATGCTCACCTTGACAGGCCAGGACTCTGACTCCCTGTAAGGCAATTCCATTTGTTCATTTAAAACTAGATCAGTAACGAAAAAGAACTCTGCATTCATCACCACAGCTCCAGTGCCTGCACATCTGTCTTACTTGGAAGAATCACAACTCCTACCTGAAGTGAATGAACGCCTAGAACTCTGAACACAAGGTGATGGCAAAAGAGCAAATCTATTCGATTGGTTTTTATTTGTACTATGGATATTGAGGCTGCAAAGTAATTTCAAAATAATGAATCCCTTCCCTTGCTGGCAGATGTTTAATGGCACCTGAAAATGAAGCTGATGTACCATATGGCTACCTGTCCCATCCACATCAACCGCACAGACTTTGTTCCTTCAAGATCCATTTAAGATATGAAGAAGACTATTAATATCCCTTCATCCGGCCCGCTTATGGCTCAGCACGTCTCCAGGGACAGCAGTCACAACTTCAGTAGGCGTTACTTTAACTTTCTTTTTACAAGTGCAATTATAATTTCAGCATAAAACCCCAAAGACAGTCACGTTAACGCTTTTTAAAAAAGGATATTTAAATAACGAATAAGTGACTGTCCTGTTTTTTTTTTTAAAAAAAGCTATAGAAAGGAATATTTAAATACATAAAGCCCCAACTCGTTTGAAATAATGAGCTTTGTCAGTAATTAAAGCTGTGTGAGGTACTTTATGAGAAGCTGAAGGGGTTGTGCACAAAGTGTGGGAGAATGTGTGAGCTTTAGAATGCTCAGTGTACTGAACGGTTTCCTTGGGATTTCCTTTCATCTCTTCCTAATGAAGCTGATGTCTTCTCACCAACCTAGAAAGGATGATGTCTGATGTGGCACAGAATAATGGGAAGATTTTTTTTTAAAAAAGAGATGCCTCCTTGGCTTTGATTCAGGGCTCACTTATCCATTCATGAGAACCAAGGACCAACGCTTCAGGAATGGAGGGAAGGAGAAAGAGGAGAAAAATCTTTGCTTGCTGTTTCACTCCGTCTTAGCAGAGGATAGTTTTCCCTTTTCCTAAACCATAAAACCTGGGCATGGCTAGAGGCACAAACCGTTCAGCCTTTGGCTCTTCACTCATGGCTTGTGCCTTCAGTCAAGGAGGCCTGCAATGCACTTGTGCAGTTTGCTTTGTATGCTGGAAACCATGCCCCCCCCATGCCCTCCATGCCCCCCCAAACACTTCCACTGATTCATAGACCAGGCTTGGCAACCCTAATAAGAAGTGAAATATGATAGGACAGTTCAAAAGGTCACTTTTATGAGAGAACAAGTGGGGGACACCCAAGCAGTGGTGGGATCCAAAAATTTTAATAACAGGTTCCGATGGTGGTGGGATTCAAACAGTGGCGCTGCCACACACACGCACCTCCAGTCCCTATTGGGCAGAGAGGTTGCTTTAGTAACCCCTTCTCGGCACTCAGAAAAAAATAGTAACCACTTCTAGAGAAGTGGTGAGAACTGGTTGGATCCCACCTCTGCACCCAAGGCTATCTCATCATCGAGGGACCGGGGACCACCAGCAGATTGGCCTCTGCCGAACGCAGAGGTCGTGCAGGGACATATGGGTTAAGACGGTCCTGATAATCACTTAGTGCTGCTCTGATTGTCCAAATGGACTGGCCCAAGTTCAGTAGACATAGAGCCCCAGTGACCACACTGCGAATAACCAGAACTTGTACAAAGTGTGCCATGCCTGCCCACTCCATCACCGAGCTTCAGAACGGAAGCAATGTTAATGGTATGCAAATAAAGTCAAATTACCTAAAAGCTGGAAAGCAGAAATATGAAAATGCCAGTCATTACCCTGTCAAAATTATACCGCTGTTTATACGAGACAAGGCTTGCTGTAAGCTTCATGGAGGTGGGGGAGTCATAATACGTACAATCATGTCAATATTTAAATGTTAAGGTGCCAGTCCATGATGGAAACATTTAAAGTGAAGCACATGAGTCTCTTCTAGCTAATGTTGGAACGTTACTTAATATAATTTTTGGAGCAGCAGAACAACATTCACAAAATGTCAGGGGAGACATCAAAGTCAAATTAGGAACATATGCTCCAATGGATGAGCCTCTTTCAAACATGGAAAGAACGAAGATTTAAACCTGTAGTAACATAACAGCCATATTGTGGGCTACTTTAAATTGTGGTATGTAGAAGCTGCCACCAAATAATGAACAATTAGTATGTCATAGTTCATCACATACACAGACAAAGCCTTTGCTTCCTAACATATTGAAATTATCCTTCTGCCTATTGTTTGATCTCAAAACCAGGGGAGATTTTGGGAGAGACAATCACAACTTCCAGTTTTCTGCTTCACATAAGGGGAGAGGCGATCGTCTTTATGTGGCTGGTTCTAAGCATGGTTTTTGTTTCTTTAATGTGCCAACTCAGTTCCAGTCACACTGATGCTTGTTTTGTGTTTATGCTGGTGGAGCCCCTCAGGTCAGCAAGGAGAAACCAAGAGAGAGGCAGGTAGTCAAGAAGAACAGGCCAGGAGAAATGAGAAAACCCGAGTAACAGCTTGAGTCAACACAAGCTCTCTTTTTAATTTCAGAATAGTTAAGTTATTTCTGATTGTGATTAAAATGGGATAATTTTAACAACCCAATGAATACTTCCAGCTAGAATTCTAAACAAACAAGAAGAGGGTAATCTAAGTCTCACTGGGAGCTGTGGAAGGTGGGAATTCTCACACGCCTTGAGGAATACGCCACGCAGGTGCATCACACAAAGCTCTGCTCTATTTTAATGCAGAAAATTTGTACTTGCCATAGCAACCGCCACCTCCCGCAGTACATCTCCTGCAGTGGCACCTTTGAGATGTGACACGCCTCCTCAGTAAGGTGCTTTCAGCAACCCATCATGCAAATGCAATGATTTTCCACAACATTCATGTACAGCAGTCATTTGATATCTCAGCAGAGCCTCAAATGTTCAGATCCATGCAGGGTCCATGGATGGCATCCCAAAATACAATCTATGGAATGCACCCCTTGGAACTTTTTCTGTTTCTGACTATTTGTCTCTGACTATCCTTTCTATACAATGTCATGAGTCATTAGCTAGAGCCAGCATGGTGTAGTGGTTAAGAGCAGCGGACTCCATAATTTGGAGAACCGGGTTTGATTCCCCACTGTTCCACACAAAGCCTGCTTGATCTAGTCACAGTTTTTCTCAGAACTTTCTCAGCCCCACCTAGCTCACAAGCTGTCTGTTGTGGGGAGAGGAAGGGAAGGAGTTTGTAAGTCACTTATAGTCGCTTATAGTTCAGAAAAGTGGGGTATAAATCCAAACTCTTCTTCCTGCAGCTCCCTAGCAGTACCAGCCCCTGATCTTGCAGGTAGACATTTTGGAACTCAGTCTGCCTTTGGCCCAGTGCTGACAGGGAGCAAAGCTAAATGCATAATAAATAAGAAAGAACCCCTTCACAGGAACAGTTTGCACTCAGCATGAGAGGAAGCTGTGCTGGCAGCTTGCCTGGTGTTCTGTGCTGTCTTGAATGAGACAGGGAAACAGAATGAGAGGATCGGGACCAGAACAAGCAGCGTTGCTGTTTAAGTGTATCGACACATAAAAAAACACCTCAGACTGTGATACAGGTCAATGGGGTTTGGTGCTGGTGCACCACAGAAGCGAGAGGTCAAGGGAAACAACAGGCCGCTGACAGGAATTATATAAGAGATAAATATGGCTTCAGAGTTTTCAGACCCAAATCAAGGTTTTGACCTTTGAAGTTGGGGAGCAGATACAGCTGCCAACCTCCAGGTGGGGCCTGGAGTTCTCCCAGAATCACAACTCCAGGTCCCCTGGATAAAATGGCTGCTTTGGAGAATGGACTCTGCGGAATTAAACACCATTGAAGTCCCTCCCCTCTCCTAGCACTTCCTTTCTCATGCTATACTCCAAAATTGCCAGGAATTTCCCAAGTGGAGTTGGCTACCCTAGAATCAGGGTGCTTCAAAAACTGCCTTACTCTAGATGTGCCTGCCCCATAAGTTTAAAGCTGTCCAGAAAAGGGGCAGTTTTGTGTTCTCCTGTTGTCAGATAAGTTTTTTTTCCCAATGGCAGGACCAAGAATGTGGAATTCTCTTGTTATAGAGCTCTTCTCTGTCCTTCTTTAAGCGCTTGCCTATGACTATTTGATCCAATGTGCCACCAATCAGCTGGGAACCCTTCCTTCCCCCCTCCCCCATGTTAATTTCCTTGTACCTTCGGGACCGCATTACCCCATATGTCCCGGGTCGACCTCTGCGTTCAGCAGAGGCCAATTTACTGGAGATCCCTGGCCCCTCAATGACACGGCTGGCCTCCACTCGGGCCAGGGCTTTTATGGCTCTGGCCCCTGCCTGGTAGAACACTCTATCACCAGCTGTCTGGGCCCTGTGGGACCTTGGAGAGTTCCGCAGGGCCTGGAAGACCGAGCTGTTCCACCGGGCCTTTGGAGAGACCAGCCGCTGAGGATGCCCCGCCCCCTTGCTCTACAGGGGTCCCTAACATCATTGGGACCCATTATTTTCTTCTGGGAGGGTTGCATATGGGTTTTGTGGGACATTGTTTTAGAATGTAATTGTTTTTAACTTATATGTATGTTTTTATATATGATATTGTATTGTTCACCCCCCTGAGCCCTTCGGGGATAGGGCGGTATATTAAATCAAATAATAAATAAATAAAATAATAAAATGGGAGATTCAGGAAGGGCAGCATTAGTTGTAACACAACATCCAGAGTATTGTTGGGATCTTTCTGAAACGACTTGCTAGAATAATAAAATCACTCCCCGTATTTTATTAAAAGTATATGCACACCCTTCCAAATTGCCCAGCATATTGCAGTGGATACATTATGCTTATTGTGTTTAATTTATTTATGGCAGTAAACATTTAATGCAGAATTAATTCGAGGAAGATGGTTTATTAATTACAGATTAGAGCGCACATACTCAATTTGCACATCTATATAACGTAAATGTTATTGCACCATCAATAAAAAATTTCTGTTGGTCGTATAGCTCATTTATTATTCATGCTTATCAATATTTCTCCCTAAGTATTGTGCATTATTTATGTAATACGTTAGTCATTAAGGCAATGTCATGATTTTTTGAGAATAGTTTGTCTTGCTTACTTATGGGCTGGTTGTTTAGCAAAAGTCGGTGTAATTGGGAGCAGCAGTGGCATAGTGGTTAAGAGCAGGTGCACTCTAATCTGGAGAACTGAGTTTGATTCCCCGCTCTGCTACTTGAGCTGTGGAGGCTTATCTGTGGAACTAGATTAGCCTGTGCACCCCAACAAATGTCAGCTGGGTGACCTTGGGCTAGTCACAGCTCTTTGGAGCTCTCTCAGCCCTGCCCACCTCACAGGGCATTTGTTGTGGAGGGTGGGGAAGGGAAAGGCCCTTTGAGTTTCCTTACAGGAGAGAAAGGGGGGGATAAAAATTCAAACTCTACCTTCAGGCCAAATATGTTCGCCTTTGTGTTGCAAGGAAGGCATGAGTAAGTAAGCACATCTCTCTAGTTTAATACACAACCAACCACAGCAACATTTGCTCTGTATTGTAACTAGTGGTTCCCAAACAAATGCAACCTTACATGAGATTACTGTATCAAGAATCACACTAATGGATCACATTGTATTTGCTTAAAATAGTTTAATTTTGTCCCACAGTATTTCCTTCTGTGGGGGATTGTGAAAACCATGGGGCACAGATGGTGCCTATTGCCACCCTGAAGATTCTTAGCTCTGGAAGCAAAATTTGGCATCTCTGCTCACTGTTTATTCTATGTCTCTACCCCATCCCTTTCCTTGCAGTAGTAAATCTTGCCGGTATGAGCCATTGTCTCATTGGGAAAAAAACATAAGGATGTGGCATGTGCCAAAGAGCTCTTCAGCTTCGATATTGTGTTTCTGCAGTTAGGGACACCAAAGCTGAATCGTGTGAAACATTCCTGCAAAGAGCAAATACCCTTCCCACGGGCTAACGTGGCACTTGTTGCAAGAAGCTGGCAAAGCAGACTGCAGAACTCACATACCAGTTATTCTGACCCCAAATAGCTTTCCTTGTAAGCCAGTGTCTCTACTCTCACCAGGAACTGATACCAAGCAAGGCTCAAACTACAGGTTTAAGGAGTTCTGTGATTGTGTACTCAAAGCAACCTGGGCAAGTTGAGTCAGAACAAATAAAGGCTATTTAACCCTCTGCTCTCTAGTCTCTTTTCAAGCCAAAACCACCACACCAGACAATTTTTCCAAATAACTCCACTGCATGTGAAAAAAAAGAGACAATTTGGAGATAAAAGAGGACTATGGAAAAATGTTTAGCTAACTGTGTCTTCAGTGCACATGATAATGTTCAGAGAGTCTGCACAGGTTGCTTTAAGTTTGATGAATTTTAAGTCACAGTTCTTATCCTCATGGTTACTTATAATGTTAAAAAGCTGCTGGGTTGAGAGAATTTGAGCCAATAGGGACTGGAGGTGCATGTGTGCGGCAGCGCCACTGTTTGAATCCCACCACCATTGGAACCTGTTATTAAAATTTTTGGATCCCACCACTGTATTTAACCTTTATTAGATTCCCATGAAACAGATTGATTTCCCCTAGTGGCTAGTCATTTTACTGGGGAAAAAAGACTGGTACAATCTGGGAGCAAAGAAAACATTGGGAAACCCAATGATTTGCTGGAAAATGGCTCACAGAAAGTGGTAACCCCTCTGCCTATCCAGCCCTGATTCAAATCTCTCATCCAAGGCATAGTTTTCTTAGGGATGCAGCACATCCCACTAAAACTTGTGACACATGAAAGTTTTTATTGCTTAGGAACCATATATTTCAGAGGGATCTAGTCATGCCTAATTTTTGCCATCTGAAAAGAAACAACAAAAAGGGGAATCAATACACAAATGCTTTTTGTTCTTCCCATACATTTTCAATAATTTGAATTTCGATAGACATAAAAAAACAACCATATAAAAAGTGTAAAACAACTGTCCAAAATTGGGTGGAGCAGCCAAACTTAGATTTTTTTGTAAACGAATAACGGGAAGACAAATGTATGAATTTGCCAATTCATTGGTGCAATTCAGACTTTAGTCCTTCTCAAGCTTGTGGATGAAGTAGTGGCTGCCAATCACGTTCAACTTACAGACAAACTTTGACAGAAAAAAATACACATCAATGCTGGTTCCTGTGTTTTTGAATTATATGTGTTGTCACTGCCCCCCATAGCTCCCTGTGGCAGCTGGCTCTGCAGGCTGATTTTTATTCTTTTATTCTTTTATTATCCTGAGGACTTAGAAAGAGTGGCCAGAATTTAATTAATGATTGTAAATTAGAAGAAAGATAATGAACTAAAGCTGTAATTTAATGCAGAATGAGTATAAAGGAATAACCTAATATTTGGTGGGGAAGCCAAACTTGAATTTGGGGAAAAGAACAAGGGAAAGGATGAAAACAAAACCAACAGCTTCAAACATCTCCAGTTTCAAGACAATGGGTAGCAACAACCTTACCTTAAACACTAATTCTCCTATCAATCCATTCCAGCTCCCATTGTCCTGGGGACGTCCATATTTGTGATCTGGTGCTATATAAATTTCATATGTGAAGCCAAGGTACGTAGATAAAGATTCTAAGACGTCAATCGAAAAGCCTTGGTATTTCTTTGGTTTCCCCAAAACATTTTCTGAAACCATCACAAATGGCTCTTCCTACACAGGGGAGAAAAACACACACACAAACTTGGAATTGGTAATAAAAGAATTCATCACCATCTGAAATTGAATCTAAAGTCCTTAAAACAACATTTGCGGCCTTGCCCAGCTGCCTTGGATTTGCTCTAAATGTTGGTTAATGCAAGTTGGCAATGCTAAATTACTATTTTGCTGTCATGTGGCCAAAAAAAAACCCAGTTGAAATATTCTGACAGGTAGAAAAATTTATAGGAGCTCAACATCAGTTGACAGAACAAGCACTTTCCATCTTCAAAACTCAAATGATCACAGTATTTCATCAATTCCATGTGAGCTGAGTAATGTGCCATGTGGCATAAGTTCCTGACCATTACAGCCTACTTCAACAGGCACATAACTTGCTTTGTAAATTGATAAGCCAATAGATAGACAGACTGACAGACCAGGGATCTGTGCTAGCAGTTTTCATAGTAATGCAAAGTCGGTACAAGAACGATGCTATTCAAGTGACCTGCCATGCCGCCTCCTGAAGGCTTCCAGTGAGGCAGCGAGGCTCCAAAAACACCCAGCCACCTCAAAAGCCCCCATAGGTAAAAGCAGTGTTGGATGGTATTTGGATGGTATAACCCCAAGGACTCCAGGTTGGTTTTTCTAGCTCTTGGACACCAATGCAGCTCTGAGGCCAGCCTCTCTTTCGGGTTGGGTGCCACCGAAGTCCACAGTGCCCACTTGCTTCTCAGTTTGTCCACCATCTCCCCCCTTTGGGTTGGATTGCCAATTCAAGAAGTGGGTTCTAGACACAGAAAATGTCTTTTGTGTATGCATCTGCATCAAGATCACTCATCAAGGTCATACTGAACTCACTGGATGCATCCTTTTGATATGAATGGAGATAGGACATGAGAACATCTATACTGGATCAGACCAGAAGTCTATTTAGTCCGACATGCTGTTTCACCCAGAGGCCAACCAGCTGCTCAGCAAAGGCCTACAAACAGGAGATCTGAGACCTCTCCTTTATTGTTCCCCAGCACTGGTATTCAGAGGGTTACTGACTCTAAACATCAAGATTAAATTTATTGTCATAGCTACCATCTAAGTTAGTGCCCCTTCATATCCTGTGGCAGTAAATTTCCCAACTCAATTACCTGCTGATTGATAAAGTATTTATTTTTGTCTCTCCTAATGTGCAACCCCATTTCGGACCACTTTGCAGCAAGAGGACTGGAGAGCCCAGATGAATGCTAAGTCAACATACATACATTGAAACAATCACCACAGAAACACATGCAGATTTTATGTAATGAGATAGCTATCCTATTTCATTCAAGCCAAGCCACACGGTGTCAGATTGCTAATTCAACAGCACCACTACTGTACTTTTGCTTCATAATCAAGCCAGCACTTATAGCTTTCAAGATCATAGAATCATAAAGTTGGAAGGGGCTATACAGGTCATCTAGTCCAACCCCTGCTCAATGCAGGATCAGCCTAGAGCAGGGGTCAGCAACCTTTACCACCCAAAGAGCCATTTGGACCCATTTTCCACAGCCCCAAAGATCTACTGAGCCAGAGAGGTGGCTCCACACGGAGCCGCCTCCAGTTGGGCAATTCCACTCACCTTTCCTGGAGGGACACGCCCATGCTACCCTCCGACCTCCAGGCCACGTGGAGCAGCAGTATAAGGTTGAAAGAGCTGCATGTGGCTCTGGAGCCGTGGGTTGCAAACCCCTGGCCTAGAGCATCTCTGACAAGTGTTTGTTCAGCCACTGCTCAAAGACTGCAAATGAGGGGGAGCTCACCACCTCTGTACAGTTGAACAACTATTACTGTGATTTTTCCCCCTAATATCAAACTGGTATCTTTCCGGTATCTTTTTTTATTGGTAATTTAAACCCATTATTGAGAGTCCCTGGTCTCCTCCATGTGACAGCCCTTCAAATACTTAAAGAGAGCAATTGTGTCCCTCCGACCAACTACTTCTTCTCCAGACAAAACATGCCCTCAGCCTTTCCTCATGGGGCTTTGTCTCCGGACCCCTGATCCTCCTCATTGCTCTCCTCTGCACCACAGGTCTCCAGAACTGCACACATTACTCAGCTACGGCCCGACAATTGCAGTTCTCTGCAGGACTATGACCTCTTGTGATTTGGATGTTATGCCTCTGTTGATAAACCCTGAGATTGCATTAGCCTTTTTGTTGCTGCACCACACTGGCTGCTCATATTTATCTTATCGTCCAACTGTACCCCAAGATCTTGTTCATACACACTGCTACTCAGAGGTGTATCCCCCACCCAGCTTGCTTGTTCTTCATCTTTGCTACCAAGATGAAGAACTTGCCATTTATTCTTGTTGAATTGCTACTTTTTCCATATCCATTCATTTCCCCAATGTGTTTATCTTTATATTCTGGTGTGTACACTGCTCCACCCAATTTGGTGTCATCTGCAAATTTAATGAAAATCTGGTGGTATGCTGTGTTACCCAGCTTTCACAGGTTGTGAACTTATTTTTAAGGAATCTCCACCAGCTGCTAAGAGTGTAACATCACACAAATATCTTAAAGTAGCAATGAGGAAAATAACTCGGCTTAGCAATGCAGAGGCAGGCTGGGTAGGGATCTTTTTAGACTATGTATACCAGAAATGGCTTGAAACGTATCTGCAGAGAATTCACAAATCCCAGTTTGGTGTCATTTGCTAATTTAATGAATGTTTGCTCCACCCCCCTCAAGCAGATCATTTGTAAAAAAAATTGAAAAGTACTGGGCCCATAACTGAGCTCTCTGGCATCCTGCTGGATAGCTCCTTCCATTCCAGATGAAATGCCACAGGCACAGGCAGCTATATGTGTCCTTCAGCATGTTTCAGTGCTTGTGCTTCAATTCCACAGTTGTAAAATGAAACATTCCAAATAGTGAAAAGGAATGAAAGGTTTCGCAATGTAGTCTTCAGGTCTGCGTGAACACAGAATTCAGCATTTTGAGAATTACTGCTATCATGTTAAAAGTTTCTACAGGTGGTGTTTAGTAGCATCAAGTCACAGCTGACTTATGGCAACCCCATATGATTTACGAGGCAAGAGGCAAAGGTGGTCTACCATTATCTGACTCTGTATAGCAACCATGGATTTCCATGGTGGTCACCTATCCAAGTTTTAATTGGGGCTGACCATGCTTAGCTTCTGAGATCTGATGACATGGGGATCATCTGGTTCATCCTGGTCAGGATAAGTTTTTAGTAAAAAGCTCAGATCCTATCATGTTGAAATTCTGAGTAAAACCGTGGTAGATTCTATAACACAGCTTAGACAAATGGATTTAATATCCACACTGGAATAGGCACACATAGGCCAATCACCCACGACCAGCTCTGTCCCTCCCTTGCCCCGCTCTGGTGCAAAAGTTGCACCAGAAGTACTCTTGCTTTCTGCAGGGAGAGTGAGAAGCACAGGCAGGGCAAGAGGAAGCACGCTGGGACAAGAAACCTTGCTGCGACATGCCACTCTCTTGGTGTGTAACAGATGTCGTTTTCCCACTTACCGTCTGCTGCGCGCTACTGCCGCCAAGTAGCGCGGGGTCCCCTGGCACTCCCCACTACAGGGGCGGCGACAACGCAGCCACCCCGACGCTGTCGCTGTCGCGTCCCCTCAGCACGCGTCATTCCTGGCGCTCTTCAAAACGGTGCCTTTTGATGACCCCGTGCAGAGCGCGGGGTCGTGGGGAAGCCCAGGAGCGCACCAGAAATGACGCACACTGAGAATAGCGTGCAGCACAGGGTGGTCGAGGTACGTGGGGAAACGACCAGGGAGGAAGCGCATCAGGATAAGATTTTTTGCCCCGACACGCAGCAGCTGCCCCATGGGTAATCAGCCATAGATATTATTCACCAAATTAATCACCTGAGGTAGTCACACAATATTGTTCATTTTCAAAAACAGTTACTAAGAAATTGAAAGGGAGATCAGTAAATCAAAGCCTTTGCTTTTATCTCATTGATTGGACCAAAAGAGAATGTAAAAGCTCTAAGATGTGAAGCTGGTAGAAACCTGCCTGCTCATTAAATTAAAAAAAATTCTGAATTCTTAGTACTGACCATTAAAATGTCAGATTTTCTACGTAATAAATCTGATCTGCTGGAATAAATATGGGTTTATGCACTCACTCGCTCACATACACACAATCCTGTAGTTTATCATAAGTAAATTATAGACAATGTTACAAATCTGTTTAGAAGTGGGGGGAGAAGGTATTTCAAGAGTTGGTAATTTTCATATTAGGAAGGATTTATTCACATCACTTGTTGGGTTATTAGATAATAGCGGCTCATAATTCAGAATTTGCATTCAGTCAGTTAAAAAATGACTGCTAATTGCTCATTTGATTTACAAGACTGTTTAAAGCCTACCAGTTTTGCAGCTCGTTCTCAGCTTTTATTAAGTTGTGTAAAAAGCTGAAAGATGAAGCCAGCAATGGTTTTCGGAGACCTGAGCAAAGAACTTCTTCTGATCCAAAAGGTATGTAAGGCATCAGTTCAACCGGGCATGAAAACATGCCCACAGTGGAATCTTTTCTGCTCTCAAGCTGATTTAGCGTGTCATATTCCTGAAAAAAAAAAGACTCACATGAGTCTTCAACTGGTAACCTATTATCCAGGTCTGGCTAATGAAGGGAACTGCAAAGAAATCAGCCATGAAACCCTCTAGGCAGTAAGAATCTAAAGAAAATCCAGAGATAGTCCCTAGGTCTTGGTCAGTCCCAAGAAAATCTAGTCCCAAGAAAATCCAGAGATAGTCCCAAGGTCTTGTCTGCTGGTCTGAGCAACATCGAGAAATTGTTCTTGTTTGCTGCGGACTGCCTTTCACTTTCTTCGACTGAACTGGATTTAAAACACAACAAAACACAATCAGGTTACCCTTCGCCTCACAAAGCGTTTAGGTAATAGGTCATAAATGCTGTCTATTATTCATTGTTTATATGGATGAGAATTGTTGGTATCAAAGATTGTAGCAGTTCCCTTCAGGTGTCTGTACTGATTTTTGGGACTTTGTTTTAACCTTCCAAGAAACTTTTTTTTTTTAAAAAAAGACAATGAATACAAGTTACTAATTGACCTTTTACAGTGCTGTAGTCCCACTCCAACTTGAATAAATCAACACAGGAATAAATCTATGGAAAGGTCCTTGTCCCATCTTCGTGAACAAATCTCAAAGAAGCAGGAAATAAGTTCTTAATTCTTCTTTTTTCATGTTCAACATATGTTGAATGTTTTAATGTGCTGCCATGAAATGGTCCTTGCATGCTTATGATACAGGCTTAGACTCAGCCTAGACCTCTATTAATGTGATAGCTTTTTACTGGCAGAGTGAGATTTTTGTGAGAGGGCATTCAATTGTATAACCAGAAGTAGCAGTATGAGAGCTCCATAGCTCTCATGAGAGCCTTTGTTCCTATGCCAACATGATAACATAAGATCAGGCAGGTTGGATCTGAGCAATGGTCTGTCTAGTCCAGCATCTTACTTCTCACAGTTGCCACCATACACTTCTGAAAGACATATAAGCATGCCCCCCCCCGTATTTATGCTGGAGGCTGTTGTTCTTGAGAGAGTGAGTGTGGTGTTGTGGTTAAGAGCAGGTGGACTCTAATCTGGAGAACTGGGTTTGATTCCCTGCTCCTCTACATGAGCAGCGGAGCCTTATCTGTTGGAGATTTGTTTCTCCACTCCTACATTCCGGTTGGCTTACCTTGGGCTAGTCTAGTTGGCTTACCTTGGGCTAGTCTTATATCAAGCCGAATGAATTAGAGGCCATCAATACATCTTTTCATTGTTAATCTCACAAATTCATTGCTGTTTCAGCGAACAAGTCCATACTAAATCTACTGCCCATCCACATTATAGGTGTGCATGACTACTGGGTATTATGGAAGAAGATAAAACATAAAAGACTAGCATCATGTAGGCAGGGTCGATCAAGTGGGCCATTCTTATCCAATCATAGCATAGCTGGGAACAGCTGAAAACCATTTGGTAAGGGTAGTTCCACCCTCATGGTGCTTGACTCTCAAATGTTATCAGAGCAGCAGCATATCCAAGCGAAGGAGAAACTACTTCTTCCTGACTGCCATAATGGAAGGGCTCTCAGGAAAAGATTTGCCACGTGATTTTGTCAACTGTACAGTCACTTAGTTGCTAGGATAGAAGATCAGAGTTCTCAGATGGACTGTTCTTCTTCCGAATGAAGCCAAACATGTTTTATTATTTATTTACTACATTTATACCCCACAATTTTTCCCAGTGAAGACTCAAAGTGGCTTACATCATTCACTTCTCCATTTTATCTTCACAACAACCCAGTAAGGTAGCTTAGGCTGAGAGAGTGACTGGCCCAAGGTCACCCAGTGAGCTTTCATGGTACCAACAAGGATTCAAACCTGGGTCTCCCAGATACTAATGTGACACTCCTACACCACACCGGCCCTCCACTGGTTTTGTCTCTGCTGAATGAAGGATGTACTTCTCTACAACAAATGCAGACCAAATCAGAACCCAGGCACATTTTCGTTATTCTCCTAGAGACAAAAGGGCAATTATTTTATTTCTATCTCACACGTTTGACAATTATCAGAATAAAAAGTGGTCTGATCTGGATATGGCCAGCAAAATCATGCATGAAGGAAAGAGGATTGAAAGAGAAAGGTTAACAGTGAATTTTTCTAAGGCCAATAGAAAAACCAAAAGAATATGCTGACACTTCCATTACTTTAGGGTATGAGTTCAGTTAGGGTAACATGGGACTGCTAAACAGTTTCACAAACACTCTCATCAAATTATAGAGAATGTGAAGAAGTGATTTCTGCTGATTTTCTTTTACTGGCACCCTGCTGAGGAACCACAGGAGTTACCACCTTCTCATTTCCCTCCAGAAATACCTGGAGATTGGTGGCAGCAGAAAAAAGATCTTAAGAATGAGAGCCCTATAGGAGCTGTTTAGAAAAGAACAGGCATAGATAAAACTGTAATTTGGCTAAACTAGGATAAACAAATAGCGCAGGATCAACTAGGCTTCAGGGAGGGCAGATCCTGAATAGATCATTGTCTTACCCTTCAACTCCTAATCAAAAAGTATTGCTCAAAAGGTCCGTCCTTGCTATATGCTGCTTTTATTGATCTCTAAGTGGCATTCAATTTTATTTCTAGACCCATTCTATGGGATAAATTAAGAGTCTCCTCCATTGATAGGAGACTGAGGCCGTTTCCACGCGGCAGAATCATACCTGGTTACAAACGGTTTCTTACAATCCGGATCTGTTTTATCCTGGCTTCTCCCTACACACGGCTGCTTGTTTTGTAAAGGAATCTAGTGAAGACCTGGAGGAAATATTCCATTTTCTTTCGCACAAGCCCGGGACTTCCGCATTTTCATTGCAAGCATCTCTGAGAATGCCCAGTGTCCCACGTTCTGATTGGCTATTGTTTTTGAGTGGCAGCTTGAATGAATATCAGGCAGGGAGATGAGGGGGGCGGTCAGAGGGACGGGGAGATCAAGCGGCTGGGTGGGAAAATCACTCTGGGTTCCTTGCCATTCCCTCCAAAGCACCCATTACCTACTAGTCAGTGTTGCCATGAGATGTGGAATGAAATCATACAGCTCAATCTCGCCAGATCTCGAAAGCTAAGCTGTGTCAGTACTTGGAAGGGAGATCTCCAAGGAAGACTCTGCAGAGGAAGGCAATAGCAAATCACCTCTGCTTAATCACCACTTGCCTTGACAATCCCAACAGAGTTGCCATAATTCAGCTATGACTTGATGGCACTTTACACGTTCACCTAGTATTGCCATAACACACCAGGTGTTGCTGGAGTAGGATCAAACTTTCCCCCCCAAAATCTCCTCCTCTGCCTGCTTTACTAATACTAGATCCTTATTTTTTTGAAAAAAAAAGTTTAACCTCAGCTAATAGTTATTTTGTTGTGGGGGCTGACTTAGTTTAATAACAGAAGCATCTCCTAGACCAGTGGTGGCGAACCTATGGCACGGGTGCCAGCGGTGGCACTCAGAGCCCTCTCTGTGGGCACGCGCAGAGTCACACATCTAGGCTGGCCTGGGCCACTGGGCTCGATTATTAGCATTAAACCTAAGACCTAGTTTTGGGGAAGCAGTATAGGTAACCCTGTTAAGCGCTGGTGAACCCCACTGATTTTCATGCGAAGAACTAAAGCACAATCCTTTACCTGGGAGTAAGCTCAGTTGCTGGCAATGGAGCTTGCTTCTGAGTAAACCCTCCTAGGGTCATGATTCACCCGTTGGAAGAGTTGCACGGTTGCTTCAAAGCAAAGCCACCGACTACCACCAAGCTTACTCCTGAGTAATGCATGCCTCGGAGCCAACCGTTTTTTCTAAACTAAAACCTCAGTATTCAGGTTAAATTGCCATGTTGGCACTTTGCAATAAATAAGTGGGTCTTGGGTTGCCATTTGGGCACTCGGTCTTGAAAAGGTTCGCCATCACTGTCCTAGACAGATGACCAAAGTTAGACAAAAGAGCACAGGAAAAATATGTTGGTTGGTGAGAAATGGAAATGGAAACTGCAGGGGTCTGCAGCAGGCAGGGAAGTTTGATCTGCAAAAACCTGACCTTATATGCTGCCATCGAAAGAAGCGACAAGTTCAGGTAATTAAACTGCCTGTTAGCATTCACCAAGCATGTGCAATGACCTCAGAGCCTACTCTTTAGACATTTATGATCATACAGGGATATGATAGTTTAATATTGATATTTTAATTCATTCAGCAGAACTCAGGAGAGGAATCCAGATCTAATTTTCACTTCTGCTAAGAGAAACGCAACATAAATACAAAACATAAGAAGCTGGATAAAATCAAAGATGCAGCATCCTAGTTCCTACATTTTCTTCAAAGAAATTGATCGCTGAGGCCTCTTCAGCACATACAGAACAAAGGTTTTCAAGTGAATTTTGCTATTCTGCACAGTAAAACCCAGCTGCATTGAAAATGGATTGAAAGTGCATTATTCTGCATGTGCAGAAGGGGCCTAACACTTGTAGATCAGTTGTAGTTCCGAGCAGTAACCCTATTCCCACAAGTCTGTAGGGTTGACTATTTCCTTCTCTCTCATAATCAGAGACAGGGCTCGTATAATCGTACATAACACACATGCACACACACACACACACTTTCTCTTCTTCTGTCTGAATACAGGAACTAATGATAAAGAAACAAAGAGGAATACTGTTGCCCTGCCTTGCTTTAAAATGACTGCTACTGATAAAAATATGGAGACAGACAAGTGACTTGACCTAAACTATGTGTAAAACAGATTTCAGGTGGCTGAGCTCCTGAAACCAAGCAGTTTCTTTACACGCTTTTTTGCTGATGCAACTGAACAGGCATTTCACAAAGAGCAAACCAGTTCAGAACCCATCCAGATCACCACAAACTAACTCCTCTCCCAAAGCAATATTTTAATCTCATTTGCTCTACTTCCAGAAGGAGGAAAATACCACATTTTTGCCTTAATTTTCCTTCTATAGCTGGAAGATAACAAGGAATGCATATACTAGAAGGGCCACGACTGTCCTTCTGATGTCACAACAGGAAGATTTCCTTGGACTGACTCCGCCTGACTCCGCCACATTTTCACAGTGCAAACACCTATTCGGCATTCTGCTCTCCTCTAAAGGAGCAAGCAGAAGAGAACCTAGAGAAATTTAGTCATGCTTTGCACTGGTACCTTGGCATCCATTCTGAAGAGAAGCCTTTGTTTTAAAATGTCTTTTAAAAACACACCTGGCTATACAAACTTGCATTCCTTTTAAGGGTCTTTTCTCTGTGCCTTTCAAGTTCAGCAAGGGTTTGCGAGCTGTGCAAACTGAATGATGCCACCAGATCCATCTTGTATTTCCTTGAGGGTGATAAGAACTAGCTATTGCAGTAGAGAGGAAGGTCCCAGAGCATTTGCATACCATTTTAAAATGAACAAATGGAGCTGAAATCAGCGGCAGGGCACATGCCTACCATGTGGGAAGTCTCAAGTCCAATCTCTAGTTGACCAAGTTAAAAAATTTGGGGTTGCAGGTCTGTGGAAGACATTCCTCTACCTGAGACTCTTAAGAAGAGAAGGTAATACCAAGAGAGATGAACCAATGGCCCAATGTTATTAAGGTAACTTTTCTTTTCTTTTCTTTTTTACTTTATTCATAACCTACCTTTCTCATGGTGGATTACAAAATACAGAAAACAATTCCATAAAACAGCAAATGACATTGAGTAAAAAATGCACTAGCATTGGATACAGAATGAGAAAGCAATTCAAACAACTGGCTGTTGTGGGTTTTCCAGGTTGTGTGGCCGTGGTCTGGTAAAACTATCAGATCATGGCCCCACAGACCAAAAAATCCACAATAGCCAGTTGATTCAAGTCATGAAAGCCTTCAACAATTAATTCAAGCAACCGTCTAAGGACCAAATGGGCCATAATAATGTCCCCATGTTGGAACCGAGGACACCACTATTGTTTCAGAGTCTATTCTTGCATGGTGAAAACAGGTGCTTCCTTCACCCTTGTGGCTTTTTCACCCTTTGAAGCAGTCATGTATGGGGAGAAGAAGAAGAAGAAGAAGAAGAAGAAGAAGAAGAAGAAGAAGAAGAAGAAGAAGAAGAAGAAGAAGAAGAAGAAGAGTTTGGATTTATATCCCCCCTTCTCTCCTGTAGGAGACTCAAAGGGGCTTACAATCTCCTTGCCCTTCCCCCCTCACAACAAACACCCCGTGAGGTGGGTGGGGCTGAGAGAGCTCCGAGAAGCTGTGACTAGCCCAAGGTCACCCAGCTGGCGTGTGTGGGAGTGTACAGGCTAATCTGAATTCCCCAGATAAGCCTCCACAGCTCAGGCGGCAGAGCGGGGAATCAAACCCGGTTCCTCCAGATTAGATACATGAGCTCTTAACCTCCTACGCCACTGCTGCTCCACCACCCTGTGGCCCTGACCAGCATCAGTCCATCACAGTATTTTTAAATTCCTCATGTTAGGCTCTAAAATGGTGTCATCATCCCTGGGTTTCACCTGGGGACCCAGTTGGGCCCTAAGGCATCTATAAATCTTGTCCATTTGATAAAGGAACATCAGGGAACATGTCAGTAGGGGGTTTTTTTTGACCACCAATTGTCTTCAAAGACTAGTCAAAGCCTAGAGCTAGATGTCTTCTGGAATCATAGCAGACTTGTCTTCTTCAAACTATTTTCTGCCGCTTTTAAAACATCCTGATGTGCACTGTCAGAGGTTTGGATTCTGATTATTGCAGATCCGCCTATCTTACATTGCAAAAGGCAAGGAAATGCTGTCAACAGCTGTAGGTATTTCTGTTCTTGCTTGTATGCACAATGATCCCTTTTCTGACATGTCCAAATGCAAATGTTAATCATTCTGGACTTTCTTCCTCACAAGTTTTTAGAAAGGATCTTGAGGCACTAATGCTTCATTTTCTTGATTGCTTTATTGACCACGTTCCCATCGCTTACACTTGGGCGAAGAACAGCACAGCGGCTTGTTATTTTGGATTGAACAGCAAAATGCATTACCTTGATGTTGAAATCGATGGCTGGAATTTAATTGAAACATTTAATATTCCCATTTCAGAACCCTTCTCACTACCCATGGTAAAATAAAAGAAATTCTGTAAAAGTACATTTCTGATTGGGTAGCAAAATGTCTAAATGGTTACCACAAACCATGTAACATCTCTGTTTTTTCTTATTTGTATCCTGCCTTATGTCTGTCATTAAGCTTAAGGCAGTGTACATTGGATTTCTAATCTGGCACTGACCAGACCTTCTCAGCTTTAGCAAGTTAGTTGCAACGTGTGTCTTCAGGCCTTCTCCATCAACAGCTGGTCAGCAGAGGCTGGCAGAAAACGGTGGACCCGAGGCTACGGGCCAACTGTCAGACAAGGTAAAGCCAGAGCATGAGAATGATAAATATGTCTGGCTTCTTTTTCCATTACCATCCCGGGAAGATCCGCTGGCTTCATCTTCAGCTCCTAATGAGTTTCAGACCTAATTCTGTCTGAACTTACTGTTGATGTTTTTCTTAGCGGCACACATCATTTTCTGAATCATTGTGCCAGCGCTGTTTCAAAGAGCAACATGTCCTGAGAGTGATTACAGGAAATCTGACCAAAGGTCCAATGTCTCCAAAAGGCTTCTTTCAGGAAACTTCTTGCAGGGATTTGGTAGTTGTGAAGAGCTTTTTCTTCATACTCCATGACTACAGAAACCTTTCCTTGAGGAAGCTAGTTGTACACAAGACAAGTTCTTCAAAGGTCCTTATCAGAAATATCCAGTTCTCCTGCCCTAAGTACTGTTGCTGTTGAGTCTTCCTCTTCCTCTTTTGGAAGGGCATTAAGACCAGTTGGAGGCAAGGCAGCACTGCATAGCCCTGGATGGTACCCATTCAGAGATAATGGCTCATTCCGCACATGCAGAATAATGCACTTTCAAACTGCTTTCAGTGCTCTTTGAAGCTGTGCGGAATGGCAAAATCCACTTGCAAACAGTTGTGATAGTGGTTTGAAAACGCATTATTTTGCGTGTGCGGAAGGGGCCAATGTCAACTTTTTTGTGACGTTTGAATGCAGCCACAGAAAACATTAGAGGCCAGCAACCAGCCGATCAAAAGTCTCTTTCTATAAGGTTTGTTTGCTCCACCTTAACTATCCTTTACTTAATTCTTTCAAGATGACTTATTTCTAAAAAGATATAAACACAACAAATTACAATTTCTTACAAAAATAGATGACGTTTTTCATAAACAACAGTAAATACTGTATAAGGCACATTTCAGTAGTTTATCAACTTCTAAGCCTTTTCTTCTATTCTGTTTTTAATAGAGAAATGTCTCCTGATATTTGATCGATATGCATGAAAGGCAGTGGCTGTTGCTAGATGGCAACAACGTTCACGTTTGAAACAGAAAAATATTTATTCCTAAAGTCTGCAAGTTATTTTTAAATCAGCGACTCATATGCACTTGAACAAATATTAGAAAACAAGTTTGTTTCACAGATTAAAATAAAGTTCTTATGTTTTAATTATTCTGCTTTAGACTCATTAACTGTTTTTAATAGGATACATAGAATTTGATTTTAACTCTGTTTGCGAAGAAGGGAACATCCATAAGAACATAAGAACAAGCCTCCTGGATCAGACCAGAGTCCATCTAGTCCAGCACTCTGCTACTCGCAGTGGCCCACCAGGTGCCTTTGGGATCCATATGTGGGCTTTAGTTTCTCAACTGAAATCAGAAGACAAAGAAGAGCACTCTATTCTCTATGTGGATGGGGAGAAGATAGGGCAGCTTTGTAGGGTGTCATTTCAGATCTTGGGTACACTGTATATGTCAATCCCAAATCACATTTGCCTCAATGCAGAAACACATGGGCCCAGGTTGGTGAGATTTTGTCAATTCTGGGAAGCTAAGCTGGGTTATCCTTGGTTAATACTTGGATGGGATATCACCAAGGATGGGATATCACCAAGGAAATCCAGGGTTGCTTTACAGAGATAGGCTACAGCAAACTACTTCTGTCCATCTCTTGCCTTGACAATTCTACAAGATTTCAAATGTCAGATGTCAAATGTCAAATGTCAAGCAGGGAGATTGCAGAGAAGCTGAATGAATTCTTTGCATCTGTCTTCACCCAAGAGGAGGTGAGGAACATTCCTGCACCTGAACCAAGCTTCTTAGGAGGCGAATCCGAGGAACTAGCGAAGATAGTGGTAGACAAGGAAGAAGTTCTGGCAGCCATTGATAAACTAAATGTTACCAAATCCCCTGGCCCAGATTGCATTCACCCAAGAGTTCTTAAAGAGCTCAAGCATGAAATTGCTGATCTTCTCACTTTAATATGCAACTTATCCCTGAAATCAGGCTCCATCCCTGAAGACTGGAAGATGGCCAATGTCACACCAATCTTTAAGAAAGGAGCTAGGGGGGACCCGGGAAATTACAGGCCAGTCAGTTTGACATCTGTTCCTGGTAAATTAGTAGAATCTATCATTAAAGATAAAATTATAAAACATGTCGAAAAGCAAGACCTCAAGCTGAGAAAAGAGTCCAGCATGGCTTTTTTTGCAGAGAGAGCAAATCCTGTCTTACAAACTTTTTCTGGCTTCAGAGTTCTTTTTGAGAGTGTAAAAACAGGCATGTGGGACAGGGGTGAACCGGTGGACATTGTCTACTTGGATTTCCAAAAGGCTGTTGACAAAGTTCCTCACCAGAGACTGTTGAGAAAACTCAGCAATGAAGGAATAAGAGGGGAAGTCCTCCTATGGATTAAAAACTGGTTGAGAAACAGGAAACAAAGAGTGGGTGTGTAAATGGGAAGTTCTCACAATGGAGAGATGTCGGGAGTGGTGTCCCCCAAGGATCCGTTTTGGGACCAAAGTGCTCTTTAACCTATTCATAAAATGACCTGGAAGAAGGGGTGGGTAGTGTGAGTGGCCAAGTTTGCAGATGATACCAAATTATGTAGGGTGAGTTGAGAACCACAAAAGGAGTTGCTAAGAAGCTCCAAGCGGACTCCTTTGATAAATTAGATGAGTGGGCTCAGAAATGGCAAATGCAGTTCAATGTAGCAAAATGTAAAGTGATGCACATAGGGGCAAAAAAATCCAAACTCTCACATACCACACACACACGCTCCAGGGGTCCAGTGCTATCAGTCACAGACCAGGAAAGGGATTTAGGCGTCTTAGTTGATAGTTCCATGGGAATGTCAACTCAATGCATGGCAGCTGTGAAAAATGGCAAACTTCACGCTTGGGGATCATTAGGAAAAGGAATTGATAATAAAACTGCAAAAAATTGCTCATGCGCTCCTTATATAAAAGCTTGGTGGTGTGAATCCGCACTTGGAGTACTGTGTCCAGTTCTGGTCGCTGCATCTCAAAAGGATATTGAGGAGATAGAAAAAGTGCAGAAGGGCAACAAGGATGAGGATGAGGGACTGGAGCACCTTCTTATGAGGAGAGACTGCAGCTGTTTGGGACTCTTTTAGTTTGGAGAGGAGGCTGAGGGGGATACTTGCGATTGAAGTCTACAAAATTATGCATGGGGTAGAAAATGTTGACAGAGAGACATTTTTCTCTCTTTCTCACAATACTAGAACCAGGGGACATTCATTGAAAATGCTGGGGGGAAGAATTAGGACTAATAAAAGGAAACACTTTTTCACGCAGCGTGTGATTGGTGTTTGGAATATGCTGCCACAGGAGGTGGTGATGGCCACTAACCTGGATAGCTTTAAAAGGGGCTTGGACAGATTTATGGAGGAGAAGTTGATTTATGGCTACCAATCTTGATCCTCCTTGATCTGAGATTGCAAATGCCTTAACAGACCAGGTGATCGGGAGCAACAGCCGCAGAAGGCCATTGCGTTCACATCCTACATGTGAGCTCCCAAAGGCACCTGGGGGCCACTGCGAGTAGCAGAGAGCTGGACTAGATGGACTTTGGTCTGATCCAGCTGGCTTGTTCTTATGTTCTTATGTTCTTAACTGTGACTTGATGGTACTTGATGGTACCAGGAACACATAAACCACAACAGAAGATATGCAATTATAGTCAGGATCCCCCAAAGTCGTTTGCAAAGGTATCCTTGCAACAAAATTTCCTATTCAGCTTCCATAGCCTCTGTTCTAGTTGGAACATGTCCTGGAGCCTCAGCTGTAGCAAGCCACACAGTGAGAAACGATGTCACAGATATGTTGTGACTTTCTCCAAATCTAGACCTGGAGGATATATTCTCAAGCTCAGGGTCCCACAGAGGTCAGTAAATACAGCTGAAATGCAGCATACATAAGGCATGGGTTCTACATAATGCAGCATACATAAGGCATGGGTTCAGGCTCCTAGTATTTACATTTGGCCTGGCCAGTACAGTCCTCGCCTCTTGTACTCCTGGTGCAGCAGAGAGGAAGGATTGAAGACGGACTCTGTCTCCTTCACCCTTCTGCCTACTTTCTTTTCTGTGCTGGCTTCAATGGGTTGCCATCCTCAAGTTGCTAGATTCAACCTACAGAATTCTGTGACAAACGAAGACCTTTTTTTCCCAACAATCTGTACAACGTGGTTTAAATCGCAACTAGTTCCTCACTTGAAGCAATTAGGGGTTTTTTTTAGATACTGCATTACCTGAACTATTGTTTTTTAGACATGCCAACAGCTGACAAACCCCTATTACTTACTGCATGTTATCTGTTTTAAATTAAAAATGACTGCCTCCCAGGAATCTTGTGAAGCGTATTTCATACTTGGTGACAGCTTCCAATCCAAGGCCTGGTGTGACTTGAAAGAATAGCAAATAGCCAAGCGCTTCTGTCATGCATCAATCCTAAGGGTGACTTTATTCATCCAGCAATAAAATGAGCCCATTTATCAGTGCTGCTGTAAATTACCAGCATTTCAGAGGAGATTTTTCTTCATGGGGTTTGCTAGGAAACAGTTGCCCAGCTGCCTTTTCTTATGCAGAGGATGTGACCAAGACAGAAGTACAGAAAGCAAAGCATTTGGTTGCCTGGATATATCTATTCTTTTCCAGCTAAAAATTCCAAGTACAACTCTTTTACATTGTTTTAAAAACATATTTTTTTGGAAAGCTTTGCAGCCAAATCCCACCAAACCAACAGTAATAAAAAAAATGCTTGCCCGCTAGTGACGAATTAAAATTTCTCATCCTTGCTGTTTTGATTGAGAAAGCCTTGTTTCAATTTAGCTTAGCTCTTGCGCAAATCAAAGTAATACTTCTTTATTTTCATGCCATTCCTTGTTTCCTTGTCCCACATTTCTCCCATATTATCTGTGCATCAATAAATCAATGTTATATGGCCTTGTGTGCAATGGTCTGCAGACCTGAGAGAGCATATCACTTCCCCCTCCCACTGCAGCCCACTCTGCCTCCCAAAATATCATAGGAGGAAAGAATATCATAGGGGGAAAAGTGGGGTCCATGAGAATTAACAGAAATTGCCACCTCCTCTTCTATACCCTAAGTCTTTGGAATTGCAAGGTTAGATCCATGTCCTTGTAGATGATGGTAGAATGTGCCATCAAGTCACAACTGACTGATGAAGACCCTGTAGGGAGCTGCAGTTACCAACCAAATCATGGTGGGTGGGGGAAAGGGACTCTGTTTCTAAGACAACACTGTCTCTACCCATCCTGCTAACTCCTGAGGTGCCCAGCATGCAGTGCCAAGATGCGAGCTTTGGCTAGGGTACTCACAAGGACAGAAAATCCTGTCTGGACTTGCCTTCTCCCATATTTGCCTTGCAAAATACCTGCTTCATACCCTTCCTAAAGGAATTAAGGTTAAATGATATGTTCTGCTGTGGAAATCATTTTTACCTCCAGCCCTTACCTCCAAAGAGCATGCTAATGTGCTTACTCCAAGGCATTCCTGCCAGCTCAACACTAATCTTAATTTCTTCCCCTGACTAACTTCTCTCTAAAGACCACTTTATTTGCATTTATATTGTTTTATAGTTGTAATTTAATCAGCCACCTTCCCCCTTTCGGGCACTCCCTGGCTTGGTCACTTAAATCAAGAGCTCAACCCACTAGATTAATGAATGCACACTTAAGATGTCTTCTCCTTGGAAAGGCAAGGCTCTCTGTCTTGGGAGATTAAGGGTCTTTTAGCATGACTAGAGGGCTCAATCTTCCCTATAAATCAGCCCCTCACATAACACTCAGTGCCCAGTGCTTCTGAGTCAAGTTTGCAGACAACATGTGAAGACCAGCAGATGACAAAGAAAAAGTTTAGAAACTCAGAAATGCATAAAATATATGAATAGTATTGTAAAATAGCAACATATTTTATCTTTTAATACCATACATATACACATTTTTTTTAAAAAAGTTAAATTTAAAAAAAGAGAAAAAAAGAGAAAAAAGAGAAAAAAATTATTCTCTGGTACGAAGGGAGGGCCAAAATAATTTATGTGGATTTCCAGATTGCAGGGGTGCGGCACTACTAACCCCAGTGATATTTATTTATTTATTATTTGATTTCGTATACCGCCCTATCCCAAAAGGGCTCAGGGCGGTGAACAATATAAAAGCATATATAAACATAAATATGGGGTGCTTAAAAATTTTCATTCCCAAAACAGTATCCCACGAACCCATATGCAACCCTCCTAAGAAGAGTGATAACCCGGCGATGTTAGGGGACCCTATACAGCAGGGGAGGGATGAAAGCAGGAGCACCCTCAGCGGCTGGTCTCTCCGAAGGCCTGGTGGAACAATCTGGTCTTGCGAGGCCTCTACTGAACTCTCCAAGGTCCCGCAGGGCCCGGACAGCTGGTGGTAGAGTGTTCCACCAGGGCAGGGGGCCAGAGCCGTAAAGGCCCTGGCCCGAGTGGAGGCTCAGCCGCATCATTGAGGGGCCAGGGATCTCCAGTAAATTACCTCTGCTGAGCTTAGAGGTCGACTCCGGGACATATGGGGTATCATGCGTCCCGGCGTCACGAGGAGTCCCAGGCCGCCAGTAAGGCCTTAAAGGTCAAGCACCAACACCTTTGCGAAGATGATTCGAACTCCACTGGGAGCCACGCAGCTGGTGCAACACAGGCTGGATATGATCCCCCAGATGGCACTGCCTCAGAGCAGACGATGCAGCTGCATTTTGGAATAGTTTCTTAGCTTCCGGAATCAGACGCGAAGGGAAGGCTCCAGCGTGAAGCGAAGTTACAATAGTTCAGCCTGGAGGTGACCGCTGCATGGATCACAGTGGCTGTGGCTCGCCGCTGAGAGGAAGGGAGCCAGCCGCCAGGCCTGTCGAAGATGGAAAACGCAACCTGGTTGTAAGGCGGGCCACCTGGGTCTCCATTGAAAGAGACGTAATCCAGGTGGACTCCCCAGGCTTCGGAACGGAGGAGGTCAGCGCCAATGTGACTCCCCTCCCACACCGGGCGCGCTTCACCAGAATTCCTCTAATCTCTCCCCGGCCAAGCCAGAGATCTCCGTCTTCGGAGATTAAGTTTTAACCTGCCTGTTGTAACCAACCAGCCATCACCCAAACAATGCTGTAGAGCTGCAGGGCTGCGACAGCTCCCGCCCATCGACAGAATGAGCTGGAGTGTCATCAGCATACTGATGGCAGACCAGCCCAAAGCCCGCATCAACTGATAAGGTCGCATATAGATGTTAAATAACAGTGGGGACAACAATGCCCCCGAGGCACACCTCACAATGAAAGGGCACCTCTGGGAAGCTTTGTCCCCACACCATTCTGCTGCTGACTACTCGAGGAACGACAATCCATTGAAGGACAGTGCCCCGACCCCTCCGGAGGCGCCAGGCGGTGGCCAAAGGTCGGGTCGACCACATCAAACGCTGCGGTGAGATCTAACAACACCAGCAGCGCCAATCCGCCTCGTCAAGTTGCATATCGGAGCGTGATCTGTGACAGCTTAATTTGCGAACCGCTCTCCTCGGTCTCCATGCCCAGCACGGAAGCCGATCGGAAGGGGTCGAAAAGCTGATGTTTCATCCAGGAAACTCCCTGAAGCGTCTAACACCACTCTCTCAATTACCTTCCCCAGAAACGAAGATTCGACGTACGGTAATTGGCCAGATCTCCAGGATCTAACGATGGTCTTTTCTAAGAGTATGGACCACTGCCTCATTCATCCCATCTGAAAAGACTCTTTGCTCAAGAGAGTCATTGATGATTTTCAACAGGTGGGGTCGTAACTCCTCCCGGCAAGTTTTAATTAGCCAGGAAGGGCACGGATCCAGAGGACAGGTAGTAGGTCTAACAGCAGCCAAGATCCTGTCAACAGCAGCTTCGGAGAGCAGGGAAAACCGGGCCAAACAAGGGCCAGAAGACGGCAAGGGAGCCTCCAGTTCACTAATTGTAGTTAAGGTGGCAGGAAGGGATAACTGTATAAAGAACATCCTCTAATCCATAATGGCCAGCTAATGAGTTCAAACCAGTTTTGCAGATGTCCAGTACCCACACTTAGGCCCACTCTGCACTGGCCAATAAAGCTGGGTTGGGAGGCGGTATAAACACTGTTTTGGGCGAAAACTTCGCATGGTTCCTGCCCTGCAAATGACTCTAAACCGCCCCTAACCGCACCAGCAGCCTCAAAGTGGGTTATATGAGAATCGCTCAATGAGTTATTCTTTTGTTTTACAGAGGAGCGTGGCCACAGCCGAGCGAACGACTGAGCCTGTCAGCTGCTGTAAACAGATGAATCGCTCATGGTGCAATTCTCGCATAACCCCCTCCCCGGCTCCCATTCACAGAGCCACCAGGGGGAAAAGGGGCTGTCCCATGGCTGAGGGGTCGGCCCTGCCTGCAAGCAAGCAGGGAAAGGAGGCAGTGGGGAAGGGAACCATGTATGTGCCTCCATGTGAAGGCGCGTTTGTTGTTTCTGGCAGCCACGAGGCTGTTCACATGAGAAAAGTCTCCAGTTTGTTAGTTCAAATGGCTCATGTTGCTTCAAAGGTTTCTTTTTGGACACCATATAATTTGTCATTTCTGTTTGAGATATACAACATTTTGGAATGAAAATAGATGTGATTTTATGCCTTTATGACATTGGTTTGATGACTATTTTTGTTTTGCTTTTTGCCTCTTTTTAAAAAAATGCATCAACAGGTTGTTTCATGAACATCTTTATGCTGTGCCTTTTAAGTTTTAATAATTGATAAGGATGCTGCCAATAGCCTGATATTATCTAGTTTTGCCAAACTCTTGTGAACTGTAATAGCATTTTAAAAATTAAACTAGTAACTTCTATGTCATAGGCCCTTTCCTCAAGACGTGGTGGACACGGGCGCTCTGGGGACGCAAAAAACGCCGTCCCCTGGTGGAGCCGCTCACACAGGCAAGAGCCGTTGCTTTGCCCAAGTGGCGCGAAGCTGCCGTTTTCCAACCTCGCTTCCCCAGCAAGATTTATGGAAAACGGCGGCTTGGAGCCGCTGCCGTGTGAACGGCAGCGGCTCCAAGGCGCCTTCCCTCCCCCCATGTCTGGGCGACCTACCTGCCCTGCAGCCCTCCGGCGCATCGCCGAGGCCTGGGGCTCCAAGGCGCCTTCCCTCCCCCCATGTCTGGGTGACCTACCTGCCCTGCAGCCCTCCGGCGCAGAGCAGGTAGGGCGACCTGACGACGGTGCAGCTCTGCTGGGACCGTTCTGGGAGGTTCTGGGACCGTTCATGCGAACAGTCCCAGAGGGGTGGGGTCAGCGTCATCTACGCCAACCCGACCCCTTCTGTCGCCGTGCGGAAACGGCCATAGATTATTTTTCATCAAAGGTTTGTATTTTTCTTAATCAGATTTATAGGGACAGGCAGCCAAGTATTTAATTTTAGAAATGAGATTATGTAGCCTCTCTTGTGATACTTTAGCTTTAGCAGCAATGACCAATGGCATTCATTTACACATATCTGCATTGCAGAAACACCTCTTTTGGAAAACAAAGTATCCTGTTCACCTCTCATTTTACAATGAAACTTTTTGGCAAAGGAGAATGCTTCTATCCTGCCAGTCAGCTGCAAAACAGTTTCCAGTTACTGACAGTTAGTACAGCTAACTAGAAATTAGTTGGGTCATGTTCATCAACTGAAAACCTTTAGTGCTGACAGAGAAATCAAGTTTGCTCAAAATGGGCCAACTTGAAAGTGTCTGCTAACTGGCTTCATTTATTGGGAAATAGACATAGTGAGAATGAATGAATGAATGAATGAATATATGAATGAATAGTATGGAAATATTTATTCTTAATAAAATATTTATCCTTGTGAGCCCCAATGTCTCCTGGGAACTGTAGTTCCTCAGGCCATTTTCACTGCGAACAGGCCTTTTGCAGCCTGAAAAAGTTCAAGAAAAAGGAAAGGAACTAAGTGTGGGAAGGGGGATGGGGGTGCCTTGGGGGAGTGGGGGAAAGGGGGAGGGGCCTGGCGATGATTTTCTGCACCCCCTAGGCATGCACCCAGTGCTTGGCGCACCTCCCCTCCCCTTTGTAGCTCTGCCACTGGCAGGGAGGCTGAGGCTTTGCAACTCCACCAATCACTCTTCTGCCTCAAAGAGAAAATAGTTCTAGCCCGTTCATTCCTGAAAGATAAAATTACTACCACGCTTGGCAACTCAAGACAACAATGAAGGGCATACAGAAAATGCGTCACTAGAGCACAGTTGCCTGGATTCTCAGTAATAAATAAAAAGTGAATGGTGTATTCATGAAAAAGACTAGTAAAAACTCCATCTATGTCAGCAGCACCTCGAGGCCCATACTTGGTGAAAAGGTGACAGAAATGTTTTAAATAAAATGAATATTAGCTGCCAGGGTTCACGTTCACACTTCATTTTCTTTTTCTTACTTTAAACTTTGCACTCATCTTTTGTCTTATGAGAAATATCTCCTCATCCAGTTCAGTGCAGAGTTTGTATTTGTGTATGTACCAGGAGGACCCATGGCTGTGTGCCAGAATTTACAATCATGTTATTTAGTAAGTGAGGGGAAATATCACAATCTAATACAACCCAGGAAGGAGTGGGCAGTCCTCCAGGAAAAAAAAATAGTCAAATGTCAGTAGAGCGAACCAGGAGCGAATTGTCAGTGGCTGACATTAACTTCTGAAAAATAACACCAATACTCCAGAGCAAGATGGCCAGCTGGTGCCCTGTAGGGCAGATGTGATCCCTGAAGCAATTTCACCTGGCCTCTGGTGGCCTCACTAAAAAATGTTTTCGAAGTGTAACTAATAGAGATTCCAGCAGCAATGTTTCAACTCTCTTTCGAATTTTTAAAAATGTGCTATCTGTATATAATGTGATGTCTGAACATATACATTGTCCATAATCATGAATTCTTTTCTGATGCTACTGCTACTAACAACAGTAATAATTAGCATTAGAATTTGTATAGTGCTTTTAGTTTCCCAGAACAAGTAATGTCATGGTAATTCTTACAAGCCTGAGCTCTCCCTAGAAGCTAGCTAGAGCGAGGCTGCAACACTTTGATCACATTACGAGAAGACAAGTGTCACTGGAAAAGGTAATAGTGTTAGAAAAAGTTGAAGGCAGCAGGAAATGAGAGACACACAACATGAGAAGGACTGACTTAATCAAGGAAGCCACGGCCCTCAGTTTGCAAGACCTGATGAAGGCTGTTAATGGCAAGACCTTTTGGAGAACATTGATTCCTATGGAGAACATTGATTCATAAGGTCACCATGAGCCGTAAGAGACCTGACTACTCTCTCTCTCTCTCTCTCTCTCTCTCTCTCTCTCTTCTTACAATAGCCCCGTAAGGTGTAGTAAGGTCCTTTGCATTATTGATATGGTCAAAGGAAATTCCAGACTAACTGTTTGTTCTTATAGGTGACTCTGACAAATGCAAGGGATGGACTTCCCAACTTGGTCAAGTGTGTCCAGGGTACTCAACAAGGCTGGAGGAATAAGTAGCAACATGGTCCAAAAAATGTCACCCCCACCCACCATATATTAGCCTGGCAACAGTGTAGTCATGCATAACCTTGTGCTGTGTAACACTGCTGCTGTCACGAACAGTCTAGAATTTTGTTTGTTTGTATGATCTGAGAGCAGTATGTGACTTCCCTACAGCTACCCAGTGAGGTTTTGTAACTACTGCATAGCTTAATATTTATTTAGCATCCATTTAGGATAGTGCTAAATATTATACTGATTACTGAAGTGGCTCAGTATGCAACAGGACTACTTGCAATCTAAGGATTTAAATTCAATGGGTTTTTTAATGTCTCAATTTTCCTCAGTTTAACCAGTTCCTGTAACTGATGAAACCCTGATATATAACCAGTTCCTGTAACTGATGAAACCCTGATATATATGACTCCCCGTTCATCTGCCAGCAGACACATTCATGAGAAGTACCTACAGAGGACATCCTGCCTAGTTCATTCATAAAGACAAGGTACCCCATTGTACTTTTATTCCAGAGACTCTTTCCCTCTTCTCAAGTTTAGCATTAAAAAAACAAATGCAAAAGTCATGACAGATGGCTTCTATAAAAGGAAAGGCAGACGACAAGGTCTAGCAAAGTTGTAACAAGGGTGGAGGACATCATTACAAGCAAATAGGTATGTATGGTTTACAGTGTAAGGGGGCCTGCCAGAAAGGGCTAGAAACAGAGTGTCTCTTGGACACATTTCCATCCTCCTTTTGTGCATGTAAAATGCTATCAAGTCGCAGCCGGCTTACAGCAACTTAAGTTTTCAATGCAAAAGATGAACAGAGGTGGTTTGCCATTGTCTGCCTCTGCACAGCAACCCGGGTATTCCTCAGAGGTCTCCCATCCAAGCACCGAGTACAAAGAAGGAAAGCAACTGATCCTGCTTTGCTTCTGGGATCTGATGAGATCAGGATAACCTGGGTCTTCTAAGTCTGGGCAAATCTCTTTTTATACTTGGTTTTCTCCCCAATGGGGATATAACACAACTCACGCCATTTTTGTCTCGTCTATTTTATCATTAAAAAAACATGTAGTCTGGGTGTGTGTGACTGGTACAAGGTCACCCAGGAAGCTTCCATACCAGAGTAGGGATTCAGGGCTGGGTCTCCCAGATCTTAGTCTGACACTCTAACCCAGCGAGTCCCAACCAGAGTGGTACCTTGGGATGTCGTGAGCATGTCCCAGGGGTACTGCGGCAATGCTACCGGCCCCCCTCACTTTTGCAGTGTCTCCTGCCAGCACCAGCAAGGATTTGGAGCTGGCCCAGGGGGCAGGGCTTGCCGCAAGGTCAGCAGCCACTTCCCACCCCCACCCCCATGCTTCCCTTCACCCTGAGAGGGGAAGGTGTGGGGTGGCAAGCAGGGAGGGGAAAGTGGGGGGAGGATGGCGGGGGTACCTTGGGATGTGAAGAGTGAGGTCAAGGGTACCGTGACGTCGAAAAGGTTGGAAAACACTGCTCTAACCAGTATATCAAACTGGTGATGTAATCAATTGAACAAGAGAGGTGATAGTGATTCTTATTTCCTACTATAAACACTATGAATTAAAATTATCCAAGCGGTTGTGGGCAAGCGCTCAGAAATTGGCCCCAATGACCCTTTTTGAAATGTCTGAACAGCCAGATGTGAATCCCAGATCCCACTAGCTTCCCCTAGGTTGCTGCCCAGACATGTGACTACAGTCCAGCTTACATCTAATGACTCAGACATCATGCATCTCTTTAGTTATCTTCTGCTTGCCTACATACATGCATTGAAAACACAAATAAATGGGTCTTCATTTTGGCTTAGTATGAGAATTGACAGCAGAAGGCACTGTGCTCTGCCAAACAGTTATTAACATTTTAAACTGAGAATTGCCAGAGGCCTTTATCAAGAGCATGAAGTGATAAGTGAAGAACACTGTAAACCTTGGCCAGAACTCTTTCTGCAAGGCTAGCTATCCACCTCTCTGTGTCCATTATGTAACTCTCCAAGGGAGTACCATTAAAAGTGAAATAAACTCCACTAAATAGAAGTCCAGCAAAGTAAGGTAAGAGAAGCAAAAACATGAGCAGAAAGGATCTTATTTGTCCATCACTGAGTTTACGCTCTACGTAATCATTACTGAAAGCAAAAGCAATATTGTGGGTCTCATTACATCCTGCATTACATCATTGTTTGTGGAAATGAAGGCCTTTGCCTCTACGATCCATGACTGACAGTTTGACATTTATGAATAATACTTCCAGAATAAACTAGCTTCCGAAAAACTCTTTGCACTCTTTACGCTACGATCAAGCACCCCGTCTTTTCTTAGCACAGTTGCTCTAAATCTTAGACTCGTGCTAAGTGTGTATAAGCTGCCATTCAAGTGAAACGTTGGCCCTGTTAACCGCAAAACGTCTGCTGGAATTCTGACGAAAGTTTAAAGAATTTTAATAAGACTTGCATAACTTTTTAGCACGAGCTGCCATTAAATATCATGCCAAACTAAATCTGATGCAAATTGAAGGGCCCTGGTCTGGCAAAGATCTGGACATTTTTAGGGGAATTCACATTTCTCAGGGGGCTGCTTGAGGGGGGAAAAATACCCTGAGTGTGAAGTTTTAGATCAGGAGTAAATGTTACTCATTTTTTGAAAGGCAGCTGCCATACTATACACTGACTCACCCAACCCTGATTTGCCATCCTTTGTGGGAAGAAAGGCTCAGTGTATATATTTACCCATCATCTTAATTATTCATCATGACAAGTGAGAAATTCGAGTCAAAGGAAGGTATTCAAGCAAGCTAAAATTAGGAGCAAGAATCCGTCATTGTAAGGTTCTTTTTGAGAAGTTAAAATGACGACTTGTTTTTATTCCTGGGGTGGTTTTTTTTTATTCCTGGGGTGTTTTTATCCAACACAATGCTAATACAATAAGTAATGCATACTCATGAAGCTCACCCTTGAGGCTTTGTTGGTCTGAATCCCAAATGTGTAAAGTCTTCCGAACTAATAGAAGCTGCAAAAGCTGTCCTACCCTGATATATAGTCAACTTCTGGTGTTGACCTAAGCAGAATTACACCCACCCTTCTAAACCAATTGACTTAGAAGGGTCAATGGGATTAAAAGGGCATAACTGTGCTTAGGCTGGCACTATAAATCTTGTGAACACACAAATAGGAGCCCACACGCTAAAAGAATCACCATTCTAAATTGGCCTCACTTTTCTGTTGTATGCATATTCCCACTGAAAGAATCATCTGTCTAGTTAACATCACTGCCTTACTAATTTGGGCTACCAAGAAAGCATAGAAGACTCAGGAAGATGCAGAACTACCGCATTCTTGACAAAATGACTCATGCCATGATTGCAGGAAGGCTACTAGGTCTTTGTCTGGGGGTGGTTCTGATTTCTCCTAAGGCAGAAAGACAAAGAAGGAGAAGAAGAATTGGTTTTTACATCCCACTTTTCTTTACCTTTAAGGACCCTCAAAGTGACTTACAATGACCTTCCCTTTCCCTCCCCACAACGGAGATCTTGTGAGGTAGGTGGTGCTGAGAGAATTCTGAGAGAACTGTGACTCGCCCAAGGTCACCCAACCAGTTTCATGTGGAGGAGCGGGAAAACAAAATCCAGTCCACCAGATAAGAGTCGATCAATCATGTGGAGAAGTAGGGAATCCAATCTGAATCTCCAGATTAGAGTCCATTTATGTGGAGGGGTGGGGAATCAAACCCAGCTCTCCAGATAGAGTCCGCTCCTCTTAACCACAATGCTATGCTGCAGGGACTGTTACATCTACCTTTCTCCTCATGTTTTTCTCTCACATGCGGATAGCAAAAAGGTTTCTAGTTTTTCTCTGATATAGGCAATGGGAAATTAGTTTCAGAGGGTAGTTGGTCTGAAGTTGAAGAGCTGGATTTGGGACCAACAAGATTTTTGAGGTATAAGCTTTCGAGAGTCAACATTTCCCTTTGTCAGGTGGGAAACAAATGGATGCTACAGCTCCGTTTCCTTTCTGAGATTTCTTTTCATTTCCTGTGTGTTATAAGCTAAACTTTCTTCTCTCCCTGCTTGAAAAGGGGAATTCTGCTGTAGGCAAAGCATGATTGATAGGAGTAGAACAGGTTGCAGGAAAAAGCATCATAGTGGCATATAATTCCCAGTCCTGCCCCTTGAGCTCCCCTCTGGGTCAACTCTGCACAATACCTCTGCACCACTATCTGGTCATTACTGCTGCTTCAATCACCTCTTCTTCAGGTGGATGAAGGTTGCATGAATGCCATTATATGTGTGGGGGGGAAGGCGAGCTGTCAGATGGCAGTAGAAACGTGGTCTGTGCTCACTCACAAAAAGACAGCTGTGCTAATGAATGTGCATGAAGGTATACTTTACATTCAGGTTTTTTAACGTAGCTACCATGTGTTACCCCCGCCTCCTAAACAACAACACCCTCACAAACCAAAAGTCATTGCTGGGTGCAAATGTCAGCCAAAAGACTTTGAAAAACTGGAGATGGCGCTAGGGGAACCAATCTGTTGCACTCGAAGTGCTGAACTTTAAATGTCTTTAAATGCCTTTTGGATCCTCTCAGCCTATTGGCATGAATAACAGCGCATTTCTTCCTCCCGTGCACATGAGTATCGAAGTAGCTAAATGTTCATAATATAATAGTTTGCCAGAAGAATGCTCCCTGGCAAGCTAACTGAGATGATAAAGTAGGAATGAAATTATAGAAGCGGGGAAAAAGATGACAAGAAGCTAATTTGAATTTCTTTTGATAGGGCACATTCACTGAACATTTTCATTGTGGGGATATTATGTGGAATCCATTTAAATCAGCATCAAGCAGAGGTACAAAAGGCCAGCTATGGCTGCCGTGATGTTACTCTGATGAACATCAAATTAGCTGGAATATACAATGCTATAAATACTACTTTGTCTCTTCATAATTCGGCTAATTTATTTTCATCGGCAAGAGACAGCACAATTTCATTACATGAAACAAAAGGCGCTGAAAGAAAGAACGGGCTATGATCAGGGCTGGCTCAAACCAGGAGACAGGTGAACGAGGCACCAATTCTCTCTTCTTCATTATAAATGGACTGAGGGGTATAAAAAGGACCTCTTGTGCCACAGCTCAGAATTCTTCTGGTTTGCAGAATCCAGTGACAGTGGTAGTATTTTCCAATATAAGGTTCTTTGAGCTACAGCACACTGGACAACATGTCACTGATGGAGGTTATCTGTACCACAAGATAACTGGTTTCCCACCTATCTGCTGTCAGACTATCTGGCGTGCCAGTTGTTGGACCAAGGTATTTGCCAACCCTTCAGCTGCCTCTATATTTATTCAGGCTCATTCCGCACATGCAGAATAATGCACTTTCAAACTGCTTTCAGTGCTCTTTGAAGCTGTGCGGAATGGCAAAATCCATTTGCAAACAGTTGTGAAAGTGGTTTGAAAACGCATTATTTTGCATGTGCGGAAGGGGCCTCAGTTATTTATGTAACCTGCTTCACTCTAGAGGCTCAGGGAGGGTACCAAAACAAACATCAGTAAAACAGTGCTTTTTCATCAAATTAAGGCCGAATTCCCACTGAAAATTTAATCTAAATACAACCAAGTTTCAAAAGAATCGGCACCTTTTCATCCAGGTTCCAACATCCTCACTGCAGCATGTTTCTAGTGAAGATATCTAGGCCTGCCCCTTGGGAGGGTGCCTGCTGTCGGGGGTGCAATTGTTAAGCTAGCAGCGCCAACATTTCAGAGTATCTTGAGGAGATCCTCCTAATGATACCACCCAGGTTTGGTGAAGTTTGGTTCATGGGGGCCAAAGTTGTGGACCCTCAAATGTGTAGCCCCCTTCTCCTTTTAGCTCCCATTGGAAACAATGGGGGATGGGGGCACCCCCTTTGGGAGTCCATAGCTTTGGAGCCCCTGTCCAAACTTCACAAAACATGGGTGGTATCAGTAGGAGACCCTTCTGATGATACGACCCAGGTTTGGTAAAGTTTGGTTCATGGGGGCCAAAGTTAAGGACCCTCAAATGTGTAGCCCCCACCTCCTATTAGATCTCATTGGAGTTTTTCTGAAAAGGTGCATATACAAACAGGTCCAGGAAAATTCTGTGATGGGGGGGGGGGGAGCGCCAGAAACGGGACTGATCTGTGTTCTGCGGTTTGGCAGTGGGGAGATCATGAGGAAACCTGGATATTTCAGGTGACTATCCCAGGATTAATCGCCAGTTGGAAATTGCCCTAAGTTTAAACTCCCCTACATTCCTTGGTTTATATCTGAGTCTGGGGGCCAATCCATGCCTTATAGCACTTCCCAAATGGGTTCATGCTTGGAACAGCCTAGGATAGATGGGAGCTCCATAACTAGGAAGATGGAGAAGATTGAATCCCTATTCCAGAAAATAAACCTCATTCCTACCTTCGAAGTATAAGGGAAGCGATTCTCATTTTAACCACCTTTGCAACTGGAACTCATTGAAAATTCTGGTCTTATAGATTGCCAAGTTTCAGCTGACTTCTGGTGACTGAGGCAAGGGGCATTCAAGGCAAGGGAGATGCAGAAGTGGTTTGCCACTGCCCTCCTCTTCAGAGCCTTCCTTGGACGTCTCCCTTCTGTTTACCAATCCTGCTTAGCTTCCAAGATCTGTTGAGATTGGGCTTTGTCATGCCGCCTTCCCTCAGAACATAGCAGTACAGAGCTATTAAAGAGGGGGATCTGAATAAAAACTCTCACCAACACCATCCTAAATAAGCAACTTTTGCCAGCCTTCTAAACAGTGGGAGTGAGCTGTCAGGAAAAATTTCTCTGGATAGGAAGTTCAACATGCCACCAGAATCTGGGTGTCCCCCTACCCCCATGCTTCAGTACTGATGCAGTTTCTCCCATTAGTTCTTAACATGGCTTTCCCCAACAAGAGATAGTGGCATGCATTATAAGCCAGTGCTTAGACTTCAGGCTTTCATGTTGTCCCCAACAGCAACCTGTCAAGTTAAGAGCACATAGATCACCGGGTGCTATTTATAGAGTTGGAGAAAGAGCAGGAGGATTTGTTGCTACTCTGCTTGCTGCCGAAACCACTGCTTTAATGAAAAGGCAGTGGCAGCAATAATACACCTTTTCAGCCAGCTCCATGATGTCTGGCTCAGAAATACTTGATGTTCTATGGAAGAAGCAGATAAAATATGAGAAATCCAGAAGCCGTAGAAAATGCTTGGGTGGCTGCCCGGCAAACACCCCAGTATCACTTCCCCTCTTCCATTCAGTGTTAACTGTTTTTTCAGTCAGTCACTGAAAACAGTCAGCTGGAAAGTTATACTGCTGTCACCCTCCAATTTAAAGCGGCAGTAACAAGAACAGCAGTAGCTTCTATTTGGCAGTGCACCAGAGCTATGCCAGTGGTGAATTGCACTTGATGTTGTGTCTATTTCTGTCCAAGACCACACAGAAAGTTTCTGGGCTGAGAAGAGCTTGGCTGAGCAAAGATATAAATGTGTCTCTCTCTAGCCAAACTCAGCATGGACACTGGTATAACATTACATGTTGGCCTGATGAAAAATTCATGGAAACATGTGCAGATTTCCTTGTTCTTACCATTCTTAGAAATTAGGCTACCACAAATCTCACAGTCCTACAGAGTATAACACAACCCAGCGACAATGCAAAAGGGCTGAGAGACGGCAGTCGGTTTTTCACTGAACTAATGTCATTTGTCCTTCGACGATCTTTAATATTTTCCGAGTGCAATGATTTTTGTGTGTGTGAATTTGCCGCAGTAATTGGTGGCTGACTGCCTCATTTAGAGCCCGAGCTGCTTCGTTGTGCCCTTTGGAGTGAATGCATATGGCTCACAGAACTGAGTGAGGCACTTTGGAAGAGGCAGAACTGTAATTTCATTCCCATGTTGAATTTTGACTTGACGGGTAAAATAAACATTTTGAGCAAAGGGAGTGAAATCTCCTTTGATCCAGTGTTGACAAACACAAACTAGATCAGGGGTGTCAAACTCGTGGCCCTCCAGAGGTTCATGAACTACATTTCCCATCAGTCCCTCCCAACATGAACATTGGCTATACTGGTAAGGGCTGATAGGAATTATAGTTCATGAACATCAGGAGGGCAGCGAGTTTGACACCTGTGAACTAGATAGTGCAACAGTGAACCAGAACATTTCACAGCCCTATAGTGTGGGATAATGCGGTTTTTTTCAAGATGCCACTCCATTGTACTTAATCACTAAACTATTAGTAAAAATCAAGAGAAGCCACAGAGAAACCATTCGGCTTACCAGCACTGTAACGACACGAAGGACCACTCCACGCATGTTATTCTCCAGCCTTCTGTCTGTTAAGGAGCCATTTAGACCAGTGACAGGATTCCAGCAGCCAAGCTTTAAAAAAAGAAGAAGAAAGAATGAGATTAATCATGATATATCATCTATTCTTATTACCTGTTCTTCCTTTTTACAATCTGATGCACTTTTTGGTGTACAACACAAAGTTACATGCTGGATCTTTGTCATGGGGGCGAATGTGGATCTGATCTCTACCTGACAGAGTGCCATAGTCAAACCACTTTGTCCTGAAAGCCTGAATGGACCTCAATATCCTTGGGCAATGGGCTGATTTATGCCTGCCCACAGAGACTTATGGATCCAACTGGTTTCTGGAATGGGCTGCGGGATCCAAAGCTCCCAGGTGATTCTCTTGATGAACTAATACAGGACTGGAACTCCCAGCTCTCTGAAGCCATCAATGAGATAGCCCCATGATGTCCTCTTCATTCCCATCTCAATCTGGCCTGTGCTGAAATTAATAGTGAGATCCCAGATACTAAAATAGTATTTATTATTAATAAAATAGTCATTACTGAAGAAGATATTAATGAATACAGTTCAGGGATCTTTAAGCACGCTTCAAAATCATTCCCAGACAGCTGAACTGAAGTCAGCTGCAAATCCTCCATCTAGCATTTGCAAATAGTCTTCAGTAATTTTTGAAGGAGATGAGAGCAAGGAGAAATCAATCTGTAATCCTCTGCGAACTGAGACAGAGTGAGAGCTGTCAAAATGGAAGGACAAATGAAGTGTACAGGAATAACTCAGAACTCCGGTCAGCAGGCACTATGAGAATTTGATTCCGGAGTTCTTGTCCTGGCCCTCCAAAGAGACCTTAAGAGGATATGCAAACAATTTAAAGTTAGCTTGAGGACTAATACAAAGATCCGGTTTGTGATAGAAGCACAACTCAGCAGGAAAAAATACACAAAAGTGCAGGTTGCAGAGGAAGCATCAGGTTCATTTTCTAAAACCTTACCAGCAAAACCCACACAACTATTTGTGTCCTAAGATTTGTGTCGTTTTTAGTAACAGGCGTTAAAGTTTATTTTACTGAAATTAAAGCTGCCAGCTTCCAAGTAGGGCCTGGAGATCTTCCCAGAATTACAACTAAACACGAGATGACAGACATCACTTTCTCTGGAGGAAATGGCTGCTTTGGAGAATAGACTCTATGGTGTATATCCTGCTTACCCTAACCTCAACTCCCCTCCTTAGGCTTACAGCTCCCAACACAAACTTGGCTCTTCTAATTGAAATCATTATTGTCTACTAGCAGTAAAGACCATTTTAAAATGAAACACAATGGGCTCTAAATGGGGGAGGGTGGGTGTTCCACTGAGAGAAGTGATTTGATTGAGTGGAAAAGTTCATACAGATTCAACCCTTTGAGGATACTGTAATAAAATAGAGAAATTAAGCAAAGTATGTGTCAACCAAGCATAGAGAGTCAGAAATCAACTGATGATTTATGAGTACAACAGTCTTCTTTTACTCTTTTTCCTTTCATTGGGTGAATAGTGTCTTTTAATGAACTGCTACTGTCGAGCATGAGTAGATCTTAAATGGGGTTTAAATGCTATTTAAATGTTATTTAAATGCTGTTAAAATTGAATATAGCATGGTGTAGTGGTTAAGAGCGGCAAACTCTAATCTGGAGAACTGTGTTTGATTCCCCACTCCTGCACATGAGTGGCAGATTCTACTCTAGTGACATTGCCACATGTTCTTGTTGGTGCTGAGACATGAATTCGTCCTTCATTGGGTTTCTGTGCTGGCATGGAATCCCTGCCTTCTACTTCTACTCTTTTAAGAATCGTTAGGTAACGTATTACCCCACAACAACCCCGATTCCCTTCTCTATCATCCAATCTATCTTTCAAACCTGCTTATATCCTAGGAAACTTGAATGTATGTGCCCTTATGTCTTACTGTGTGTGTGTATTTTTGAACAAATTTATATAAAACGTTTAAACTCAATTTGGACTCTTGCTTCTCTGTGGAATATTCTTTGCCAGAATTCCTTCCCCGTATTATACAGTCTAAAAGATCTCCTCTTGGCCCCTCTTGCTGCCAACGTGAGAGCTCATTCCCCTTGGCTACTTTTAAAACCCTATGTGTGCTGTTACACTTTTAGCAGCTGGTGGAGAATCCCTTTAATAAAACCCTTACCCCTGTTAGGCCAGTAACAGTTTACAACTGGGTTTGTTTCCCTGCTTCTATACATGAAGTCACTGGCTGACCTTTGAGAACTCTCTCAGCCCCATGTACTTCACAAGGTTTCTGTTGTGGGGAGAGGAAGGGAAAGGAGTTTGTACGTTGCCTTGAGTCTCCTTACAGGAGAGGAAGCCAGGGTATAAATCCAAACTCTTCTTTTATAAAATGTTGGGAGCTGCCCTGAGCCCAAGAGGGGAAGGGAAGCATATAAACTAATGAAATAATAAATAAATATTGAATTGGGAAAGGGAATCTGCATTCTGCATTCATGTAGTGATCATGAAAGGTGAACATTTGACAGGTGGCTTATCTGCATCTGAAGAACGGAAACATGTCCAGTTGTGGGAAAAAGATGATTGGGTATGCACAAACACATGCTTTCTCACAGATGCCACTATTGCCTGCAACTGTGTCTGAAGGCACTGCTTCCTCCAACTTAAAAGGCACATTATTGTTGAGCATTACTCCTTTGATGTTTTTGTGTGCTTTACAAAAGCAAAATAATTAACCAAGCTTTTGACCAATTCTTGTAAAAAGAGAGAGAGAGAGAGAGAGAGAGAGAGAGAGAGAGAGAGAGAGAGAGAGAGAGAGAGATCTTGCTGACCAACACAGGGACAAAATGTAGGCAGCGTATCCAATGTAGGCTATTTAAACACCACAATGTACCGCACAGGTGCACAGAAGGTGCAAGCTGTGAGCGAGCTGTGCTTGAAAAATAGATCACTTAAATGATCCAACTGTGATCCTGAGGGAAGATATGAGACTGACTACTGCAGAGGTGCACAAGTGACCACAATATACAACAGGTATAAATGAAATGCATCTAAGGCACGACCCAATCCTGGCCCTATAACACACAGTGGCTGCCACACAGTGGCTGCCACACAGGTGTAAAGCAGCTTATTCGAGGTGAACATCAAACAGCAGTGAGGTTATCTGACAAGGAGCTTTGATTCACATGTAAGCCAGAACTTCTTTCAGGCTAGGTTCAGCTGGGGATCATTTTCTCACTATCTCTGTGGGGAAAGATTTTGTTGCCAACATCACAGGTTAGTTCTATTAGAGCAAAGGAGAGAGAGAGAGAGCACTAGACATATTGTTGGCGTTTGTGGCAGAAATCTGTCTGGCCCCGAGGTAAACTTTTCCAGTTACCTGATTTACTGAAACAATACATCGACTAATCCACACTAATACCCAGAGGCCTATCGAAAGCTCTTATTCAAACTGTTCATAGATACATAATCTCATTAAGTTAAATCACTGTCCTCAAAAGGAAGAAATAAGAGCAAGCATCTCTGCATTAAAACAGAAATGGAGAATAGAACGAACTGCTAGGTTGAGCAGTAAAAGCACATTAAATTCATTCAGCATTGTGTCATTCTTAGTTACATAAAGAAACTAATTAGAACTTGGATCCAATTAGCATAGCCAAACGTGTTGAAAGTCTAATTACCAAAGATACTGTACTGATCTTGCCAAATGCAAAACCCTGTGAAGTTTGCAAAGAGCTTTTGCTCCCTTCAGAGGTCAACAAAAGTCCAATTTTTAATTATATTAGTTAATGTGTACATTTTTATATAATTAGCTTTTCAGCCTAGTCCATTCTAACACTTTTTGGTAAATGATATTACTGCACTAAGGCAACAAAAGTTTAGCCTGGATCTAATTTCTCTGTTTAAAAGGTACATTATGCGTTTTCAGTTATCTTCTTTGCATTTTAAATTCAATCCGACTGCTCGCAATAGCGCAATCATTCCTGCGACAAATGTGCAGCCTCACCCGTAGCCAACTAGAACATTGATTTTCAGCGGTGGATCTGCTTTCTGGAGATCGTGTATCAATGATGATTTGAATGGCTCTCAGTCCAACAGAAATATAGTGATCTTATCTGTTTACATAAAACAAATGGCTTAATGCAAGCTAGAATTCAATCATCACTGCCAATGTTGCAGAACATTTTAAATATTTACATTTCTGCATTTTAATCCTGTCTGCTGGCTACCAAAACAGCCTCGAAGGCTTACAGTAGCCTTATCACCCTTTAATTAATCATAAACACTGTGACAGAACATGTACACACTACATTTCCTTCATCAATGAGGGACTGTTCTCAAGGGCTATTTGTGCATGCACTATTTACCCTGCAGCTGTTTGCTTTGCTGTGGGGTTTTCCTGCATTTTTTAAAATTTACACAGGGATTCTCTTCCTGCGAAGTGTTCCTAACCATTATTTTGCCACGCACCCTGCTTTTTAAAATTTCCATGCAGCTTTCATTTGGGAAGATTTTATAAATGAGGCAGCACCGTGCTTTCCCCCTGCAACTGGTGGAAATACGCTGTTTTTGAAAACTCGCTTAATGAGTTTTTTCAAAAATAGTGTTGTGCAACTGGTGCCGTGCGAACACTTTTTGGCACCTCCATTTTGTTGTTCAACTTACCTTCCCTCCCCATGCAGTTTCATGGGGATGAGGGGACATGCCTCCGACCCCCCAAAATGTTGCCATAGCCATGGGGTGTGTGTGTCCCCTTGTCCCTGTAGAGCTGATCAGGGAAGAGAAGGTACGTTTTACAATGAAACTGAGGCGCCTCCATGTGATGGCACCTCCATGGGCCATGGCGGCTCCAGGCTTGCCCACACAGAAACGTGCAAATGGTCCCGGGGCTCCATTGGTATCATTTATACCAGTGGGCCACCACTTCACAGGCCCGTGCAGAACGGGCCTAGGTGAAGAAAGAAAGACAGACAATGCTTTGTGGGCAGAAGACAGGTAGAAACTGCTGCCAAATACAATCCAAATAATGAGACAGTGCAGAATGTCCTGGACAGAAATAAAATAGGGATAACATCCATGACAGCTCACAAGAAAAACAAAGCAAATTTACTTGTTCCTATACGTTTTCTATCAGAAGGTTTTGAGATGCTGAAGACTGAATGGATAAATTACTCCTGCAAGGGATAGATTTTCCTTGGTGCCATCCTCAGTGTTTGCCATTGAAATGAGAAAAGCAGACAGGTCATTGGTGGTAATTGGCTGAACAGGAAAATGAAGGTTAGCATGGCTACCATGTGGTGATTAAGATGCAACTGGTGTGGTCTCTGGATATCTCTTGAAATCCAAGAGAGAGAAAAATGCATACATGAAGACCCTGTTATTGAAGAGTAAAGCAAGTGTGGTATTCCCCAACACTGCAAATAATTCAGTTTAGGGTAATCTTATGAATTGGACCAAGGCATTAAAATAATTTGGAAACCATTTCTACTGATCTGCTGAAGGCATCTGAAGATGAGTTGTGGGCACTAGGAAAGCGAACTGCAAAGAGTCAGATGTCGCATAAAGGCAAAATTATCTTAGCACATTTATCAATGGATCTTGAATGCGTGTTTAACGATATAGGTACCATGCAAGCCGTGGATCATTACTGACTGATGGGGTGAAATCACATCATGACATGTACTAGGCAGATATTGTATTTTATATGTTGTACACCGCCCAGAGCCCTTCGGGGATGGGGCGGTATATAAGTCTAAAATAATAATAATAATAATAATAATAATAATAATAATAATAATAATAATAATAATAATGTTGATGGGACGGCTTGCCGTTGCCTTCCCCAGTCATCTACACTTTAGCCCTAGCAAGCTGGGTACTCAATTTCCCAACCTCAGAAGGGTGGAAGGCTGAGTCAACTTTGAGCCAGCTATCTGAAAGTGTCTTCGGTCGGGATTGAACTCTGGTCATGAACAGAGCTTTGACTACAGAACTGCAGCTTACCACTCTGCACCAGGGGGCTCCTTTTATGCTTGATTGCTGGTGTAAAATTTGATGCCCATCTGTCACCAGCCTGTAATGTACTTTAATCATAATCACAGGCATGATTCGCGTTTTCTCATCAGAAAGCAAGAAAACTGGGTGACAACCAAGGACATACTCATTGGAAGTGAGACCATTTGAAATTCATTTATTTCTGAGGCCCCTTCCGCACATGCAGAATAATGCACTTTCAATCCACTTTCACAATTGTTTGCAAGTGAATTTTGCTATTCCACACAGTAAATTCCAGCTGCAAGGTAAAGAAGAGCTTGGATTTATATCCCCCTTTTCTCTCCTGTAGGAGATTCAAAGGGGCTTACAATCTCCTTGCCCATCCCCCCTCACAACAAATACCCTGTGAGGTAGGTGGGGCTGAGAGAGCTCCGAAAAGCTATGACTAGCTCAAGGTCACCCATCTGGCGTGTGTGGAAGTGCACAGGCTAATCTGAATTCCCCAGTTAAGCCTCCACAACTCAAGCGGCAGAGCTGGGAATCAATCCCGGTTCCTCCAGATCAGAGTGCACCTTCTGTTAGCCACTACTCCACTGCTGCTCCCTTTCAAGTGCATTGAAAGTGGATTGAAAGTGCATTATCCTGCATGTGCGGAAGGGGCCTAAATAACCAAGACTGCTTGTGTGTATATGAGTCACTTCAGGTTTGAGGAAGCTGGTGACAAAGAACAGGATCTGCAATTCATTGGCGCATGCTGTTTCTTTCCTTCATGCTCACAATTAAATGAGCACATACTTCTTAGTGACCTTTCATAACTAGAACAGGAACAGACACAAACCAAGCACAATATTCTAGTACTTCCAGTTCCTCTTGCACCATCACATTCACAGTGGTTCTGAGAGCTGAGATGCTGTAGTGCTCAGCCATTCTATAGTGCTGTGATATTTTGGCTTCTGAAAAAAAAAGCATTTTAAAATGAAGGATGGCTCTTAAAATATGGGGCATCTGGCTAACCTCTGTGTGGTATAAAAACTGCAAATCACTGAATATTGCCAGCTTGAATATCTAATACCAGGAAGACATGCTGCTCCTAGGAAATGGAGATTTATGGTTTGGGTTTTTCTCCCCCCTCTCTTTTTAATCTTGATGCATCCTGGCTAGTTCGTGATAGATGAGCTGGCCTTTGACGGCCTCCAGAGAGCAGAAAGGAGAAGATATGGAGAAGGATGAGGGTGCTAATGGAAACGAGTGATATTTCTATCTGGTTTTGGAGACTGCAAAAACTTGCAAAAATGTTCAAGTGATAGTGGTAGTTAGTTTATTGTTCAATTAGCACAGCCAAGACATTTTTTTAAAAACCCCTGAAGTTGTTGAAAAGGTTTTAATGATTTTTTTTCTTGGAAGAAGATAGAAACACAACTCCATAGCATATTTTTTCTGAGATCTTGTTCAGGGTGTATGAGACACTTTCCTTCCCCTTTTATTCTTCTTCCTTTCCCCTTCCCTTTGCTTTTTCCCTTTGTGTTTCATCTTTTCCTTTTTTTCCCTGTTGTTCCTATATTCTTTAATTCATTCTCTTTAGTTTGGACTTGATTTCATGGTGCCATTGGACAATATACTGTGGAAGTCGATTGCTGATAGCTAATTTTAATTATGAATTGCTGTTGTAAGCCACCGTACAAATCAAACTGTTTATTTCTAAATAATAAATAAAACAAGCAGCATACTGGGCTGATTTTTAAGTTCTAAGAGTTCTGTAGCTCAGTGGTCTTCAACCCATGGTTAGAACCAGTGGTGGGATTCAAATAATTTAACAACCGGTTCCGAAAGGACTCAGTGGTGGGATTACAACCAGTTCTCTGAACTAGACAAAAATGCTCCCTGGATTCTACCGAACTGGTGTGAGTAGGCTGAATCCCACCACTGGTTAGAACCCTTAGGTGGGTTTGAGAACCACCATATTTGTTTTTGGAGGGGTATGCTGGTGGTGTTAATGCACTTTCAGTCCACTTTCACAATTGTTTACAAGTGGATGTTGCTATTCTGTGCAGCTGCAAAGTGCATTGCAAGTGGATTGAATGTGCATTATTCTGCATTTGAGGAAGGGGTGTCAGGGGACAGGGTTACTTTCTAACCAATGTAGGGCTCTTTGTATCATGTGACCATGATGTCATATTATTTTATCAGAGCTGATGTTTCTACATTCAGGGGAAGGGCCAAGGCTCAATGGTAGGGCACCGACTTTGCATGGAGAAGGTCCCAGGTTCAGTCCCCAGCATCTCCAGTGAAAAGGAACTGGTAGTACATGATGGGAAAGAGCTCTGCCTGAGACCCTGAAGAGCCGCTGCCAGTATGAGTAGACAAGACTAATCACGATAGATCCGTGGTGGCGAACCTTTGGCACTCCAGATGTTATGGACTACAATTCCCATCAACCCCTTCCACCAATTGGCCATGCTGGCAGGGGCTGATGGGAATTGTAGTCCATAACATCTGGAGTGCCAAAGGTTTGCCACCACTGCGATAGATGGTCTGATCCAGTATTTTTGATTACCAATCTTGATCCTCCTTGATCTGAGATTGCAAATGCCTTAGCAGACCAGGTGCTTGGGAGCAGCAGCAGCAGAAGGCCATTGCTTTCACATCCTGCACGCGAGCTCCCAAAGGCACCTGGTGGGCCACTGCGAGTAGCAGAGTGCTGGACTAGATGGACTCTGGTCTGATCCAGTAGGCTCTTTCTTATGTTCTTAGTATGAGACAGCTTCATGTGTTCTTATGTCCATTTGTAGCATCCTGTATTGCAGGAATGCAACACAAACACCAAGAAGCCACAGAAGGGTGAAACAATCAAGGGGGTAGAAAATCAGAAAAAAAACCCCTCCCATAAAGCAGCAACTTTCAATCAATCAATTAAAGCTAAGAGGAGGAGGTTTTAATTTGGCACGTGAATGAATTAATAAAGGCATCTCACCGTATCTTTTATTACCACCACAGAAAAGGCCCTCTCTTTTGGAAAACCACTGATATTGGAAAACCACTAATGGCTTAGCATTGTTTAGCTGAACCACCAGTTTTGGTTAACAGATTTCTTCATAACTGGTAGGGGTGGGGCAGAGGTCTTACCCCATATGTCTTTGCACGACATCTGCATTTGGCAGAGGCCAATCTGCTGGTGGTCCCTGGTACCTCGATGATGAGATAGCCTATGCAAGTCCTTGGGTGCAGAGGTGGGATCCAACCAGTTCTCACCACTTCTCTAGAAGTGGTTACTAATTTTTTCTGAGTGCCGAGAAGGGATTACTAAAGCAACCTCCCTGCCCAATAGGGACTGGAGGTACGTGTGTGCGGCGGCGCCACTGTTTGAATCCCACCACCATCGGAACCTGTTATTAAAATTTTTGGATCCCACCACTGGGGTGGGGTGATTATAACCAGAAACACGTTCACATGGCAACTGACAGGTTTTCAGATCTTCCCCTGCACTGGTAGACAGAAGAATGAATGCTGGAAACAGCAAGAGGAAGAAGTTTCTTTTTGGCTTATTACAAAGAAAGCACCCTGTGGTCATCATTCCAGAGTCATTGCATGATCCTTTCTTTAAAGAATAAAGGTTCTAGTTGCCATCACAATCAATAAGCTTGTCAGAGCAGCCTATCTTTTGTAATAATTTAAATGACTGGTAACATACAAGAAGCATTACTAGAGCTTTGTAGCCCACGACAGAGAACCCTTGCAGAGCAAAACTGCCGGTAAGCCAGTCATACAAAGGACGAGATGAATGAGGAGAACGCTCTTGTCAGCCATCTCCATAACAGCTGAATCGGTACAATACATTTTATGACGGAGAAGAATCACAGTAGTAATGACACAGAGGTTTACCACAAGAACAAGTTTGCAATTTGTCCTGGAGATTAAATTATAGCCGTGTAATAAATCCATTTTCTAAGAAAATGGAAACATGTTGCTTAGGACATTAGATTCTCCAAACCGATCGACATTAGTGTTTATATAGAGAGAGGCCGTTTCCGCACGGGCAAATCATGCCGGCCTGAAGCCGGCGTTTCCCCAGAGCGCTTCCCAGCGCTCTTTTTGGGGAAACGCCGGCATGAAGCCGCTGCCGAGCGAACGGCAGCGGCTTCATGCCGCCTCCCCCACCCGGCACTCACCTTGTCCCCGGGCCTCCGGCGCGTCGCCGAGGCCTGGGGACACGCCCCCCCTGCCCTGCGAGGCCCGGGGACAAGCCGGGTCGGCTGGGCACCAGCTCTCCGCGGCGCCGGCTGCCCAGCTGCTTCAAGGACCGTTCATGCGGACGGTCCCAGCGACTTCGGGTCGGCGCGCAATGCGCCGACCTCGCCGTTTCCGCCGCCGTGCGGAAATGGCCTATGCTTTCTAAATACATCTACAAGGGAAAGCATGTTTTACAGCTACCACCATTTTTGAGTCAACCCTTCATTTTGTTTCTCTTGCTGTGGTTTACCTCCAACAACACTTAGCTAACTTGGTAGTAGCTGCACAGTAGGTAGGACATTTCAGTTTCATTTCTTTCTCCCCCATGAGTTATTTTTTATTTAGATAGTAGGTAGGTTATTTAGATAGCAGGTAATTCTCCTCATGTTCATGATAGCTTGGTCAGAAAACTAAATGATGCATAATGTCAGGAAATGTTTTTGTGATCATAAGCATGCACTTAAATTAATACTATCTGTAATGAACCATCCTTGACTTTATATTGACCAATAGACCAATAGACAAGAGATGGTAGATAGGATGAAGGTTATGGGGACCTTAAGGGGAAGTGATGACATCCTCCTAGAATAGGGTGACCATCCGTCCTGCTTTTCGCAGGACACTCATGCTTTTGCGTGACGTGTCCCGCGTCCCGCCGGGCTTTAGCAATGTCCCGCGTCCCGCCGGGCTTTAGCAAGGTTAGGGAATGTGCTCCTGCGGCCTTGGGTGGGGGGGGGGGGGGGTGGGGGGGGGGGGGGGTGGGGGGGGGGGGGGGGGGGGGGGGGGGGGGGGGGGGGGGGGGGGGGGCGGGGGGGTGGGGGTAGGGGGGGGGGGGGGGGGGTGGGGAGGGGGGGGGGCGGGGGGGGGGGGGGGGGGGGGGTTGGGGGCGCGGTGGGGGGGGGGGGGGGGGGGGGGGGGGTGGGGGGGGGGGGTAGGGGGGGGGGGCGGGGCGGGGGGGGGGGGGGGGGGGGGCGGGGGGGTGGTTGCGGGGGGCGCCGGGGGGGGGGGGGGGGGGGGGGTGGGGGGGGGGGGGGGCGGGGGGCGGTGGGGGGGGGGTGGGGGGGGGTGGGTGGGTGGGGGGGGGCGGGGGGGGGGGCGGGGGGGGGGGGGGGGGGGTGGGGGGGGGGGTCCCAGCGTCTTCGGGTCGGCGCGAGAAGCGCCGACCCAGCCGTTTCCGCCACCGTGCGGAAACGGCCAGAGACTGTGCTGCAGCTATCAGAAGTTTGGGTTTTAACGTAAGCTCAGCTCTGGGCTTAGGTTAAAACCCAAACTTCTGATAGCTGCAGCGTAGTCTTTCATAATTAAAAGTGAAGGTTCCTCCCCCTCTCCCCCGTGTTTTAATGCCTACCCTTATAGCATAGTTTTGACTGCACATGTAACCCCCATGCTCAGAATGGGTTGACCCAGAAAGGGGTGGAGACCCAAAGCAGGAGGAGGCTGCAGAGCTCAGCTCATGTAGTTTGGAGGAGACAAGGCTACCAAACTCGGACCTTGGTTGTATAAGCCCTTAGCATCTTGTTAAGGTAACTGCAATATTGTTGGGAACTACTGGGAAGGTAGTTTGTTTTTGCTATGTTGTAAATGTTGGTGTTTATTGTTTCAGGGGTTCTTTTTTTGTGGTTGTAATGGGTGAGAGTTCTTCTGGAAACCTTCATCATGTTGAACCCTGTTCATCAAGCCCTTGGAGTCTTTGGGAGCCAACCCACTTGCAAAGAAGAAATGGACTTGGCATTACAAGACTGTAAATATAAGGACTTGAAAATGCAACCTGAACAGGACCTTGACGTGTGATGTTAAATGTTGATGTTATATGTTATTTGTTAAGAAAGTAAACCATTTTGTTTTTAAAAATTTGTTGTTGCAAACTCATTCCAAGTTCTGCCCCACAGAACCCACAAGCATAGAGGTTACACACACATCTGCAATTTTTTTTTTAAAAAAAGCGAGTTCCATTCACAGAACTTGCAGCATTATGTCTAATTGCAAATGAATTGGGGCCACCTCTACCTGCCGCTACCATAGCCCTGGATTGGGCCTACCTTCCTTCACAGGATTGACAGGACTGAAGTGAATTGTTACCCAGACACAAGCCAACCACAAACAAATCACATGATCTGACTCTATGGGTGACTAAGGCTCATTCGGCACATGCAGAATAATGCACTTTCAAACTGCTTTCAGTGCTCTTTGAAGCTGTGCGGAATAGCAAAATCCACTTGCAAACAGTTGTGAAAGTGGTTTAAAAATGCATTATTTTGCGTGTGCAGAAGGGGCCTAACAGCATCATCCAAGGAGGTGGGGAACTGCCTGTGAGGGTGGCGTGGCACTGGCGGATTTGCTTTGCCTGAGGCATTTCCCCCAGCAGAGGGGCAATTTTGCCATCATGCTGCTGCTGCCCCAAAGCTGGGATGCATCCCAGCACCCCTGCTGCTGGCATAGCAGGGGCAGGTGAGGGGCATGGACAGGGGAGGAGCCAAAGTTAGTCGGCTTCTGCCTGGCTATTAGCCCTGTTACACCAGTGGCCAGGGCTGTTAAGCCCAATCTTGTTGGCAGCAGGGAGACGTTTTCACTTTCCAAGCCTCCCCACACCACCGGGGAGCCTTTATAAGAATGGTAGGGCATCGCGGCTGTTTCACCACAGCCAGCTGCCTGGATGGGGCTGAGTTCCTCAGAATTTTGTTCCATTGTCACTCCTCTTATATAGCAGCCTCTCCTCTGGTTAGCTACTGAATGAACTTTGGGTCTCACCTAGCTGTGCTCTCCACATCTTCTTATGTTCTCCTTGACAGGTTCCTCAACTGTCTCCAGGAACTGTACAGTATAGAAAACGAATGGCCCTGGTATGCTTGGAGATTCAGCTGCAAGTACCCAAAACTGATTTCCATTATTCTAGCAGCTGTGAAATGAGTTCCTATAATCCTGCAAATCACTGCCAAGAAACGGAAGCTGTACCCATGGATCAAGCAAATACAATTCTGAAGACAGCTTGCCTAAATTGTGTGGAGATTTTTAATGTCTGAATTAGTTCACTAATAAATGCAGCAGTCAAACTTCCAAGAATTGGCAGGTTTTCATTAAAAGATACAACATTCACAGCGCTGTAATGAGTACGCCAGATGAGCAGACAACTCTTATATGATCTGGGTATGTACCTTGCCAAAGGAGCGTCAAAATATTTACTTCAAAACAGACTTTTTCTTGCATCCTCTAATCTTTTGCTGCTGGATGCCAAGACTATTCTATCATAAAAGAACTGAAAAGTATTCAGACCTTCAGAATTTCAAAATTCACAGAAATGTTGTTGAAGCATATTTCCAAAAGCAAGATAGAAGGCATTTCATCAGCCAAACGGTACAGCCAAATGGCAGACAAACTCTGGGATGAAATGAAAAACTTTAGAACCATTCAACAGCCTATTCATTTAGGCCCCTTCCGCACACGGAAAATAATGTGTTTTCAAACTGCTTTCACAACTGTTTGCAAGTGGATTTTGCTATTCCGCACAGCTTCAAAGAGCACTGAAAGCAGTTTGAAAGTGCATTATTCTGCATGTGCAGAATGAGCCTTAGTGAGAAAATAAGTACTGCATTGATTCCCCCAAGGAGCTTCGGTGATGTAATGGTGCCCCCATTCTTCATTTTACCTTCACAACAATATAGGTGACTTCCCCACCGCAGAAATAAAACGTCTTCAGGATGTTTTAAAAACTGTTTGGGGGACGAAGTTCACACAGCGCTCTCCCCCAAAACATCTTCAAAATGTTTTATTTCTCTCAACTTGGGTTTTTCAAAAATCTCTAAACTAGCAATCTCCCCACCCCCAAACCTGGGTGGACGATCTTTTCTGCCTGCTGAGCAGGAACAAAAGCAGGCAGGAAATATTTTATTTCTGTCACCAAAACCTCTTACTTTCACTTTTGCCATTTGCGTCCAATATTTTGCGGGTTGTAGCAGAGATTCTCTTAAGGGAAACCCACAGTGGTTTCCCCTGCTTGCAGCTCATCCACTCACGATTTCCATGTAAAAAGTACATGAATAAAGTTTAACTTAATGTATTGTTGAAGGCTTTCACGGCCGGAATCACTTGGGTGCTGTGTGGTTTCCGGGCTGTATGGCCGTGTTCTAGCAGCATTCTCTCCTGACGTTTCGCCTGCATCTGTGGCTGGCATCTTCAGAGGAATTCCAGAGGAATCTGAAGATGCCAGCCACAGATGCAGGTGAAACGTCAGGAGAGAATGCTGCTAGAACACGGCCATACAGCCCGGAAACCACACAGCACCCAAAGTTTAACTTGTCTAGCCATCCCATGCACATGTTGTTTTCCCTTTGTTTTGTTTTCAGGGGAATTCTGTGACACACCCCTGAAAACCAAAAAAAGGAAAACTAACACGTGCAAAGGATTGCTAGGCAAAACAAACTTTGTTGATCTCCCTTTCACATGGAAATCGCACATGGATGAGCTTCAAGCAGAGGAAACCTTCATGAAAAACCTTCATCAAATGGCAGAAACAGGGGAATCTCTGCAGTAGTACACAAAATGGCAGACACAACTCTGAAATTGACCAGAACTCTGTTGGCCAGCAGTGGGGGGGGGGGAGAACCATTTTGCCTGGCAATCCTTGTGTTCTCCATGCTGTGGGAACACAAAAAACCAAAACAGATCTTTTAAAAACATTTGCACGAAGTTTTATTTCTGCTGTGAGGGAAAAACCCAGTGAGGTAGGTTAAGCTAAAAGAGGCTGTCCCAAAATCAGACAGTGATATTCAAGGTGAGCAAGTATTTGAAACTGACTCTTCCCTCAGATCCAGACCAGGGTTTTTGTGCCTGAAACAAATCACGGGTGGGAAGGACTGGACTATATATGTCATATTCTCCTGTACCACCATCAGCCAAGAAGAGGGAGATATCCAAGTTGGTGTTAGACAATCAGTCGATGACACTACACGTATCACCTCCTTCTGCAGTGCTAGTGGCTGGAAGAAGGAAGGAAGGAAAAAAACCCAAATACCTGCCAGCACCTTGAACCTGGGTAGAGTGGAAGCAGTCTGAAAGGTCACAACAGATGCAAACCATAGCCACTGGCTCCTCCCATGCCCCCTTCAAATATTCCAACAAGGTGTGTATGGTGAACCAGGTTTGTATATGGTAAACCACTCCTGGTATCCCTGATGTATCCCAGATGTACGTTAATAACTACAACCAGGCACCTGTGGGGTATGGAGTCACCTGTGAGGTTTCAAAAAGTTACTGCATCTGGAGACTGACTCTATGGTGTCCCATAAGATGGTATGATGTAATGGTTCCTCCATATCTGTGGGTCATGTGGCTGAGATAGGCTTTGGGCCCTTCTTCTTTGCTCCATACCTTTTCTGCATTACTTTGCAAAAAAACAAAACAAATATAAACGTCACATAAACGTCAATATGAATAGCCCTGACTAGGCCAAGCTCATTAGATGTTGGAAGCTAAGCAGGATTGGCCATGATTGAGAAATGTGGATGAGAAACCATCATGCAAAACCAGGGTTAGTACAAAGAGAAAGGCAATGGCAACCCACTCTGCTCTTGCCTTGAAAACCCAATGAAAGGTTGCCATAAGTCAGCTGTGACTTGATTGCACTCAATTATTAATTTGTATATTAATAAATAACCAGTACATGTACCAAGTTGCTAAATATTGAGCAAGACCATCGTTCCATCTAAACTCTCTACTCTGACTTGGCAGTCTTCCAGGATCTCAGACAAAGAAAGGTCATTCCCCAGTGCCTGCTGTTTGAGATCCTTTAACTGAGATCCAGGGATCAAACTGAGATCCAGCAAACCAAACATGTTCCCCATTACTGAGTCACAGATCTTCCACATTCACTGCAATGCAGGTTATCTCTTTAATATAGATATTGAATTGTTCTGGCCACTTACTTCTATACACAGGATAAAGGGGAAATGGATAGATGGACAGGGAAAAGCATAGAAGCCCAAGATCCCTTCTGATCTCACTGAACGTGGAGGTGAAAGGGAAAGGTAATAACCGAGGAAGTGCATAATAGTTGAGGGGAGAGCAGATTTGTTATTCTGGATCTTAAACTTCTGATTGTTGCTACTTTGTCTATTGACAAAGAAAAGCCAATGAACATTTGCAAAAAATGGAAGAAAGTTGATTGCGCATGTCTGCTTCGCGCAGGACTAACAAAACAACTCGGCAGTGAATTTAAGTAGTTTGTTTCACTATGGAATGGAATCGCACCATGCAGCTGAATCAATACATAATAGCTGTAATTGACATTTAAGCTGATGCAACATATCGTCAAATTATTTTTCATTCATGCATGTACTGTTCATTAAATATAGGACAAATCCAATTGTTTCCCAGTTTACAATGGAAATGTAAGTGGGCAGAGTTTTAAAAAAAGGTGTAATAGAGGACTGTGAATATTATTATCAATTCCAATAATGACAGACCTTCTGGTCAAATTATTGAGCCAACTGAGTATGAAATAATTAACAGTCAAAAAGAGAATAAAAACTTTTCAAAAATGGATTTGGGATAATTTATAGACATATGTCATTGCTAACACCTATTACCAACCTGAGATTATGAGTCATCAAGGATTATAAATGTCATTGATTTCAGAACCAATAATTTCAGAGGCTAAGAAGGGCAATAGTTTCTTACACTGATCTACAGCACAGAGATTTATCTTGAGAATTCTCATCTTTGTGTACATTATTTCATTTGCAACTCTGTTTAATGTTAATTTTAGGCACTTTTATAACATTCTAAGGAAAACGCTTATTGCTGTTTGTTGAATTATTACCAATTAAACGTCTCATTGAACATTTTGGTTGGAGTTAGTAACAACAAAACATTCCCCAAACACATGCATTTTTAAGAAATGTTGTCAGCAGGTTTCTTAAATGGAGGACATTTAAAACCAGAAATTGAACAGAATCTTACTGGAGCAGCCCTGATTTAACTGTTCACAAAATGTACCATCAAATATTTTAGATGGAATTAGGATCATATGAAAATTACAGAACAAAAGTGATACTTAAAGTAAAATCTTATTTAAGAGACAAACTAGATGAGACGCTAGAAGATCTGTGATCACTGAATAGCCCTGGAGGGAGTGGGGGAGACAGGCACTCTTCTTATCAGTGTTATCCTAACCGGAATTATACCCTTTTGGATCCATTGAAATCAATAGGATCAGAAGATTCAATTCTGTTTAGGATGGCACTGCTGATGTGTGTTTTTCATGTTCAGAACTCTTAACCATGCACAGGACAGACTATCAGTCAACATCCTTCCCCCCGACATTGCCTCCTCCCCATAGCTGCCATTTACTTTGAAAAAAGAAAGATGAAATCACATATCTTCTAGTATCTCATCTAATTAGGTCTTTAGTCCAATTGTTGGGAAATCACAAGACTGTCACGCTTGTCTGATATGAAGATCAGAAAGGGAGACAGAATTACAGATAATCATTATTATCACACAACACCATTAAAGGACATGGTTCTATCTATAAGTTTAAAAAGATGGGCTATTATAACTATTATAAACTGTAACCCTGTGGTCACAGAGAGGTGTTCCGCACACTACAGTCCCCAAATTACATTTTTTTATAATGGAAGCTAAACACACAAATGCTCTGGTGATTTTTTCAATTCCTCTCTTGCATGCTAGACCTCTGATGCCCTCTAATGCAGGTCCTAAAGATGTCCTGTTACCCAGGGCCAACACTTCACTATTCAGGGGGCATTTTGAATTACAAAAGGGAGGAGGAGGAAGAGGCAGGAGAGTCAAGTCCAGTGGTTGGCAATGCCCTCCATCAAGTGGTGTAGCGCCCACGGGGCGGGGGGTGCAGGACACTCCGGGCGCATCCTGGGGAAGGGGCATGGAGGGGGAATGGCAGGGGAAGTCCAGGGTGGGGTGGGAGCGGGTGCCACAATGGCAGGGGTGCAGGGCACGCACGTGCCCGGGCACAGTTCCCCCTCGCTCTGCCCCTGCCTCCATCCACAGAATCTGGAGAGTGGATCCAAGCCATTGATTTCAGTGAACTTAAGTACACCTAACTCTGTGGGACTCTGGTCCCAATAGAACCTTTTTGACCCTGCTGAAGGTGAAAGACAATTTTAGGACCTTTCTTTTCTCACATATAACCTATGAAGTATTCAATATTCAGGATCAGTCTAGAGAAGATCTAATCAAGGATATCTAGTGCATTTGTTATTACTAAACGATAGGCACAATGCTTCCCCCCAAATTCAGACTGGGTACATATTGTGGGAGAGAATTTTAATTTTTTAACTCTTCTCCTATCTTAGTCAGTGAGACCACAAACAGTCAGTGAGACCACAAAGAGTATTTCCTGCATGTGGGTGCATTAACTGGGTCACTCATGGTTTAGGCCAGTGAATATGGCCAGTGAATCCACTTTCGCTTGTCATCCTGTTTCCCTCATTCTTCATTACGCTGCATATGCTTTTCTGTAAATGAACATTGTTGAGATGAGTGATGTTCTGTATATATCTGCTAATAGAGTACAACAAAGTATCTCAGGCTGAAAGGGGAAAATAATATCTTGGAATCTCATTATATGGTGTGGCGTATATCCATTATACAAAGCATAAGCAAAAGCAATTAGCCTACCAGCATTAGTCCTGATTTAAACACTTTTACTCTAGACACTTTCATTAACCGTGTTGACAGTCACTATCTATTATTCATTTCACCTGCACTCCACCTCGCTCTTAATACACAATCAATTCTCTCAGAGCCACGAGTAAATAACACAAGTCAAGATCTGCAAGCTGGTATCCACAGAGCACAACACAAATGAAACATTTTTAAGGCTGAAATATAAAATGTTTCCTGTTGGAATTCTGCACAGCTTTCAGTTTGAAAATGCATTTTTAATTTTTCCCCTACAACGTTTTATTTCAAAAACGCATTCTAGCATTTCATTTTCCCTGAAACGTTTTCCAAACATTCCCTGATTGCCTATGTCAAAAGCAAGAAATGTTTAATTTTTCCCTCTTTCTTTTGCTGTCTTTTCCACCCCTGTTCTACTCTGATACTTTTGATTTTCCTGCCTCCTGCTATTTTAGAGTGATTCTCTGGCCGCCCGCCATTTTGTGATGTTCCCCAAGCATGTTTTCTCCCCTGGTAGTGAGGTTGTTTGTGATTTTCCTCATCTACATACAGGAATAAACTAATTGTAGACTCCCCATTACAGGAAAGTGCTGTGTTCCTTTTCTTTCTTTTTTTTCTGTGGAGGATTCAATGAATATTTTTTCTGTGGAGGATTCAATGAATATTCAAACCACTGAATCTGACAAGCCACTTTATATGGGGACAAGGCAAATTCTTAAAGTTATTAGTATTATATTCTTATACAAATATATTCTTATTTGAAATAGCATAACTTTTATGTAGGATAAGAAGTGATGATTTGTTTGTATAGCAATCAGGTCTGCTCTAAACAGTCTTGAAAATCTGCCTCCACTTTGTGTGTACACTGACCAATTGAATTAAAGCAGATGGTCAGAAACACTTACATCCAGTTGAAGCACAGGCGACATGAAGAGGCAATCAAAGAGCTGGAAAATCAGCACTGATTTGAAAAATCTTTGCGGATTCAAATCCGCACGTGTATATTAAAAAAAGGGGGAAGGGGAAGCATTTTCTGTGCAGGGAAGCCAAAATGTTTTACATGAGCTGAAATGCTGTCAGAGCATTTTGGTTTGGCACAATACCAGAACAAAAACATGAAAAACATTGTATTGTTGAAGGCTTACACTTGCTAATTGCACCCTTTAAACTTGTTCACCAATGCAAATGGTTCTTTCTCCCACCCTGGACATACATTCCACAGGTATATATACTCCCTTTGCTTTACTACCATCAGATCCTCTGAAGATGCCAGCCACAGATGCAGGCAAAACATCAGGAGAAAATGCTACTGGAACAGCCCGGAAACCCCACAGAATGAAAAACATCCTTTTCAAAAAGTTTGCAAAATGTTCTGCAAATGTTTTAAAGCTTTTGGAGATTTGGATGTTTTTTGTGCAGAATAAGGTGCTGTTTTAATACAGTTAAGCCAAACTGAAACCAATGAGAAGGTGACCCATAGAGCCTAATTTGGAAGCAACACATATTCTCTCTCTCTCTCTCTCTCTCTCTCTCTCTCTCTCTCTCTCTCTCTCTCTCTCTCTCTCTCTCTCTCTCTCTCTGTATGTGTGTGTGTGTGTGTGTGTGTGTGTGAGTGTTCAGTGTGTGTGTGAGATCATCATTGATTTAAATACAGTCTTCTAGAAGTATCCACTCAGAAGAAAACGAATTCAAGATTGGGGATATTGAATAAGACAGCCACAACTGCAGCACAGCATATGTGACTTACAAGCTGTTCCAAAGTAGTGACATTTTGGCTTAAGGATTATTGGTAAATGAAGACATGCAAGTTCAGTTGGTAGGAATTATATGGGTCAAGTAATAGTTGTCTTCAGATTTACTGACTGAAAAATATTCTCTTCTGCCCTTCCAGTGACTCAGATAATAAGAGAAGGTTGCATAGCTAACCAATAAACTATAAATAGACAGAAGCAACAAAGAATCTCAATGAAGAAATTAGTAATCATTGAGTTTCACATCTGTGGCAAATCTAGCATTCCATTTCCAACAGTGAGATGTTCATGATCATGGCATGAAGGTAGAAACCCTCTGTGTCATTTGTATCCAGCGCATAGAACTCTAAACATTGTAGATCCATTTAGCTATCTAGCTTAAGGGACATAGTTGAGCTTGTGATGGAGAGAACATACACATTTATGAATAGGATTCACAAGTAAACTCTCCAGAGAGCTGGCCTTTTGCTGCTAGTTGGACTTCTGGTACTTCAACAAGTTTTGTAGAAAATCTAAACGCTGGAAGGGAATTTCAGCATCCTGAGTGGATTTAAAGATACATGAACAACTCTAGCTTCTGCCTCTTCCACTAAACTGATCTCATATCCATCAGTAATATTACTCTTTGGAAGCCTGTATAAATTATAAACTTGCTTTGTTGCATTTTCCCCACAGAGGGATAGAATTTGTAAGGCTGCAGAACAAAACAGTTGGATTATACGTTTCAGTTTTTTAGCATTTATATTACCTAGAGCCTTTGAGATAAAAAGTCCTTTTGTTCTCTGGAGAAGTCCACACAGTGTAGGTATTTCTGGGAACTTTCCAGCACATAAATCATATTGCGGTCGAAATGCAACACTTGTCCCCCTAGGCTTCAGCGGTGGCTTCTGACTGATTAGAAGATCGGCAGCTGCCGGTTAATTGTAACAGAGGCATTAATATTTATCAGGTTCTGTGAGATGAATCCCTCCAAAACCAGCATTAGGGGTATTAAATCTAATAAAATAAAATAAATAATATACAGGATGCTGTTCCACCCCACAAATACCTTCAGTACAATGAAGCTTACAGAGCTAATGCCTGAACATTACTTTTGAATGAATATCATTTTTTTCTGATTTGGGAAGAAATTTAATCTCATCTAGTTTCAAATGTGTATTTTGGAACATTCCCTTCCAAACCCTGCCCCCCCCCAGTTTCCACCCGCAAAATCTGTAGGAATTTCTCAACCCAGCGATGGCAACCCTAACCACTAAACAGCAAGGGTTGTCTTTCTGGAAGCAAAAGTAGGCTTTCTGTGAATGGCTTCAACAAGTGGGGTGCTGTGTGGTTTCCGGGCTGTATGGTCGTGTTCTAGCAGCATTCTTTCCTGACGTTTTGCCTGCATCTGTGGCTGGCATCTTCAGAGGATCTTCTGATTCTTCTGATCCTCTGAAGATGCCAGCCACAGATGCAGGCGAAACGTCAGGAGAGAATGCTGCTAGAACACGGCCATACAGCCCGGAAACCACACAGCACCCCAGTGATTCCGGCCGTGAAAGCCTTCGACAATGCTTCAACAAGTGTTTTCATTGTTGGTATGGTAAAGTGACGGATTTGAATTGTAAACTGCTTTGGAAGCCAATTTGGCAAATACATTGTGTGTAAATATAATTACTCAGTAAATAAAAAGTGGGCCCCCACTTATATGCATCAACTGACAAATCTGTAGCCAAGTAGTTCAGTTTAATGGTCACTGAAATGTATAATTGTGCTTAAGGTGCAGACTCAAGCACATCTACATCAAAGTTAACTTCTTCACCAATCAGCAATACTCTGAGTTGCATGGCAAGTCTTTTTGAATCTTATAATGCAGCAGCTGCAGCCACAGAAGAACTTTTTTTCTTCTGTAAAGCATGCTGAGGTCAGAAGTCTTGTTTGCAAGTAAATAATCATTTCAGTTCATGTTTTAAATTGCCCAGGTTAGCTCAGTCTTATCCGATCTTGGAAGCTAAGCAGGGTTCTCTCTGGTTAGGCCATGGATGGGAGACTACCAAGGAAGTTGAAGGTCACCAAGCATAAGCAGGCAAGCATAGGCAGGAGCAGCAGTGGTGTAGTGGTTAAGAGCAAGTGTATTCTAATCTGGAGGAACCAGGTTTGATTCCCTGCTCTGCCACTTGAGCTGTGGATGCTTATGTGGGGAATTCACATTAGCCTGTGCACTCCCACACATGCCAGCTGGGTGACCATTTCGGAGCTCTCTCAGCCCCACTCACAGGGAAGGGCAAGGAGATTGTAAGCCCCTTTGAGTCTCCTACAGGAGAGAAAGGGGGGATATAAATCCAAACTCTTCTTCTTTCTCCTCAATGGCAAACCACCTCTGTTTGTCTCTTGCCTTGAAATTTTAGAGTCACCATGAGTCAGCTCTGACTGGATGATACTTTCTGTCACCAATAATTTAAGAACAGTAAAAAGATGCAATGTTTCTATTAACATGGAATAAGGAGTTACATATGTCTGCTCCTTCACAAGCGAATCTAAAAGACCTTTGAGCCTATGTATACACAGCAGGATTTGGAAGCAATAACTTGGAAAGGAAAAGGAGAGAGTTCTAGAAAGAAGATTTTACTGGCTATAAAAGAGTCTAGTCAAAGGCAGAGGCGGACATATTCAACAGTAAGATATGCAAATAGAAGAATTTGGTTTAATATCCTGCTATTCTCAGCCTTAATGAGTCTGAAAGTGGCTTACAAAGCCCTTCCCTTTCTCTCCCCACAACAGCCACCTTGTGAGGTAGGTGGGGCTGAGTTCTGAGAGAACTGTGACTAACCCAAGATCACCCAGCAGGTTTCACGAACAGAAGTGGGGAAACAAACCTAGGCTCATTCTGCACATGCAGAATAATGCACTTTCAATCTGCTTTCAGTGCTCTTTGAAGATGTGCAGAATGGCAAAATCCACTTGCAAACAGTTGTGAAAGTGGTTTGAAAACGCATTATTTTGTGTGCGCGGAAGGGGTTCTAGTTTATTTTTATTTATTTATGTTATTTTTATTAAATTGATATTTCACCAAAGCCTGGCTCAGGGTAAGTTCCACAGTGTAAAGTTCCACAGTGTAAAGAATAAACGGGGGGGGGGGGGGGGTTGGAAAAGAATTCCAGGGGAAGGGAACACAGAAAACATCCTTTCATTGAGTATTCAGCTGTTTCCAATCCAATGGCTTTGATGAGGAGAAATATTTACTGTTAACAACTTATGAGCATGTGACCATTTCCATGGGGTAGACTGGAGGAATGATTTCCCTCAGTCTACCTGGACTATTCAGAGATTGTGATCACCATAGCAACAGCAACTATTATTTCAGCTTTTGATAGCACCTCAGAAACTTTTAAATATCTGAACTCTAGGGAAAAACATCTTGCTGAGGGCTTTTCACTGGACAGGGATCTACTGAAGACATCAACATTTCTATAGGCCAAAGGCCATTCATTCTGAATGGATTCCTTCAGGTGGGGAGCTTTTTCACATCAAGACCATAATTGGGTTCAAACTGAAAATCATACTAACACTACCTTTTATCAGATTTATGACTATTTTTATGAAACCATCTACTCAGCAATATTGACAGCAGAAGAACACGGTAGAGATATTATCAGATCAAAACTGGAATGCATCCTGTTATTTAATGTTAAGTCCTGTTTTCAAAAAAAATTATGACACACAGTTATTAATCACTGGTATTATTTTTACCTTGGTGGCACTGTTTCAATTTAATGGAGAAAGTTGGATGGAACTGAATGTGCCAGAAAATAATGTAAGTGATATGGACATGGTCCAACCAGCATAATGGACTACTCTTGCCATCAAAAAAGGACTGTACTGAATGGTTTTTATGCACAATATTTGGGCCAGTCATTGAATTGTCCCCGGAGCCTGGAAAGGATTTTTGGATTTTCTATAAACAGGAGCAGCATAGCTGTCTCTCCACCTATGCTAATTAACCTCAATGTGAATTTACAGATTCTTTTTCAACCTGCAGTGCAATTGCTACTATAGGATTGATCTGATGTGTGAAAGAATGCCAGCTCTGCCCACTCTGTAATGCTTTCTGGCTCCTTGGGGTGCATACAAATGCTACTGAATGTGTGAGTAGTATTAGAATGATTTCATTTGTAGCTCTGCTGTCCTGGAACATCAAATGCAAACATCTGTGCCAGCTCTTTTTGGTTTTTGCCTCTGTTTCTTGGAGTGCATATATTGGTGGACTGGCAAGAGGGTCCTTCTCTTTCCTCCCAACATCGTATTGCCTTCAGTTGATGAAGGGCTGAAGAGGTGGCTGAAGGGAAATAGGGATGCCAGGCTTTTGGGACAGGGGGTGGTGATGGCCACTAACCTGGATAGCTTTAAAAGGGGCTTGGGCAGATTTATGGTGGAGAAGTTGGTCTATGGCTACCATCCTCGATCCTTGATCCTCCTTGATCTGTGATTGCAAATGCCTTAGCAGACCAGGTGCTCAGGAGCAGCAGCAGCAGCAGAAGGTCCTTGCTTTCACATTCTGCCTGTGAGCTCCCAAAGGCACCTGGTGGGTCACTGCGAGTAGCAGAGTGCTGGACTAGATGGACGCTGGTCTGATCCAGAAGGCTCGTTCTTATGTTCTTATGGGGATCCTCCAGAATTACAGCTTGTTTCCAGACCACAGGGATCAGATCCCCCAGAAAATAGCTACTTTGGATGGTAGATTGTATGGCAACATGTTCAAATGAGCTCCCTATCCATCCCAAAGCTGCAGGAGTCCCACACTCTGGGAACTGCAAACCTTCCACTAGCAGTTAGAGGGGACCTGGGAACCCTAGAAGGAAAGGAGGTGCCACTTCGCTCCTCACAGTCTTATAAATATTGTGATCTCAGCTTCCTTCCCATACATTAAAACATGCACTGGGCTTCCCACAGTGATAGACTACGGCAGCCCACGGAGATACATTCCAAGATTTCTAGCCATGATTGGGTCTGATTCAAAGGTGCTTAACTGAGAAGGCACAGTGCATCTGAAAAGAGCTCAAGAGAAAGGGAGAAGAAACGGCACTACAGCGTTATCAAGCTGCTTTTCAAGCCAATTAGGTGGAAGAGGAGAAAAGGATTCGTTTAATAATTATTCATTATCTCTTTTATTCTTCTTGACCTTTTAAGGATGCTTTGCAACCCAACAGACTACGCTGCCACCACTGGCACATTAAAGACTCCTCTCGCCCTCGTTCCGTGTGCTTACCTCTTTGAAACCCCCAGGAAAATAATGAGCTTTAAAAATATACACACAGCTGAAAGTAACATGTTGACAGCTAAGATGACAAGAAAGGACTTTCATTCATCTAAAATCTGTGCCTTTAAGAGCCACCGTACCCTGGGACACTGTAAGCTTTGAGTTCCTTAATGGCATAAAGCTTAATTTAGCAAAAAACAGTCCAAAAGGGTGACAGGCAATGTCACTGCAGTGCTAGAGGTGGCTATGTGGTGCTTGTGACTTTTTCTCCACACTGCCTGCAAAATATTCCTCAGAAATGATTAATATTTCATATTAGGAAATACATATGATGCCTTAAGACCGTAACTTGTATAGCGTGGTCTTCCTTTGTCACGACAGTCCCCACTGCTGCTATTAGGTGCATTTGTTTTTACCGCTCGCTGCATTTGTTTCCTCTACTTGCAGCTCATCTGATTGCTATTTCTTTGTGAAACATTCAGGAACAAAATTTGTTCCCTGGTGATCACGTGCATGATGACATGCATAAGAGAACGGCAGCCACTCAGAGGCCTGGTCTACCTGGTAGACCTGGTTTCCATGGACTGTCAAAAAACTAAAATGGCCCATGGAGGCCTGGCCTACCCAATGCTTCTAAATGGTAGGTAGGCCAGGCCTCAGAGAGGTTGCGATTCTTATCCATGTCATTGTAGCTAAGGATACAGTTCCCTCAAAAAAAAATATCAAAAGGATTGTCAGGGAAAACTAACTTTATTCATGAACGTTGCACAAGGAAATAGCAATCAGATGCATTGCAAGCAGAGGAAGCTTCCATGGGAAACACGTGCAGCAAATGGTAGAAGCAGGGAATCTCAAGTGGCAGGAAATGGCAAGTTGCTGCGAAAATGAGGTGCAAGTTGCTGTGAAAATGAAAGTGCTCAAGTGGAGGAAGTGGAGGCAGAAGGGGGGTAGAAGGAGGGTAGAAGGCAGGAAAAATTAAAGATGCCTCCTGAGCTGCATTTTGCAAGGCCAAGCAGGCGATGGGTTAAAGACAAATTTTGGGAAAATAGTCCACATTTCAGCAACTTTTAAGTAAGATTCCCTAAGCACCAATTAAACGTCTTGAGGATGTTTTGGGGAAAGAGTTTTCTCAAAATGCTTCTTTTAACATCCCCAAGACATTTTATTTGTGCTATGCAGAATGGACCGCATATAACTTTTTATAACTTCTATGTATACAATAGTGCATTCATCAAGTAGGGTGTTGACAATGTCACTATAAAACATTCATGTTTCCAGAGTACCATAAAATCCAAAGGGGCCCTGTGGAGCATGACTGGATAGAGGTAGGCATGCATGGGCTGGAGAGGGCAGAAGTTCGCAACACAGTGGGAGCTAGGCATGGTCCATTCCCCAAACACTCAGGAGACTCTCTCGTGAATCCTACAGTCTGTTTATTACTATGTCAGCTGCTTATAAACATAGTTGATCAGGACATTCCAGAGAGTTATTCCTCTTTTGCTTGCCTCCTGAGTTCTCTTTACTCTGGCCCAGAAGTCCCCTAAATCTCCTCACTCCTGGGCTGCCTCCCAACTCCTCTGCACTATGAGCTTAAATGCTCTCCCCAGTAATAGGCACCGAGTCTGGTTTCTTCAACCCCAGAGGTATCCCTTCTCCCCTAAGTTCTGCTGAATGAATCAGCAATCCTCTCCCAGCCATTGGTGTCCTTGGCTACACCATGTACCAAGTGAATGTTCTACCTGCCTCACCTCCCACTCTCCCTTGATCCTGTGATGCCCCTTGGACCTGACAGAAAAAAAATATTTATTTATTTATCTATCTACTTGCTTGTATGTCACTTTGTGCATCCAGTCAGTAGATTGTAAATTTAGTGGCATTTGTTCATCATGTAGTTCCCATTCAAAGACTGGAACTGACACTGACATATTGTTGGATTTAGCCAGCCTTTGAACTTATGAAGAAAGGAGAAAGACCATCCACAAAAGATTATGCTGGAGATAATGGTACCTCATGCTCAAAAGTCATGAGGGAAGAAGAAGAAGAAGAGGAGAAGGAGGAGGAGCTTGAATTTATATCCCCCCTTTCTCTCCTGTAAAGAGACCCAAAGGGGCTTACAATCTTCTTTTTCTTCCCCCCTCACAATGCCCTGTGAGGTGGGTGGGGCTGAGAGAGCTCCAAAGAACTGTGACTAGCCCAAGGTTACTCAGCTGGGATGTGTTGGAGTGCACAAGCTAATCTGATTCACCAGATAACCCTCCACAGCTCAAGTGGCAGACCGGAGAATCAAACCCGGTTCTCCAGATTAGAATCCACCACTACACCACGCTGGCTCTCAGAGTAAATTGTGCTAGGCCTATCAGGATCTATCAGGATTTTCCCTTTAAGTGTGTCTCACTGAAACCAGAAATTTGTGAATAACCATACAGGAGGAAAAAAGCATAATGATTTGCTGTTGGTTTTATTTCTTCAGTTCTCAACATGAAGAATTAATTGAGCATTTACACTTGTTGGTTCTTCTCAAAATATAAAGAAAACCAGTTGCGTTGATATATGAAAGGAGACCCAGAACTGGATGATCGGGCAGATGGAGTCCTATTAACACTGGCTGTTAATTGGCCTGTAGAGTTAATATAAGAACAGATTTTCTCCCCCATAGTTTGTACACAGGGAATTTGACTTTCAATTCCCATTGCCGTTAATGAGAATTGTGCATTTAATTTCCTTCGCACTATATTAAAAAAGCTGGTAATGCAAACATGATTGAGTTAAACCTTTGTTGACTCCTGAATGCCTGTGAAAACTTCATAGTAAGTACAATAGAAAGGGGATGAGCAACTGAAGTCACCAAGCAATTATTTGCACACGATAAGGCTAGCAGTCATAGACTGTATAACTTGTGAATGTACTAAGTCTAAAATATATACACTAATAACTCTAGTAACAATATATACACTTACAATTGTAAGAACAATGTGACTTATTGACCCAACAGTAAAAGTTCTTCTACTGGACTTAAATCTAGCTGAGGACTCAGGATCCTGTTTCTCTCTCTTCTGGTTTCTTTCAGCCAAGCATGAAGGTCTCCTATTGCCACACTTTGCCCCTTCCCTGATTTCCTCAAGACTACGTGCTGGAATCTGCCCTGACAATTCTCCTCTTTGGTTACTCACCCCCTTGAGGGTTACATATTATATAGGAATGTGAGGAACATTAGCTCTTAACATGGACACTCCAGTGTTGATTACTGATGTTGTGTACTCGGTGTGATCATTCATGACTCCTGAGTTTTCTAAATTATTTCCCACATTAAACTTTTAAAATTTTGCTCTATCCAAAGTCTTCTTGTATTTCTTCAAAACTTGTACAGGGTCCTTCATTACCTTATCTATTACCCCATGTGTTGTTGCTTGAATAGGCCACTTCATTAAGCCCTGTGAAACACTTCAACCAGCAGCTCCTAGGAATGAGAGAAAGTGGAAGGAGCATTGTCTACCTTATACTCAAGCTACTCTTGTGTGAATTTTGGATTAAAGCAGTGTCCCCTTCATACATACATATATGCTCCTCTAGGTCAGGGGATGTTGAAACTGTAGAACATGCCTTGATCCACTGTCCCCATTATCAAGAGGTCTATACAAGGCTTATTTCTCCTCTAATTAAAAATATCCCTGGCTAGCCTAACTCATTGTTAGTTAAGATGCTTCTGACAGCAAAAAAACCACAGGTCTCATTGCTGACCACTACGTTTTGTGCTGTAGCATTTAAAATTCAGCCCTCTCCGCACACACAAGGCGACTCAGATTTGACTCGTGTCAACAGAAATCGTTACCTGAGCTCGACTCCTCCGTTTCTCCGCACAGCAGCTGACTTGTGTCTCCAGAGCTGAGTTCAGAGGGCGGGATTACCTCCTTGCGTCTTCTGCTTCTCATTCCCAATTGGCTGCTGTTTTATGGCGGGAAACGTGAGTGCACGTCCCTTATTTTGTTTACCGACGTAGGAGCTACGTAGGAGGATTTTTTAAAAGGCGCTTCTCGCTGCTGCCACGAGTCTCCCGTTCTGCACATGGCCAAAAATACTGCACTGTGATTGGCTGGCTGGCAGAGTCGAGGCGAGGGAGATTCCGCACTCTACCGGCTTCGGCTTGAGTGCAACCCGAGTTCACCAGGAAGTTGCACCTCCCAGTCGAGCTCAAAAATTTAACGATGAGAGGGGGGTGAGCCGAGACAGACACAAGTCCAATGCTACGGCTGTGCGGAGTACCCAGGTCGGACCTATGTCGAACTAAGGTCAAATCCTACAGTGTGGAGGGGCCCTTCTCCATTACCCCTTGTTAGGCTAAGATTCAAGTCAAATGTTTTAGAATCTCAGAATGATCACAGGATTATGTCAAGTTTATAAGACGTCCATGTAATTTTTAATCTTGTAACTTGTATCATATAATTTTAATTTTTTTAAATGATCTGTAATTGCTGCTCATTGACTGTAACAACAACGTTTGATTTAATTTGATGTCCACAGTACAGATGATTCTACAATCACACATGGCAACAACACCAGGTTCTGGATACTTTAAATAACTTAGTATTTTTGCACTTGCAATTTTTACTGGTGGAATGCCAACAGGCTTCTGCTTTTGCTAGGCTAATATTAGAATTGGCAGAGTAGCCTGAGCTCATCAGAGTTTGGCTGCCAACTAAGGTTGGTCCTGGTTAGTATGTGGGCGGAAGACCATCAAAGAAGACCAGGGTTGCTATGTAGAGGAAGGCGATGGCAAAAATACCTCTGCTCAACTCTTGATTTGAAGACCTCATGAGGGCCCCCCTAAGTTGGTTGTGACTTGATGGCACTTAATTATCATTACTACAAGAGAGAAAGTATGATCCATTTGCTTTCCATCTGCAAGGAGAAATTTTAGAATTTAGCTAATTATTCTACCCTAATATAGCACTTGAGCAGCTAGCAGTGTGTGGCAGCAGACTGAACTAAAATGTCACACCTATTATTAAGGATTGCTTCACGCACCTCAATATGCAAGTTGGCTCAGTTTTAGCCACGTTTATACAGTCTAAGTGCATTCTATGTATACCATATATTTTTCATATGGCAACAGCAAGGACCATTTGACCCAGGAAAGAAGACATGCCTTGTAAAATTCACCCCTTGAAAAATCTAGATTCAAGCCCATAAAGACCAACAAGATTTTCAAGGGATAAGCTTTCAAGAGTTAAAGCTCTCTGAAGGGACTTGTTGGTCTTTAAGGAGCCCTGTGGTACAGAGAGGTAAGTTGCAGTACTGCAGTCCAAGCTCTACTCATGACGTGAGTTCGATCCTGATGGAAGTCAGTTTCATGTAGCCACCTCAAGATTGACTCAGCTTTCCATCCTTCCGAGTTTAATGGTTACCCAACTTGTTGAGGGCAAAGTGCAAATGACTGGGGAAGGCAATGGAAAACCCTGCCTTACACCAAGTCTGCCTTGTAAATGTCATGATATGTTGTAACCCCATGGGTTAATAATGACCTGGTGCTTGCACCTTTACTTTTATGGTGCTACTGTACTCAAATCTAGCTGTTCTGCTGTAGACTGACACAGCATCTCTCTGAGACCCCCTGAAAAGGGATCCAATACAAAAACAATGCATTAGTAGGCAAAGTGGGAATGTACTGGTGAGAAGCCTGGCAACTTCTGGCATTTCCCCTCTTGAACAGAAAAGCAAAGCAGTCCTGGTCTTCTTTGCTTCTAGTCAGATATGATCAGTCTAGCCCAGGGTGATCTTGCACCACTCCTTATGACCATTCAGTGGCAAAAATGTTTCAGCACCTCTTACAGCTGGCTTCACAACAGAGAGACGGTGTCCAAACCTACAGACCCCAGCCACACAATTCCCTATTCCTCCCTGAAAAGGAAACCACCAGCGTTTACCCAGCAATGGGTGTAGAGATAGTTAAAATATATGCGTGTATATATAATCAACAATTCTTTTAAATGACAGAGTACATTGTGTTGACCTTTATGAATTGTTTATGAAAAAGGGGCTTGCCCTCCCTAGATCTGACCCTGATACATAGTACATTTGTTGTCCCCATATATATTCTCTTCTCTCTCTGTGTGTGTACGTGATACAGTGTTGAGAAACATGCACACAAATAATAAACAAAACCAGCAGCAAAAAGAAGAAGCCGCAAACACTTGCCAAAATATAAATGGTTTCCAATAGACAGAAAATACAGAACATTTGCCAGGCTAAAGGAGCCAAAAAGACCCTCAATTAAAAAAAAATATTAATCCAGTAATTGGAAGTGATGCTCTTTTCCAGTTTAACACATGAGGTTGTTTTGCTAACTTTATACTGCAAGTGCTTTCACCTGGTGCAAGAGACTCTAATGCTGCCATGTTGTATCAGGTAAAAGTATCCTGTGCAGTAGGAACCTTTGGTGACGCTACCTTTGGTGGAACAGGTCTATGGGATCCAAAGGTAGCGTCACTTAGGGCAGATCCAAAGAAAGCAACTACAAGCAGGGGATAGAAGTACACAAATGCTTGGTCACCCCTTCTATCCAGCAATGCCTTGCAATATCATAATATAGCTGAGGAGGGGAAGTTATTGGACCTAATGCAACACTTAACATGGCGAAAACACACTGTATTTGATTTTGTTACTTAGATTTTGCTATATCCAAATACCTGTATAAAGATGAAAGAAAGGTGACGGGAGACATTTCTGGATTTGTAAACATACATTAAATGGCCTGTGGCCCCCTAAGTATTACTGACTATATAGAGACTACAGAGACCCAATGCTCATGATGACTACTATTGTTGAAGCAGCGGATTTCCTCGGAGTAGACCACCTTGCAGGAAGCAATGTAGACAAGAACTGACAGACACACAGTCACCAGTGCAGTTCTATTTATTGCTATCTACTGACAAAGTACTTCGACAGACCACAGGTGTTTTCAGGCACACATGACTCTGCTGTCTGTGCTATCTATATACAAAAGTGGTACCAATCAGGTGCCCTTACCTTATCAGGTTTCGCACACGATACAAGCTGTGCACTCAGTCCTAATCTGCGCACAGCACCTGCTAGAAGGAGGGTCCAGCTGTCATTTAGATTTTGCTCATCTAAACACATATTCTGACAACTATAACATGATAATTAACCTTAGTGTATTGTCGAAGGCTTTCACGGCTGGATTCAACTTGGATTTGTGCTGGAGTTTTCTGGAACATTGTGGCATTAGTCTGGCAGCGAATCTTGTTCCTAACGTTTCACCTGCATATGTGGCTGTCATCTCTCTGTGATACACCTCTGAAGATGCCAGCCACAGATGCAGGCGAAACGTTAGGAACAAGATCCACCAGACCACGGCCACACAGCCCGGACAACTAACTAACCCTAGTGTGATTGAAATGTGAGATCATACGTGCAACCCTCTCTCCCCAAACTTATTCATGTTGAATTCTGCATAGGCATCTATGAAGGAAGGAATCATGAGGGGAAACCACCCTGAGCCTACATAGGGAGGAGTGGTATACAAATCTAATACATTAAATCAATCAAAAATCTCCTTCTTCCCAATACCTGAAGTCAACACATGTTCCCTAATTCTGTTAAGATCTTCTCTTCTTTCCTGTAGGTCAGCTTTTCTGACACACGCAGTTTCAGTTGTCCCACCCTGGCCCTTTCCGCATTGGCCAATTAAACTGTGATAACACCAGTAAAAAACCTGGGTTTTGAAAAGATGTCAGTGTGTCACAGAGTTCTCTATACGTTTAAAATAGGATAGACTTTTGAGATTTTTCACAGATTATATCTAAACTAGCACCCAGAGGCTCATGTGCCTGTTATCTAAATGGAAAGAAGTATTTCACAGCTTTTTTTTTTCCATTCAGACTTTTCAAACCTTAGGTTTATTTCATAGCATTTAAAATAATATATTTTAAAGAAGTAGAGATGGGAATTATTCTCCCACACATAGCATACATTCCCCTTCTGAAAAGAGCACGGTGCCTCTCTGACACAAACTAATCAGCTCTGTTCCAAGGACCTGGGCTAGGAATTCTTCTCTCCCTAGAAGAAAATTCCCTTCCTGGCTAGAGTACTCTCTCTCTTTCCCAGTGCTCTCTTCGTGACAAAACTACAAGACTTTTCGAGACACTAACCATGTTTGCTCTGTCTGGCTCTCAGAGATTAACTCCCACAAATCTTGACTGAAGCTCTCACTCCTCCTAAAACTCCATCCATACCCAGCCTGTCACTCACACACACAGGCTGTTTCCGCACAGCCAGCGAGCGGGGGTGCATCGGTATAAATTATGCCGATGCACCCCCCCGGGGACCGTTCGCACAGATGGTCCCGGTAGGGGCGCAGGAGAAGGCGCAGCCTTTGCACAGGCTGCGCCTTCTGCAACCGGCTTACCTGCTCCTGCTGGCTTCCATTGCATTGTGGAGGCCCCCCTGGCCTCCATCTTCAGAGCCATCACTCTGGCCAGGGGTGTGTGTCCCCTGACCACCACAACACGACAGAAGCCACCAGGAGAAGGTAAGCCAGCTGGGGAAGCAGGAGGGAAACGCCGCCCTTCAGCCACTGCTGTTCTCACGGCAGTGGGTGGAAGGCACCACTTTTGAAAAACCTCGCTTGTGGAGCGAGGTTCAAAAGTTGTGTTTCCGCACCACTTGGGTGGTGTGAGAACAGAGCTGCTGCATTGCAGCAGCACCTGGTATGTGAATGCCTCTCCAGGGACAGCATTTTTGCCGTCCCTGGAGCGCTGTATTCCGTCCATGCAGAAGCCCTAGACCAGTGGTGGCGAACCTTTGGCACTCCAGATGTTATGGACTACAATTCCCATCAGCCCCTACAATTGGCCATGCTGGCAGGGGCTGATGGGAATTGTAGTCCATAACATCTGGAGTGCCAAAGGTTCGCCACCACGGCCCTAGACTCTGTGAGGGATTAACACTTTACATTCTGGCTTTTCTGCCTCTACTGGCTCCTTAGGTCCATCATAGCATTATTCCACTTACATCAGGTATCCATCATTGTCAACATGGCTGTACAGTTTGGCCACAGATCCCTGTCATGTTAATGCTGCCTGGGTAAACTGCTTTAAACATAATGCAGGCATCTCTTTCTGACCTCCACTGTGAATGACCAGAATACTATTTCTACATGAGCAAAATTGTTTTGATTTCAAAGCACTGCAATATTCCACAACACATATGACTTTTACACTCAGGCAAAAACTGTTGGTGGCAATGAAGCCGCATAGCCTACTGATATAGTTTTTGCTGTTCAAATCTATTCAATAAATAAATAATCTTCGAGGGATGAGGAAAAGCCTGAAGATTCTACAAGGCCCAGCAAATGCCTGCCAGATGGTGAACTGAACTCAGATCAGCGGCCTGGAGAGAAATAAGCTTCCCATCGCTATTATCAGCACCCCGCACTACACACGATAATGTTCTAATAAGGTGGCATGGGGGTGGGAATCAACAACATGTTATGAGATTAGGCTCTGAAAACAAATGTTTCGATGGAGTTTAAAGAAATGTGACAAACAATTTTAAACAAATGTTTGATTCATCAAAAACAAACAAACAAAGGACTGTGTCCCCAGCACTTTACTGCAGCAAATCTCTACAATGGAGATCCATTGTGAAAGCCAAATGTTGATACTTGGCAGACAAGAGCCCTGCCTGTGGATGTCCTTTCTGTCTCACTAGCAAGGCTGGAATGAAGCTGATCAACCTCCTACCATCTTTTGTTAATTGTAACTGAATATGAAGCAGAATTGCACTTGGTGTTTTTTTTTCCTGCCAAACAGACAAGGCTTCAAGCAAATGCTGCCTTATCGACAGGGGCGAGCATAAACTTGTGTTTAAGTAGACTATAGATCTGTGACATGCATAAACCTTCATGCAGTATTAAAACACTAATGCTATATTTTGGTTCCCTTAACACACTAAACAACACAATGTCACTTTCCCTGATCATTTTCCTATGAGTGAGAGTGACTGTCTTCTTGGACAGTTTCTGCCTAGCAAAGAAAATAATAATCAAAAATCAAAAGGAGCATTATACAATGTGAACAAAGAATAATCTGAGTGTGTGTTCTGTCTTTGATGCAACCATGCAAAACAGGTATAGGCATTGAGAGTTGTTGGAAAGGAGGGTGGCTCCCTAACCGGTGAGATCCAAGGCAACTGAATAAGATGCAGGCTGGACATTTGTTTCTCCCTTTCCAAAGGTAATTTACAACCTAGGGCAGGGGTCTGCAACCTGCGGCTCTCCAGAAGTTCATGGACTGCAATTCCCATCAGCCCCTGCCAGCATGGCCAATTTGTGAAGATCCCACAAACATCTGGAGAGAGCTGCAGAGTCCTGAACCTAATCCTAAAATTAATACCTATAGAGGCACAGAGGGGCATAGCCAGAGTGTTAAGCTTTTGCCGTGAGCTGAAGGGCAACAGACAAAGGGTTCTTGACCTGTGGCTCTTAATCTGTGGCCCTATGTGCAGTGTATTGCTGGAACCATCTTTGTGGCTTATTAGCTTGAAATTTTACTGGGTCGCCTGTTGGGGAATGTGTGTTTTTGTAAATTGGATTTTTACATGAAGTTCATTTTCTAATCTGCTTTCAGTCCCCAGAGTGACAGAAAAGAGGGAGGATATTCCAAATAAATAAAGACCAAGCCTTGGCTTGGAGGTGGTTGTTTCCGTAGGGATGCCCAAGTTAGAAGAAATGCCCCCACACTGAGTAGAATGTAAAGGAAGGAGGAAACATCCTCCCACTCCCCACTTTGGTGTGGATCTGTCCACTTTTCTAGAAAGAACAAGAACAGGAAATGAGGGCTAGGTTAGTAGCTTTGCCAACCTTCTGGAGATCTCCCACACTTACATCTGATCTCCAAACTACAGAGACCAGTTCCTCTGGAGAAAATGGCTACTTCAGAAGATGGACCTCATGGCCTTGTACCCTGCTGAGGTCCCTTCCTTTCTCAAATTCTTCCTTACCCAGGCTCCACCCCCAAAATCTCCAGGTATTTCCCACTCCAGATCTGGCAATCCTATGGATTAGCCTTCACCTCATACTGAACTGCCACTTTATTATAGAAAGTTAGAAAGGTAGAGACAATAATATGGAGAGGTTTGCCAGCTATAGTTGACAGACCAATGTAGAACTATGTTCCAGAAACAGCTAGGTGATATTAAATTTTATTCATACTCAGGATAGCTAAAGCTTCATTTATTGCTAGTTTATCACAGACAATAAAGACAAGGGTAATACTTGGCCTTTTAAAACATACTTCGTAAGTAAATCTGACCTTTGAAAGGGACTTTTTAGCCAGGCCTGTTACAAAAGCAGGAAAAACATTGGCTTAAGAGTTATTGGAAATCACATTATTACTGTATCATGGCTTGTCTACAGTTACATTTTATCCTTTTCTTTGTAATTTACAGAAACAGAACTTTAATCTGTGTAAATAATGCTTAATGTATGGACAATACTGCTATATACCATATTATTCTGTATTTATGTGAGGTCATATCTCTGGCCCATGTCCTGAAATCTCTTTATATGTTTCAACCTGTCAGACCACTGATTGGTACTGCACACACACTTCTAATCTTGGTATTGCTTAAATTGTTATCCAAGCCCAAGTGCTCTGATTCTTGACCTTAACCACTGCAAAAGATATGAGAAATAAATGGCATCCATACCACAATGACCTCTGGGCCCACAGCCAGAGGTCCCAGCCAACGTTCAGCTCTACAGCTAATAATAGTTAGAAGTAATTTCACAGGTCATAATGACTGACTAAAGTTCCTGCATAACTAAGAGACTTCTGAACTTCAAAGCACTTCAGGTTTTGACACATTGCTTATGCCCAGACCAATATGGTGATAATTGATGTTCAGGAAGGGAACAAGAATTAGATACGCTCACTTAACCAAGAAAATGGTATTTTCCCATTTTTTTAAAAAAATATATCACAGTTTATTTGCATCTTTTCTACCTTCTACATGACCACTGAGTGCATGCATATTGATAAAAGAAAAAGCCTGGAATCACAGCAATGTTGCTGTGGCCCAGTTTGCTCTGGTGTTCGGGCAAAAGCTCAATGATAGAAGCTGTTTTTATCATAGTACCAGACTATCCCACATTACTGGCAATGTGATGACATCACTTCTGGTGCATGCTGCAAATGACATTGCCATGTCAGCTCAACTTTGCTGCCATGTTAAGTTGGTCTTCCCCCCACTGTTACAAAAGGAAATCCTTCTTTACTCAATGTGTGACTAAACTGTGTAATTCACTGCCAGTGGATGTCCAATCTGTTGGCACTCCAGGGCAACTGGTTGGTTGATGCATTATGGACTGAGAGACCACTGGATTGATCCATCAGAACTTTTCTTATGTTCTTAACTAAACTATGATCTTCTGTCCTTAGCCTAACATAGTAAACCCTCCCATGCTGTTAGCTACAAAAGCTAACTGGCAGAAGTTGAAGCATGGCTTCTAAGACACTGATTGTGGGGAGGGGGGTGCACGTGGGAGGGTTTTCTCCATGTTTGCCCCCAGGCCATGGAATAGTTTCCCCATGTGCCTACCCTTTATGGGTTTAGGTCCGTGGTGGCGAACCTTTTGAGCACTCAGAATTGTTACATGGATTGCAGATTCCATCAGCCTCTGCCAGTTAATACCAATTAGCCATTGCTGTCGGGGAGTTGATGGGAAGCTTATCAGTCCATAACATCTGGAGCCGCCATAAGAGACTACCCACCACTGGTTTGAAGGTGAATGGCGAACCTTTTTTTTTTCTTAAAGCGGGCATTTTGAGAAGTTAGCCTTATTGGAACCCCCCTACTCCAAGTGCCGGTCTAGGAAGTACGGGTGGGATGTGGAGATGGGCTGGGATTGGGGGTAATTCTCAGGCTATTTTTATTGTAGTTTTCATCTTTTGTTGATGATGTTTTTATCATGGTTTTTCGTGGTTTTTTTTACTGACGTAAGCCACCTAGAGACAATAGTATGAGGCTCAGTATAAATACTTATAAATAAATAATTAAAAATAAATCTGTCAACTTGTTTATTGATGCTAATCCCCATGCTGGCAGAGAAACACACGAACATTCAAGAGGGGAAAATCTCAGGAATTCTTGCTGTCTGCCCATAAGGATTCCCTGCTTTCATGTTATTTCAAGGGTATTTTCCACATTATATGGTAGCAATGGGTACACATCCAACAGTGTTCTGTATCCTGTTATGATTATCCAGCAAACATACCAGTATGATACATACGCTGGCACACAACTTTTGCAGTGTCATTTGATGTTCTTAGATGTACACCTAAAATGTAACGTGTGAGAGAGGACACTAGACCTGCTTATACATACTGTAGACTTACAAACGTTACAGCCAGTGGTGGAATCCAAACATTTCAGTAACAGGTTCTCATGGTGGTGGGATTCAAACAGTGGCGTAGTGCCAATGGGGCTGGATGGGGCACAACGGGGGCGTGGCTGGGCATTCTGGCGGCGGGGCACTACTGGGCGGGGCTGTGGCAAAGACCACTGTGCTGGTCCTTGGGCGGGAAACGAGTGCACACAGGTGCAGGCTGCCACGCACGCCGGTGCACTTCCTGCTAGACTGCTTCAAGTTCTGCGTGCTACTGCTGAGGGGCAGAGGAGGGGCACAACTAAGGCAAAAATCACATGGCAAAATCACCAATAAGTAGCCCCCTCTCGACACACACAAATAATTAGTAACCTACTCTCGGGAACCTGTGAGAACCTGCTGGATCCCACCTCTGGTTACAGCCATGGGTTCCTTTAAAATCTCTACTCACTAAGAAGAATATGAGACTTTCTTTGGAGACACTGCACGAAGAAAGGCTGAAATCAATCCACTGCTCACACTGAACTGGAAACAGCAATGGGAAATGCAGGCCAACATTATCAAAGTGAAAAGCCTGGACGAAAAAAAATTAATGAGCTTTCTATACCAACTCAGAAATCCAGTTTCTCTAACTCAGCTTTCGGTTATTTTGGGATGACAAAAAAAGAAGAAGAAGAAGCAAGCCTGCATTGCAAAATCAGCACATTCTGTCATATGAATTATTGTCAGAGAGGTTACTATTAATACCAAAAATGATTGCTTGATAATAGACTCTGATATGGCGCTAGTGGAAACTGCTGCTTCTGATTGATTCCTGCTATTACAGAAGGTAGAGGGATAGTTATGTTAATACACTAAAATTATGAAGGTAAAAAATCAGAGAGGGATAGGAAGCATGATTTAAGACGAGATAAGAGGGTATGCATTGGAAAGTCAGCACCCTGTGAAAGATCACATTTAGCGACTTATCACAGGCAATTAACAAGGAATAAACCGATCCAGAAAAGCTCAAGTACACTCAATGGATCATTTCAATTTCAGCCTGTGCAGGTATTAAGCTCTGAATATTACCAATTTAGAGATATAATATTAGCCTTTCAAACAATCTGGTAACTACCCCGGAACATATAAAATGTGACCCTATAATGCTCAACCATGTCTGCTATTATTTTTTCCCCCAAAGCCTTGCTACAATGTGTGTCTCTTATGAGAGAATGTGTGCAGGTTCCTGTTTGGAACACATCCTGAAGCCATGGGCCGATTACCCACTGCTGACTGCTCCCTGCCCTCACCCCACTCTGGTGCGACAAGTCATGCCATGAGTACTCTCGCTTTCCCCACAGAAAGCAAGAAGCACATGCGGGGCAAGAGGAAGTATGTCGGGACAAGAAATCTTGCCCCAACACACCTCCTCTCTTGGCGCGCCACAAAGAGGAAGCATGTCAGGACAAGATTTCTTGCCCCAATGCACTTCTGGTCTCACCACGTGCCAAAGCGTCTGTGAATAATTAGCCATATAATATGCAAGGCATACATGATCACAGCGACATATTGCCTTTATTACGGATTGTTCAGTTTATAGATTTTTCTGAATTAAGACATGCTTTCCAGGGATGCTATGCAGAGGCGTAGCAAGGGGGGAACACGCCTGATGCACTGGTGCATCCTCCGCCCCATCCCACCCCGGAACGCCCCCCGCCGTGCCCCAGAATGCCCTCCCCATGCCCCCACAGGGGCACGCGCCTGATGCATCGTGCACCCCCCATCCCCTTGGAGCTACGCCTCTGATGCTACATGCAGTCTCTTGAAAACCAGCAAAGAATTTGCCAGTATTTAAAGTTATCTTTCAGGAGGGTAGCCGTGTTGGTCTGTAGTAGAACAGTGAGATGTGAGTCCGGAAGAAGCACCTTAGAGACCAACAAGATTTTGGGGGGTATAAGCTGTTGAGAGTCAAATCTCCTTTCAACACATACCTGAGAAATGGAGTTTTGACTCTTGAAAGCTCATAGCAAGAAAATCCTGTTGGTCTCTAAGGTGCTACTGGACTCAAATCTAGGCTTTTAAATATTATCCTGGGACTCAGGGAAGTGGTAAGATACAGCAAAACACATCCGTGGAACTGAGGATAAAATAGACGGGGGCTTGGATCACATACACCAATTTCTACATATCATTCCAATCATGCTGATTAGCTACAGGTAGAGAAAGTTGATAGGGTGAGATACTGCTGACATTAGCACAGATAATAATTTGTAACCACAAAATACAAAACTAGGCAGAAGTAGTTTGATTGCATGAAAATATGGATGATCCCCGAATCTAGGCCTAGATTTTATTACATATTTATTTAATGATTCTCCTAAAGAGTTTGAACAGTTTCTGTGGTGATAGTTAACAAAGATGTACTGATTGCTATATAAAGCAGGACTAATTTAACTGAAAATATGAATATGAGTGATTTTTTTTTTTGTTCAAAGATGCTTTTTTTATTTCTGGCTGTTCCATTGGAGACAGATAAAGTTACATGCACAAGACTCATTAGGAGAAGTTTTCATCCTAGATTTTTGGTGCTCGTGTCAAATGCCGCAAGGGCACTTCAAGATGTTTTCATTATTTAGCGTCCCTCCTGTGAACACCTGGACTACTGTTAAAGCATCTAAAAATATTTAGTTTTTATTTGGCACTACTTGAATGTTCAAAATGCTTATCACACAAACAGCCATGTAAAATAGGCAATTATTATCACTCCCCGCCTCCAACTCCCACCCCAACAGCAGGAGTTGTAGCAGGAATTTTTTTTTAACTTGCCGCCATTCTCTGGCCCCACATGGAGCATAATGCACTTTCAATGCATTTTGAAGCTGGATTTTACTGTGCAGAATAGCAAAATCCACTTGCAAACAATTGTGTAAGTGGACTGGAAGTGCATTATTCTGCATGCGTGGAAGGGGCTTCTGTGCTGGTACATACCCAAAATTAAGAATGTGCAACGTCAAGAATTGTGATAATTAGGGCTACCGTTTGTCATTTCTGGGTTGTACCTGGAAGTGACATAGTGATGTTGGTGACACCTTCAACATCTCATGCTCCCCATGTCCCCACCCTAACCCTCCTCCTGACTCTGGCAACCCTACATATTGCTGATGGGACCTGATGACTGATGAAAAACAGTGACATGCATTCTGCATCTCCATGTACAAAACTCTTGAGTTTTCCTGCATTTCTGCAGACAACACCAACTCCAGGGTTACCCAACTTATACAGAGCAATAGTTGTGGGGGTGAAAGATGGAGTAAGAAACAGAAACTGAGGGAAATCATGGCTGCTTCCTCTACAGAAAGCACATCTCCAAAGACAAGAAGTGTCAATTCTTTATTTGATTTATTTAAAACATTCTTTTGCAAAAAATAGTTATCAGTAAAAAAAACGTTCTTATGAGGGCTTTCCATCCCACATAGGGTCTCCCAAGATAGTGATCAATCAAAAACATTAAAAACCAACTTACACACACACACACACACACACACACACACACACACACACACACACACACACACACACACACACACACACACACAGAGATATGTGTACATTTTTCAATTCTTTTTCATTTTTAAAAAATATACATATATAGACCCCCTGACATAGATAGCCCAGACTAGCCCACATCTTCTCAGATCTCAGGAGCTGAGCAGGATTGACTTTGGTCAGTATTTGGATGAGAGACCATCAAAACATACTAGCGTTGCAACACGGAGTCAGGCAATGGCAACCCACCTCTGAACCTCTCTTGTTTTGAAAACCCCACCAGTCAGCTTGACCTCTCTCTGGTTGTCTGTCTGGTTTTGAAAAACAAGCAATGCAATAAAAACAAACAAGAAAAAGAGTTAAAACAGAAAAGTCTTCACCCAAAACAAAACAGACAAGTCTTCACCCATGATCACTGGTGGAAGGCAATGACAAAGGGGGTCAATTTCATCCCCTTGCCTCCCCATTAATTAACATTACTGTTCCTCCACACAGATCCCACAACACCAAGAATGATCTTTCTAGGGTTTGCAGGAATAGATAGAAAAAACATGGGGAAAATTCATGCATGAAGGGTTAGACATAATTCTAGTATGTGCCTAAGGCCGTACATTGTGTTCACAGTTGAAATAAGACTTGAAGAAGACACTTCCAGTTTGTGGTCTTAGCCATGACAAATTGCAAGCTCCATCAAACCCAGCTTAGCCTTATTTATGCTAACCAACATATTTATTGATATGTGGACTCTGGATTGCACTATGCATGTGGTCTGTGCAAGTAAACACAGGACATCTGTAACTACCTTTTCAGACATCTTTCTCTGAGGTTTTATTATTGTTACTAGTTGAAGCTGTAGCACCTCACACTTCCCCCTTTTTACACTAAACGCCCCCAACAAAATATGCATTAACATCTACTATTAAGTTACAAATCAAAGCATCTTGTCACTGAAATTTAATAGCCTGACATTTACCCTCTTATACTGATAACTATGTTTAATAAAACATCCATGGCTTTTTTTTTTACTGCAAAGTTATTGCTTTACACTAGGGGCTCTAAATGCAGTTTTAAATATTAACAAGGTTTTCATTAAGATGCAGAAACATGGGTGGAGAAGCTAATGGCAACAGCTGTACTGTATCTCCTCCTGTTTTGAGTATAAGTATGAATTAAATCCTTCATTAACATTGCATACAGAAAGAGCTTTTTGCCTCAGTTTTGATGCAGATGATGTCTTATTTATACAATTATTATTTCATCAGTATTTCCTCTATTTACAAAGCTGAAAGTTGAAGGAGCAGGTACTTCTTTATTATGACTTCATACTGCAATATATTCTATCATCTTTAACTTGTTAGACACTTTATAACACCCAGTGGGGAGTTTAGATGAACAGCTGAAGTAGTGAAGGTACAAATGGTGCAACCCTAAGCAGAGGAACATACTTCTGATCCCATTGACTTCATTTGACTTACAATGGGCATACTCTGCATAGGAAGGTACTCTTAGTGGCCATAAGTATCTGTGGTCCTTTTCACACAGGCTCGTGAGCAGGGGTGCACCGGCATACTTGCAGCCAGTGCACCCTCCTGGGCCGTTCGCATATTGTCCTGCGAATAGCCCCGGTGCCCCAGTGGCCCACGGGGCCGCCTTTGCACAGGGCTAGTTGCTTTCCCCCCTCTTACCTCCACTTGGCTGCCAGCCCCGGTGGCCATGGCAACGCCTCTGAGGCCAGAGGCCAGGAGGCATGTCCCCTGGCCTCTGTAGAGGATGGCAGCCGAGAGAAGGTAAGAGGCAGAATAAAAGTGCCATGGGGAAAATGTTGCCTTCCACCCGGTGCCGTTCACTTGGCTTCACTACATCAGTCACTGTATTAGGTACTTCTCTGTCTCTATTCTCATCTTTTCTCTCTCTCTCTCTCACACACACACACATCACACACACAGCCTATTATCAAAACATCAGCAAGGATCCCAACTGAAATCATCATTTTATATTTTATTTTATTAATACATTTACTCCGCACATTTCCTTATGGCTCCAAGAGGCACAAATCACAGTTCAAAAATTACACTGCAAAACAAATAGAATAAAACCTGGTACCCCTCTCTCCTTAAAAGATGACTGCAATTTACATGCCATTAAAAGCTCTGTCAAACACCATACCCTTGCAGCGCCCCAATGGCCACAATCCACTGGACTGAATTCCAGAGTGAGTTATAGTGCAATCCTAAACAGAGTTATAACTTAAAGTCATTATAGTTTAGACGGGTACAACTCTGCTTAGTATTGTCCTGTTAATTTGCTCCATAATGGCCTTAATGGTGCTCAGCTATTTTCTGAATTGACTCTAACTGACATAACAGACCAGTTCTGATAGAAGTTTTAGCAAAGACTGACCACCGACATTCTGGTCTTCAGATACACTGTTGAATTTTCTGTCTTGTTATAAAACAATTCTTTTGGGGGGCAGGGGAGATTTATCCAGTTTCTAGTTTGTGAAAGCCTCTACAAATTTTCTTCCACCCTGTCAAAATAAGGAATAGTCCTTGCTGGCTTTAAAATTTCCCCAGTCCTCTTTATTTATTTGAAGGATAGCCTTTTGTACCACTTGTGCCATTGCAAAAACAAAGAAATGCTTGGGATAAATAAACTCCCTCCCTATTCCCTCAATCATCATCAAAACACATCATTTTCACAGTATTGTGAAAGTTCTGTTCATAGGTTGGTACTCCGATTGCCGAAACAATGAATTAGCTGAAAATACCATTTGGCATATTAAACACTATGGTACTGTACTGTACTGTACTCTCAGCTCCATTTGTGAGTGTAGTGGTTAAGAGCAGGTGGATTCTAATTGGGAGAACCAGGTTTGATTCCCCACTCCTCCACCTGAGTGGCAGAGACTTATCTGGTGAACCAGGTGTGTTTCTGTACTCCTACATTCCTACTGGGTGACCTTGGGCCAGTCACAGTTCTTTGGAACTCTCTCAGCCCCACCTACCTCACAAGGTGTCTGTTGTGGGTAGAGGAAGGGAAAGGAGCTCACAAGCCACCTTGAACTAGAAACCAAATTATGTAAAAAAAATTTTTTAAAGCATCTTAAAGCTATATTGACCATTTGTTGGTTAAGAACGAAGACGTTGAATTAAACTAGGAGAGAATGTTGAACAATCAACTATCCTTTGCAATCCATTCTCTTTTCCTTCTTCTTAGCTAAAGACAACCAGATCTACAACATATCCTCCAGCTGCACATATTTAACAGGCACGGCTCCCATTTTCTCATGATTTGTACCAGGTACAAGCACACAGTAAATCTTTAGCTAATCTTGGCTTGCTTACCAGCTGTATTGATTCAATTCAAACTCTGTCTTTTTGAATTACCAGTGGAGCCTAAATGCTAAAAAACTACACACCATTAATAAAAAACAAAGGACTGATGCTATAAAACCATTAAGCTGTGCAATTAAACATCTACACAATAGTAACTGTTCCATTTGCCAACAGCGTTCTATATGTAGATGTGCATAGGGAGTAGTATTCATGGATCTCTTCTTCCCCCACTTAACTCGGCATTCCTTATGAGAGAGGGAAAGATTCCTTATGAGAGAGGGAAAGAAGATATTCTGGCTATGCCTTTCCTTTTCAGCAGGGGGTGCAAAGACTACAGAGCCCTTCGCTATACCCTGTTCAACATAAACATCCAAGGAGATTTGTAAATCAATCCACCACTTCTCTCTGGACCTTCTTTGTAGTGGAGTGTTCCACTGTGATCCTAGTGCCTACCTATACTTACATCTTTATGTTGGAAGGAGTATAGTTCTGTTATTTTCCGCCCTCCAAATGAAAAAAAATATACAGTTGGGGGTTGGCTGATGAGTGGGTCCCAAGGTTCTATGAACTTGTCTGAGTATGAGGAGTATATGGGGAGGAGAGGGAATTGCAGAGTGGAGGAATAAGCCATATGTGGCCGGGGGGAGGGGGGGTGTCATAGGCTGTCAGAAATGAATGGCTATGAAGTAGCAGGAAACAACCCCCATAACTATCCTTTTCCCCTCACACAACTCATAAGACAAGAAAGACAACACCCCCCCCCCCCCCAAATTAGGCAAAGTTCAGACCTGCAGCTTTCGAGTTTAGGCTCAACTGAGGCAGAGATGAACTAGCATTCCCCAGAAGCATTCTGGCTCTCAGCTTAAATGAATTAAGAAAACAACAACTTTGGGAATAACTAGTAAAGCAGTTATAAAAATATAGAGATGTATCATCATGACAGTACTACATAATAATAACACAACAACAACAATAATAGTACATGCCCCTCAAAGTTTAAATTATTTCTGTGAATGCACATTTTACGCATTTTAATATTTTGTATTAAATACTGAATTATTAGTTCTGTGTCCATCCACAGTTGGTAAATATGATATAAAAATAGAAAACTGTGAAAATATCCACACAACTAATTAAAGGAGCAGAAGGAAGAAGTCAAGGAGTCGAGGTTATACTGACTGCATTTTTCTTATGCTGCTTATGCTGTAAAAAACAGATAAAAGAAAATCTGTGCATTTAAATAGTAACTTATTATTTGATCATAGCAAAAAACAAACATAGAAGACTTCTTTATTTTACATTTGGATCACAAGGGTGAAGTCCAGTTGTTCTGACTACATTAAACCGGAACATTTTTTCTGTGTATGAAAGACTGAGATGGACAGAAAAAAAACACACTCCATTTTCATGTCTGCCTGTCTGCTCTCCCAAAGAAAACAGCCCTCATTTAAGTCAGCCTCCAGGTGAAGCATAGAGTTCTGCTGAAATCACAACTTATCTCCAGAGATCTCCAGAGATCAGTGCCCTGGAGAAAATGGCGCTCCAGCAGGCAAACTCTATGGTATGCCATAGATCCTAGGTGAAATCCATTCCCAAATTTCTGACTCCACAGGCACTACCCCAAAATCTCCAGATATTTCCCTGGCAGGAGCTGGCAAACAACTGGCTCATGTTGGCTCGTGAGTCTTCCCAGCATGGTGTTGTAGTTAAGAGCTGTGAACTATAATCTGGAAAACCAGGTTTGATTCCCCTCTCCTCCACATGAAGTCTGTGGGGTAACCTTCGGCTAGTCACAGTTCTCTCAGAACTTTCTCAGCCCCACCTACCTCACAAGGTGTCTGTTGTGCGGAGAGGAAGGGAAAAGAGATTGTAAATCCCTTTGAGACTCCATATAGCTGAGAAAAGTGGCATATAAATCCAAATTCCTCCTTCTCTTCTTCTAATAAAAATGTAAGTTGGTGTTTGTCCCAACTTAAAAGGAAAAATGTTTCTCTTGGATGGCTTTACTGTGGATAATATGCATTTCTGCTGGAAAAGGAATAGAACAGGCAAAAGAGGAAGGAAAGAGTGAGAGCTCTTCAAATCCCAAGCAATGGTACAAAAAGAGAGCTCCCCTAGAAACCCGAGGGAGGTAGGAGAGATAGGAAGCAGACGTGCTGCCTATTTATGAGAAGATTATAATGCTCCCTTAGGGATGAGTGACCATTTCCAATTTCATTTCTTTTTGTATCTGACTGCACTGTCAATTGTGTATACATACTGTCCTGCTTTTATACAGAGTCTATACAGTATATATGCAACATACTAATAATCCTAACTCACAGATGCATCAATGCATACATTTACCAAAAACGCAAAAAAAAATCAAAATCACAAGAGAGACACAAAAAATCAAAATAAGGGTGACAGAATCAAAATATCTATTCTTCCCAGGCACTGAATTCCGCCAGCCTTTTCCGCATAAGTTCTACTGAAGAGCTAAACAAGTAAAACAAACAGCTTGTGTGTTCAGCTGTAAAATACTTTTTCGGTACAGATATTAATTAATAAGGACTCTTATAATGAAACTTTCGCTATGCTCCTGTTCTAGAAAGCACACTGTGTGGCATTACAGTTTCCTATTCTTTTTTTTTCTGATCTTCTAGGAAGTATAGGCCTCTACTTGCTGAAGCAAGTGCTATAATTGTTACAGAAGTCCCACATGGTAGCTCAGTTTGTGGAGGGTTGATCTGTTAAAAGCAAAGGTGGAAAACTGCAGAACGGAAAATGCGAGCCTACAAAAAGTAGCTGTCCAACGGACAACTGGGATGTTTTTAAACGGAAAGCTTTCAGGAAATAATCACTTCTTGCTTTCTCTCGTGTCATCAGTTTGTCTCTCCATCTATCTAATATGTCCATAGGGTAAATACTGCGCCATTATTTAGTTGTGCGTTACTGGGTTCTTTTTGCTGGCAATGCATCAAGAAGAAAAACAAAAACAGAAGCCAATAAAAAGAAAAAAACACTTTTATCAGCTAGCTTGAGCATTTAAAAAAAACATGCATAGTTCTGTATCACGTCAAGTTGCAAAAGAATTAAAGTGTACTGGCAGGCCAAGAATAGGGTTGATTGGGAGCTGAGGTGCCTTCACAAGTTCATGCTGGGAATCTCCAGTGAGCACAATGCATCTCTAATGCGAATCAATACAGGCAGCTTCAAGATGGCCCTTGTAAAAGAAAATGCAATCAAACGACCACTCCAAGAGAGCAATGGTAATTCTACTGCCTGAGAAAGTCATCATATTCTTGTATCATAGGAACTAGCCAGGAAAAAAATAATAATTCATTCAATGCCTGTGGCTCAGTAGAACTTAGAAAGAGATTTAAAGAGTGTTTTTTATTTTTATTTTTTTTAAAAAAGAAAAGTACTTCCTAAAGAAAGGTTATTTATTTTGGCTGAATGTACCAAGGTCAGCACCAAACAGCTCTCTAAGCGTCCATATTGCATTATCAATATTTTCACAAGGAAGAAGCGATGATCTTCCTGTTTGCCCATTCGATTAAACACAGAGTGAAATATTAACACATAGAAATGTTTGAAAAACAAGAGGGACTGAAGTGGAACTCCCCAAAACATTTTAAACCTTTTACTCGTAAAAGGACACCTAAATACATTTATGGCAGTTATAGTTCACCTTTGGGATGGAATTGCCAATTTACAGGTTCTGCCTGCAGATCTCCAGGTATTACAAATAATCCCCAGTTGACAGAGATCATCTTGGAGAAAATTGCTGCATTGAAGGGTAACCCCTATGGCAGTGGTGGCGAACCTTTGGCACTCCAGATGTTATGAACTACAATTCCCATCAGCCCCTGCCAGCATTACCAATTGGCCATGCTAGCAGGGGCTGATGGGAATTGTAGTCCATAACATCTGGAGTGCCAAAGGTTTGCCACCACGGCCCTATGGCATTATATACCAATGAGGTTTCTCCCTTCTCCAAACCCTGTCTTCCCCAGCCTTCACCTCAAAATCTCCAGGTATTTCCCAACCCAGAGCTAGCAACCTTACTTCGGGAACACACAAGCCATGTGGAAATTACTGAAAGCCATCAGGATGTGAATCAGGAAAGACCTGTGACATTAATTGACTACATCCAAATGCTAATCTTCTTTCTGAACTGGTTTCCTGCACGTGAAGGGTCAGTTTTGTCACTGTCTCTTCCAAAGGTCACGATTTTGAGTGTCTTCTGGGGTAAGGTTCTTTGCCTGCAGGTCTTCATTGATTATGTCCATCCACTGTTTTTTGGGTCTTCCCCGTGGACGGCATCCACCAGGTTCAGGGTGCAGGGCTGTCTTTGCTACGGATGTTTCCTTATGGTGCATTACATGGCCATACCACCTTAGCCATGTCTGCCTCATGTACTGGTCAATTGGTGTTATTTTAAGTATTTGCCATATGTCATAATTCGGCACATGGTCGAACTGCATCAGGTTTAGTATCCATCGTAGCATCCTCATTTCCATGACATGACGGCCTTGTTCATGTTTTCTTGTTGCTGACCAGCATTCATCTCCATACAGTGCTACTGGGCATTTTGTAGATTTTGGCCTTGAGGTTTTCAGGCATTTTCTTGTCACACAAGATGCCAGTGGTTTGCCGCCATTTAAGCCACGCAGTATTGACTCGTGACCGGGCATCTGTCAATGTGCTTCCATCAGCTGAAACCAGCATTCAAGGCATTTGAATTCAGTGACTTTGTTTATTTTCTGGCTGCTGATTTCGATTGTTCCATCTGTTTGGGGGCCACATTTGAGGAATTCAGTTTTTGGAATGTTCAGACGTAATCCATATTCTAGAGCCGATTTCGTTCTATTGAGGGCAACTGTTGCTTGTGAAGCGCTCTCTGGCGGTCTTTTGTCGCAAGTATGATATCTATCAGCATTGCCGAAGTGTCTCCTGTGGCAAAAAGCCGTCTGCAAGTCAGCGGTAAGAGTATCCATGCAGAGTATAAACAGCAATGGTAATAGGGCGGAGCTTTGATGTATGCCGACACTGATATTAAAAGGTGGGGAGATTCCTGCTGGACACCGCACCATGCTTGTTGCTTTGCTATATAGCAGCGGTTCTCAACCTGTGGGTCGGGACCCCTTTGGGGGTCGAACGATCCTTTCACAGGGGTCGCCTAAGACTCTCTGCATCAGTGTTCTCCATCTGTAAAATGGATAAATGTTTGGGTTGGGGGTCACCACAACATGAGGAACTGTATTAAAGGGTCACACCATTAGGAAGATTGAGAACCACTGCTATATAGCAGTGGCTGCTATATAGCATTTGCGTCCATTGCACATATTCTTCTGGGATTCCATGTGTTCGAAGTGCATGCCATATGAGAGTATGAGGGACCCTATCGAAGATCCAAATGCTAATATTATCCACATATATACCACAACAGTGTGGGATAGTGTCACTATCCACAGGGATAGCAGAATGTCTAAAAGGGGGGGGAAACAAAAGTATCTAGAAGAAGTTGTGAAATATGCTTGTAGAATGAAGTGATGACCAACAGAGTGGGAAATAAACATCAACAAAAGAAAATGAAACATTGAAACAAACAGCAATTCTCCACGGTCCAAAAGGATAATGAGAGCTTTAAGCAGAAAAGAGTAGACTAGATGATCTTGAAGGATATGAACACCAGGTGTAGGGAAAGACTATTCTTGTGCCTGAGTCTCTGAATATCAGACTGCTGGAGCAGCCGATACTGAGCTACACCAATGGCTGGATTCATATTAGTATAACAAAGGTTTGTGTGACAATGGCCAGATCTGCATTTTCAAGGAAAGGGAACAGCTGGCTCACCAAGTTAAGCCAGTGCTTTTGGTGACAGCTGACCATCCAGAAGGAATGTTAGATCCAGCATCATTTCTAAGTTGTATCCCAGGTGATTCTTAAAGCTGAATGCAAGCCAATCTAAAGCACATTGTACAGAACACATCTTCTACATACAGAAAACCCAGATTTAGTCCCTGATATCTCTAGCATTAGGGTATCTGTTCCATTTTGATCTCAGCTACCCAGGAGTTCAAGGCAGCTTGTATGATTTTCTAGTTGATTAATGTAACAATTTCTATAGGTAGAGCAGGCTGGAAGTGAATGGCTGTACCATGAATCTAACTCAGAGTTTCTAAGCTCAGATCAAAGTTTTGGCCTTGATCTTTAAAGCAGTACATGGTTTGCGGGATGGATTTCATAATCCATGCCTTCGCTCACAAACCTTGCTGTATTTTTGAGAACCCCTGATCTGCTTCCCAGTCCTGTCTTAGTTACAGTATGTGAACATTCAAGACAGGGTCCTCTCAGTAGCAACTTCAGTCTATTCTACCCTCTTTCAAATGCCTGGTTAGGACTTTGTTGTTCTGCTATATTATTGGCTTAGGCAATCATTGATCCATGGTTAAAAGTGAAGGTTGGCTGGGTTTAGTTAAGCTTGGATTATTTCCTGCCTCATTCTTTCTGTTTCTGTTCTACATCAAATACATTCCTACATTACATCTGGCATTACTCTGGGTTGGAAAATCCCTGGAGATTTTGGAGGTGGAGCGTGGGGAGGGCAGGGTTTGGAGAGGGGAGGGACTTCAGCATGGTAAAATGTCACACAGTCCACCCTCCAACACAACCCCTTTCTCCAGGGGCACTGATCTCTGTAGTGTGGGGATCAAATGTAAAAGTGGGAGATCTCCAGGCCCTTCCTGGAGGATGGTAATCACAACTGTAATACTAGTCAAAGCTTAATTCAGTCTCCTAACTTGATTAGAACCCATGGACGATCAAAGAAAACAAGTGAAGAACTTTTTTGTATGTGACATCATTGCTCTGGAATGAATTTTATCATTACATTTTCATATGACAGTAGAAGAGGATGAATATTTAAGACAGACAAAATACTGACAATTCAGTAGTAATTTCAGCAGCAGCTTCTTCCCATTTTCCACATTTTTTTCTTTTGCATCAGTAAATGGAAATAATCAACTGAAGCTTTTGCAAAATGCCCAGATTTTAAACCAAAACCAGGCAGAAATCCACTATATCTGAACTGAAGGTAAAACACAACACACGGCAGCAAGAAGGTTACATCACAGTGAATAATTCAGCCTGTCCAATCAAAAAATCAATGCAGTATTCCACAGGAGGAAACACAACTATGAATCCAACAAATCTGCTATTATTCACCTGCCAAGGGTAAAAACAGGGCAGCAGCGGAGGGCGGGGAGGTAAGCAAAGCAGATATGCGAAACGTGGGGGTGACCTCGAGTACAGAAACAAGTATAATCAGACTGATTGACTCATTACCATAATCAGATAACTCTTTGAAGAAGAGGACATATTTTATTAATCTCAGCTGTTCATCCCAGAAGAGGTGATCAAAACTCTGCCAGGAAGCGGATAAGGACTTTGACTAGGGAAATCTGCACTGCATTCTCTGTTCAGCCACAACGTTACGCTAACAGCTTTGGGGAGGCGCTCTTTTTTTTGCTTACCTACCGCAGAGGATTGTTGTAAGAATAAGGGATGACATGTGCACTACCCTGAATCCTGGCGGCAGGTGGCTGGATTCAGGGGGGAGAGGCTCAGAGAAAGAAGCAGATGAACTCGTAATGAAATTTCGACAGTTTGCCGTGTGCGAAGTCTGATTTGTGGAATATGTTCGAGGAAATCAATGGGGTTTGGCTTGAATCTTGAACTTTGCATGGCACTGTATTGCCTCTAATTTAAAAGGTATAAATTTAGCAGATATAAATTTCAAAAGATATAAATCCAGGCATTCAAGTAATGGACTTATAGCAGTGTGGTGATCACAATGCACCCATGGGAGTTAATTTAAGACTCAATATATTTTTTTCTGTCACTTATGATCATGCCTAATCTGGGAGTGAACAAAGAAAGGCTCTACAGTGTTAATCATTATGGGCACTTTCATACACACAGATAAAGCACTTTCAACGCACTTTGCTACTGGATTTTACTGCATTGCATGCAAAGAGTTGATCGAAAGTGCATTGTGGTCCTTCTGTGAAAGCACCCGCAACTGCTGAAGTCACTGTGGAATCCCTAAAATGGCGCAGAAGAGCCAGTTATGTCATACTGATCGTGGAGGTGACCCTGAAAACAGCATCTCTGTGTTAAAATTCTCACCATTCTTACCACAGTGGCACTGACAGCCATTGTCAGGGCCAGAACTCTCACAACAAGACGAAATACTGGTGAATGTAGCATAGAACTAATCATCTGACCTCACCTGATTCAAATCTCATCCTTGCAATGAATTCACTCAAAAAACCCCACCAAGCTCTCAGTCTCTTCATGTGTAGGTTGGCCATAATCAGAGGTGGGATCCAGCAGGTTCTCACAGGTTCCCGAGAGTAGGTTACTAATTATTTGTGTGTGCCGAAAGGGGGTTACTAATTGGTGATTTTGCCACATGATTTTTGCCTTAGTTACATCCCTCCTCTCAGCAGTAGCGCGCAGAACTTGAAGCAGTTCAGTGAAACGGAGGCACGGTCGTATACGCCTGGCAGCCTGCGCCTGCGTATCTCGCTTTCCCACCCAAGCGACCAACTCACAAAGTGGCTGCGCCCTGCCACAGCCCTCAGCCTGGAAATTTGCCTGGCCACGCCCCCATCATGCCCCGCCCAGCCCCATTGGCACTACGCCATAGTTTGAAACCCACCACCATGGGAACCTGTTACTAAAATTTTTGAATTCCACCACTGGCCATAATATTATCTACTTTAGAAGAATGAAACTGGATTTGTTGATTTAATGTATTGTGAAGATTTCTAAATATTTAAGGGAGGGAAGGAGGCATGGTATAACCTGACCTCATCAGGTCTTTGAAGCTAAGCAGGGTTGGTAATAGGGTGGGGGATTATCAAGGGCTCTGAAGAGAAAGGCAATGGCAAACCACATCTGCTTCTCATTTGCCTTGAATGCCCTTTGCTGGGGTTGCCATAGTTGGTTGCAACTTGACAGCATGGCATTCTCAGCTCCAAAGGTTGGGTGGAAGCCGAATACCATTGACTCTACCCCCAGGAATGCCATGGCCCACTTCCCCTCCCCTGTAAACTCCAGCATCTGTTTGGATGTCAGCATAGCTCTGCGGAGGTGCCCATGTCCAGGTTTCACCACTGCAGAGCTGTGGGATGCCCTGACACTGCCATCTTTACCCTCCCTGCCAGCAGGGAAGACCCTCAAGCTGGCAGAAGGGCAAACACATCAGAGTGGGCTTGCACTGCATCCGAAAGTTGATTCATGCCCCTCCCCGATTGGGCCGTGTTATTAGCAAAAACCATGACCTACCAGGACACTGTTCATGTCACTCTACTGCTTAAACAGCAATGCTGATTTTTAAAAAGTGAAAATATTTGCGCGTAAACAGCATATATAGCCACAATAAATTAACCCATGCTAAAAATGACAGGCTTGCTCTGCATTAGTAATGCTGTTCTTTAATTTGATTGCTAAGGGTAAAGGGCTCAGAAAGAGCTGTTTTTCCCCTTCTGAAAACATCTAAGTTGCTTTTTTAATCTTATGGTAAAATCAATATTTGAAGGAGGACAGATTTCCAAAGGATGGAAGCTTGGGCAAAGAAAGAAGAATTATTTTTCTAACGTGTCAGCATTCTTGCCATTTATGATCATCTGCATCTACTTGGAGTTGTGATCTGGCCCAAGCAAAAAAAAAAAAAAGAAGAAGACGGAAATCATCAATTCATTTTTAGTACAGAAGAGGCTGCAAATTAGTTCCTCCACTATAAATTTAACCATCAGGATTTTCCAGTGCCTTGCTCATAGGGCTGAGTCTGAGCATGTTCCCACCCCAATCTGCTCACTCAGTTCATCTTGATAAGAAGCATTTTGCCTAAGTGATCTTGCTACATCAACTTGCATCAGATGCAAAGGACTAGAGTTCTGTTTATAGAGAGTAGAGTTCTGTTTATGGAATGGATTCTGATTCCCAGTGTAGCTTTCCCAAAAGTTACTCCTGGGGGAACTGAGGAACAGCATGGGCATTTTAGAGTCAGCACTGATAAGGTGGAAACTGCCAGTTACACTGGTTGCAGGAATGGAAAAGGACTCATCTTTTTTAAGGTGTCAAATTTCACATGGCCCCTTCAGCAATGACATCTCCAGAGGGGCTCAACTTAGAACTGACCAGTAGTGGTGAAGGTCCAGGAGATAATGATGGTATACCTTATGCCAATTGCCTTTTCTTGGGTAGTCAGTGGCTGAGAGTAAGCTAAGCAGTGGTGGGATTCAAATAACTTAACAACCGGTTCTGGTTGAGTGGGGTTAGTGTCCCTTTGCCAATGCCTTCAGCTTACGAGAAGAGTATCAACTCTTGTGTAGTCTGAAGTGGGTAGCTAGGAGCTTTTTCATGACCTCCCTCCCTCCCAGACAGGCAGTATAGTGTAGTGGTTAAGAGTGTCAGATTAGTACCTGGAAGAGTCAGGCTTGAATTCCTACTGGTTCCATGGAAGCTGTCTGAATGACCTTGAGACAGTCACACATACTTACCTTACAGGGTGATTGTGAGAATAAAATGGAGGAGACAAGAATGATGCAAGCCACTTCGGGTCTCCAGTGGGGAGAAAGGTGAATGAATAAATGAATGAATGAATGAATGAATGAATGAATGAATGAATGAATGAATGAATGAATGAATGAATGAATGAATGAAAGCTGTAAATGCCCATGTCTGTTGCTTCTGGTCTCTTATGAGACTCTTATGGTCTTCTTCTCGATGACTACTGCAGCTGCCCCCACCACCACCTCCCACTCAGCCTTCCCAGAATATACCAATCAGTTCTTGCAGCAACTACCAGGTAAGATGGGGGGGTGTCTTTCTATTTCGGGACACCATTCAATAAGCAACCGGTGTGAACTGCCAAACAAGCATTGTTTTGTTAAAAAAAAATTATATTGTATTTATTTACTTATATGTTCTATACCAGATCTGGTATCTGACCTGGCTTACAAGACAGGAAGCATATACTAAATAGCAAGAACTGTCATCAAACCTGAAAAAGGATTAAGGTCATTTATCCATCGGAGATGGGAGTGGATCTAGAAAAGTCAACCAACCATCTCTCCATAAAGAAAATCAACAATACCTGGCAAACAAGTAAATTCCTTCCCGCATCTTCATGCTTGATATTTGCATATCTAACATAGAGAAGGAAGAGTGGATTTGACCTTAACACTCTTTACAAACTCTTTCCCTAAAGCTGCTCTTTCAATTGAGTTTTCTTTGGGTTTTCCTGTGTTGCACCCCCCCCCCCAGCTTTAAAATGTGTCTTTCTTTTCCGAATCGTGATTAATGCTCCCAAGCTTCTTGAGCTCCCAAGTACAGAACTCCGGCACAAGTGCATTGTATTCCAAGAAATGTTTCTATTCTTTCTGTTGTGCGTAAAAAAGATACAATTGTTTTCCCTGTCAACAAAGACAGACAAGGAAAATTAATAACCATCTTCTGACCTGCTGCTTGAATTGTTTTTGTTCTTCCTAATTTCCTGCCAAAGAGTGCCATATGGCTTTGCAAGGTGACATTTTCAGAAGCTCCGTACAGATTGATAGGCTAAACTACTGAGAAACAGAGAGAATTCTTATAAAGAATGACCTTCATCCATTATAAATTCAGGCCTCATGATGCTATTACTGCTAAGAACGAAAGTGGGGGGGGGGGGAGCTTCCCACAAATAAGCAGCAGAGAAAGACTCAGGCAGGATACAGATCACAAGACAAACAGAAAACAAAGAGCAATATAATCTGCAAAAACCAGATAATGCTCTGGTACAGAAGTCTAATTTCAGTGCTTCTGCTGAATAAAAGGCATAAAACAGAAGCAAAGTGAAGCCAAAAACTTTAGAAACTGTAACTCAGGCTGAAACCAAGAGGTGGTAGAGTCTTGACATGGTTCAATAGACTATACCACTGCAGACTACAGGTGAGGGATCTTGTTTCTGAGTGTAAAAATAACCATTCTGTACACCCTCATACCTTCGGGACTGCGTTACCCCATATGTCCCCACTAGACCTCTGCGCTCAGCAGAGGCCAATTTACTGGTAGTCCCTGGCCCCTCAATGATGCGGCTGGCCTCCACTCAGGCCAGGACCTTTACAGCCCTGGCCCCTGCCTGGTGGAACACTCTTCCTCCAGCTGTCCGGGGCCTGTGGGATCTTGGTGATTTCCGCAGGGCCTGTAAGACGGAGTTGTTCCGCCGGGCCTTTGGAGTGTCCAGCCGCTGAAAGTGCCCCCCCTTTCATCCCCATGGAAATTTGGGTTCATTATCATCTACAGAACCCACCCTTTCTTCTCTCCTCTTGGGAGGGTTTAAGAAGGATTTTAACGGGCATTGTTACATATTAATTGCTGCATCTTAATTTATATTATTGAGAGATTATTGAATTTGATTTTATGTTTATTTGTATTTGAATTGTATGTTGTTCACAGCCCAGAGCCCTTCGAGGATTGGGCGGTATATAAGTTTGAAAAATAAATAAATAAAAATTAAATAAATAAATAAATAAAACTAGTACCGTACAGTCAGGGATCGGCTGAAATGTTAATCCCTGATATGCTTAATTTCATCCTGCGGGAAGATTTGGTGTGAATATTTAAAAACATGAACAGTGTACACTGTACTGTGCATACAAGTCTAATGTGGCTTAGCATAGTTCATCAGCTCGGTTCTCCAACAGAGAGTTTTTCAACCATGTTCCATGGAATCCTTTGGGGGGCTTCTTCAGAGAGTCTGCAACATTTTGCAACCTCCCAACTCAGACTCATTTTCTCTTTTCGTGGGGGCCAGATATTCCCCCCACAGCAGAGAATATTCACACATAATACGTAGCCCCTTCTAGTCCCCTGACACATCTTCAGTGCAGATCATTCAAAATCAGTTTTTTACTTTTGAGTAGTGTGCCCAAACAGGTAGGATCCATGCTGTGGCTTATTGATATGATTTAGGTTTGATAGGACAGGAGAATGTTGCAACTAAATTCTGGAAATAAAGGGTTAACACTACTGAAGGACTGGGGAGGGGGCATTACTCTCCCTAAAATCTCCTTTTCCTCTTCATAACTAAGACAGAAAGCTTTGTGTAGCCAAAAGCCTAGAGTGTTGCCAGCTGGCAGGAATGCTCAAGGAGAGGCAGGTATCTTATCCCAGACGGCCTGATACAATAGATGCCCTGGAGCCTGTCAGTTCTACAAACTGTGCTACCTAGCAGAATGCTCTGTGAATGGTTTCCCCACATTCTTTATGTCTGTCCCTGACCCTCTTATATAAGACAAATGAGGGGAAAACACCTTTACCTCGTTTACCATTGCAATTAACACAATAAAGGTACCTGTTTTACAATCATCTAGAAAGGGCAACCCACTATATGCCATGCTTTTTTTTCCTGACCATCCCTGGAAAAACCAAGAGAACGAAATCCCAGTGTTTGTCATGCTAGAAAGGTACCTGATTGCTCGGAGATCTGTATCTACTAGCTGATGTGTTTATGCTTTGTGGATCTGCCAAGGCCTTCGTGACTCTCAAATGAGATCTACGCAAATCCATTTTTCTTTTCACTGTTTTGTCGAAGGCTTTCACGGCTGGGTTTTCCGGGTTGTGTTGCACAGTGTGTATCAGACTTCCCTCTGTGATACACCTCTGAAGATGCCAGCCACAGATGCAGGCGAAACATTAGGAACAAGAGCCACCAGACCACGCCACACAGCCCAGAAAACTAATCACAACCAGTTTTTTTTCACTGTTTCTCTTTTTTTGGTACCCAAATAAACCAGTGGTTCTCAACCTTCCTAATGCCACAATCCTTTAATACAGTTCCTCATGTTATGGTGACCCCCAACCCTAACATTTATCCATTTTACAGATGGAGAACACTGATGCAGAGAGTCTTAGGCGACCCCTGTGAAAGGGTCGTTGGACCCCCAAAGGGGTCCCGACCCACAGGTTGAGAACCACTGAAATAAACTGTGTTGCTTTCATTCCAAATAGGTTATTGCTCTGTAAATTGTTACCATCCAATGTGGCATGCAGTATGGACAGTGGAATCAAACATTTCTGAAAAGGTGAACAACCACCACGTCCTGGATGATTTGAAGCCATCTAGTACAGCCGGCCTTACAAAGCTCAGCATTTTGCTGACTACTGAACTCCTAGCAATAGCTTATGAACAATTAAGGGCTTATCTTTGGAACTGCTTACTGAGTCCAAGATTGCTTGTGTTGATTTATCTTTTATTAGCTCGAAGAACTAAACAAAATCCACTTGTTACAGCTTCGTGCCATCCGTGCAAAGTTATCCATCACTCACAGAAATAAATTTATGGAAGGCAGGATATTTTTAACACTTGAATACCGATTCCAGTTCTACATCTATTCTATTGCAGTATCACCACTATAGACACTAAGGTTTAATTTAGAGCAGACTGGAGTGGATCTACATCCAGCGGACATAAATGAAACTGTTCAAATATTATGACTTGTTTAGGTAAAGTCATCCACTAGATGGCAATAAAACAGCTCACAAGCCACAGCTGCAGTTCTGTTCCCATGCATACACAGTACTACAGATCTATGAAACCTTTCCCTTTTTCCTGCAGATATCTCCATACGTCCTGCCATCACAGTTCAGGGTACTTCCTTTTTTTCCAGACAAGCTGCTGCTAACTGATGGCAACCTTACAGGCTTTGCGAGATAAGAAATGGATGAGGGCGGTTTGCCATTGCCTGCCTCTGCACAGCACCCCTAGGCTTTCATAGAGATTTCTCATCCAAGTTTTAATCAGGGCTGATCCCGTTTAGTTTCCTAGCTCTTGCAAGATCAAACTAGCCTGGCTTATTCAGTTCACGGATGCCTGCAATAGCTGGTGTGCAATTTTAAAATGTAGTTACTAAGTCACCCCTGCATGCTGCATGCATGATGTCATCTGCATTTGGCTTAATTGTGTATTGTGTGCCCCATAAAATGCATAAACCCCCTGCATGAAGCTTAATTAAGCTCTGAAATACAAATGACTCTGAAATACGAATACGAATGACTGTTCTATGTGTATCATTACTAAGACTGGCTTAAATGTATATCAACTTAATGGCCCATTAGGCATAGAATGCTTATCTTGGGGCTCTTCAGGGATATTCAGTGTGCAGTGGGCTTGCAGAGGGGTCTCCTCGTGTTTTTCTATTGATATAAAAGAAGCCATTGTCTGCCTATCCTGAAGCTAGCTTGCTGATCACAATAGGCCACTGCAGCTTTTGCTGGTTCTCTTAACTCAATCCATCAATTCCTCTTAAAGGCACAGATCTAATCACCAATAATTGCAAGATAAAGGGCTTTGTTAAAGCCTTTTAAATTGCATTTATATCAATATACCTGTGCAAGTATATAGATACTGTGGCCCCTTTCTCAATTTGACCCCTCCCTCCAAAGAAAGAAGCAAAGTCTCTCTCTCTCTCTCTCTCTCTCTCTCTCTCTCTCCTGGTACATTGGATGGTCTGCAACAGGAGTGGGAAGATCAGCAAAAATTGCCCCTATTTTGGATTAAGTGCTGTCTCACCAGAAGTTCAACAGTCTGCTTCATGTATCTGATGGTCTCTTCAATTATACTGGCAAAGAGAGCAAATACGCTGGTGTCCGGCTGCCCTACAGCTCCACACTGGCAAAACCCAAAAGTGGGTGTTACTGCAGAGTTACACTGTCATCCAAGTATCCGCCGGGATGTGGGGGGGGGGTTGAGGCATTCCTGGAGGCGGACCTGACTTTAGTTGGCTTCCACCTGGGCTTTCGGGCTGGGCACACCAAGGCCAGGCCTTAGCTGTACGTTACTTGAAAGGGTGTCATATAGAGGCATATCGAGAAAGCCTATCAGGGCTGGAACAAGGGGGAATTGCGCCCGGGGCACGCCTGTGTCCTGCACCCCTGCCACGTCACACCATTCTCCCACACCGGCACATGTCAGGTGCATCAGGCACCCCCCACCCCCTTGGCACTATGCGTCTGGAGTTTATGGAGAGCTTTCTGGGTGGCCAGGGTTTTCATTGTCTCCCCACGCTGCCTGGAAGTCTTCATGAGGCAGTGCTATTTTCCAGCCGCCGCAGCGCTTTCAATGGGGCTGTTAGGTTCTTCCTTTATACTTTACTAAAGCTGCAGTCCTATGCACATGGATTTGGTACTATATCTTGCTGCACTTAGCAGCACTTAATCTTAAACATTTATTTAAAATATTTATTTGCATGCCTTTCTCCTGGGCATCTTAGAACCCCCCAAAATATAGGGTAGGTATGAAAGTATGTATGTAACTTTACTCAGCTCCTTAAAGGTACCAGCCTTCAGGCGAATGATCAATACATACTTAAGACTTCAAGCATCTAGAATGAAAGTAATTACATTTAAACAAAACCCATTACAAGCACACAGAAAAAGGGTCCACCACAACAGCAATAGAAATTCAATATGCTAAATTTTCACATTATTCCAGCCAAATAATCTCATAATACATCACTGAAAGGTTGTCAAGACGTTGCTGAGGGTTAATAAATAAAGATTCATCCTGTGATTCATCATCTACCTCTGTCCATAGGAGGGAACTACTGCTAGATTAACTCCAAAATCAATCCTATGATTCATTTTTTTTAGCACTTTGTTTCTTTGTAAGAAATTCTGCTAATAAATTGTATACATATTCCAACAGTGTTTTTGTATCAGCCAATCAGAATTATTGTACCAGGGTCCCCAACCTCAATGTGCCAGTGAGCGCTTTTGGAATTTTGTGAAACAGCAATAGCTGCCATCAAAATGGCTGTACTGAAAAAGATGACCAATCACAAAATGGCTGCCACAGCAGGTGATTAAAAGGGTTGGGGAAAGTACTCAAAGCAACTGTCCTCCTATAATGGTGACAGCTATTTGCACATGAGTAATCCAGGTTATTTCAAAACACAACCTACTGAGATGCAGGAGAGCTAGACACAGCTCTTTGAATTCAGAAAGAGGTTTGTAAAAGCAAGTGGAAGCCAGACAATATGTTTGTGGACATCAAACACCCACAGGAAAGTCACATTGAGAATAACCGGTTATACATTTCAGTATCGTACAAACAGTATGTAAGAAGTACACTTCACGTGTACATAATAAGAATGAATCTACAAAATCAGCCGAAGAAGTTTGTGGAGTACTGAAACTTTTTGTCAGGTAAAACGTTACAAGACAAAAGATACCAAAATAAGGAACATTTGGCAGACATGCCTTGTTTTGTCCATTTCTCATCTGCTCACCTGGAGGGCTGCTCTGCTTCCATCTTAATGGCTATGGGTCACTTTCCTCTCCTTCCACCTGAACTCAGACCATCCTGCTCCGCCTGGAGCTTGACTTCTTGGTATGACAAAGATTTTTGGTTAATGGATACACAGGTCTGCTGTGATTGAAAGTCTAAAACAAAAGTTCTAGAATCTCATCTTTCTCTTTGTTTTAAGTAGTTGGAGTTCCAAAGGGTCTGTTTCAGACTATCCGTTTTAAGGAAACCGGCATCCATCTTTTCAGTTTAAAGACATCAATGCAATGTTCAGATCAGTCAGGCTCAATCTGATAGCCTCCCAAAATTGTTCATGAAAGATTTATGGGAGTTATGTTATTCTCAGCCTCAGGAGAACTGACATCTCCCTTCAGGTCAACAGCCTGTTAGTTACAAAGCATTTGCTGCTGCCCATTGATTTGAAAACATAAATCAGGCTATTGCTATTCTTTTTTTTTATCAGCTTCATTTTCTGGAAGACAGTACAAACAATTTTTTCCCCCTATGCCTGGGCAAAGATAAGTGCCGTGCAAATCTGGAAAATCTTCAGCAATTATCAGTCTTCACAAGAGAAAAAAAGATGAGCATGCTGCTTCTAAGAACTTTTATGTCTTTTAATTATAAATAATATGCAGATCTAATTTAATTTTATAGGTGGTGAAATGCACTGGCGTTCCTACATTTATCCCCTTACAATTGCTTGCCTCAGCTGCATTCAGATGTCATTTCAAACTGACAATTAAATCTTGATGTGCGCAAATTAAGTTTGTTGGTAAACTCACATTTTGCTCCTCCCCTCCCCTTCTGATACAAAAAATGTCTGTTAGAAACTAATCATGGGTCCCCATGATGCACAGGGGTGGCCATGTAAGCTAACTGCAGTTAGTTCCCCCAGAACAAATCAAGAGTCTAAACCAGGGTTTAATTCTGGCTAATGCATGTATTCGCATTTGTAAGAAACCAGCAACCTGAGTTATGCTGTAACCCCAGGAACCATATTCTGGGAATAAGCTTTACTGAATAAAATTGGAGAGGAGGAAGAGAGAACACAGGTGGAATAAATTATGCACATGTCCACAAATTGAGTTCTGGTTTAATGTTGGCTGGGAGAAAAAAAACCTGCCAGTAGCATAGACGGCATGATGTCACTTCCAGAGAACACCTGTCATTGCTCTAGGATTCAAGATTTTGCCATAGTTCATGGTGGGTCTTAGAGCGACACGATGTTACTTGCAATTTTCTGTCAGAAGTTTCAGCACACATGATGCCAGAACCCCTCATGTCCCCACCGCAATCTCTCAAAGGTTAAATATATGCCCTATGAGCCATCCCACCAAACACACACATACAACAATGTAAGACACAACTGTTAGCATTATATACATACACAACTGTAAACTGGGAGGTCTACGGTTTGCAGGTTACCAGTTCTTCAGTCCCTCCAGTGTTTCAAGGTGAGAACTACTTGCCCTTTCTCAGCAATGACCTTGCCTACTTTTCTCGAACATGGGGTGGGTGCTACATTGGAGAGCAGTGCTCAGAAGAACCACAGGTAGTATGTCAAAGAGCCAAATGTGGTCTAGAGCTATTAGGATAGTCATTTATGTGAATAATAAAATAATATTGCTTGTTTTTAAAAGAGCAGGGTTAACCAGATCTTTGGATAGTTTGACTTGTAGATTTCATCATGGGACCTAATCCCCAGATGTCCACGGAATCACACATCCCTTGTTCTTCCCTCACAATTGTGTAAAAAGATGAGCTCACTAGAGATACAAGTAAGGGGGAAGTCCTAAATATTCTTCTTTCGCTGTTTGACTTCAATCCAAGTCATTTTAGTTTTTCTCTCAACTTTCAGATGCTACAGAATTCAGTTCTGAACAGGGTCAGGCTTTCTGTACTGCCAAGTCTAGTTCTGGAGCCACTGCTCCAGCTAAAACAATGATTTTGGACCAAGCACCAAGTGGTGAAGAAATTGTGAATTTGTTCCAGATTTATATGAGGATGTGGCTCTGGTGCTTGAATAAAGCAGGCATTTCATTTCTGTTCTCAGCATCTGCATAGAAAGAGGAGGAGGTAAATAAATACTTGCAAGCTCCCCCAAACTCAGTATGTTTCAATACTTGCATTTATTCAAATCACATTTCTAAGGTATATTAAGAGCAGTGCCACGGGAAAAAAAATCACTTTATAATGCTATTGATCTTACAGAGCTGAATGGGAGCCTTAAATCTTTTTAGTGTGTATGTATTCCTATCAGACTATAAATATTTTATATACGTACATTTTTTACTCCTTTGAATGCCAGTAGGAAAACAACCAAAAGGGAGGGGAGGGGACTCCCAGTAACATAATGGAAACATGAAGCAGAAATAAGAACCTTTTCCTGACACTGTATCAGAGAATTTGTGTTTACATTATTGATGCTTTCATTTCCCCTGATGTAAATTTCTTTGGAGAAATGATTTGCCCCAGTAAGTAGCGCATTGGAAAGCAAACAGCTTCTAATGACTAATGGACTGACTGACAGTCTAGACATCAGCAAATAGGTAGGGGAAAAATCAAAATAACCTGTGAGGAAGTTTTTTAAAAGGTTGGAAAGCAGTGAACTTGGCAGAAATACAATCAACTGCCTTTCTCTTTTTTTTTCAAAAAAAGGTACAGTATATTTGTTGTTGATCTCATTTAATTTCCCCTAAAATGTCAACAAGAAAAACAATTTCAAAATTAAGGGGATCAAAATTAAGGAAATTCACAAACACCAAGACAACTTCAACAGGAAAGACTCTGAGAATTAACAAAGCCTGGCGACCAGTACTTAAAAACACCAAAAGCAAACCCCAAGGGCATGCTAAATTCATGAACAAGTGACTCCACCCAAACACAGGATTTGCATTCATCAATAGTGCTGCTGCTTCAGGGCATGAATCACTCCCTGGACTGATAAGCCCCACCTGCAATACAATACTATCAACCACATCTTTGCAAAACAAGTTTCACCCAAACACTTACTGATTGGTTCCCCACCCTGGGACATGGACAATATATACCTCAAACATTCCCTTCTCTCTGGACACAGTATGTAACAGACTTCCCTCTGTGATGCCAGCCACAGATGCCAGTCACAGATCCAGGTGAAACGTTAGGAACAAGATCCACCAGACCACGGCCACACATCCCGGAGAACCCACCAGAACCAGTTGAATCTGACCATGAAAGTCTTCGACAACACTACTTTCTAAGTTCAAAATACTGTGAATATATTGGGTTGGGTCCAGATAGCCTTTATTTTTAATGTTATGGAGATGCTGGATTGGATCCTGCCAGGTTATTTTGCTCAATCTCACCCAGTTTTTTTTTCCTATTTCATTTCTATTACACCTTTATACCCAACTGGGACCCTACATGGCTTACATTCTTCTGCTCTCCTCCATTTTATCCTCACAAAAATCTGTGAGGTAGGTTAGGCTGACAGTGTGTGACTGGGAACCAAAGTTTTATCGAACTGATGGCTGTAAGGTGCCCTGTATAGGGAATAGTAGCATTCAAGTTAAACAAAGTTACCCAGTCAACTTTCATGACAGAGTGGGGATTCAAACATGGTTTCCCAGACTAGTCTAACACTCTTACCACTATACCACACTGGCTCTCTGCCCTGCCTATGAATCTGCCTGTCCCCTGTGGTTAGAATGTCTGTTCCTGATGACATTTATCCATGAAAATTTCATGATCCCCAGTAGAGGTTTTTTTGGGGGTAGTCAAAGGCTCATTCCGCACATGCAGAATAATGCACTTTCAAACTGCTTTCAGTGCTCGTTGAAGCTGTGCGGAATGGCAAAATCCACTTGCAAACAGTTGTGAAAGTGGTTTGAAAATGCATTATTTTGCGTGTGTGGAAGGGGCCAAAGGCACCCATCCTTCTTGTCCACCAGGCCATTTATTCATGCTGGTAATCCTATAGCACAGCCTCTTTTCCATTGTGCATATATTACCCCCTTACTAAGTAAGATGGTCTTCTCTGGATCATCTTCATATGATGAAAAATATGCTGGTCTGAGTGAAAGATTCTTGTGGTTGACAAAAAGTATCTAGCAGACATTATGACCTTTATTGTGAAATAGGTTTGGATCCTATTGATTTCACTAACATTAGCAGCTTCCTCCAGTGCAAGGCGCCTTCCCCAAAAGGCTCTACCATTACTGGGAGAAGGCATCTTGTGCTCAGGATTTCTTACAATCAGAAGAACATAACTACAGGATCCAACCTCACAGAAATATTATACTCTTTGATTACAAATCAAAGGAGGAAGCTGAAATCAATACACCACTGACTTTTAAGACCAGAATAAAGAATTACTGTTAGATACTCCTCAGTCATAATCAGCAGGCCCATAAATACACCACAGCTACGTTTATCACAGTACTACTACTTCTACTTCAGCGTGTCATTATTTAAATAGATCATCAGGATCTCCTCGTCATCACTGTTTTTAAAGATCAATTGCAGCCAGTGGTCTGTTCCGCACAGCACAAAAAAGATGTATGTGGGACATCTTTTAAAAAGGCGGCAGCCTCTTTTCCCTCCACACACCCAACATAAGACATCCAGGGGACATCTTAAAAAGAGGTGGCTTCTGGTGAGCTTTACAGACAGCAAAGGCATCAGAGGGGGGAAAAGGCTGTTTCCCACTGTTTTGTTCCCTGGTCAGTTTCACCCTCAGCGTGTGCCCTAAATTTTGTGTGCTGCTAAAGGGATTCTTCCCGCCACCATTTGGTGAAGGTTGCCCCAGGACGTTTGCCCTGCAGACTCCAATCCTGGTCACTTTTTTCTGATCAAAAAGTACATAGTTGTACTCAGCTGGTCATGCCAATTCTGGCAATATGTAGTTTTCCTTTTTAAAAAATGGAAGGAGTGATCTTCGCAGATACATAGACACACATAAGAGAATCTTGGCTGCTTGGTGGACTCCTACTGAAAAGCATTGAAACTGGGGGAGGGAGGGATAGGAAAACTATATATTGATGGAATTGGCAGGACCTGCTGAGTACAATTATGCACTTTTGGGGCTGAAAAGGCACTCAGGATCAGAGCTTGCAGAGCAAACATCCTGGGGTGACCTTCAGCAAAGGACAGCAGAGAGAATCCCTTCAGCTGCACACAAAATGTCAGGCACAAGCTGAGACAAGTAATGCTGAATAAAAATCAACATGACTTCTGCAAAGTCCTGTCTCACTAACCTTTGAATGTGCCCATAGATACATGGACAGGAATGAACTGGTAGACCTGCTTATTTGGATTTCTGAAAGGCTTTTGACAATGTCCCTTCCTCTGAACATTTGAGAGCTTCATACCATGAAAATGTTCTTGGTCTCTAAGGTGCTACTGGATAACTCTCTGTGTGAAATTCTTTCATAAAAGTTATTCTAACAAATAGTTTTGCTTCCACATTTTATAGTCCAGTTACTACGGTCAACATTTCCTTAGCATTATGATCAGAAAGGGACATCAAAAAAGAACGAAAGACAGTTTGTTCCCGTGTTTTGTATTAGCGCAACATGATCCTGGGTGGTACAGTCAAACTGTGGCTGCCAATTGACATGCAACTCTTTAAACTTCCCTGAGCGGCTCTTGAGCTCCTTAGATGGCATTTTCCCTCAATCTGCATCTCTTCATAGCTGCAGAGGGAAACCTTGCTGAGATTACAAAATGATCAAGCTGCCTTTACCAATCTCTCAGGCTTTCCCTACTCTGTGAAGTGCTGAAAGAAAGGAAAGAGGGAACAATGGGAAAGAAACCGGGCTACACAATACTTGTCTGATAGCCAAGGACATTTTATTCTGTATATTTATGCTGTAAATCAGTGGAATCTGACTCAAGAGTCAGACCAGAAAATCTCACTTTTTGAAACAAATGTCTCGCTTCTGGTTGCTGACTAGGTTTTGGTGGATTAAAAAAAGTGGGTGAAGGCCAAAGCTCAGTTTCCTATTCTCTCTAACATGCTGCTGCTCAGTCCCATAGTTGCATGCATGACTCATCCATACTCTTTTTGCCTCTGGGAGTTGATGTCTGGGGTCAGAGGTTTGACACAAGGGTTGTGAATTGCTGACTGTATTCTAGCCTGTTCAAATTTAACATATACGACAGTGTGAGGTGAATCAGCAAAGCTGGGAAGGTGCAAATGCTGATTTTTCTATTGGGATGCCCAACATTGAATACTGAGAAAGGGAAGCCAAGTTAGTTAGTGGTGATGGACACTTGGAAGTGAGTGTAAAGGACAAAGAAGCAGAAGGAATGGATTGCAGAGGAAGGCCAAGGTGAAAAAAACATGCCAGACACATTTGGAAAAAAAGGGCATAGAGATTATATATATATTAGGCTGACCAGCCGTCCAGCTTTTGGCGGGACCGTCACACCTTTAAACAATTTGTCCCGCGTCCCGCGGGTTCTGCAAATTGTCCCGATTTTTGGGAGGCTGCTGCATTGCCTTCTGGGGCGCAAGGCAGTGCGGCAGCCTCCCGTGTGCCCGGCCACAGGAGTGCATGGCCTTCTGGGGCTTGCCGTTTGCCGCTCTGTCACAGGGTGACAAACGGCTAGCAGATGAAACAGAACAAATGCAGAAGCAAGATTTACTGGGGGTGATCCTTGAAAGTGGATTAATCACAGCAAGCTGTATATATATATATATCAAGGGGATATATATATATATATATGCCCGAGTCATATATATATATATCAAGCGGAGATATCATCTGGTGGAGAGCGCCAGCAGCGGGAGCGCGGGGGTCCGTGATCCTGGCGACTCTGCCGCGTGCTTGCTCCTGGCACCTTTTATTAGGGTTATCATGGGGGCGTGTAGAAGGGCGGACCGGGGGAAACCGGGAGAGCGGGAGAGCGGGAGACTGAGAGATCATCATGCATGATGCATGATCTCACCTGGCTGCTACGTGAGGGAGGGAGCATCAGCATCTGGGCCTAATCCCCACCTGGGGGCAAGGGCCCACTGTCCCTTTGTCTGGGACACCTGGTGGTTGTGAGCCAGGTAGTTCATGACCTGTGACTCATTGGGGGGTGAGGGGCAGAGGAGCGGTTGCGACCAGAAGATCGTAGGAGCGCCGGCATTCCAGCGCTCTACTTACGGTGCTGCTGGATCAGCGGCTCATCCCTACAGGACAATGGATTGGATTTCCCATCACTTGCAAGTCTTCAGATCAGCAGGTATTCTAAGAAGTATAGTTCAGTCAGCATACAGGGTTAACAGATCTAACATAATGATGTCTGGAAGAAATCAGTTGCCCCAAAAGAAAGAAGAAGATTAGTGTCCAATGGTTCCTTTTAACCTTTAAATACTCACATCTACGACATGAGAGTCCAAGCATGCTGCTTGCCACTAGCTTGTTTATCCGGTAACTTGACTAGTTTCACTGACTGTATAACAAACAAGAATTAAGTACCTAAAAGGTCAAGAAGTAATTAAAGGAGCCACTAAATATAAAACTGGTGCTTAAAGAGTTTCTTCACTTTAAAATTTTCTCAGTGATCCTTTCTTCCTGATCAATGTTTTAATTAGTGTTTTAATATCTTTGAACCTATCTTAGTAGTTTAATATCTTTGAACCTATTTTTTAATTATGTGATGTGGGTTTTTTTGGAGGGGGGATTTGATTTTAATGGCTTTAAAATGTGATTTTATCATGTATGTTTTGGATTAGCCACCTTGGTGGTCCCTGTGATGGCAGAAAGGCAGACATAAATTTTGTAAATACACATAAAATTTACCGCTATGTCACTGGACATAATGGCCCTTTCTACACAACCAAAATAAGACTCTGTGTGTCTCTAACAAACAAACAAACAAAAACAGGAGAGGAATATCACATCAGTTTAGTAGGCATTTGTCAGATCCCTGGATCAGGCCCAATGGACACTCAATTGGTTCAAGGATTTTATTGAACAACACCCCCCCCCCCCGCCAGGCTTGACAGCATCACACAAAAGACAACTTTTCACAACTTTTCACAAGTTACCTGAGGATAAAAGAATGAGTGATGAATTGAAGCATTGTGAGGTCAAAATTCTCCATGGATCACAAGTCACTTGACTGAACTTTGGGTATTCTGAAGGCCTTTTAAATACATTATATCTTCCCCAGTACAGTAGGTCAAAGGTGACAGAAATCACTGACTCACAGATCTATCATTTCCTAAAGTACAGAAGTCCTAAATGACAAATATGAAAGATTTAAGAGCCTTTCAGCTCAATCCACGGGAGTGGGTAAATGTAGTTTTAGATGTAGCGTAGCTCATGCCGATGTGGGTGCTCACCCCACTGGACAAACACACCAGTGGAGAGAGCACGCATGTCAGCGAGCCGAGGAGTCCAAACCGAGAAGAGCTCACTGCCTTATGGCTCTGCCAATGAGTGAGGGCCTATTGGTACAGAAGGGGATGGGCTGAGGGCATTCCTGGGGATGGAATGTGATATAAGTCCTTTTTTGAATGGGTGATTTTCAGGTGGCTAGGGGGTTTCTTATTTTTTCTCTTTCCTGAACCACCTGAAAGCCCTTTGTGGCAGTGCAGCAGCACAGTACGGGTGCCGTCCCTGGCCGCCACACACTCTAGATTGAGCTACCCTTTTTATGTATCACATTTTGTGGTACTGTTGTTGTAGGTCATCAGTATTCACTTGCTCAACAATCCTTCACAGCTGCACCTAATAACTTTTAAAACTTTTAGAATAACTCGGAAAAAATTAAGTCTTTGTAATGATCAATGATTTTCAAGATGATAATCTACAGAGCATGATATTCCAAACTATACACTGTCCAAACTGTAAAACAGAGGGTGTTTCTTCACTTTCCCCTATCCCCCCTATGCCGCACGCTGCTCTCAGTACGCGGCATCCCTGGTGCGCACCCGGGCGTCCCCACGACGTCATCAAAAGGCGCCCTTTGCAAGAGCGCCAGGGATGCTGCGCGCCGAGGGGGCGCGACAGTGGCAGCATCGGGGTGGCTGCACTGTCACCGCTCCTCTCGTGGGGAGTGCCAGGGGACCCCGCGCTACTCTCCTCAAGTAGCGCGGGGCTTAAGGTAAGGCCCAGAGATGTCATATTCAAAACTAGTTCTTGCTTACGTACCTCTGTTTTGGGAAGGTTACATCAAAGTTCCCATTTGCAGCATCATTACAGAAGAAACTACAGCATAAGTTCAGTATTAAAGTAACAAAAAAAAGTTGTACTTTTCTGGGGAGTAGCCCTTTCCTCAAAAATGTATGTGTTGTCAACCGTTCAATCTCCTAACTGTTTGTTAGGCAGGCTCAGGCAGGCTCCCAATTATGCTGGGCAGGTTTTCCAGCCTTTTCTATGACTGAGCTGTTTTGATGGTAGTGTGTGAGGTGTTTTATGCTTGTCTGTTCAGTCTTAGGAACTCCTGAAAGATTAAAGGATCCCCTTTTCCCGCCTATGGCAAGTCCCCATTTTTAAGGCACCAGAGAACTGAGGCAAGTTCAATGAGCAAAAGTAAAATTTATTGAACAAGCTAGATGGGAATGGGAGATATTTCAAATGGATGGAAAGCAGGCAGGCATTCACTATATACAAACTTCAGTTTTGGCACAGGCACAGTTCTTAATTCAAGCTTTATAGGTTTCACAGTTGATTAGATAATATGAAAGGTTCTTTACTTGAAGATGGCACCATTAGATATTACTGGCTAATGGATTCATGATGACTTTTGATTCTAACAGGTTGGTACCCTTTCACACAGTATGTATACAGACTTGACACTGTTAGCTACCCACTTCACATAAATCTCCATCCTGAGGTAACTATAGGAAAACACTAATATGCCAGACTTGGAATCTACCTGTTTGTATACTTCCCATTTTAACTGGCTTAGGAATGCTCCTTATACACCCAAAAGATATATTCCCTTTTATTTATGGTCACCTGTGAACAGTATCACTAGTATTCTGCCTTCAGCCTTGACCACTTAATAAAACTCCCAGTTTTCTTGTCTGAGTTTTTTTTTGCTTTCAGCACATGTTAACCCTTAGTATATTTCATGTCAGATCCACTCCCTGCTGAAATCCCCTCACAGTAAATGTTTAACACACATAGCCAAGGGACTTTATGTTAACTTGCAGAAACCTAAAACTTTTCTTCTCAGAGAGATACCTCCTCCACCTCCGAGTCAGCTGGTTGTTCCACCAATCAGAGCACAGGTCAGCTTACCCAATCAGGGCACTTTCCCATTCCTCTGTTTTCCCGCACTCTGTTGTGATAGTACCTTGTTCCACTGACTTGCACTTTTAATCCTCTATTTTACTGAGCAGTCGTTCACAGTATGCACAAAGACAAGTTGGTAAAATGTGTTAGTGAGGACACTGTGATCAAAGACTGGTCAATATGGTACCTGAAGGGAGCCACGTGTCGCTAAAAATAGGCACTTAAAATGTTTCCCTTGTTTGATCGTGAGCACTTTGCTTCTGTTGGAACTGTGAACAGCACCACTCTCCCCTCTTTCTTTGGAGCCATTCACTGCTTGTTCCTTGAGAGGTTTTTAAAAATCTCTCTTGCATTCTTACAGTAGCAGGATTGACTACCAATCAATTATAATGCTAAAGCAATATAACAGGAGTTAATGAAGCACCCTCAATCAGCAAGCAGCAAAATAATCTGAAAGCCACTTTAGCTCATTCACAGTGCAATCCCTGATCTAAAGTCTTTACACAATGGGTAACAACAATAGAGATGAGCCATTTAATAGCTGTTGCTCAAGGTCAAGGAATGCAGGTTTGCTTATGGTTCTTAAAGTATTAAATGAGCCAGTTTTCTCACAGAGATGATAGCAACGCCATCGTAGACGAGGCATACAAAGATTTCCCTGCAGGTTTTCCTCTAAATTAAAAGTAACCCCAGGAAGGGTCTGAATCAGAGCACGGCTAGAATTTCCCCACAATAATATCCCAATGCAAATCTCCACAAGAGGCACACACCATGGGAAAATATATTCATATTGGTTCCCTTGTTACACTTACTAACAATGCTCCAAGGAGAATATATTTATTAACAACAATATTGTCGGTCTCCTCTCCATAACTAATGCATCAATAAAATAAAGGATAATGACAGAAACAAATTTGGATGACTGATTTTCCAGGTCAACAATAAAGATATATGAACAGAATTCAGAGAGCATGTGAACATCTTACACATATTAAAGGGAATCTTGATTAATACTCTAATTGATGTGATTTTTATTTTGAGTTAGATTCATATACAGATGTGGGGGTCTGGAGGAAAAAATAGAAATATTTGAGGGCCGTGGTTCCTTTTCAAAGGTGGTTTTTAAATCTTTCCAGCAGAAATGCTGAGAAATGCTGAGTACTGAAAAAAAATCCTAAAAAATATTGTGAAATTAATTAAACATTTTAGAAGACAAAGTTTTGCTCAAAAATTGAGGTATGAAAATATTCATGTATGACAGTCTACATCATTATATAACGATAATTCCTATGTCAACTGGAGCCATATACATGTTTTCATTGCTCTTTAAATGTGAACAATTTCAGCAATAATGACCAGGTCATAATATGACCGAATATGTTTGAAGATATGTTATTAAAGAGCTAAGTGTTTTCAAGTTTAACCTCATGTTCAGATATGCTGAAAGTCCAAACAAATGTGACTGTATGAGACTGCTTTGATTTGGTCCAAATTGTACACTTTGATTTGGTCCAAATTGTACACATCTATTTTGATTCCTAATTTCAATTTTTCTTTTCCCCTGCTTGTCAGATCGCAAAATTAAGATCCATGTGCTAAAGTAGCATAGGCTGCCAGCTGTTTGCTGCTTTCTCTGCATATAATACTGAATGATTTTGCAATTTTGCTTATAGAAAAAAAATTATACTTTCAAACACCATAAATATGTCAAATAATAAAATTTTATATGCTAAGTGATAAATTAGTGGTGTTTTTAGAACCATTTAAAATGTTTAGTAAAATAAAATAAGTAAAATAAATGTTGTATTTTTCTTCCTTGAGATTTCTGATATTTTCTTTGAGGGCAAGGATTGTTCCCATGGCTTTAGCATTTCTGGAAATGTTACATTACATAGCCGAACATTACCCTGAATAGGTTGCAAACATTAATGCTGCATCCATTGTACAGGAGTCAAGATGTGGAATAGACCTGAAATGTGTTTTTCTCCCAAAACGTTTGTTTTGCTCCTGTTTTCCTTGTTTTATTTTCTGCCCCATTAAAATACAAAGAGGGTTATTCCTGAGGGTCACCAGCTTTTCTTCTTCTGGTTTCTTGTTTCCGTGCTTGTTAGGTGTGTTATTTAGAGGAGTAATAGTTTGTGTTTCAGTAGTACGATGGAGGAGGAAAACACCCCACTCCACACGGTAAATGTCAAAAAATACATACCAACTGAATGTCAAATGCCAACCAACAGATGTCAAAACACAATGGCATTTTTCCATTCAAGTTTTTTTTTAACTCCATAAACTCTCACCATTACAGGCTGAAAAGCCAAGTCAGAGCCCCAGTGCTGATCGTGTTGAAACGCCCCCCGAGCCATTTGGCACTGACCAATCCATGAACTGGCAATGATTTGCTTTGTGCCTTCCAAGTGCCTGCCATAGGCCACCCATTGTGCACAGAAGCCATCTGCTATCTGTGGGAAACCTGGTTAGAATGATAGCAGAGGACAGTGCATTTCACAAGCTCTCATGTTGCACACTGAATATCCTGGACAGAATAAGATGTGAAGATGATAATACTCATTCATGTTGCAAACTCAGAATGCCTTGTTGGAATCTCAACACTTGCTCCACTCATCAAATTCTGTCCCAAACTCCCATGCAAATGCAGGTCAATTTTTCACCCTATCGCAGAATGAAAGAGCCCTTGGGAATGACAGTCAACTTACAATAAGTGAGAAGCAAACAAGTGGAATGGCTACAGGCTCCAAAGTAAAGCTACCTGTTGAGAGCCAAGGATCCTCCCCCCCACACACTGTTCCCCTCCATCTGAAGCTTGAAACACGGGGGAATTGGTTCCCCCACCCCATGGCTGCCACATGTTGAGAGCTGAGGATCTCTCCCCCTGTTTCCCTCCGTCCAAGGTGCAAAACGCAGGGGGAATAGGCTCCACTCCCCCTCAGGGTACCCGTGCACCAAAGACCATGGTGGGAACCACTGGGAAAGCCAGCCCCTCTCCCATGCCCTGTGGCCGCCACATGTTGATGCCTGTGAATGTACCCAGAAGCTACCTGTTTTGCTTATCCATTTGAAAGAACCATACATTAAAGATACTCAGCTGCACTGAATGACACTGGTCCGTGATACCAGGAATGCTTATCCAGACTGTTCACTGGGGTGATGTAGTTACTAGGTACCCATCCCTGCCCGTTCTTAGAGTGTACCTCACTCCATTCACCATTCTGGTTGTAACTTAATACTTGTAACTTCTCACCTTCAGTGATGCTAAGCGCATTGTCACCACTTGCTACAAAATCATAAAGTACAACAAAAAATGGGATCGCTCCACCTGATGGTTTCATTCAGTGCCTTGGGTTCAGTGTCACAACCATAGAAACGGTACAGAGCCTCGTGCTAGGTGAAGATATTGAAGCCGCTCTTGGCACCTTAGGGGGCAGCCACCTCTCAGCCCTGGCCGGCAGGCTTGGCAGTGCTGCAGCTCCCTCAGAGCCCCCTTGGTTGGGAAGGAGGCAGCTGTTGCTGCTCAGGCAGCTGTTGGGGTGCGGTTGTTGGGCCGGCTCTCCAATGTGGCCCACCTGCTGGCCCATCCCCAGTCTCCTCCCATGCAGGACCCCCGCCAATACCCCCAGCCTCCTTTGGCTGCCGCCACCGCTGCCTCACTCTAGCCCAGCCCCTCCCTCATGGTTTCACCCTCTCAGCCCCCACCATCTTAACCACAAATCTCTGGGCAGGGGACAGAGTCTTCTTCATTATTATTTAGAACATAAGAACATAAGAACATAAGAACAAGCCAGCTGGATCAGACCAGAGTCCATCTAGTCCAGCTCTCTGCTACTCGCAGTGGCCCACCAGGTGCCTTTGGGAGCTCACATGTAGGAGGTGAAAGCAATGGCCTTCTGCGGCTGTTGCTCCCGATCACCTGGTCTGTTAAGGCATTTGCAATCTCAGATCAAAGAGGATCAAGATTGGTAGCCATAAATCGACTTCTCCTCCATAAATCTGTCCAAGCTCCTTTTAAAGCTATCCAGGTTAGTGGCCATCACCACCTCCTGTGGCAGCATATTCCAAACACCAATCACACGTTGCGTGAAGAAGTGTTTCCTTTTATTAGTCCTAATTCTTCCCCCCAGCATTTTCAATGAATGCCCCCTGGTTCTAGTTGTAAAGATCTCAGCGGTGCTGATTCTCTTCACAGTCGTTTGGCCTTGACTGAATTCCTTGGCACGGGCGGCGGGCCAGAATCCGCTGCAACCACACTGTTAGAGGGCTTATCTTATGGTGCAAGATGAGCATTCCATTCCGTTCCCATGAGAATGAGACTGGGACTGGAGACACCGGGGGGGGATGGGACAGGGGATGTTATAACCTGTAGTTTAGGCGGGAGGTCCCATTCCTGTCATGTCGTGTGTGTGTGCTTTCCAGGATGTCTGAATAAACGGACTTATAATCAAAAGCCTTTTTATTTCTGCTCTTTGGAATTCCTTACATTATGACAGGAAACCAATCTTTAACACTCTTTTTAAAACCAGTGGATCTCAGGTGTTTTAACATGCAGAGATTGAACATTCTTGAAACTGTGGAAGGCACGGTAGCCCCCATAGAGGGTTCCGAGCCTTCCCTCCCAGAATCTGAGGAACCAGTGGGGGAACGGGTCTCACTGGTAACCCTCTCCCGTCCTCGGCCCAGCACGAGTCTTCCCCTACTCCGTTGGGATGAGCGATGCGGATGCGATCATGTGGAGTTGCATGAATCGTTTGGGGCGCTGGCTATGGATCGAGCGTCTGTTGATCGGATCTCTACCCGTTTCCGTGTGGATTATAAACCCCAAATGCAACCAGTCTCTGAGGAAATGGGTCTGACGCTTCATGCTGATACCCGGGAGTCAATTGAACGATTCCTTGACTTCGTACTTCGACGATGCTCCCAAGGATCAACAGTGGCATAGCACTGGGGCCCATCCCAAATCCACCGCTGAAACCGGGACTATGACGAGATTGGGATCGATGATCGGAAGGGGTTTCCGTGCCAGTTCCCGATCCGGATTCCTAGCCCCCGGACAGGGAGCGGATGAAAGGCAGGAGACGCTCCGTGGAGCCATCGGGGGACAAGAGGAGTTGCCTTCCGGAGAGGAGGAATCCGAGGAAGATCTGACTCCCCATCCAGATTCGTTTCCCCTCCCGTCCAAAGAAAGTTGGGACGACGAAGTGGCCAGGCTGCGCGATGCCAAAGAAGCATGGGACCGTGAGCGCAGGCTCTGGGAAGAGGAGCGCGAGGGTCTGCAAAGGGACCGTGAACAACAACGCAAAGACGTCCAACTCGAGTTGAACGGGCCCAGGAAGCAACGGCAGTATCAGCAGAATTTAACGATCCATGACAAAGTACTGGATCACTCTAAGATGGATTTGGAACGCCAGCGCGAAAGCATTAGGGCCATACAAACGCAGAGTGAGCTGACTGCAGCCATACAACGGGATGAGCGAGCTAAATTGGATCGTGAAAGAACGGCCCTACATGTGTATCAGGATGCATTAACACGCAAAGAGAGGGAATTGGCTGCCTTGGAGCAGGAGTTGAAAAGGCAGCGGGATACAATGGCACGAACCCAGGTCGGTGCCCACACCTTTAGCCACGCACCTACTACCGCTCCCCTTGCCGCAGGGCCAGCACTGCAAGCCAAGTGCGGTGGAGAGAGGATATTACAGACCCCCCATTCCGGCTCGCTTTGACGGGCCTAACTGGTCATCCTGCAACTTGATGCGCGATATGCAGGAGTTCGATGATTTATATCAAACTCCCTCCCGACTGGCCTGAACGCATGAAGCGTGAATACTTCTTCCGAGGCTATGGATGTCAAACTTCGTGAAACAGTGATCCTCATCCGCATCCCGCGCACCGTCGCAGAATGGATCGATCTGGGATCGCGAAGTGGCGGCCCGCCTTGACTACGCTCGTGCCGGGGGACGCCCACGTCCAAAACCCACTACCACGGCCACCCCAGCTACTCGCAAATCAAGCCCGGCCGTCTCCACGGAAACCACATCCTAACGCTGCCGCTTAGGATTATGCCTTTATTGCGGTGGTCCTGGCCATCTGGCTGCCAATTGCCCGAAAAAACAGAAACCCACTGCTCGGCCCTGCGCACCCCCTCTGCCAAGCCTCCACGGAAGTCCGGTCCTCCTCCATCAGATTCGTCCCGGCTGCTATCGAAGGGGACTTCGAGGAGGGGGAAGTGGCAGTTTGTCTCTCTTCAGCGCGCCCATGGACATGGGTCCTACTCCAGATTCGGTGAGTGAAGGCAGCGCACCCATTACTATTCAAGCCTCTTTAGCCAACCCTGCTAAGCATCTGAGTATCCTAGCCTCCGCCCTCGTTGACCTCCGGCTGCTCCCACTGTTTAATGCGGCCGCAGGTGGCTGAGGAGCTTGGCTTAGACCGAGTCCCCCTAGTGAAGCCCATCCCGTTCACTCAAATGGATGGCAGCCCACTCGGAGCTGAAGGCCCGGCCCGGTTTAAAACGCAACCCGTGCTTTCTCCGTTGCGCTGACCATTGGGAGAAGATTAGCTTCATACTTGCTCCAGTAGCCAAACACTCAATTGTCTTGGGCATGCCATGGTTGTTATTACACGAGCCAAACATCATTTGGAAAGAGGAAATTCTAGAATTCACTGACCCCCAGGAGCACATGAAGTGGGGGGAAATCCCTCCTCCAAATGACATTGAACCACTAGTTTCCACAGCTTTGCACACCTCAGTGAATTCCAATTCCACAAATATTCCGCAAGCTTACCGAGACTTGGCCAGGGTGTTTCAGGAACAGGAGTGCGATCAATTACCCCCCCCATAGGGATACCGACTGCAAAATCATACTACAGCCCGGAGCTCAGCTGCCCAAGGGTAGAATCTATCGCATGAGCCCACCCGAGAAGGAGCTCCGTGCCTTCTTAGATAAGAACCTGGATTCATGCGACGAGCCATAAAGCACACTGTACCCCTGTTCTGTTTGTAAAAAAGAAAGACGGCTCCTTGAGACTTTGTACTGATTACCGTGGATTAAATGCTGTTTCCATGTCCAATAAATACCCTTTGCCCTTAATCAAAGATCTTTTGGATGCACTAGGCAAGGGACGGATTTTCACCAAGTTAGATTTGAGAGAGGCTTATTACAGGGTCCGGATTGCAGAGGGCTACGAACATTTAACAGCATTTAATACTAAATTCGGACAATATGAATACTTAATAATGCCATTCGGATTAGCTGGAGCGCCCAGAGCTTTCATGGCCCTTATCAACGAAGTTTTGCAAGATTTATTGTATAAGGGGGTAGTCGTGTACTTGGATGATGTCTTGATTTATTCGCAAACGATGGAGGAGCATGAAACCCTGGTTCGGGAGGTATTGCAATGTTTACTTGACAACTCCCTCTTCGCAAAATTATCAAAATGCTGTTTTCATCAGTCCTCCATAGACTATCTAGGCTATCGGATCTCACCCGATGGCTTGGAGATGGATCCAGCAAAAATAGCCGCAGTCCTTCAATGGCCTGCCCCCACCAATAGAAAAGAATTGCAATCCTTCCTTGGTTTTGCTAATTTCTATCGTGACTTTATACCCCAATTTGCTGAACTGGCCCTTCCACTCACAGACCTCTTACGCACCAAAGGCAAGGATTTACAAGCTACCAAGCCCGGAGCTCCCCTCCCTTGGTCTCAGGAATGCCAATCGGCGTTCCAACGTTTGAAATCAGCTTTCACTACCGAACCCATTTTGAAACACCCCGACCCCGACCTCCCTTTCGTTGTTCACGTGGATGCGTCGGACAAGGCGGGCGCAGCCCTCTTGCAGAAAAATAAAGATGGTAGACTTGTTCCGTGTGCTTACTTATCCAAAAAGTTTTCTGGCCCTGAGCTCAACTGGACCGTGGGGGATAAGGAGACTGCTGCTATCAAGGTGGCTCTATGCACCTGGCGCCACTGGCTTGAGGGGGCCAAACACCCCTTCCAGGTTTGGTCGGATCACAAGAACTTGGCTGCCCTCTCCACCCCCCTCAAAATGTCCACAAAACAACTACGTTGGGCTGATTTTTTCTCCCGCTTCTCCTTCACAGTCCATTTTTCCCCTGGAAAAACCAATAAACTGGCTGATGCGCTGTCTCGCCTTCCCGGGGAGGGGGATGTTTCTTCGTTACGGGATATCCCGCGCACCGTGCTCTCCCCCTCCCAGCTGGGTTTGGCTGTCACTCGGTCTCAGACCTCCGCATCTCCTCCCCCTTCGCCCATTCCGAGTATCGTCTCCCCCTTCCTACGGGAACTCGGGGAGGCGGGGCTCCGCGAACTGCCAGCGGAGGAAGGAGATCCCCAGCTACGCTTGGAGGGTGGCGTTTGGAAACGTGGGGGGTGTTGGTACGTGCCTCCCCCCCTTCGCAGGCAGGTTCTCGAAGCCTGCCATGATGCCCGGTCGGCAGGACATTTTGGCTTCCGATGCCTGGCACGACCCTCCGGAGATACCCCCACCGACTATAATTGATGGACACAAGCACTATGAAAAAGACGCTATTCTGGACTCTCGCTTTAATCGCAATCGTTTGCAATATTTGGTTTCTTGGGTGGGGTATTCCTCCGGTTATAATCAATGGGTGTATTCAGAAAACATCGATGCCCCCTCCCTTATTTCTGCCGTGCCTTTCCGCTGAAACGGAAAGGGTTTTCTGTTAGGAGAAGCAGAATGTAAAGATCTCAGCGGTGCTGATTCTCTTCACAGTCGTTTGGCCTTGACTGAATTCCTTGGCACGGGCGGCGGGCCAGAATCCGCTGCAACCACACTGTTAGAGGGCTTATCTTATGGTGCAAGATGAGCATTCCATTCCGTTCCCATGAGAATGAGACTGGGACTGGAGACATCGGGAGGGGGATGGGACAGGGGATGTTATAACCTGTAGTTTAGGCGGGAGGTCCCATTCCTGTCATGTCGTGTGTGTGTGCTTTCCAGGATGTCTGAATAAACGGACTTATAATCAAAAGCCTTTTTATTTCTGGTTCTTTGGAATTCCTTACACTAGTATTGTGAGAAAGAGAGAAAAATGTCTCTCTGTCAACATTTTCTACCCCATGCATAATTTTGTAGACTTCAATCATATCCCCCCTCAGACGTCTCCTCTCCAAACTAAAGAGTCCCAAACGCTGCATCCTCTCCTCATAGGGAAGGTGCTCCAGTCCCTCAATCATCCTTGGTGCCCTTCTCTGCACTTTTTCTATCTCCTCAATATCCTTTTTGAGATTTGGCAACCAGAACTGAACACAGTACTCCAAGTGCGGTCGCACCAGTGCTTTATATAAGGGCATGACAATCTTTGCAGTTTTATTATCAATTCCTTTTCTAATGATCCCCAGCATAGAGTTTGCCTTTTTCACAGCTGCCATGCATTGAGTTGACATTCCCATGGAACTATCAACTAAGACGCCTAAATCCCTTTCCTGGTCTGTGACTGATAGCACTGACCCCTGTAGCGCAGTATGTGAAGTTTGGATTTTTGCCCCTATGTGCATCACTTTGCCATTTTGCTACATTGAACTGCATTTGCCATTTCTGGAGCCCACTCACCTAATTTATCAAAGTCCACTTGGAGCTCTTAGCAATCCTTTGGGTTCTCACCCCCCTACATAATTTGGTATCATCTGCAAACTTGGCCACCACGCTACCCACCCCTACTTCCAGGTCATTTATGAATAGGTTAAAGAGCACTGGTCCAAAAACCACTCCCGACATCTCTCCATTGTGAGAACTTCCCATTTACACCCACTCTTTGTTTCCTGTTTCTCAACCAGTTTTAATCCATAGGAGGACTTCCCCTCTTATTCCTTCATTGCTGAGTTTTCTCAACAGTCTCTGGTGAGGAACTTTGTCAAAAGCCTTTTTGGAAATCCAAGTAGACAATGTCCACCGGTTCACCCCTGTCCACATGCCTGTTTACACCCTCAAAGAACTCTAGTAAGTTTGTAAGACAGGATTTGCCTCTGCAAAAGCCATGCTGACTCTTTCTCAGCAGGTCTTGCTTTTCACATGTTTTATAATTTTATCTTTAATGATAGATTCTACTAATTTAATTAGAACAGATGTCAAACTGACTGGCCTGTAATTTCCTCGGTCCCCCTAGATCCTTTCTTAAAGATTGGTGTGACCTTGGCCATCTTACAGTCTTCAGTGATAGAGCCTGATTTCAGGATAAGTTGCATATTAAAGTGAGAAGATCAGCAATTTCATGCTTGAGGTCTTTAAGAACTCTTGGATGAATGCAATCTGGGCTCAGGGATTTGGTAACATTTAGTTTATCAATGGCTGCCAGAACTTCTTCCCTTGTCTATCACTATCTTCGCTAGTTCCTCGGATTCGCCTCCTAAGAAGCTTGGTTCAGGTGCAGGAATGCTCCCACCTCCTCTTGGGTGAAGACAGTTGCAAAGAATTCATTCAGCTTCTCTGCAATCTCCCTGCCATCTTTAGCACACCCTTTGTTCCTTTGTCATCTAACGGGCCTACCGCCTTTGCTGGCTTCCCTGCTTTTGATGTACTTGAAGAACTGTTTGTTGCTGGTCTTGATGTTTGCAGCCATGCTTCCCTCATAATCCTTTTTTTGCCTCCCCCTTACAGCTAACTTGCTTCTTTGCCACCATTTGTGTTCCCTCTCATATTCTTCATATCAGCCAAACTGGACTTCCATTTTCTAAAAGACATTTTCTTTTTTTCTGATAATTTCTCAACCTCTCTTAATAACCATGGTGGCTTTTTTGGACTGGTGCTGCCTTTTTCTAACCTGTGGAACACATTCTCCCAGCTGAGCTTTTATTACTGTGTTTTTAAATAACCTCCAAGCATCCTGGACAGTTTTGACTCTTTGATTTTCCTCTTTCAGCTTCCTGCGCACTATCCCCTCTCATCTTTGAGAAATTTCCCTTCTTGGAAGGCGTAATGTAACTACATTAGTAGTTGTCACTTGTTCCTCGCATGCTGAGATACTGAATCTGACAGCATTGTGGTCGCTGTTCCCCATCGCTCAACAACACTGACTTCCTGCACCAGGTCCTGGGTCCCACATAGAATTAGATCTAGGATCACTCTCTCCCCTGGTTGGTTCCACAACCATCTGCTCTAAGCCACAGTCATTTAGCATATCCAGGAATGCTCTCTCCTAACTATGACCTGAACATGCATTTTTTCCAGTTTATATGGGGATAGTTAAAATCACCCATTACCACTACATTTTTTGTTTCTTTGTTGGCCTCTCTAATTTTTTTTTTTTCCATCTCAGAATCCTCTTGTGCACTTTTGGTCTGGGGACAATAATATATTCCTAATATTAAACCATTGTCCTTTCACACCTGTTATTGATATCCACAGTGATTCTGTAGGGGAACCAGCTCCCCTTGCATTGTCTATTTTATGTTATACTATGCTCTTTGATGTTAAGGGCAACTCCACCCCCAATGCGCCCTGTCCTATCCTTCCTATAGAGCCTGTAGCCTGGTATAACAGCATCCCACTGGTTCTCCTCATTCCACCATGTCTCTGTAATGCCCACTATATCAAAGTCCTCCTTCAAAACTCTGTACTCCTAGCTCCCCATTTTAGCTCGAATGCTTCTACCATTAGCATAGAGACACCTGTATAAATTTGCCCCTGTCCTTAACCTGGGATTTATGTAGTTTACCCTCAAGTCTTTGTGTAGACTATCCCTTGTCACATGCACATTGCTATGTTCCTCGCTTTGTTTGTGGTTGATTTAGAAAAACCTCCCTCTCTGTCTGCATCCCCATAGATACTGTATTCGAACCGGGGTCACCTCAGCTCCTGTCGGCCTCCCCCATCCATCAGTTTAAAAGCTGTTCTGCCACCTTTCTAATGTGTTGAGCCAGCAGCCTGGTTCCTCTTTGGTTAAGATGAAGCCCGGCCCGGCTTGTACAGGCCTACCTTGTCCCAAAAGGTTCCCCAGTTCCTGACAAATCTGAAACCCTCTGCCTTACAACTCTGTATCTCCTGCCTAGCTCGCTCTGGGCGCTGCGGAACTGGTAGCATTTCTGGAGAATGCCACCTTGGAGGTCCTGGACTTCAACCTGTTTCCTAGCAGCCTAAATTTAGCTTCCAGAACCTCCCGGCTACATTTCCCAATGTCGTTGGTGCCAATGTGGACCACAACTGCTGACTCCACCCCAGCACTGTCTAAAAGCCTATCTAGACGAAGCGTGACATCCGCAACCTTCGCACCAGGCAGGCAAGTCACCATGCGGTCATCACGCCTCTCACAAACCCAACTCTCTACATTTCTAATGATCGAATCACCCACTACAAGGAGTCCCCCACCTCCCTGAGGGGTATCCTCAGTGCGAGAGGATAGCTGATCACCAGTTAAGGAAGGGATCCCATCTAAGGGAGCATCTTCCCCCACCTCAGACTGGCACCCTCCATCCCCAAGGCCTTCATTCTCCATGACATCTGAAGAGATGTCACCTTGGGAGTGGGACCCGGCTGTTAGGTCCCTATTTGTTTTATTGGTACATTTTTAAAATCTTGGCCTTCCTCCAAGAAGCTCAGGGTAGCATATCTCATTCTTGCTTAGGGTTGCCACCGGCCACCATCAGGGAAGAATGTGGGGAAAGCTTACCAGGCTTAAAACCAAGGTTACTCAGTGACATTTATATCAGAGTAGAATCTTCAACCTGGGTTTCTCAGATGCTATTCTCAACTTACTACACCACACATTCTCTTACTTTACACCTTGTAGCACCTTCCAGTTGCTTTATTGTACTCCAAGAACAACACTGTTCCCAGCAGTTACTGAGTTATACTATCCCTAACAAATACATGGTTAGCTTTATATATATATAGATTCATATGTTAGTTATTTTAAGCTGTAGTTATTTACGGCCTTCATTTCTCCCTGGATAATAACTCTTAGGCTTAGCAAAATAACACTGTCAAGGTCAGAAAGGGCACTTTATAGACAGACCTGTTTAAAGTTCTCTATAATAATGCAAACATTTTTATATGGAACTTTAAAAAAAGCACAAACAATCAGCAAAGACATCATACTATGATACAAGTAGCATTGGCATGAAATGCTTTGTCCATTTTGTTCTCCAATTAGTTTGTTTTTCATGTAATGCATTTTTTTTAAACAGTGGGAGTTGAACACTTGAGATGGAACAGAATTCAAAAAGCTCATTAAGAAAATACAACATAACTATTACCCCTGTTTATATAAATATTTTTACACAAGGCTTTTTTTTAGCAGATTAGCTTAGGTGTACATAGGTTATTAACTGTGTATAATAAAATGTAATGGCAAAGCAAAGCAAAGGTATGTTTAGAATACATTATTAACTGTAAGACTGAAGGGAAATTATTGTATAAAGACAGAAAGGATATTGTTATCAAGATGTCTGGAAGGCCTGGGTTTTCACTGGCAGGAAGAGCCTTTCACAAAGGAAAAACAGCATCCTTTCTACCAATGGAAAATGCTTTCAAGAATGTACATCATTAGGATTTTACTCTTCCACATTTTCCAGCTCACAATAAAGGTTGATACATTTCCTTATTTATGCACCCCCATCTCTTGAAGTAAGGGGGCTCATGGCCACAAGCACAAGAGTTAGAGCTTTGTATTTTGGGATACCCTTCTTACAGAACTCTCTCCCAGTGAAGGTTTCTCTGGCACTAAAATTCTTAGTTTCAGGTGCTGGGCTAAAATATCCCTTTTTTTCTTTGACTATATCAGTACAAGGCAGCAGCAAACTGGTAGGTGGGGATAGCATCAAAGAGGCAATCGGCAGTGTGGGTACCAGTGAAGGAGAAAAATCTCTTCTACCCCAGGGAATTGCAGACAGAGAGGGAGGTTTTTCTAAATCAACCACATACAAGCAAGGAACATAGCAATGTGCCTGTGACAAGGGATAGTGTCTTCAAAAGACTTGAGGGTAAAGCACATAAATCCCAGGTTAAGGACAGAGACAGGGTATACAGGTGTCTCTATGCTAATAGTAGAAGCCTTCGAGCTAAAATGGGGGAGCTGGAGTACAGAGTTTTGAAGGAGGTCTTTGATATTGTAGGCATTACAGAGACATGGTGGAATGAGGAGAACCAGTGGGATGCTGTTATACCAGGCTACAGGCTCCATAGGAAGGATAGGACAGGGCGCATTGGGGGTGGAGTTGCCCTTTACATCAAAGAGAGCATAGTGTCACATAAAATAGACAATGAAAGGGGAGCTAGTTCCCCCACAGAATCACTGTGGATATCAATACCAGGTGTGAAGGACAGTTTAATATTAGGAATATATTATCGTCCCCCAGACCAAAGTGCACAAGAGGATTCTGAGATGGAAAAAGAAATTAGAGAGGCCAACAAAAACAAAAATGTAGTGGTAATGGGTGATTTTAACTATCCCCATATAAACTGGAAAAATGCATGTTCAGGTCATAGTAAGGAGAGAGCATTCCTGGATATGCTAAATGACTGTGGCTTAGAACAGATGGTTGTGGAACCAACCAGGGGAGAGGTGATCCTAGATCTAATTCTATGTGGGACCCAGGACCTGGTGCAGGAAGTCAGTGTTGTTGAGCCGATAGGGAACAGTGACCACAATGCTGTCAGATTCAGTATCTCTGCATGCGAACAAGTGACAACTACTAACGTAGTTACATTCACCTTCAGAAAGGGAAATTTCTCAAAGATGAGGGGGATAGTGTGTAGGAAGCTGAAAGGGAAAATCAAGAGAGTCAAAACTGTCCAAGATGCTTGGAGGTTATTTAAAAACACAGTCTTAAAAGCTCAGCTGGAATGTGTTCCGCAGGTTAGAAAAGGCAGCACCCAGTCCAAAAGAAAGCCACCATGGTTAACAAGAGAGGTTGAAGAAATTATCAGAAAAAAGAAAATGTCTTTTAGAAAATGGAAGTCCAGTTTGACTGAGGAAGAATATGAGAGGGAACACAAATGGTGGCAAAAGAGAAGCAAGTTAGCTGTAAGGGAGGCAAAAAAGGATTATGAGGAACGCATGGCTGCAAACATCAAGACCAGCAACAAACAGTTCTTCAAGTACATCAAAAGTAGGAAGCCAGCTAGGGAAGCGGTAGGCCCGTTAGTTGACAAAGGAACAAAAGGTGTGCTAAAAGATGACAGGGAGATTGCAGAGAAGCTGAATGAATTCTTTGCATCTGTCTTCACCCAAGAGGAGGTGAGGAAAATTCCTGCACCTGAACCATGCTTCTTGGGAGGCGAATCCGAGGAACTAGCGAAGATAGTGGTAGACAAGGAAGAAGTTCTGGCAGCCATTGATAAACTAAATGCTACCAAATCTCCTGGCCCAGATTGCATTCATCCAAGAGTTCTTAAAGAGCTCAAGCATGAAATTGCTGATCTTCTCACTTTAATATGCAACTTATCTCTGAAATCAGGCTCTATCCCTGAAAACTGGAAGATGGCCAATGTCACACCAATCTTTAAGAAAGGATCTAGGGGGGACCCGGGAAATTACAGGCCAGTCAGTTTGACATCTGTTCCTGGTAAATTAGTAGAATCTATCATTAAAGATAAAATTATAAAACATGTAGAAAAGCAAGACCTGCTGAGAAAGAGTCAGCATGGCTTTTGCAGAGGCAAATCCTGTCTTACAAACTTACTAGAGTTCTTTGAGGGTGTAAACAGGCATGTGGATAAGGGGGAACCAGTGGACATTGTCTACTTGGATTTCCAAAAGGCTTTTGACAAAGTTCCTCACCAGAGACTGTTGAGAAAACTCAGCAATGAAGGAATAAGAGGGGAAGTCCTCCTATGGATTAAAAACTGGTTGAGAAACAGGAAACAAAGAGTGGGTGTAAATGGGAAGTTCTCACAATGGAGAGATGTCGGGAGTGGTGTCCCCCAAGGATCGTTTTGGGACCAGTGCTCTTTAACCTATTCATAAATGACCTGGAAGTGGGGGTGGGTAGCGTGGTGGCCAAGGTTGCAGATGAGACCAAATTATGTAGGGTGGTGAGAACCACAAAGGATTGGCGGGGCTCCAAGCAGACCTTGATAGATTAGGTGGAGGGCTCAGAAATGGCAAATGCAGTTCAATGTAGCAAAATGTAAAGTGATGCACATAGGGGCAAAGAATCCAAACTTCACATACACGCTACGGGGTCAGTGCTATCAGTCACAGACCAGGAAAGGGATTTAGGCGTCTTAGTTGATAGTTCCATGGGAATGTCAACTCAATGCATGGCAGCTGTGAAAAAGGCAAACTCTATGCTGGGGATAATTAGGAAAGGAATTGATAATAAACTGCAAAGATTGTCATGCCCTTATATAAAGTAGTGGTGCGACCGCACTTGGAGTACTGTGTTCAGTTCTGGTCGCCACATCTCAAAAAGGATATTGAGGAGATAGAAAAAGTGCAGAGAAGGGCAACAAGGATGATTGAGGGACTGGAGCACCTTCCCTATGAGGAGAGGCTGCAGCGTTTGGGACTCTTTAGTTTGGAGAGGAGACGGCTGAGGGGGGATATGATTGAAGTCTATAAAATTATGCATGGGGTAGAAAATGTTGACAGAGAGAAATTTTTCTCTCTTTCTCACAATACTAGAACCAGGGGGCATCCATTGAAAATGCTGGGGGGAAGAATTAGGACTAATAAAAGGAAACACTTCTTCACGCAACGTGTGATTGGTGTTTGGAATATGCTGCCACAGGAGGTGGTGATGGCCACTAACCTGGATAGCTTTAAGAGGGGCTTGGACAGATTTATGGAGGAGAAGTCGATTTATGGCTACCAATCTTGATCCTCTTTGATCTGAGATTGCAAATGCCTTAACAGACCAGGTGATCGGGAGCAACAGCTGCAGAAGGCCATTGCTTTCACCTCCTGCATGTGAGCTCCCAAAGGCACCTGGTGGGCCACTGCGAGTAGCAGAGAGCTGGACTAGATGGACTCTGGTCTGATCCAGCTGGCTTGTTCTTATGTTCTTATGTAGGGAATCCCTTTACTGAGAATGACTTATGCCACCCTTTTTGGTGGCATAAGTCTGCACTACAAAAACAGGGAATTTCCAGGCCAAAACACCCCCCAGACCACCCCAACTCATACTAGCGCAGACCTCTGTGGCAGAGGGGTTCAGTTGCTGCCATAATAGCCCCTCCACTGGCATATTCGCAGTGCCTCTTTGGTTTCTCCAAAAAGATTGCTAGTTTAGTGATTATTGTAAAACCCGGCTGGGCCCACAAAAGGCTTATTTTGTTTTTCTGCTCCAACACATGAAGCCTGCTGGCTGATTTCTCTCAGAACTCTCTCAACCCACCCCCACTCCCATAAGCAAAGTTCACCAAGACTGGATGCTATTACCAGGAGGGCCTCCTGGAGCTACCTTGAAAGTCTGCTGCCTCTATCTTCAAAAATGTGCAGCCTGCACAGAAATTCCCCATTGGATACAATGTAGAGTAGATAATCTGCCAGGCTCTTCAGCAAGTTCTATGGTGGGAAAAATTAAATAACTGTTTCCACCATAGACTTCAATGGGGCTTGCTGTTATGTCCAGCTAGTTCTGTGCTGGAGATTTGAGGGAAGGGCTTGTGGGCGGGTGTGTGTGTTCTAGGTAGGGGCAAATCTGGGATTTGGTGCACCTGAATCTCCAGGCCTAATAAATAGCTTCCTCAGCCCACTATATTTAAGCTGTACAGCAGTGATGGCGAACCTTTTCGAGACCGAGTGCCCAAATTGCAACCCAAAACCCACTTATTTATCGCAAAGTGCCAACACGGCAATTTAACCTGAATACTGAGGTTTTAGTTTAGAAAAAACGGTTGGCTCCGAGGCACGCGTTACTCAGGAGTAAGCTTATTGAAGGAACCGTGCAACGCTTCAAATGGGTGAATCACGATCCTAGGAGGGTTTACTCAGAAGCAAGCCCCATTGCCAGCAACTGAGTTTACTCCCAGGTAAAGGATCATGCCCAGGCCAGCCTAGATATATGTGTGTGTGTGGGGGGGTGATTTTCCACCCCCCGCCCATATGATGAACTCTGTGCGCGAGTGCCCACAGAGAGGGCTCTGAGTGCCACCTCTGGCACCCGTGCCATAGGTTCGCCATCACTGCTGTACAGAAACCATCACAGTCTTAGGTCAATTGTATGTTGTATAATTGTGAACTGCCTGTGAACTCTAATACTTAGGGGTTAGAATTTTTTAAAGATTACTAAATATTTTTTAAAGATTACTTTTAAAGATTTTTAAAGATTACTAAATATTCAACACATTCTTATCCCAACATATACTGAAACAGTCTGAGTGATTATAAGGACTTTGATACTTAAATTTATTCAAGATTTCAACAATAGAGCAAGTGATGTCTTGAAGACATAACAGTTCATCAAGTACTACTGCTCCTGTTTAATTATATTGAGGAATTCACACTTTACAAAGAGATTTGATCCATGATTTAGCAACAGTGTTAGTTAATAAATATTTAAAATCTTCTAATACACTCCATTTCTCCAAGGGTTACATAAAGCAAAGGGAATAGTGACACAGTTAAACTCAACCAGTTGTAGTAGTATTTGAAAGAAGCAAAATAAAGAACAATGGCTCTTAAATTGTCCTTCATTTATTCTAAGAGGTTTCAAGCAATTTTTAAGGCATGCTAATTTATCATTCTAGTGGCAGAAGAAAGTGTCTTCAACAAACCTTAAGAGGCTTTTTGATTGCCATAAAATAAGTGGATTTTATGGATTTTATTGGATTTTTATTGTTGGAAGCCACCCTGAGACTGCAAGAGGAAGGATGGTCTATACCAGGGGTCTGCAACCTGCGGCTCTCCAGATGTTCATGAACTACAATTCCCATCAACCCCAGTCAGCATGCCAATTGGCCATACTGGCAGGGGCTGATGGGAATTGTAGTTCAGGAACATCTGGAGAGCCGTAGGTTGCAGACCCCTGGTCTATACAAAGAAAGAAAGAAAGAAAGAAAGAAAGAAAGAAAGAAAGAAAGAAAGAAAGAAAGAAAGAAAGAAAGAAAGAAAGAAAGAAAGAAAGTATAGCGTGACCTTGTAAGGTTTTCAGGGCAAGAGACATTCAGAGGTGGTTTGCCATTGCCTGCCTCTGCATTGCAAACCTGGACTTCCTCATTGGGCTCCCATCCCATCTCACAGAAAGGTACATATTTTGTTCCCATACCAGAAGATCACACATCTTTAGCCTTTGTAAATTACTCTCATGAGAAGTGTAAGTCACACTTGCATCTTCTTTGAACGTTTCCAAAGAGTGTCTGAATCAGATCCTATGGTAACTTTTGCTATATAAAGGCAACATTTTAAAAGTAAAAAATAAATATGGCAACTCAGCTGTCTTTTCTTAGAAAGGGCAGAGTGGAGATCAAGCACCAGTATCCGAAGATCCCATAAAAAGTTACTAAAATTGATTTAAAAGTCAATTACTGCTCCCACAGAGAAGCAACAGAAAACGGTATTTCAAGACCACGGGGGACCCTTCTTATAGCTTCTTTAGTGTGTTTTTGGCCATGGTATGAAGGTAATTAATGATGTACAGCAGAATTCCACTGACTTTGCTGCACCTCAGGTCATATTCCTATTTCTATGAGGCTCCAAATATAAAACCTGCAGCGAGCCCCCACATGATATGATAGCGCTGCCCTATGCCAAGAAACCACACTGCTTGTAATAATAATTCTCAGGTAGGCTATTATTGGACAGCTCTAAAAATATATAGTCTTTGACCAAGGAGGTAATATGTGTCTAGACCTTCTGTACTACTGTGGATCACTCAGGGGGTAAATCAACAATAACAACAAAACCTGTCAGAAAACAAAACACTAATATCATCTCAACAGGAGATTTCCCTCTATAATCTTTCACACCATCTTAACTAACCCTAAGGGTATTTCTGTTTCCTGTAGAATGGGGGGGGGACACCCCTGAAAAATCAAGTAGATCAAGTGCTAGAATTGTTATGCGCCTCTCAGGTCTGAAACAATTCTGGTGGGAAGAAAATAAGAAATGACATTCCAGTCATTTGGCAAATAATTCATCTAGCCTCTATTAAGTGCGCCTTTTCTTTGTTTTCCATTCCAGATCTCTGAAATCATAGTTATTTCTGGAAATTATAGCATTTTTAATAAAAAAACAAGAAGCTAACACACTGAAATATATATATCAGAGTATTTTCCATTTGATTTTTAACATCAAAAGCAATAAACATTTTGTCTCAAGATAGACTGCATATATATTCTAATGCAGGTGTCCCTAATATGGTGCCTGTGGACAACATGGCACCCACCAATACCTTTCCTGGTGCCCAACAAGTGTTTTTAGAATGTAGTGGGGCTAGTTGAGGCTTTTGCCCAACAGGACTTCTGATTAGCCACTGAATATTTGATTGGCTGTGCAGATTTTTGAAAACGCTACTTTGGCAGCAGCTGCCACCAACTGTGTGACTGAAGGAATGCTATAGATGCCATTTTGTGGCTGGCTCTGCCTCCTGTGGCATCCATTTTGTGCTGTGCCCATTAAGTTGTGTCAGAATTTCAAAGATCCCCACAGGCTCAAAAGGGTTGGAGACCCCATTATAATGCAAAAGGTGCTGTGTTGACAACATACTGATTGCTTTTACAGATGGACAGTCTTCACCTTACCAGGAACTACAAGCAGACTACCATTCTCAACAAAGAGTTGGTTACTCCTCCTCCTCTTGAGAGAAGCTACCAGGCAGTTACCATATCCTACACAAATGTGTGGAAATTCCCCAAGAAATATTGTTATTTCCATTAAAATTATTGACAGTCTTTGGATGTCTCATCCCATCAGGAGTCTCCACACCCAGAGTAACATCTCACTTAAACAGAAAATCAGTGTCAACTATTATTTACATTCAGCATTTCAAATTGAAGAACAATAAGGTCTTACTTTGCGGATGCCTCTGCTCAGTTCTTCCCCATAGTTGGTCCCCAGGATTTCAAACAGAACGTTGGGATTCCCACCATTTTCTGCAAATTCCAGTTCACCTGTCAAACCATTCACTCCACCCTGAATGCATGAAAAAGGGAGAGAGATAAAATTTAGTCATATCTATGCACTTATTTGTACAAAATACAGACCAGCAGTAGCTGTGAACATTATGAAACCTGCAGAATTTTTCTACTTGCCCTATGAAACTGTGAAGTTTCAAAACTAGAGAAACATACAGTGTAAATGTTATTCATGTAGAGCCTTCTGTGTTCCAAGCAATTCAAGTGCATTATCCATTTGGAATCCTTCTAAAGCACAGGTGTCAAACTCGCGACCCTCCAGATGTTCATGAACTACAATTCCCGTCAGCCCTTGCCAGTATAGCCAATGCTCATGTTGGGAGGAACTGATGGGAATTGTAGTTCATGAACATCTGGAAGGCCGTGAGTTTGAGGCTCTGTTCAGTTGACCAATATGCACATCCTTGCATTCCAGATGGGAGGCCGAGAGAAAGTGGTTTGCTTAAGACCTCCCTTAGCCAATATGTTGTAACATTTCACAGTCATGGTACATATGAAGTACATAAGAGCTGTCAGGTCACAACTGACTTATGGAGACCCCAATCAAGGGTTTCAAGGCCACCTTGAATATTATATAAAGGTGGAGTATACAATACTTTAAATAAATCAATAAGCACACCATGCCACCTTCCCTTGATGGTGATGGCAATGAATCCTAATTCACACAGCAATCTGGAAGTTTGAAATCTTAACTGTATAAAGGCTCCTATTTTTTTTTAAATATCACATTGATTTGCCACCTGGCCATTTCAAGCCACTTCAAGAAAATGGCTCACTGACTTGGTAATGGGGAAGTGAAGTTGGTAAATGAACCCCCTACACATGAAGAACATTCCACTTCCTTGGAACTTTCCCTTTCACAAACCCTGCTGTGGCTTGGTTGTTGGGCAAACTGTTGAGCAAAGATGGAACAAGGCAAACCACTTCCCCATTCTGAAAAAAATCTTCACATGAGCATGAGGACGAGGACGTCATGTAACCCACCTTTCACTCGCACTTATTGGCCCATGCATAAAGGGCCTTAGTGCCATTATTAGAAGTCCAATTAGGGTACCAAAAAAGAAATTTAAGCACAGAGTCAAGAGAGCTGATTTGTATCAACTGCTGTGTTCCAGGAACAATTTCAGCTAGGGGACTAAGGACTTAACTACATGTTACATTTTCCCCAGAGATGTTCCTCGACTGGGTATTCTGCATTTTTGTGCTTTCCAGGCACACACAGGCACACTTCACATTAGATGCAGTGTACAAACATCTAAGCCCCCTGCCTCCTTGTGCTATGGTCCCAATCCCAATTAGGTCCCTATGAATTTGGAAAGAGCAGAACTTCAAAACACACTTCTCTAACTGAGCCAAGGGAGGCCCTGAGGAAAACATTACATAAATTGCTATTTTCAGCATACCCAAGAGCTTTTCCAAGGCACCAAGTTACCCCTCTCCCTATCACAACCTACTTTTGAAAGTCCGTGTCTGATGCAATGTGCCATATGTAACAGAAGGTTGCTGTTCAAGAAATATAAACCCCAAGTCTCTTCAGCTCACTGACTGAATGGTTCTTCAGATCACAATTCAAGAAACAAACAGTGCAGTCGCAATGCAGGATTGCTCTTGTCGAAGTCCATTGTTTAACTGTCTTAGGCTTTAGTAACTGCATTGGATTTCACTGTAAGCACCTGGATACATACTAACACATCACTTACCGGTCTGACTGCCTCATGGAGCAGCAGTGGCGTAGGAGGTTAAGAGCTGATGTATCTAATCTGGAGGAACCGGGTTTGATTCCCAGCTCTGCCGCCTGAGCTGTGGAGGCTTATTTGGGGAATTCAGATTAGCTTGTACACTCCCACACATGCCAGCTGGGTGACCTTGGGCTAGTCACAGCTTCTCGGAGCTCTCTCAGCCCCACCCATCTCACAGGGTGTTTGTTGTGAGGGGGGAAGGGCAAGGAGATTGTAAGCCCCTTTGAGTCTCCTGCAGGAGAGAAAGGGGGGATATAAATCCAAACTCCTCCTCCTCCTCCTCCTCCTCCTCCTCCTCCTCCTCCTCCTCTTCGTCTTCGTCTTCGTCTTCGTCTTCGTCTTCGTCTTCGTCTTCTTCTTCTTCTTCTTCTTCTTCTTCATGTATCAAACTATTGGTTGCCACCTCAGGTTGCCCTGCCTTAAGTTGCCTTGTTCTGCCTTGATCTTTTCCAAGATATTTTCTTTCACAGCTTCCCTGATCACAGATTTTGCCCAATCTATTGTATCTTCCTGAACAGCTGGAAGTCAGCACGGCTTTGAAAAACAAGGACAGAGTACTCTGACCAGTCTACTCACTAGCCATCTCTGCAAAGTCTACTAACAAGTCTTTAGAAGAAAGTGATCTTCTATTCTGGTTGAATTATATCCATCACCAATGACATTCTGTAAGGGCTTACAAAGTCCAAGATTGGAACTTGCTAGAAAGAAAAGCATGTCACAAAACAGATCAGTGTTTTTTGGAAGCTAATGAGTGTGAAGATTATGATTCTGACAACTCAATCCTCTGAGGGGGTACGAATTGGCTAATGCAGCCAGTGTAGCGATGTACTGGCATGTTTGCCCTCTCCGTTGGTGTCAGGAGCACCCCTGCCAGCAGAGAGGGCAAAGATGCTGGCATCAAGGTGCCCCACAGCTCAGGGATAGGGAAACCCGGAAATGGGTCCCACTGCAGAGCTATGCTGGCATCCAACTGGACGCTGGCACAGGAATGGCTGGGCTGGGGCATGGAGATGGCTGTAGTTGACTTCCATGCAGTCTTTAAAGTGAGGAACACCACAGTCAGGGGGGCTGGCATAACTCCATACAGACAGCTGATTATTTTTTCTGTTTTGCAGCCTCCCTGTGCCACCTGAAAGCTTCCTGGAGGCAGTTCGGCCTCTGAGTTGGGCTGTAATCCACGTAGAGATAAAATGCCAAGAGCATAACACAAGCAAGTGGACTGCATCCCTTGTAAACAGCCACTCTGCTCTTCACCCCTCTGCCTCTCTTCCGCTATCCATAACCAAAAAATACTGGAACACATTCAGATGGGTGTGATGTCAGCAGCTCTTGTCTGGGTCTATGCACTTCTATTGGTGGCTGAGCAGACCTTTCCCACACACTGACTTCCCAATATCAGACTTTGTCAAATGGGATAGAGCCACTTAAGAATGTAGATATGGGGTAAATCATTCAATGTGTTCTCCATGTTCAAAATGCCTCTATGTAGAAAGCTAGTACTTTTTGGTGAAGAGCAGGCTAGCAGCACCCTAATCCCTCCTGCGGTAGGTTTCACAAGTGGAGATTTTTGACATGGGGGAAGGATTCAAGGATGAGGCCAGCTCCCACCTGCACCATGAAGTAGTGTTGAGTTGGATTCGATCAGCTTTTCTGTAGGCATAAGGAAGCTTCCTGGTAATGGACAGAATATTTTACCTTTCCTACGCTCTTTTTCTTCAGAAAATCTCTTACCATCTTTTTAAAAGGAGAGACGCTCAAGACAGAGACTGCATAAACACAATGATTGTGTTGTGTATTTATTCTCTATCAGTGTCTTTCATATCAAATTTACTGCATCTACAACCCGAAACACAATTTTTCTAACCCAAATTGGCTGGCTGAAAAATCAAGCTTTGCCTTTTCTGCTTCATAACTCATCACTATCCATCACTGACAATAAAAAGTCTGAAATCGGAATTTAGCTGTCAGATCCGCGGATGATGCATGAGGCATGGGGGGGGGGGGGGTACATGGCTCCCTTTTCCACAGGGCACACAAAAACCTACTGTTTGTCAGTAACCTAAACAAATGAGCCTGGGAAAACCTAGAGGGCAGCTATATGCAATGATGTGGTATCATTTTTTTCTTTAGCTTGTATTGTTGCTATAAGCCTTTCTTTAATAATTTACATAGATTACAAATGGAAATTGATATTTTCTAGCATGGCCATTATTTCATATTATGACCCTATTTGCCGAGTTTTTGCAGTCTCTTTACTGACTAATGGGAAAATTGTCACATGCTTGAGTAATGGAAATAGGGCTGGGGGGAGGGGAGGCAGAAGCATGAAATATCTGGATAAATTCCTTTAAAAAAATAATGTTGCAGCCAGTCTAATTTATGATGTTTCCTGACCATTTGAGATGTAGGATTGCATAAGAATTTTCATTCAGATGCTATTTGTACTAATTCTGCTGGGCTTATATTAAATTGAAAGGAGAATGCAATTGTATGCTGGCCTTTTTCTCAAGGCTGTATGTCTCTTATAGGGACAACTGAGGGCCTTTCCCCACTTACCTTAAGTTCCGCGCTACTCTCCTCAAGTAGCGCGGGGTCCCCCGGCACTACCCACGACAGGGGTGGCGACAACGGCGCCGCCCTGACGCTGCTGCTGTCGCGCCCCCTCAGCGCGCGTCATTCCTGGCGCTCTTGTAAATGGCGCCTTTTGATGACGCCTGGGTGCGTGCCAGAAATGACGTGCGCTGAGAGCAGCACGCGGCATAGCGGGGGGCGTGATGAGTGGGGAAATGCCCTGAGCCTGTGAAGATTCACAACAGTCATAGCACAAACACAGGCACACAGGAGGCAGAAATGGGCAAACTGATGCTCGATATTGTTGACACCACTGGCCAAGGCCAATCTGGGAGGATGCTGTGGAACTACTGCTGCTTCCTCCAGGCCACCAGTGGACTCAGGACTGTGGTCCACCAGGAACTTTCCTGGTTAGTGAAAGAGTTGATCTGCTCCTTGTCTGAAATGCTTGGATTGACAAAGGTATGCTCCACTAATTTTTGTACATGCAAGCAAGACATACATCTCATTGAAGAAACTTACACTTGGTATTGAAAAGAATTGTTGCATTTGAGAACAACGCTACATTTTTACTGGGAAGATAAATCAATAGGCTAGTTAAATCCTATGCTGCTTGGAAGGGCATGAAATCCAATGTGCAGTGACCAGGTGGCTCAGTGTTCATGTGGTTTAGAAATATAGCTGCAACCTAACACAAGAGAAAATGCATGACTGGTATCAAGGGCACAAGCTGGCTATTTAGGTTTCACTCACAACTCAAGGCATGCAACCCCACCCCACCCTCCCCCCCCCCGCCAAAATTAATGTAATATATATTTATTATTATTCCTATTTATTTATTTTTTGCTTTAGTTCATTTGTTCGCAGTGTCATTGGAAATATTTCTGGCTGTAACTTCTTTACTCTCAACCCCACGTAAGTGAAATGTTCAGCAATTGTACATTTCATCCTAGATGACTTTGTTGCGCAGCTTTGGACAGATCAAAGAATAGGTTCCAGATTTATAGGCCATTAAAATAAAAGTGCATGAACTGTTTCAAAGAACAGATGCTGTAGATCCTAAAGAACAAAAACAGAAGAAAAGTTTGGATTTGTGCCTCACTTTTTCCAACTACAAGGAGTCTCAAAGCAGCTTACAAACTCCTTCCCTTACTCTCCCCACAACAAACACTTTGGTGGGGCTGAGAAAGTTCAGAGAGAACTGTGACTAGTCTAAGGTCATCTAGCAGGCTTCATGTGTAGGAGTGCAGAATAAAACTTGGTTCACCATTTTAGAGTCCGCTACTCAAGTGGAGGAGTGGGGAATCAAACCTGGTTCTCCATATTAGAGTCCACTGCTCTTAACCACTACACCACGTTGGATCTCTTGCATGCAGAGCTTCTTGTACACAAGGAGCTTCTTGCATGCAGGGGAATGGACATTCGGCACCCCAAGAAGACTAAAAGAGTTACAAGGGTGGGAACAGGGAGACATCTGAGCCCTCCCCTAAAGGCATGCAATGTTGTACCAGCACAAGTCACAGGTCTCCCCAAATGACCTAATGTAGTATTACTAAGCAGGCAAGGTCTGGAACTTGGTAACCCCAAGAAAACAGGCAGCATGGCCTATAAATAATGAAATGTGCCATCCCAGGCAGAGGCTCTGTCCCCAAGCCTTGGGAAATAAGAATCAGCTATCAATGATGGGTAAAAACACTGTGGAGAAAAAGATGAATCCACAGAATTGTTTTCTGTTATAAGGTCTGTTTGACGTTGACAACAGGAAAGCTTTAGTGGCAGTTTCATGTATTTCAAAATCTTGCTTCTTGCTCCTCTAGCTTCTACCAACCTTGAACTCTCAACACCTGACCACTATTCCACTGGAAAACAAGTGTAACAAATTATTCATTGGCACTTGCATTCAAGTTTTGTTATCTCGGTTAATGTGATGGATTAGACTAGGGGACAGGATTCAATTTGAAATAGAAGCACAGTCAGGCTCACAAGAGCAAAAGGATATTTCCAGGAGCTTATGAACAGACATGCGCCACTAGGACTGCACTGGAATTAAACCCACCCACGACACTGCAAATATTCAGCTGTTTGTTTGCAAAGGTGAGCATACAAATGCTTTGAATATGTGGATACTTACAGTGAGAAGAGGGTGACTGGAATGTATGAACAGCTGATAGAGTAGGGTACACTGATAAACTGTACAAAAAGCAGAATCAAGCCCAGGGGTACACCGTCCCACTAACTGGAGGAGGTGGCAGAAGAGAAGAGATGGAGAAATCACCCGTGTTCTTGCAAGGATTGTCAAAGCAATTTGTATTTTTCTAAATGGCATTAAGATCATGGCAATGGGCACTGCTTCTTGCACTCTCACTGTGCCAAATGAAGTTGGCAGTAGCCAAAAGTAAGACATTTACTGCAATAGCACCTTAACTATGCATGTTCTTTAAAAAATCATTCAAAAAGCAATGCCTCTTCTCTGTTTCCAGAAATAACATGCTTTTTAAAAAGGTCATTTGAATGAATAGGGCTGTTTTTCCTGCTTGGAGTTCACAACCTGCCTTCTCATGCCACACTGCCCTTCCAAGAAGCCAAAGCAATACAGGTTACATATTCTTCCCATCTGTTCCAGGGCCAACACAGTTCTCTTGTATTACAGAGAACTGCAATACAATGGTTCCCATGCTGTGAATGCAGTTCAGAAGAAACTTGGAGAGGCAGCCTATGCACAGAAGAGGGGAATATACCTCTTTTATCCTTACAAAGCTGCAAAAACCATTCTTCCTTCAACACAAGGTTCAGAAACTTTCTCAAGGTCTAGGTTTGGGAACAGTAGAATCGGTCACTTCTGGAACATGCAACAATATGACACAGCCATTGTTCACGTGCGGCAGAGCTGGGAATCACAGCCATTGTTCACATTTGGAAGGGATGCTATGACATCAGCCAATGTAGCCATTGCAGTGTCTCAACAACAGACTTGCCAACTCTAGATTGGGAAATTACTGGAGATTTGGGGGTAGACCTTCGTGACAGCACACTTTGGGGAGGGAAGGGACATCAGCAGAGGTAACTGTTAAAGATTTCATCTTTCCAAGCAGCCATTTTCTCCACAAGAACTGATCTCTGGAGTCTGGAGATCAGCTGTAATTCTGAGATGTCCAGGTCCCACGTTGGCAACCCTATTCACCAACCAAGACTGCAGTCCACAACACAACATTCTGCAGATTCAAACTACTGCTCACTTTAATGGGTCCAGATTACAGCACTAGCCTTTCATAATGATTAACTATGTGGAAAATCACCATTTTTTGTCAGTGAGCAGCTCATCAATATTTTTTTTTAATCCTTAGTTGAAGACGGACAACATTTTGAGCTGCCTGATGGGTATTCTAGAAGGGGGGGGGGAGGGATCTACAAACAAGATTTACCAGCTGGACTTACACATTATGTGTTCTTTTTCACAGAAAGGCTAAAAGGTCATGCCTGTAAATGCTCTATCTGTCAAATGCTAGGAGAGAATTAGTCACCATGCTATTAGCCAGAGTTCTGTCTGAATCTCCAGAAAGTCTGATTGCTATTATTTATGCAGTACAGACTCCATGGGGCTTCAACAAAGTTAAATAAAAACCTGAAGGAGAACCATTAAAAAGCAAAAGCCCAGTGGTACTAGTTTGAAACTAGAAAAGAGATTAGACATTGATTATTCTCACTAAGAAGCCACAAGAAAAGGCTGAATTTGGCCAGCAAACCACTGTTGCTGCTGCCTGCATTTCCAGACACCTGGAGTTCTGAATCAAAGGGTCAGTTTTATGTAACATGGATCATTTAACTACAGATTACATTGGATACAAAACCTCCTCAGACAGAAGTAATTTATTAGGGGAGGGGGCTACATTCATATGCAGAGAATCTCCTCCCAATATTTCTTTTAGGGGATGACTTGATTATGTTTCACCACGAGAATCTATTTCTCAAAGGACTCAAATATATCCATTTCTCATTGAATCTGTACAGGACAAAGGGGTAGACACTACCTTCTGGGCAGAGGTAAAATAACTAGTAATAGGTAGCAGTTATGTTGCCTCTCTGTAACTTGAGCAGAATTGCCAAACAACAACGACAGCATGGGCCAAAGAATGGAATAATATTGTTATAGCCCATGAAAGGAAGTATACCTGAAATTTTAATACTGGTGTAGCATGTATACAGTGGTCAACCCAAGCAGCCCTATGATGTAAGACATTTTGGAGCCTGTGACAGAAAATTCGGATGCCACAGATATGGGGGTAAACATGTAATAATCGAATAGCTGCACTTCAGAGGTGCCCGAAACATTCAATCAAATGGAAGGGCAAGTCCTGGTAGATGGTAAAAATAAAAAATCAGGATACATGACACTGCTTATACTGAATCAGACCCTTTATTTTTAAAAAATTTAATTTAATTTATACCCCCACCCTTTCCCAACCAAGTCAGGGTGTCTTCCAACAATAATAATTACAATATAAACATATGATGTAAATTAAAAACACATAATCTAAAACTATAAACACCAATTTAGGCATGTTTTAGCACTTTAAAATAATAATTTTATAAATTATGATATCGATATTTAACATCTTTATATTTTATATCTTGTTAATTAAAATGATAATTGTATGTATTATATGTATTGGAAGCCACTCCGAGCCCAATTTGGCAAGGATATCAAATCAAATAAACAAGTAAACGAACGAATGAATTAATTAAAAGATGACGCTTGAAATTATATATCTATATGTAATATACATATTGCTCTCAGTGGTGGGTTGTTCATAATGGTGGTGAACAGGTGACCAGCCATGACCCAAAGATTCACAGGTCCTTCAAGGATTTCAGAAAAGAAAAAAAAAACCAAGGGGAAAAGGGAAAAAAGGAAGGCAGAGAAAAATGGAAGACAGGGAAGAGAAGGAAAGGAAAGAGATGAAGAAAGGGAGGGAGTAGGGAGACCAGCTGATCTACTCAATTGTTGCTACCTCAACCATCTGTCTGGCAGAACATCTGCCACTTTCAGGCCATATGGAATTGAACTAAGTCCTACAGGGCACAAGTCTCATTAGACAGAATGTTCCACCAGTCTGGGGCCAAGGCCAAAAAGTCAAAGATAGGCAGCAGCCCTCCAAAGTCTCAAGCAGAGGTATTTCACATCATCTACGGCCAGATTCTCTAATTGGAAATGCTGGGGATTAATTCAGGGACCATCTGAATGCCAGGCAGATGCTCCACCACAGCCCCATGGCCTCTCCACGATCCAAGAGTAACCATGAGAAGTACAGCAGATGGAGGGGAGCCAGCTCCATTGGCAACATCTGAAACGATGTCTTCCTACTTGTGTTTTGAAAATGCGCATATCAAAGTTCAATTTTGCATCGTGGAAACAATCAAATGCTAGTCTAAGACTAGCGATCATTCAAGAAGATCCCTGGAATATGCATCTTGGCCTTTGCACCTGGCCGTATCAGTATTTTAACATTACAGACTTTTAATAGATACTTTGCTATAATCACTTTTTAAAATACAAGCACAGAGAGAAATCTAAACTTATTTATTGCTATGGAATCTCCATATTTTTCTGAGCATTCACAAGTAGCCTAGCCTGTAAGAGGAATTTTTCATTTTCTTCAGCCTCTTTCTGCTGCTCTCACTTCCCATCTGGCCTGCCATTTCTCTTCGTATCGCAAGGAGAATTGCCTCACAAATGAATCCTCCCTCTGTGTGACTGCGGAGAACTTGAGGAGTTTGTTTGTTTCTTTGATTAATTATCCCGCTTTTTAAAAGGCAGAAAATAGTAAGTGACGAACTAGAAATGTTAGCTAGACTGACAGAGCGACGGACTGCATGAACTCTACAGCTTTCCAAGTGCAAAATTCTCATACTTCAGAATGAACTGATGTCACGTTGATAAATGTCAAAAACAAGCTAAGCAAAGTTTTTAAAGCAAATATAGAGCAGCAAGCAAAAGCATCCTCTTGCGTAAACTCATCCCTGGCCCACTGTTAAGGTGTGTGTTGCAAAGGGCAGGCGTAACTTCGTCACTTATATTGATAGCCTTGAAATACACACAGATTCATACATACAAACAAACACAAAGCTGCCTTATATGGAATTAGACCCTTGGTTTATCAAGATCAGTATTGTTGGCAGTGACTGGCAGCAATTCTTCAGGGTCTAAAGTCAAGGTCATTCATATCACCTAATGCCTGGTCTTTTTTTAACTAGAAAAGAGAGGGATTGAATCTAGGGCAGGGGTCTGCAACCTGAGGCTCTCCAGATGTTCATGGACTACAAATCCAATCAGCCCCTGTCAGCATGGCCAGTTGGTTTTCAAGGGTGCAGTGTTGTGGATGAAAAGTACATTTCATACAAATGAAAATGCAAGAAACAGACATTGCCTCGGGGGGGGGGGGGGAGAGAGCATTTCATACCTTTTTGATTGTATCCAACATGGATCTTCCTCCTTGCCATGGTTTGGAGTTCTTCCTAATGCAAGTCAAGCTTGCCATGCTGTGCCACTTCCGGTCCTCCAGCTTCTTATGGAAAGCATTTGCCAGCAGCAGCACCGTGTCATAAATGTAGAGGTTGGTAATCTGTCCGAGAGATTAAAAATTGATTGCAAACAGCTAGTGTGCTCAGGTGGGCAGCATTCACAAGTGACTTTTCTCTCTGCTTTCACCACTCAAGACCTTCATTAACGGAAATGCTCTGCTACTAGGGGCAGATTGCCTTATGCTTCAGAAAGCGAGGGAGTCTTGGGGGGACTGAATGAGATTGTGGTAAAATACCCCTGTATTCTGCAAATGCAGAAACGTTTGTGGCTGCCACTGGGAAGCCCTTCTCTCCATATTCAAATCCCTGTTCGTAAGTTACAGTGAATGTATGTACAATCCATAGATAGTGTGCGTTTGATGTGTTAGGGCTTAATTTCAGGGGATGTCTTTTTCCCCCCATGATTTTGCACCCCCCCCCCCCACGTGACCAGATCAGATGCACAGGGGAATCTGCAACTAGGGCTTATTTTTGGAGTAGGGCTTATATTTCAAGCATCCTCCAAAAATCCAGAAAAATCATGCTAGGACTTATTTTCGGGGTAGGATTTATTTTTGGGGAAACAGGGTATGTAATTTAAGGGTTTTAACATATTGTTGAAATTTGTATTTATTGTTTTATCGCCTTGTTATGGCCTTGTACACCGCTCAGAGCCCTCTGGGGGTTGAGCTGTCTATGAAGTGTAATAATAATAATAATAATAATAATAATAATAATAATAATAATAATAATAATAATAATAATAATAATAATAATAATAATAATAATTCCTAGGCCTCTGGGTGAGGCTCGAATTGTAATGAAGGCCAACAACCAGCTAAAGATCTAGCAGCTGTGAAATCTACAATAATAATAATAATATTTACTGCAGGCAAATCAACCTTCCCAGAAAATATGACCCTGTCCCTAGTGTGTCTTGTCCTGCTCTGAGGTGGCTTCTATTATTTATGTATTTATGCATAGCCTGATTTTTCCTAATTGGGGACCCAAACTGGCAACAACCCTGTGAGGTAGATTAGCCTAATGTCTGGCTCAACATCAATCAGTGAGCTTCAAGAGCAGAGTGGGGATTTGAAAACGTTATCCCAACTGTTATATCAATTTATGGAACAATGCATATCACACATTTCAACCATCAGACATCAGAATATCCCATTTTCAAACTTCAGTACACCGCTAAATTTTAGCTCTCTAACCGGTCTAAGAAGTATTTTTATCATTTGGAGTGAAATGCCTAACTTTGATTTGAGGTGACTCTTGCAACTGTTCGTGTTTCAGATTTTCTCAAGACCAAGGTTTTGTGGATCTCCCCTGTGGTGAGAGACTCCTTCTGGCAACCTTTGTTCCCTACTGTTGCTCGGCGTTCCAGGTGAAGGGAGAAAAAACCCCAGGGTTGTATACCACATGACATCACTTTTAGGAGAAACCCAGAAATGATGTCGGGCTGCTCTTGGAATCAGTGGAAACTTCATGGTTTACCCATCACTATGTGTTTCCACAACGGGGCACCACTTTCAGTTTTTCATAGTGATATTATGGTGTACTTGGTGCCCCCCATGTTCCTGCCCTCTAAGTTCTTGGCATTTGGTGAGCATGACTTGGCAACCCTTGTCAGGACTGATATGATGGTGAGACAATATTATAAGGATGTACAGGAACAAGACTTACCACCAAGTAAGTATGTAGCAGATGGATTAAGCCTATGGGCTGCCAAATGTACATCAATCTAGTTCATACTGAACATTTGTCATTTTTTTAAAAAAAGAGATGACTGATGCATTGCTAGGTCTTTGGTTAAAGCATTCAGGTCATAATTAATTCAAGATCTGAAATTTTATTTCTTTGAAATCCCAACCGTTTTAGTATTCCTTCTTTATGCCTATAATAGTCAAGTTAAAACATACAGCATAATTGCTGTGGAGAGATATGCATATTTATGCCACTGCAATACAAGAACATAATGAATTTTTTTGGCAGCTGACTGTAGCAGGCTTGAATTGGAAGAATTTCATGTTTAAGAGCTCTTTCTAATGGCAGCAGTGCATGCAAAGACCACACGGAAACAAACTCGTCGTAATCACTAATAAGAAATTTTGGGATATAATGATTCCAGATTCCACAGTCATTGGAATATTTTTTTCAACATAGCTTCCATAATTTTACAATAGAAGAATATAGAGACATTATCATAGTTCACGTCGATGTATATATTTGTTAATTTAGGAGCAATTTTGTGGAGGATCTATCAAATGTAAGTGGGGCTCTAGGGAACAGAGATCAACAGCCATTCAACAGATATTTAAAGTCTTTAACAATAGTGCAGATGCATATTTACAACATATTCAGTCATGGATAATTCATATGTGAAAGTTAATTTCTGCATTTGTAAAGCCTCTTCCTGTGAACTGAGAAGAATGCTGTATTAATCATGGTAACCTCAAAACCCATTATCTGGCAGCTACTGAAAGATTGCTTTATGCATTTATTGGTCTTCTACTTAAACACAACAGGTTTCTTAATGTACCATATAATTCAGTGGTTGATACTGCTTTATTGCATCCTTCTCAGAAGCTATTCTGTTCTGTTTCTCAGAAGGTATGCTATTGGGAAAGAAACACAGGCAGACAGAGTAGAACTGACACAACGTCAAATAATGGCTCTGCTAGGAACCAAAAGTAGAAAGTTTTCATACTTGTTATTTGGAAAATTTTAGAGGGGCAAAAAACATAAATAAAAAAGCTCATACAGTCAACTTTGTGTACATGAAGAGGAAAATGGAACATATATCACTATGGAATTGTAGGAAGTAGAAATGACATGAAGACTGTTGCCAACCATTTGTTATTGACTAATTCAATCCAGACTGAGAACCTGTGATGTTCTTCACAAGGTCTCTGGAATATAAGGTGGTGGCTGGCGATCTTTTGGGATTTAAACTGAGTTTCAGGCAACAAAGGAAATGTCTGCTTTGAAAGATTGACTCACTGAAGTCCCTCCCCTTCTCTGCTCTTTTCAGGCCACACCCCCCAAAGTCTCCAGGTATTTTCCAACCTGGAGCTGGCAACTCTACTGGAACAACCTGCCTTGCAACAGAAGGCTCTAATTGCAAGTAACAGGATATAGTGTCAGAGTGTAGGGAGCAGAGAGTCATGAAGAGTCACAGTTGGTATGAATCAGATACTTCTGGGTCCTGAGAGTGTTCCTAGCCAGCAAGAATAGATCTAAACAAAGTTCAAAGCTCAAGATAACTCCAAGGTATTGGGAACACATTTAGTGGACGTATCTGCATGGCTGCAGATAAGGATGTCCACCACCTCTTTAGATTGATTTATTGACAATCATCTCACAATGTGTGATGGAGGGATGGCAGTGACCCTGACAGGCCATTAAACCTTTTTTATTAGTGGGTGTGAGCGTACATTACACATTATATATTAGAGGAAGAATAGCCCCTTTTGACCTCTGAATAAGATATGCAGGGAAGGATGGGGCCCACAAAGACAAAAGCATCTAAGATGGAAACTGCAATGAGAAGAGGAATCAAGTGAAACTGAGTACAAAAATTGGTGGGATCCAACCCACTAACATTTAATTTCAGGAAAAATGAACCTTTTGTGGACAATTAGAAAACAGAAAGACTTTGAGCATTTATAACAATGACTGCTGAGCATGGCTGGGAAGAGGCACGCTGACTCTACTAGTTTTAGTAATATTGAAAAAAGCAGTTACTTTGGGCTAAAACATGAGTCTTGATACACCCAGCAGGCTTGAAGTGATGTAACAGCCCTGTCCAAAGGGGGAAGGGAACCTGCTGCTACGAGGGGCTGCGCTAACAGATTTGCCCTCCCTGAGACACATGTCCCAGAGAAAGGGGCAGCTCTGCTGGCAAGTAGCCACAGCAGCCCTCCACAACAGTGGAACATGGTGTGAGATGCCATGCCAGTGTCTTTGCACTCCACTCGCCCCAGCATAGTGGGGGTAGTCTGGGGGTGTGGTCAGGGGAGGGGAGAACGCTAGTTACATTACACCATTATACCAGTGAGCAGGTCTTTGGATTTACCAGAAAACCCTCTTGGGAACGGTGGTGTGGAACTGACGCAGCGCCACGTCTGGGCACCTGGCCCTTTGGATGGGGCTGTCCAGCTACTGTTAATGCGCTCCTATAACAAATTCCATGCTGCACCGCATAGCTGTATTAAAAACTGTTGTGGAATCAGCTACATCAAATCTTGAGCGCTGGACCTCTGGTCTCATAATGGCTCAAAAGTAGTATATGATCCCCCTCACCCAAGATTGCTTAATGCTTTCTGAAAAAAAATATCCATAGATACTAGGACACTCAGCCCAAGAAATGTAATGCGGGCCTATCAAAATATGGCTTGAATGTTGATGAACTGAAAGCTGCCCTTGTAGATCAGACAAACAAGATAATTAAAAGAGGATTAAAAGAGGATTAACTCCCAGGCAGACATGGACTGTTTTTGCTTAATATGGATTTTTCTTCATGGTATAGGATTATAAAAGCCAACATTGTTTCTCAGCTACATTTGGCCGATTTAACAGTCCCTCTCTTGCGTGATGTTCTTGGTATTCCCCAAATTCAGACAACATAAACAACATTTGGATGTCAAAGAACTCTCATCAATGAGAGACTGTGGGCATTTCCCCACTCTCGAGGATCCCCCCTATGCCGCGCACTGCTCTCAGCGCGCGGTATCCCTGGCGCACGCCTGGGCATCCCCACGAGAGCGCGGGGTCATCAAAAGGCACCATTTACAAGAGCGCCAGGGATGCCATGCGCTGAGGGGGCGCGAGAGGGGCAGTGTTGGGGCGGCTGTGCTGTCGCCGCCCGTCGTGGGGAGTGCCCCAGGACACCGCACTACTTGAGGAGAGTAGCACGGGGCTTAAGGTAAGTGGGGAAAGAGCCTGTATTGCTATATATTCAGCACTTTGATATCTTTATTGTCTGACATGAGCACTGAGAATCACCACACACACACCAAGACAGATACCCCCTGTAGTGTAGGGTAGAGTAGTGGTTAAGAGCAGGTGGATTCTAATCTGGAAAACTGGGTTCAATTCCCCACTCATCTACCTGAGTGGCAGAGGCTTATCTGGTGAACCAGATGTGTTTCCACACTCTTATATTCCTGCTGGGTGACCTTGGGCTAGTCACAGTTCTCTCAGAACTCTCTCAGTCCCATCTACCTCACAAGATGTCTGTTGTGGGGAGAGGAAGGGAAATGAGCATGTAAGCCCTTTTGAATGTTCCTTACAGGAGAGAAATGTGGCGAATGAATCCAAAACTCTTCTTCTCTTCTTCTCTTCGTCCTATCCCCTGCCAAACTCCAACCAAACATCCCATGAAAAGAATTTAAATGGCTTCTAATGTTGCCGACTCGAGGATTGGAAATTCCTGGAGATTTGGGTATGAAGCCTACAGAGGATAGGGATTTCAGAAAGGCAGGATACTATAGAGCAGTGTTTCCCAACTTTTTTGACATCTTGGTACCCTTGACCTCACTCGTCATATCTCACTGTACCCCTGCCATCCCCCCTTCCCCTCCCAGTGCCCCTGCTTGCCACCACCCCCCGCATCTTCCCCTCCCAGGGTAAAGGGAAGCACTGGGGGGGGGGCGATGCGGGAATTGGCTGCCGACCTTGCGGCAGGTTCTGCCTCCTGGGCCAGCTCCATGTCCTTGCTGGTGCTGGTGGGAGACACCACAAAATTGAGGGTGGTGGTGGTAGTGTTGCCGCGGTACCCCTGGGACATGCTCACAGCACCCCAGGGTACCACGGAACCCTGGTTGGGAATAACTGCTATAGAACCCTTCCCCAAAGCAGTCATTTTCTCCACGAGAATTCTGTAGGCACCACCCGTAGGCTCACATTCCTAAATACTAAGTTGCCAGTAGCATGACAAGGCAAATTATTGTTTATTGGTTAATATGCCCATTTCAGGAAATGAGACTTGTCTATAAAAAAAACAGACATTAGTCACCTGTAATTTATTGACTGCAAATCGTAATACACTATGGCGCCAAAGCCAAAATGACAACCAACTGCTCAGCATGATATCTACTGGGATCAAGAAACATTCAAGCTGTTTTCCCTTTGAAAACACAAACAGCAGCAATTTGGATCTGCCCCTTAAATAGTGACTGATAGGCTTGGGACCCTCATAAACAATGCTATTGATTGATAGTTGAGTATGATTTAACTCTGTACCTAATGTACCACCTAGTGTACTACTTAGAAGTAATCTCCAGTTTTTCTAACTACAAGCTACCATGTTTTGTTTACTGTTACTCTCTGTTCTGCAAAGAACTTATGTGATCCAATTCCCACTGGAGGCACATCCAAATTACTCCAGGCGTGTATATTTTCAGAGAGAGATGCTGCATTGTTTTGCTGTCTCTGCATGCTTTGGGCCAGCATAAGATATTTTTGCAGTAGATATAGTGCAATGAAATAATATCTGCATAATGCTCTCTCTCTCTCTCTCTCTGGCTGTTTCCGCACATTGAAATCGTTGATTTCAGCCCAGTAAAATCGTTGATTTCAGCCCAGTAAAACATTGTTTTGGGGGGAGCCTTTGCACAGGCACCACTGCCAAATTGATGCAGCGGCGCTCCCTCCCCCCCAAAAAACAGCATTTTAAAACTTCGCTCAGGGAGCGAGGTTTTTGGAAAACACCGACTTCCATTCGGGGCCGAGCGAACGGCACCAGGTGGAAGCCGGCATTTTTCCCACGGCCCTCCCAAATGGCTCTTATCTTCTGCTGCCTTCTGTAGCATTTTCTCCTGATGTTCACCTGCATCTTTGGCTGGCATCTTCAGAGGATACAGCCCGGAAATCCCACAACACTCCAGTTCTGAAAATGTTTCAAAACAAGTTTATATTCTGGTTCAAAGTTAACTTATGATATCATTTTGTTTGATGGTTTTTATGCCTAATAAAGGTTTTTGATTGATTGATTGATTGATTGATTGATTGATTGATTGATTGATTGATATCATTTCAATTGTATCATTTCGATTGCAATACACAGAATTTTAGAGCCACGATTTTACAGTGGTTAAGAGGAGTGGACTCTAATCTGAGAACTGGGTTTGATTCTGCACACCTCCAATCCGGTGAACTGGATTTGTTTCCCAGCTCTTCTACATGAAGTGGCTGGGTGAGCTTGGCCTAGTCACAGTTTTTTCAGAACTCTCTCAGCTCCACCTACCTCACAAATTGTCTCTTGTAGGAAGAGGAAGGTAAGGAGTTTGTAAGCTGCTTTCAGACTCCTTACAATTGAGAAAAGCAAGGTATAAATGCAAACTCCTCTTCTGTAGTATTATCTGTACCAATATTTTGACTATCCTTTTTACACTCTCATGTATACTTTGCTTGGTTCCTATTTTTTCTGCTTTTTATACTGTATTGGAGGCCAGCTTCTTGATCGTTTATTTAATTCAGCTATATTTAATTCATTCCAGAAGCATGTAAAATTCCATATGAAAGAAACACAGTGTCCTTCAAATACAATATGGGGACAGGTAGCTGTGAACTTGGGTTAAATAGCATAAACGGACAATATATGCAATAATCCATAGTTCTATAAAGACCACCAGAGAGAAGAAAGCAAAACTATCAAAGCGTTTTGAAAACTCATTGCTTTTATCATTCCATTCAGCCGCTGAGTTTCTGTTCAGCTTTATAGATATAGGGCAATTCCCAGTGCATTCACGAAAGAAAGTTTTACTTTTAAATGTTCACTGGTCAAGTATAAAAGTCAGTCAGGCTACAATGCTATGTAGACTTATTTGAGAATAAGTCTCACTGAATCCTGCCAATGGTAACACTGAGTGGTTATGCATACAACTGTGCTGCAAGACAGCCTCTACTGCAGAATGTAATTCTGTGTTGGTGTTGGCTGGAAAAATGGTGTTTAGTTGTGCAAGACTGAGGAAGATTATTGAATGACATCTTTAGCTAGCTTCTTACCATAAGAATGGGGGTGGGAGACATATCTACAAAGCCTCACATTGCTGAAGAAAACTTGGAATACACATGAAGCGGCCTTATAATGAATCAGAGTATCAGACTACTGAAGTGACTATTGGCTACTTAGCCTGGCAGTGGCTCTCCAGGGTCTCAGGTTGAGGTCTTTCACATCACCCACTTTATGGCCCTTTTTAACTGAAGATGGCAGGGATAGAACCTGGAACCTTCTGCATGGCAAGATGCTCTACCAGTGAGCCACAGTCCAAACATGTGAGAGGACTTTCCTGTTTTAAACATAGCATAAGAGTAGCAATGCATTCTCTGTGAACAGAAGATACCTCCATGTTTTGGGAGAAAGGGTCCTTAGGATCACACAGTGATGAAGATATTTGGTGGTTCCCACGGAAACAACGCTGACTTATGTTCTGTGGCACTGGAAACGACTGCCGAATAATGGTTAACCTTCCAATTGACTTTCGCACCAGCTCTTGCACGTCCGCATCATTTATTTCCTGCAAGATAAGGCATAATAAATATGGAGAAAATGTAAATGTCAACAACACTTTATAACGGAAGAAACGAGTTCATTAAAATGTGATTGTATTCCATTGTTGCCGCATTTAATCAGGTATGGGAAGGCCCGATGCAATAACCTCCGACTGATATAATCACCTGAAATCGTCAGTGTTTTCCACTGAAGCTGCAGGTGTGCGAAACCCAAGAGGGAAACTCAACTGGAAGCCTATTTGGTGCTCCCTTCCCAGACATATATAAAGAGAAAAAGAGAGGAATGAAAGGTGGCAAGAAGCTGTAATATCTTTGTCTAGAAAAGGTGAAAAAGCATTGCCAGGGGTTAGGCCATTTATGGGGCATCTTCCTGTTCAGCTCATTCCGGAATGGCTGTTGTGGGAAGCAGTATCAGAATAACAGGGAATGGAAGAATGGGATAAAATAACGCACTCAGATATGAAGGGAGCAGCTCAGAGAGAAATGTTGTAAGAAGCCTTTTTCGCACACACCACTCACACCATTTCAAAGATGTTTTCGATCCCAACCTCTACAACAAAGTTTGTCCACACTCACCTTCCAAAAATGTTGTTTCATGGCCACCAATGTTTTCTACACATGCTCTGTAGCAATGCTTCACAGCATTGCTGATACCAAAAACGTGTGGGGAAAAGAAAAACATAAGAAATAATACATTTTAAGAGGAGAGGGGGAAAGCTGTGTGGTGAGGGACCCAAAAAATAGCAGAGGAAGAGCTGAAACTGAGGTTTGGTGACCACACGGGGGGCTTGGAAATGGCCCATGGTTCTAACAGGAAAAATAAAACATTTCGGTATGATTGCACTGTGAGGGGAAACTGGCTCAGAAATATTTCAGTGAAAAGAAATACTATAAAAGTGTTTTCAGATACAATGGAGAAAATGTGCGTTGAAAATGAAATGGGAGAGGGATGGAAGCATGCAGAAATCAACTGAAGAAACATTTTATTTCCAGTGTGAAAATGTTGTAAAGGGCATATGTGGAAATGGCCGGAGTCTTCCTTTGACACTCAGGCCCCATCCGCACACGCAAAATAATGCGTTTTCAAACCACTTTCACAACTGTTTGCAAGTGGTTTTTGCTATTCTGCACAGCTTCAAAGAGCACTGAAAGCAGTTTGAAAGTGCATTATTCTGCATGTGTGGAATGAGCCAGATACTCCGAGGAGCACTGAAACTTGAGCCGCTGGAAGGACAAATAAAATGAATGCTCTAAACCTGCCCTTCTATCATACCAATGGGAAACAGAGACATTCTCCCATACTGCGGGGCCAGACCAGCTGTCAGGCTTACCTGCCTTGGAGGGCTGCTGATAGCCAAGAGCGAGCAGAATCAAACAAGGAACAAGCCAGGCCTATGAAATCCCTCAGCTCACTCCAAGAAATGATGATTAAAGGCAGTTTGCAGGATAAGGCAATTGTCATTGGCACTATTAGTGAAATGCGAGTTGAGCAGCCCCAGCAATGCTGGCGTGTTTCACTATAAGAATTGCTCAGCTTGGCTTCCTGATGAGTCATTTTAGTTCCCCAGTCTTCTCCTGCCTTACTGTGTGCCACCACTCTAGGTTAAGCAGGGTTGGAAGAGCCTTTTCTGCTTCCTGCTTAACCTTCCATCCCTTGAAGTGTTCTATAGCATCATTTTATAATAACAGTGGTACTCCAACATCAGCACAAGGAGTATAGTATCAGAAGGTCCTACAGGAATGGACAGATCACTTGGCATAAATTCAGTAAACTAATTAAACCTGGAGTATGGAATTTTGCTAAAGCCTGTGCTGGCATTCCTAAAAGAAGGTATGATCTATTGTTGTGCATCAGGCTATCCACATATGACATTCTGGAACATTAATCTATAGTGACGCAAGGAAAACCATAATTATCTGACATGGGGAGTTGAAAACTCATAATCTGAAAGTCTTGTCAGTCTCCAATGAACATCTGGATTTGAACCTTTGTTGTTGTTTGTTATTGATTGTTATTAAATATTTCCCAAGTGACTCTAGACTTAAATCTAATCGAGTCCAGAGAGAGAATGTTGAAAATGGAAATGTTAAATAAAAGGTAGGCATTGTGACATGTAAATGAATATACTCAAAATTCCCAGAACAACTGGGTCAAGTGGAGCTCTATTGTTATTTTATTCCTTAGCAGACTTGCAAAGAAAATGCTGAGAGATGTGAATTTTAAACATCAATCTTCTCGACTACGCTAAACCTATTTTTTCCTCTTTGTAGCCTGTCATAGATTTTGAAGCCATCTGTTATTTATGTTCTTTATGAAGTATAGATTTTTCTGCAAACAAAATAACACCTGGCATCAGCTGTGTCCAGTGTAATATCCTGCATTTCTGGTCGATTAATCCTTAACGTACCATAGATAATGGTTTCTCTCAGTGTATGATGCTGTCTTATCATTTAGACTGTATCAATTCACTAGCTACAAGGGGGAGGAGAATGTTGCTACCTCTTGCACAAAATGCAAGCAGTTTTTTGTACACCTGCAATATAATTAGAAGGAGGAGTTCAAAAGAACCTCACAAACTCTGTTCAAAGGACAGAGTTTTTATTCAATTGGAAGGAAGGTGGGTAGGTTCACCATGGATCATTTTGCTTACACATTTTGCATGCCACATGAGTACTTATGGCAAGTAGGCACATGGTAAATACCCCTTGGTGCCTTCATTGCGCTTTAGAAACAGACAAGCATTCAGCTATGAATGCAGAGGAAAACGTCCTCGTTCTGCTGAAATTCCAGTTGGACAGTTCTCCAGATTAGAGTTCACCACTCAACTACTACACGTCACTGGCTCTGTAAATGAATTTGCTCTTCAAAGCATTATATACATTGATGAAGCATTATTAAAAATCTCTCTCGTTATTCATTTACACACTTCCTTTCTCTCCAGTGGCAACTTATATCATTCTCCTCTCCTGCATTTTCTTTTCACAACAACCCAGTGAATAGGTTAGGCTGAGAGAATGTGACTGGCCCAAGTTCCCATACAGAGTTTCCATGGAATGAATGGGGATTCGAATCTGGGTCTTCCAGATACTACTCCAACACTCTTGACAACAACACCACCCAGGCTCTCCCTCTCTCTCCCTCTCTGTGTCAGAATCAGTTATCAGCATTCTCTCAAACATGATCACACTCATAAAGGTCCAGCATTTCATTGTATGCTTACATAATGCTAAGAAACAGAACCCAAGGTGTGGCTGTACAAAAAAAAAAGATGGGAATATGCAAATGAAGGTTGGTTCAGTTCTCAGTCACTCCAGTTAAACTCTACAGGACCAAATAAATGGGCTAAAAGGTAAAGGAATAACAGCCATTCACTACAATGAAGAACAGCTAAGCACTATATATTGGGATAATTCTAAAGCAGGCAGGGCACTGTTCCAGATATTGCATATACATTACATGTACAATGCCCTGACCTAAATCGTCCAGACCAGAGATCTTCAAACTATGGCCCTCCAGATGTTCATGGACTACAATTCCCATCAGCTCCTCCCAGCATGGCTAAGTGGCAGGGCTGATGGGAACTGTAGTTCATGAACATCTGGAGGGCCATAGTTTGAAGACCCCTGGTCCAGACTAACCTGACCTCATTTGATCTTGGAAGCTAAGCAGGGTCAGACCTAATTAGTACTTGGATGAGAGATCATCATGGAAGTCCAGGGCTGCATCACAAAGGCAGGGAATGGGAAATCACCTCTGTCCATCTCTTGCACTGAAAACCCTACAGGGTTTCCATGTCAGTTGCAACTTGGTGCCATTTTCCACCACCACCACATATGCAGTGTGAATTTTTGCATTCCTAGGCATCCTTCAACATACACACCATCCATAATGAAAGTGAGTATGTGGCACTGGCTAGTAAACTTTCCCAATAGCTTTCCCAGTCTAGCTGAAATGTTGCTGTTTTCTGGGGCCTAGGCCCATGATCGTCAGTTTAGTCGTGTGGATAGGAGGTCTCATTTCTTGAGCCATGATGCTTTGTGTCCACAGAAGCAATACTGTTCTGTGAGCCCACAGGCACTGCCTCATGCAGAACTGGATCATCAGACTAGTGTGATGTTTGCTTCGGTAGCAACTGAGAAGTTGTCAGGACATTTAATGCTGTGAAACATCAAGCTCGCATGACCACACGACGCTGCCAGGTTCTATTTTCAAAGAAGTTTAGACTTTTAGCTGCGCAAACATTTATCATTTTGTCACTCCCCCCAAAGCATACAGCCTTGTTTCTTCAGTGTTCAGCACTTCTGCGCATTTTAATTAGAATTCACAGTTTTTAGATTCTTCCTTTGCCTTTAGGCAATTGCTGCCCCTTAGACATAACTGTGTGTCTTATAAACACTATCTGGAGACTAAAAATACAGTAGAAAGAAGCTTCAAGAAGGAATGGGCAACATATATATTGTCACCATAATGAGACAGAGGACAGATTCACAGAGCCAGCACTTTTTATTTTTATGGATTACACTGGTGTATTTTTGTTTTATTTATCCCTTCAATTACATATGTAAAAGCAACTTTTGATGATTCATTGTTTTCTATAACAATTCACTGGAAGTCAAAAATATTATTATTATGTAAAATCAGCCAACTCAACTTTAGTTTATTTTTCATATAGGCCGTTTCCGCACGGTAAAAATATTGTGAGTTGAACAAGAAAAATATCCCTGTGCAGCCTAGAATTCCGCAAAGTTCCCAGTGCTAAAGCAGGTCTGTCCCAGTGTGTCCCTGTGATATTTCATTACCCCTGGATTTCAAAAATTGCCAGTTTGGTGGTTCTTTTAAAAAATCCTGGAGTGACCCTGATTATGCCTGCTACTGTGCGAAAACCAATCGAAGCAGGACTGGTTTATTTTCCCCATCCAGCCACCTGATCTCCCTACTTGACATTCATTCAAGCTGCCACTCAAAAACAACAGCCAATCAGAACACAGGACACAAGACACACTCAGAAATACTTGCAGCTGCCACTCAAAAAAACCCCCAGCCAATCAGAACGTGGGACACCAGGTATGCTCAGTTATGCTTCCAACATAAATACAGAAGTCTCGGGCTCGTCCAAAAGAAATTGGAGTATTTCCTCCCAGTTTTCAATGATTCCTTCAAAAATTGGGCAGCCGTTTGGATGGACACCCTGGGATAAAATAGACCCAGGTTAAAAAAAAACCCTGGTGGTACACAGGTATAACTTTGCCAAGAAGAAACAGCCATATACAACCATAAAAAGTATAGAAGCGAACTGAAACTACCTTCAGAATCTTTTTATGGATTGCCCTCAGTAATGTTCCTTCATAGCCAATTTTTATTAGCAGCATAATGTTGTGATATAATCCAATCTTAGGGTTGCCAGGTCAAGAGACTAGGTGGGTGGCCATTGACAACACCATGATGTAACTTCAACTTTGTAACTTTGACAACACCATGATGTAACTTCAACTTTGTAACAACATGATGTAACTTTTCCAGGAAGGTGTGATTCCTAATGAAGTGTGATATTGCCTCAGGTTTTCCAAGGAAGTGATGTCATACCTCTTTAAGAACCATACCATCTTAGGAATCACCCAAAACTCTATGGTAAAACCAAATAACTTTTCAGTGATTCCTAGACTAGTATCACTTATTGATCATTTCCCAGAAGCAATGCCGCTGTTGCCGACAGCCATTTTTTCATTTATTTTTCTTACATCGCCACTTCACGCAAGAAGTGGAAGTGAGGGATCCCTTCTCCAGGGGACTGGAAGCCCTATTCAGTCAATATGATCCTCATCAAATGTGACCACACATAAGACTAACTTAGAAGAGGAAGAAAGAGCAGGTAGGGAACAAATAAAAGAGAGTGGTTAAAAAGTATTGAGCAGAGGTAACTTTGGTAAATATTTATACCAATAGTTTTCCTCCCTAGAAAGGAAACTGGAGAATATTCCAGAAGCATTATTCAAAGAGGGGTTAAAAAAAGAATTGGAAATGGCAACGATCTCTTAAACCTTAACCCCCGTACTTTAGCCAGCATAAATGGTTATGTTGAAAATTTACCTTGATGGCAATGAGAAGTTTCAACCCACTTTTATGTAGCAGCACAATAATAACTGAGCATAGTAAAGTCCTTATGCTAATTTCCCCAGAAGTGATGGCACACTGTCCCCAGTGGTCACCCCCTATGTATCTTTACCTACCCCCCCCCCCATTCTGCTGTTTTTGGTGGCCGTTTCCCCACTTACCCTTGTCGGAGGGTTGCTGAACGCAATTCCCAGCACGTGCAATTCCTGGCGCGCGCCCCGGCTTCATCAAAAGGCACCATTTGAAAAGGTGCCAGGAATTACGCACGCTGAGGGGGCGCGAGAGAGGCAGCGTCGGGGCGGCTGCGTTCTCGCAGCCCCTGAAGTGGTAAGTGCAGCTGGACCCCGCGCTACTTTAGGAGAGTAGCGCGGGGCTTAGGGTAAGTGGGGAAAGGGCCTCTGTTATCACTATCAATCCTGCATTTCTTAAAAGTTCTGGGAAAGATCACAGTAAATCCTGGATGGTTGTTATATGGATAAGACAATCTGAATTTTCTCATGTCAATGATTTCATTAACCCAGTCCCTGAAGCACTCACCATACCCCCTCCTTGATTCTTTTTCTCCCTTCCAACAATAAGGTGAACTCTGACTTTCTTATATATACAGATAATACTTTCAAAAATTTAAAAAGAGTCCATTTCCCCTCCCCAAATTAAGGTGCAAGGAAAGTAATATGCAGTAATGACCACTCTTCTGAAAAGACTTCAAGATGACAACCATGATGCACATTATGACAATCAGCAGTTGTCACAATGAAAAATGTGATGTAATAACTGGAGAGGACAGGAGACTGTTGGATTCGACCCCCACTCAACATGAAACTCATTGGGTCTCTTTGGGCCTACTGATTTCTCAGCCTAGCCTGTTCCTTCAAGATTAGTTAAATTTGGGGGAAATGATGGGACAATAAAGGAAAAGAAAGGGGGGGGGAACCCTCTCATCCTTTTCTCCCAATACATAACAGTACTTAAAATAGAAAGTAACACACAATAAAATCAAGGACAGATTTTCAAACATTCTCACATGTTGAAAGGAACAAATGAAACGGAAAAAATTCAGAGTATCTAGATCAAGTGTGGGCTATATGTAGTCCTTGAAGCATATTTGGGGATTCTAAGTTTTCATTTTTTTCAAATGCTGTTTTTAACAAGAACTGACAACCGACCAAAGAACTGGAGATTCTTCGTTTCCAGTGCATGTGCGTTTTTTTTTTTCAAAAATGGCTCTTATGATTGCAGGGAGGTTAGAAATTTGTGATGGGCAGCTTGTAGTCCCCAGGGCCTTCACTGTAGCCTGCAGGGTTTGCGCAGAATATATCTTTCTGTTAAAGAAAAATGAAGCATCATCTGAGCCTCCATGGTTGCAGTGATAAATCTCACTAGGTAACAGGCAAAACCAAATTCTCATGTCATTTTCAGTACCAATGAGGATGCTCACCCTTTTATTCAAGAATGGAAAACAACAGCTTGTACCATCTGCTTTAAGCATTTCTTTCAGTCTGGCTTTGTTTGGCTAGCTTTAGTGGCCTTCATCAAATATTTCCACCTATGAGGGTTGGATCTCATCTAAATTTTGTGTCCAGAAGCATGACTTCCCCAACTTCCCCAATCAAAGCTTATACTCCAGATTAGAGTCCACTGCTCTTGACCATATACCACACTAGCTCAATATATAGACTTAACATGTGTGTATGCAAGAAAATATTGTTTTAAACATTGTTGGTTTTAAAAGAATATGAGCTAATTGAAAAACTAAAAATGATCTAAAATAGTCCACTTGTTAGGCCAGGGATCTCCAGATTTTTTTTTGGCCTGCAGACACATTTGGAATCCTGGGTGGAATAAAGTCATAATAGGGGTACAGTGCAATCCCAAACAGATTGACACTCTTCTAAGTGTACCAAAGTCAAGAGCTTGGGATGGCAGAGGTCATGTAATACAAATTTATGCTTTCCGCAACACAAGAATTCCCACCAACATATTCTCTCATGAAAATCAATTACTCTTTCTCACTTTACAAATATTAACCAGCAATATTAAATATACCAAAAACTATTAACTAGAAAGGTTAACACCCTACAGGGCAGGGAGAGGAGCAGGGGAAGCAAATACAACTACATATTTTTAAAAACTCACAATATATACAATCTGTATGTTCCAATTACAAAATTTGCAATCACCAAATCACACACCCAACCCTCCCACACTTTTAGTTCCAGGTTTTGGATTATGTCCCCAGGACTTTAAAAAAGTTAAAAATGTAACCCCCTCCAATAGAAGGCTGCCTTGAAGTACAGGTTTCCTGCTGAAACATAAACCGGGAAGGGGGGGGGGGCGGGGGCGCAAGCAGATAAAGTCTGATTATGCTAATTTATTGTAGTGTGGTGCAATTAAGAAAATCTAATAATTAAACATCAAAACACCTGTCTGTGGCAATCAAAAGCTGATCAAAAAAAAATATGAACATGCCTTCTCCAAACAATACTTGATGCAGAAGATACAGGTAAGCATAGAATTTACACAAGAGACCAATTATCTCCTAAATTAATTAAGATCAAGTAACATGGACATAACAAATTGCTCATAAAACACACCGAGGAACAAGTGAACCCCTTGTAATAAAGGAACAACAACCCAATCGTATACTATCCTACTGTATAATATTCCGCACCAATAACACAGTGCCATGGCATCTTTTAGTGGTTTGTACTGATTTTTAAATGGATATTTAAATGGATAAAATAAATACGGTATGCAAAAAGGCACTAAACTTAACACTCGGAAGTTCTATTGGGAAAATGCTTAGCATAGCCCTATAATCTATGCTGCATATTAATATCTTCACTATTACTCCACACACGCAGGGTCATCATTTCATGAAAAAAAGCATTTATGTTGCAGGCAAGCATGGGAGAAGAAAGATTTCCAGCAAGAGTAAAAAGGCCCATCTTGGGATACAATCAACATTAACCTGCAAATAACAACAACAACAACAACAACAACAACAACAACAACAACAACAACAACAACAACAACAACAACAACAGTTTAAGAGCATTTCATGTGCTACATCCCATATCTCAGGAAGCCAGATTATTCAACATTCTGACAGAAGAACTGGATGTAATCTCTGAACCGAATACAAAGAGAAGGGTGACTATCTCCAACCATGCCTTATTAGCACTGCTGTTCATAGTCACAGTTTTAGTGCACTCAGTGATGGATGATACACATATATGTCCTGGTTCAAACTGGAAGGAGTTTGACATTGGAGAACTCTCATGGGGAAGGGGGGAACACACTGGTTGAATTCAGCCAGCTTTTCTGTCAGTGAAAGGGAAGGAGGAGTCAGAGTGGTGTAGTGGTTAACGGTGGTGGATTCTAATCTGGAGAACTCAGTTTGATTTCCTATTCCTCCACAAGAAGCCTGCTGGGTGACCTTGGGCTAGCCAAAGTTCTTTCTGAACTCTCTTAGCCCCATCTACCTCAGGGAAGGTCATTGAAAGCTACTTTGAGACTCCTTATGGTTGAGAAAAGAAGGGTACATACCCCAACTTTTCTTCTTCACTACAAAAAAAAGGCTATGCTGTGCATGCAAAGGATATGCAGGGGCAATAATCATGGAGAAGGGAGACTATACTGAAATGGGGAACAGTGAAAAAGCTGGCTGAATGCAACCCATTTTCTAAAATTACTCAGACCTCCCAGGAAGTCCCTTGATCCTCCAGAGGGTATGAAGATGTCAGGATACTCTGACGACAATGTCCTTGAGATGCATTTTGGCAAAAGACAGGTAGTGAAAGACAACTAATGACCCTGTCCTATCATAAATCATCCATCTGGCTGACTGGCGGACCAGCCTAACACAAGCTCAGCAACAGCTATCACAGAAAAACCAGTCACAGAAACTACAAAGTAAGTGGGGTCGGGGGAAGAAGAGAAAAATCATGAAAAGTCCCTAAGTTGTAATGTTCACCTTTCTTTAGAAGTTGAACAGCATTGTAAGCTGCTAAAGCCCCGACTCTGAGTTTCTGTGATATCTCAAGCCCAGTGTTCTCATGTGCTGTCCATTGCCACACAGCACTTGCCCAAGTATATTCTGGCATTTGCTTCTTTCCCTAACCAAAGAGACTTCAATTTCACCAGTGTATAAGATGCCTCAGAAGAGTCAAGTAGAGGAAATGATTGAGAAGCAACTGGGTCCATCATAAGAGGATGCTCAGAACTTCTTAACTTTTTGTGGAGCCTTGAAACAATTTGTGGCAGCCATTTTGTTGTGTGGTCCTCTGCCTGTTGTCAAAATTCCAAAATTGCCCACAGGTTCAACAAGTTTGGGAACCCATTCTAGTACATAATGAACAAAAGGGTAATTTGTTGTTTGAAAGTTCAGGTCCCTCACAACCATTATGCATGTATTGGCCTCAGAAAATGCCAGTCTTTGACTAATTGGGTGTGTGAAGCCTGGGAGTATATGGAAAGCTAAAGTGACAGTCATGTCAGAACTGGTGACAGAATGGACTGATTTCATCTGGTGGTCATCCAGAACTCAGTAAATGCAAGAAGAGAATACAATTTGGGGGATGTTTATGTACAGCCGCAAGCTCTCAGTTTCAAGCCACCAACCTTATGGTGTCAGCATCTGTTTTCTTCCATTGCACCTTAGACTGGATAAACTACCTCTCTGTTTTTTTCCTGATGACATGAACAATCTACCACATGTTCCTTATATAAAATGGAGAAGGCAGTTCTTGCCTCCTAGTTTCAGTTTGCCACAGTTTTGGTTAAGAAGTCTTGACCAAGGATTCCATCTTGCTGGAATCCTTGAAGTGAAGGAAGGGAAGAGTGAGGAACAACTGAAGCAATCACCCATCTAAAGCCAGTGTGAGTCAGGTATTGGTTAGATCTGTTAAAAACTCCTCATTTCAAATAATTAAGAAATCTGCTTAGGATGAGGAGAAAGAGGGATGAAGATGTTCTTCAGTCAGGCACAAAATCTGGTTCTACCTGCTTCCCGAAATCTCCATGGAATTTTGTGATTTTCCACTTGCCATATGGGCAGGCAGAAATATCATGGGACAGAACTACCAGACATCAGTATTTGATCCAAATGGTTTCAATTGACCATTTACTCAGCAAGTCCATGAAATAGATACTAAGCCAAACTCTTGCTGCTACCGTAATGCCTTGACTATAAGGGGACACTAAGTCCACTAAGGACTTTTAAAGCATTTTTTCCATTGATCTCTTTCATCAGCCTTTCATATTTATTAATTTTACTGCATTTATATCCCATCTTAATGTGGGGCTTTCCGGGCAGCTTATACTGTTGGAATTGGTGACTTGCTAACCTTTGGCCCATTCCGCACATGCAGAATAATGCACTTTCAAACTGCTTTCAGTGCTCTTTGAAGCTGTGCGGAATAGCAAAATCCACTTGCAAACAGTTGTTAAAGTAGTTTGAAAACACATTATTTTGTGTGTGAGGAAGGGGCCTTTAAGATAAATGTAGAGAATTACTTTCAATTTCTTTAGGTTATCAAGATGATACAGGGCAAAAAAGGCATGGTTTATTAGGGAATACAGAAATATTTCATACTGAATTATCCATAATTTCACTATTCTGAATTGACAGGTAGAAGAAAAAGAAGAAGAGTTGGTTTTTAAAACCCTCTTTTCTCTACCTTAAGGAGTCTCAACGTGGCTTACAATTACCTTCCCTTTCCCTCTGCACAGGCAACTTGTGAGGTAAGTAAGGCTGAGAGAATTCTGAGAGGACTTTGACTAACCCAAGGTCACCCAGCAAGCTTCACGCAGAAGAGTGGAGACTCCAGCCTGGTTTTCCAGATTAGAGTCCACCACTCTTAACCGCTGCACCATGTCAATCTCAAATACTGCTTTTTTTGACCTCTGGGAGACATCTTTACTAGTCATAGTCCCAGTTATTGATCAACTATACTCTCTCTCTCTCTCTCTCTCTCTCTCTCTCTCTCTCTCTCTCCACATCTTATGGAAATGATGGCTGTGATCTCTTGTCTTCCATTTACAAGACTTTTCTAGCCAATCACTTTCTCCTTTACTGGGAAAATGTTTCTTTTGGTGAAAGGGATGGAAAAGCAAGGAGAAACCGAAGATAAGTAAGCTTTAGTTTATAGTCAGTGTGATCACCAGTCTCAGTCAGAGATTCTTTCCCTCCCACATTCCCCCTCTCCAAATTTCAATTGATAAAAAACAAACACCCAAACTATAGCTGGGAACAAGAATTTGCAGAAAAAGCATGTTGGTTTAGAAAGGGCAGTGTGAGTTGGCCTGGGTGCTCAAAATGTTTTCTATCTATTTCTATTTTACAGAAAATTTGTGGGAAATCTAACAATGATTTCATTGGGCATATCTCATTGGGGCTTGCCTGCAATGACCTACATATAATTATGGGGGGAAGGAAAGAGGAGAATCAATTAATCTTGTATAAATAACTAATTTCTGTTCTATAAAGAGATTCAGCACTCCCACTGGAAAGAATTCACAACACTCTTTGTGAGGATTTTTTAAAGTTCCTGTTAATAATTTCTATTTAAAACGTCTCCCAAAGCAACAAGCACTGACCAGAAGAAGGAAAAATCCCCCCCCAACTAGATATGCTCAGTAGGGGACTGCTTTTATTTATGTTATTCAAACTCTAAGCCTCTTTCACTTCTGTTTCCCCCCCCCCCCCACCTTCTTATTAAAACACAATTTCCCACCCAGCAGCGGGCCTGAACTTTGCTGCTGTTACTGTTTCCTATTGGCAAAGTCAAGGCTGGCTTGAACATTCCCAGTGTGTATGAAAACAGGATTCACATTCCCGCTGACAGTTACCTCATTTATAATGATCCAGTGACAGTCAAAAGCAACCAAATTGGCTTCCACGACCTGAAAATAGAACACAAACCAGCCATCAGTCATCTTATCACTATGAAAGCCAAAAAAACCCCCTATTAAATAGATGCTTCCCACCAATGGCGAACAAATAAATAAATAAAGCACAAGCTCTGAAAAGACCTTCACTATTCAATTGAGATAGAGGGACCCTTTCAGCAAAATGCTACCAAAGCATTGGGTTTATTGTTTGGCTTGCTAATTAAATGTGGCATTACAGTGCATTTCTAGCATGATGAAGCAGACTAGGCCTCCTTTGCATTCATTATTGTGTTTAAAAGCCCAAATGGTTTTAAGATGTAATGCTGTATCATCAGCCAGAAAAAAACAGTAAGAGTTCAGTTGCTTCAAACAGTATTCTTTATACATGAAGTTGGGTGGTGGGGTCACTGCAGAAGCATGCTTTCTGCATTCTGTTCCATTTTCTCTCCAAAGAGAAAAACTGTTTGGCTCAGGATTTGGGGCCAAAACACTAAGGAGTCAGACGATGAGGGAGCTTCCTTTCTCTGTTCTGTAGCCATATTTGAGTCCAGTAGCACCTTAGAGACCAACAATATTTTGAGGCTATAAGATTTTGAGAGTCAAAGTTCCAAACAAAGGGTAAAGATCATGGTAAAGATCATGGAGATTGGGGGAAATTCCTAGAGTCATTCCTAGAGTGTCATGGCTATGGCAACTGGAAGGGACTAGATTGAGACACTATTTGTCCCAGGTATTAATCCCAGCTGCAGTATTCATTAATGAGTGGTTGAGTGTGCTTTCACTGCTGTCTAACATGTCAGTGCATGTTACACAATGATCTGTTCAAGTTACTTCTGCTATAATCTATAATGATGACATTTGAAATGTGTAGCATCTCAGAGGCTTCCATCATGTTAGGTATCTCAGCTCCCCTGCCCTATATTCCTTGCAGTTGTAGGTGGCAGGGAAATATGATGGTATCCAGCCAGAGGTGGGATCCAACCAGTTCTCACCACTTCTCTAGAAGTGGTTACTAATTTTTTTGAATGCCGAGAAGGGGTTACTAAAGCAACCTCCCTGCCCAATAGGGACTGGAGGTGTGTGTGTGCAGCGGCACTACTGTTTGAATCCCACCACCCCATCTCCTTAGCAAAGAAGGGGGGATGGGACACCCCCTTTGAGGGTCCATAACTTTGGACCCCCTAAACCAAACTGCACCAAATTTGGGGGGGGGGTCCAATCAGGATAGTTTCCAGATGATACCCTTAAATTTTGGTGCCGATACATCAAAAATGCGCCCCCTGCAGGAACATCCCAGAAATTTGCCCAAGAATCTTTGTTCTGCATTGAGTTTTCTGTATTGCTGTCAATGGCGGTTGCAGGCTGGGGGTGCACATTTCTGAAGGCACAGTCTCAAAACTTTCAGGGTCTCATCAAGAGACTTCCCTGATGGTACCCCCCAGGTTTGGTGCAGTTTGGTTCAGGGGGGCCAAAGTTATGGGTGTAGCCCCCATCTCCTATTAGCTCCCATTGGAAACAATGGGGGATGGGGGCACCCCTTTTGGGAGTCCATAACTTTGGACTCCTTGAACCAAACCTCACCAAACTTGGGGGGTAGCATAAGGACAGTCTCCTGATGATACGCTGAAATTTTGGTGCTGATATGTCTAAAAATGCACCCCCTTCAGGCACCAATGTCCTGGTGCAAAAACTTTTTTGGTCATGGTGGAATGGTCGCCCATGGGCGGGGCATCCAACTCAGGTTTTGCCCAGGGCTACAGTTTGCCTCGTTACGCCCTGCCAGGACTAGTGAGAATGCACAGTACACTTGTGTTCTGCCAGCTGCACTGGTTACCAGTTGAATTCCAGATCAGATTCAAGGTTTAAGTATTAACTTTTACAGCCTTGAGTGGTCTGGAACTTTTGTATCTTTAAGCAGCATCTTCACATACTCTTCGTTCCTCTGGTAGCAATCTCCTGGTGGCCCCTGGCTCCAAAGTCATTTGGCTGGCCTCAACCAAATCCAGGGTCTTTTCAGCCCTGTCTCCAACCTCGTGGTTCCTTGCCATCTGATATTAGGGTCCTGCAAGATCTTAATAAGCTCCACAGGCATGCAAGACAGAAATGTTTCACCAGGCCTTTGGTTGAGGCAGCTATGAGCCCATCACATCTTGCTGCCCCCCTGACCATTCTTCCTCCTTCTCCTCTTGGTCTGAATAGTGATTTGATAGATGATGGGACAGGGTTGGATAGTTTTTAGGCTGTGTTAGGATCCATTGTGAATTAGTTGCCACTTAAAGGATTCATATTTACATTTGTATTTATATTTTAATAGTCAAGTGATATTATTTTTGAATTGGTTTTATGATAATTAGTTTAAAATGTATGTAAGCTGTCGCAAGCCCTTTGGCTGGGAAAGGGTAGGCTAATGAATCCAATAAATTAATAAATAAATAAATGTTTGCTCTGCTTCTACGATTCCCTCTCCCCCTTTTTTTCTTTTAGCAAATCTCCTCTCTCTCTCTTTGCTCTGGTACTCTACTGAGAACATGTTTATATATACTTAATAAAAAGAATTTTCTAGTTAGCGAAGCAGGAATACCCTTTCCCCCCAGTCCACATTTAATAAATCACATACTTTAGCTGTATTCTCATCTGATGAGAAATGATCTGAAAATGTAAGAATTTTGCTGTCCTTCACTCCAGTTTTCTTCCTGCAGCTCATTATAATAATAACGGGAATAATTTGACACAGGCATAAGATTTCCCTTGATCAGCTGTTATTAGGGACACATTTACACATTCATTATTATATTAAAAGAGTTTTAAAAACCCCAAAGGCAGCACTAACACAACCCAGATCCAATTATCTGTCAGTACAGCAGTGATTACTTGGACAAGACGTGCCTTTTACATTCATGACCTAATGTTCCACAGCGCCCTTGTCTCTCCCCTGAGTTTGCAGTTTCCTTCATTTAGGAAGTCCATAGTAACATCCACAGGGAGACAAGGAAAGCAAATGGAGTTATGCTAATTAATAGAGAGGGACACTGGAAAAACAAAGAATACTTCAGTGTTCGTAAATTCTGTGAAATAATTTGAACGGACTGTTGGAAGCCTATTTATTTATTCCCTTCATTCATGACCTGCCATTCTCCCCATGGGCACTCAAAGCAGTTTGCATCATTTTCTCCCCTCCATTTTATCAACCCAACCATCCTGTGAGGAATGCACATTTTATGGAAAGAAGAAGGAGGAAAGTGGCAAACAACAAACAACACTGGAATACAAAACCCACCACAAATATAACAAGGGTAAAACTTCCTTCTCACCCAACAGTATTTTCTTACAACACCGAGTCACCCTCCCACCTTGGAAAGTATAGTCAGAGATCCAACAATAATAATTCTGATGTCTAGTATGATTATACAAAACACACTTATTTGAGAGACAGCATGGTATAGTGGTTAAAGTGTCAGGCGGTTTCTGCACGGGCTGAAAGCAACGGCTTCAGCCCGGTAAAACACCGTTTTGGCGGGGACCCTTCGCACAGGCGCCGCTGCCAAATCGATGCAGCAGCGCTCTGTGCTTGCCAAAACGGTGTATTCAAAACTCGCTTGGGGAGCGAGTTTTCCTGCAAACACCGGCTTCCATCCACTGCCATGCGAACGGCAGCGGGTGGAAGCTGGAGTTTTCCCCTCCCCTCCCCGGCCCCAAACGCCTTGTTACCTTCTGCTGGCAGCTGCGTCACTCTATCGTCGCTCTGAGGAGGGAAGGGGACACACCCCCTGGTCTCCGGTGCTTCAGCCGTCGCTGCGGCCATGGGGGCGTGTCCCCTTCCCTCCTCAGAGTGACGATAGAGTGATGCAGCTGCCAGCAGAAGGTAACGAGGCGTTTGGGGCCGGGGAGGGGAATACGCGGCTGTGCGGAGCTTGCTCCCACAGCTGCGCATCCCATGGGGCCGTTTGTGCGAATGGCCCCAGAGCCTGCATCGGCATGATTAATGCTGATGCAGGGTCTTTCCCTTGGCTGTGCGGAAACCGCCTCAGATTAGGAACTTGGAGGCCAAGGTCTGAATTCCCACTCTGCTATGGAAGTTTGCTGGGGAACTTTGGGCCAGTCACACATGCTCTGTCTAACCTATCTCAGGGGATGCTGTGAGGATAAAATGGGAGAAGAATGAGTTCCCACTGGAGAAATAGGTGGGATATAAATAAAGTAAAATAAACAATAAAACAAATAAAGTGCATAGAAATGCTGAGTCTTACTAATATTCATGCACATGCACACAAACACCCTTATGTATATATTCATGCAATCATAAATTATGCCAGTAATCCTAACAACACTAGAATTATACTATCAGAGGACCACTGGGTGACACTGGGCGTTCTGAGGATAATTTTGGTTGGGAATCTGATGCAGACTAAGGGAGATCAGGTAAGCAGGTCAGTCCAAAGGAGCAGGGGATAGATCTGTTGCAGTCAGGCATGGTGCCGCTTACTGCCTCCAAAGAGGTTGCTGAGGGAAAAAAAGCTGATTAAAGTTGGCTCTGCCCCTAGGAACGCCTCCAAAACACCCCCATTCATATCTGCGTGGGCTCCTGTGTCAGAGGAGCAGCAGTGTTGAGCCTTCCACAGTGTCCCATCTTGGAGTTCAGGTTCTGGTTTTACACAAATTGTCTCCTAAAATATATGTGTAGAATTGTTGCACAAAAGTATTCAGAAAAGTTTAACCTGCTATAGCCATTTTACAGATTTGCATACAGAATCTACATTTTTAATTATTATTATATTTATTATTATTATTTATTTGACTTTTATACCGCCCACCCCTGGAGGGCTCTGGGTGGTGTACAACATTTCAATATAACATAAATAAGCAAAAGGAGCCCTCTCAATAAAGGAGCTACAGATTTTTTTTAAAAAAATTGAAACCTGGGGATTCAGACAACCTGTTTCAACTTTAGTTACAACTGGATATCAGACTAATGATATTTTCATGGCATTAAAAAAAAAGAAATGCAAAAGTCATGGGCCCCTTCCGCACATGCAAAATAATGCGTTTTCAAACCACTTTCACAACTGTTTGCAAGTGGATTTTGCTATTCCGCACAGCTTCAAAGAGCACTGAAAGCAGTTTGAAAGTGCATTATTCTGCATGTGTGGAATGAGCCATGGTTACTAGGTGGGGTGGTCAAGCCCAGGGAACTGGAGCAGAGAATTATGGGGAACCTGACATGTGGTAGCCTTATTCCTGTTGCACTTTATCTACAGCTCCACCAGCAATGAAGAAATCATAAAATCCTGGCCCCTGTGAAAAAAAACCCACCTGATACAATGTACAAGACAGCAAAGCACGGCTCTGTAATAGCCTATGGTTTGCTCGCAGCACTGGATGCCACAAAAGACGAGAAGTGGGGCATGCATGCAAGAAGTGGGGGATGCAAAAGATACAGGGATCTAGGCTCAGGCCTACTACACTTCCACAAGGCTATCCTTGGCAAAGGAGAGCAATAAAGAGAAGTCATATGGATGCAGAGCATGGAGAAATCCATTTTGTAGAGGGCATATAAAGGCACCCAGCAGCTTAATGGCCCACTCCTCAGATGCTATGCATGTTTGGAATACATCTGTCTACAGTGCTGGCTTCATGACAGCAAATAGTGCACTGCACATATTAAAGAAGAGGGACAGATTGGAAATTTCCATATGAGACAGAAAGCTCATCGTGGTGTTATTTATGCAACTCACATTCTGAGCTGGGGAAAAAAAATGAGTTAAACTATAGAATGCATTCCTAATGAGGGCTGGAAAAGCATATAAAACCTGAAATCTTTTCCTCAGTATATTAAATGAAACAGCATTAACCCCTGGCAAACCCTTTCCATAAATTCTTATGGAAATGTGAACAGTTTTTCAAATACGCTTAAAAATCTTTGCGTTAGAAAGAGAGGACTTCAAGGCATGTCCAACTATGCAGGCTCGGAATCTACCGCAAGGAAAAATAAACCATTCACGTTCACTTAATTATTAAATATCTGATGAGTACCTCCCACCAGTGAGTTTTTGAGTGGATTTTATTAAAAAATTGCAAGATAGTATGGAGATTGTTTAGAAAATGCATACTAGGAGCAAAACAATTACAACGCACTGTCATGCCAATGTGCTGCAAGCACGTTGGCCAGCAACTGCGATTTGCTTCCTGTGAGTACATGAACAGCAGAATACGTAATGTGACTATGGAAAAAATGCTGCCATAATTTTTCTAGGAAATACAGTTCTGCAGACGTGGCTCTTGATGTGGAGTCCAGAAGCCCAAGTCCTGGTCCTTATGCCCATAAGAATGGAGAAAATGAGTTGTGATCTCATATTTGTAACAAAATCAGTAGCAGTACTTTACTAAGCAGCGTTATGCCCTTCTGAGTCTATTGAAGTTAATGCACTTAGATGGGTGCAACATCACTTATAATTATGCTTAGGCTTACCAAGCCACTGCTAGTGGAGGGAAATTCCCCACTACTTGCAAGTGCTTCCTGCAAGAAGCTATTGGGAAAGCACTGTAATGAAACCTAATATAGAAATATAGGCCCCTTCCGCACACACAAAATAATGCATTTTCAAACCACTTTCACAACTGTTTGCAAGTGGATTTTGCTATTCCGCACAGCTTCAAAGAGCACTGAAAGCAGTTTGAAAGTGCATTATTCTGCATGTGCGGAATGAGCCACAGAAAGAAATCATTAGAAATTTATGTTATGTATAATGGATGTCAAATGTATTAATAGTTCCTATATGTTGTAATAATAAAAAATTCTCTAAATTATTAAAAAAATACTTGATCTGCTGTTATTTAAATAGGCAAACTACAAAATGAACACTGCATAGATTTTTTTTGCTGTGTTTATTTTGGGTATTGAAGAGACTATTACACACCTATGCATTTGGGTTATATGTTCAAGACACATGCATGTCCAAATGTTTTCTGAATGCAGGTTTCAGCTAGTCCCTGATTACATGGGGTACTTCTAGAAAGCAAAGAGCGGTCCCACAGCATCTGAAGAATAGGAGTTTGTGAATATGCATATTTTGGTTCAGTTTATTTCTCTCCACAAAAAGCACAGCTTTAAGAGAGCAATACAAACATCAACCCAAGATAAACTTGTCAGGTTCCTGAGGGAAAAAATAAGTGTGAAAATAATAAAAGGGAAAAGTGTGGGAAACAGGCAGTATTCTGGCACACTGACCTCACTCTCCATGTGCCCAGAAGTGATGTCATCACATTGCCAGGAATGCTCTAGCATTTGGGCAAACTCTATGATTACACCTAGTAAGTCTCCTGCTGGTTTCCCACTGGATTCATTTTTAACATTCAAGGATGGAAAGCAGAGCTGTAGCGTGGGGGGGGGGGGCTGTGCCCAGGGCACATGTGCACCCTGCGTCCCTGCCACGCCCCCTTGGTGCTACGCCACTGATGGAAAGTCCCAACACTCTGGAGCTCAAGGGTAAAGATGCCATATAATCCAAAAGCTTGTATAACCAAGCTCCAGGAAGTTCCTCATCCCAGAAGTCTCATTTTTCAGTTTTCCGTTGCTTATTAAATTCCTTAGTTTTTTGCGTTTGGTAAAAGACTCCCAGAAGCCTCAGTATTAATTGTATTTGTATGTACATATGTGTAAAAAAAGATTTAACACTGAGGCTTTGGGGAGTTTTCATAAGCAGCAGAGCTAAACAACAGAAAGGTAATGGGGTATTAAACTTTTGGAATTTGTGGCTTTTCCCTAGAGTGCCACAGCAATAGGTTTACCCATTGTGGAGCCTTTCAAAAGTAACTCCTTGTGAAAGCGTCCTCAGAAAAATGCTTTGTCCAGGACCAAGTTTAGCTGCATTCGATGCAGATGCAACAGCTACACTCCAACCTGATAAAACTCAGAAAAAATTCCACGCCTAAAACATCCAAAACTCCATATTCCAAAGTAAATGAAGAGAAATGAAAGCATTAAAAATGTTTATGCCCAAAGTCACTAAAAACCTACAGATTCTGCACAAGTCCAGGAGAGCTCTGGAGCCTAATGGGAAAGGGAGGCGTTCAACCCTTTAGTCTGTGTGACCAACATGGAGAAATCCTCAACCCAACCAAGCAAGAACTTATTAAAGAAAAAAATATCATAGTAATCATGGTCAGTTTCTAATAAAGCCAAATATTACAAGCTGTTTATACTCACATTACAAAGTGGGCTATTTTGAAACAGATGGTGGAACACCTGTCAACTTGGTCCACCTTGTGATCGACTGTAACAATTGAGGATCCTATTATTTGATGGACCATTCCACTGTTCATCCTTGTTTGGCTTTTGCTGAGTCCCAGCTTTGAAAGGACTCCTGAGCGTGAAGGGGGTTTAGGGGGCGGGGGAGAACAGAAGCTGATCAGCCCACCATGTCTGCTTTGATCCAGCCATGTCTCTCCCACCTGGGATGTGGGATTCTTTCTCTCCTCATTCCTCCTTCCCTTTTCCTTACTCTAGTTGGGTGTACTTTCTCACTTTTTGTACTTTGGCTTCCTGAGCTGTCTTATCAGCTTATTAGGCACCTGCTGTTTCAGTTCTGTGAAATGTAGGTTGTTTTGACCTTGGGGAATGTCTCTGGATCTTGTCTCTGGGCTGTGGGACTGGTGATCCCCCCCACCCCGCTCAGCCCAGGAATGGGTAGTCAGGGGAGATGTCATGTGACATGGGGCATGATGTGGAGTATAATAGAGAGTGCTTGTCTGCTTCTGCTTTAGTTCTGGCAATATAAATCTAAATGCTTATTCCTGATGCTGTTTCATAATAAAGATGCCATCTGAACACAGAGTCTTGTAACTGAACAGTCCAGGGGAACAACAGAAATTGACTCTCAGTGGTCAAGGATCATCTAAGAAGGGGTAGTTTCTGTCCCTCCCTCCAGGTAACGAACCACCAAGTCTAATTACCACCATTATCATCACGGTGGGCCTCTAGCACCAGGTACTGCTCACCAGGAAGCTAAACATCAGCTGATTACAAACAGATTTTTTTTAAAAAGCCCTCAGAGTAACAGTGCTGGTGATTAATCATTAAATACACCAATCTGGCACATTGCTTTGTGAAGATGACATTGCACTTCATCAGATATGGGCGCCACTCAACCAATGAGCACAAAAGCGGATGAAGCAGGGAAGCAGATTATTATTTTTCTACAGAATGTACATCGGGGAGAGATTTTGCCAAGTGCAGGAAAAAAAATGCTGTCAAGAAGACAAGGGATGAGCGAGGAGAAGCCATCTGTCACTGGCAGGAACTCCAAAACTTCTGAACATTGGGAAGAGCCTAACAATTTATCAGCGTTTTCTTCTGTCATTCACTCTCAAGCCTTCAAACAGGCTAAATGTAAGACAATCTGAAGCAAACACGCCGGCAATGCCACCAGTTTACAAGCTTCTCTCATTTGTACCGAAAAAAAATCCCCAAGCATTTGAAATAGCTGCCCTCCATGACGACTTAGAAATTGAGTAGAATGATACAAAAATAAGCTGTTCAGTTTGCTGTCACTCCGAGTGGTTCCGCTCTATTTTACCAGTTGTCTTTGGGGTATGTCAAAGTTTGCGCTTTTACCAAATGTGCACAATATTGGTTCTACAACAAAACCCAAGGGGACACGTAGTGTACTTTATGAGTTATTTTTCAGAAACGATAGCTTGGAAATGCGTTAAATACAGACACAAATGTGTAAATGAAATCCTTGAGACAGATCTGCACGTTTTTTATGCTTTCCATCACGACGTCTGACTGATAGTCTTTATTTGGTCAAGAGGCATCGTTCATCTATTGATACTGCTAATGCTAAGATCCATTTGCTCATTATGGGTCTTTGAATGTTTCATTATTTATTCCTATAGCACAGTGCTGAGGGAAGCAGGCGGGGAGTCTGTCAGAGTGCTGCAGCCAGGGACATCACAGGCCTGCTGAGCTGCCTGGGAGGATGCTGCTGCTGGCTTGGGGGAGGCACAGGTGGCCAAGATGCCCCCTGCCCCCACAGCATGCTGAGCAGGGGGATAGGGATCCTGTGGCTGGTGAGGGATGCTTGGTGGCGGCAATGGGGCACCATGGGACTTCTAGTACTGGCTCACACATGCATGCATTATGAGACTTCATCCATGCATATTTACAGTAGGCATATCTGGGGTACATTACCCCATCAAATAAACAATATAGGTGTATCTCTTGACCAACTTCTACTGATGGATGAAGGACAGGCGTTTGGAGTTTTGAAACAACGCACTCTTGACATCGAAGGGCAGCATCTTACAGCTGGAGCCAGTAGAACTTGCTCCCCCACATTTTATGGCATCTCACCACCTTTGCCGGGCTTTATGCCAAACTACATGAGTAATCTAACCAGTCCACACCTTCGTAGATACTTCATGCTTGCTCGGCTTAATGTGTTACCAACTGCCCAAACAAGAGGCAGATATCACGGCATCTCACAGGAGAACAGGGCATGTTCCTGTGCAGCGGGTCTACCCGAAACAACTGAACACGTGCTCCTTCAATGCAAAGATTTGGCAGATTATCGGTCACTTTTTCTTGAGGCCATCCTGAAGAAATTTTCAGCGAGATCAGACAGGGATACAGTTTCATACTTGCTCAGTGACCATCATCCCCACACTACTGAGTCAGTTGCCAGGTTTTTAACTAAGGCACTCGGATCAAGAGTGAAACCTTTTTGTAAGTCTTAGTCTTTTGGTTTTAACATATTTTGTATACCACCACCTTTTCTATGCCATTAAAGGTTTTTGTATTTGTATTGTATTACCTCACCCACCCCCATTCTAGCAACTGGTCAAAATGGTTGACTGTCTGGAGGAACCTGGTTGAGGGTATTGCGGGGGTTTATGAGGGCATTTGAAGGGATTTATGAGACAAAGTACACCTATCACACATGCAAGCCCTATTCTTGCAAGTGACCTCAGGGAGTTCCATGTTCCCCACTGGCCATGGCATTCCCCAGATATCAGAAGGTCCAGCTTCTTCAACAGACTTGCAGAACCCAGCTCCTGACCTCTGCTCTTTTGCTCGGGTGTGAAATCTGCACACAGGCTGATAGTGACACTCACACCGGTCCCCATGGCCATTTGTGGCTTCCTTTTACCTTTCGTCAAGCCCGTGATTTCTGTATTTAAAAAGTCACACCACCATCTATGCGCTTCTGATGCCACAGTATAAATATAATTGTTTCCAGACCATCCAAATTGCTTAACCCAAATTTAATGCAACTTCACCGCAAACACCAATTGAGAAGTCTGTTCAGAACTGTAAGCTCCTGAAATACAATGTAATCCTTTCGTCATGCCAGGAATATTGAACAGAACAGTGTTTGCAAAGGCCAGACTGCAAAACTGACAACATTATGAGGCATACAATGACAACTCCCCTCCACCCTTATAGCCATGTGTGGCACGATCTGGAACTTTTGTTTCCTACGCACAAAAATTTCCCCTTACTTTCTGACAGAAGTCCAATTCTTCGCAACACCGTAAAAAAACCATCAGACAGCATCACATAACTCACAGCAGTAATACTGCTTAGACAAGACAGAAATTGTCATGGTGTAGTCCCATTGGGTTTTTTTTTTTTGCAGGCTTGGTTGAGATTGAGGCATTGCCGTATCCTGATCTAAACATCCACAGCCTGTGCTACAAATAACGACAAATGTTTGTTTGACTGCAGCCCTGGCTCCCCATTTCCAACTGGAATGGCAGTAAGCATCTTTTAAAATCCAGGACAACCAGCCAATGTTATCGATGCTAGTGTAGAGCAATTGACTGCTTACTGGCAGGACTGGGTTGCTGGATCTCTCCTGCCTTTTTTTTCCTCCCTAAAAAGTCCACAAGTGAGATGTGGTATTCGGTTCATTTAGGAGCTCAGGCAAACTATAACAGCATCATCTCACAGTGTCATCGTATGCTTTTTCTAAGACTGTTGACTTAAATGAGCTTAGAATAATGTAACTCCTGCTTAGAACTGCACTGTAGCTGTAATCTAGAAAAAATGCGCCATCAGAGGAAACTATCACTTGTTTGCCCATCTACCTGTGGGGGAGAAGAACGTTGGAACATATATGGGGCTTTTGAGAGAGAAATGAAAATATGGTGTACTTGAGAACAGTAGGGGAAGTGTCAAAACGATGAAGGCTGGCTTAGTTGATTTAAAGGCAGGAAAGAAGTAGGAGAGAGAGAGAAATTGCACTGTTTGATGCAAAGCTAGGAGGAGGAAGAGATTCATTTAGTTCCCTGTGGGGCATGTGCCCAGATTCTCAGTGCAAATCTCTGTCCCTTTTTGTTCACCTTTCCCCCAATTGCTATTTTATTAATCTTCTGCTGTGTTATCAGGGTATCTGTACCACAAAGTCCTGCTGAGGACACAGCGTGGGCTATCCTGTGTCTCAGCTCACAGCCCTTGAGCTTCTCAGCAGAGAAATCAGTTGCAGTTTCATAAAGCACGATTGTGCCTATAAAGCTATTGTCACCACAGGCTGGGAAGCAGCATTAATCTCCGTTTCTGAACAGCAGACAGGCGCATGAGCAGACAAACATACAATTGCCAATGTAATTAAGAAACACAGACCAAGGCTGGCTCTTTCCTGGAATGCTTTGTCTTCTAAAAGAGAAAATAGAGGGCACTGTGGTATCTTCCTTTTCGTTGATTTTTGCGGTGTATTTTCTGTTTGTTTTTTCCACCTTCCTTTCACTCTTTTAACATCTTGAATAGCTTAGCTTAGTTGAAGGTTGTCAGAACTAGGGAGTTAAGTAGGATTTGCCACAGTGCGTAGTTGGCTGGGATACCACCAAAGAAGACTGGGGTTGCTATGTGGAGGAAGTCAATGGCATACCACCTCTGCTTGTCTCTTGCCTGGAACACCCTGAGGATGGGGTTCAAATTGACAGCATGTCCTTCTTCTTCTTCCTCACTGTTTTTCTGTCTCTCTTGTTTCTCTTTGGCTGATTCCGCATGGGCCAAAAACAGCAGTGTGAAAACGGTGTAAAAGGGTTTATACTGTTTTCACACCAGTTTCACACCACTGTTTTTGGCCCATGCGGAATCAGCCTTTGTTTCCTCCAGCTAATGCTATAAAGTTAGTACTCCACCTGGAGAACCAGGTAACACAGTTCACCCATCCCAGAATGACACTATCAATAGTATTTGGGAGCAAATCCTTACCCTCCTTATCATACCATCTAAGAAAAATTCCCCATATAACATAGCAACTCTATCATGATCATATTTCTTACTCTCTTTCTACAACACAATGGCAGGTTCAGGAACGCACAATAACAACAGTGGACTATATACAATATATCCTAAGTGTTCCTATCAGTGGCAGCTGGAAGAAAATGGAGAGCTTCTGTAGCCTGGTGTCTGAACGACTAACCTGTCAAACCGACGTTCTGTAGTTCAACTGTTTCCACTATCATAAACTCCTCAGTGGTAGAAAGTACAGTCAAGCAGTAAGCAGGGCTTAAGATTTCTTAAATAATGTCTGTGAGTTTCTTTGATTGCTCAGAAAATGCTACATAAGCTCAGCGCAGGCAAGGTGGCAGGTGTAATGGGATCAAATGAGATGGAGATCCTTTAAAAGCTCCTTAAAATCTTCAAGTAGAACTTCTCCAGAGGTTTGATTTGGATTGGGCTCAGATTAGAAGGAGAGAAGGAATTTAAAGCTTTACAACTGATTTAAAGCATATAGATAAAGAGCTCAAAGAGGGGAAAGTTGAAAGAATGGGTGCGGGCAAACCAATTCTTTTCTGCTGGAGCAAGAGGAATGAGGGGCCCCTTCTGATTTTTGAAGAAGGCTATGCTAGGGATCACTGACCATCATGTACAAAAAAAGCACATGATACATGAACTGGAGAGCAAAATTGGGCAAGATCAGTTCTGTTTTTCCCCAAAACTAAGATGGAAAATAGTTGCACTGTATGTTTGAACGAAGGCAAGAGTCCCTATGCTACCACTACAGCCATGCCATAGATTAATAGTAGAGTACACACAATGCCTGGAAAAGATTTCAGGTTCTGTCACTGACATCTTCAACTAAAAGACATCAGAGATGAGGTATTCTGTGGTCTACACATTTAAAAACTGCTGCCATCAGAAAAATATAACGTGGAGCTAGAGATTCACATCTGGGTCATCTTCAGTTCCTAAGGATAGTAGTGTTTATACATTAGCCACCTTATCTACATAAAACATATAATGTAGTTTCAACTTCTACTGCAAATATCTGCTCATGCATTATATTAAGCATGTATGTCTGATTTGGTTGCAGATAATACTGAAACCACCACCACAGACAGCTCTGAAATCACACGACTGAGTTACCAGCTCTCTAGTGCACTTGAAGCAAAACCTTTATTGTTCAACTATAAAACTGGCTGAAGGACAAGTACAAACCACTCTATATTTATTAAGATGAAGTTAAGAGGTTAAATGTGTTCATTTCACTGGTGATGCGAACCCATGAAATCCTCCATAAAACCAAGCTTGACATAGTAATGAATAATCTCCCCAGGTTCACCATGAAAGAGGCCAAGTGTTTTGATCAAAGGTTGATCAAACAATCTTTGCTGACAGCAAATATCTCCAGATTTGTGCACTTGTACTAAAAACTCAGAAATGCATTGATGTAAACAGCTGCAGCAGAAACAAAGGTCACTATACTTTTGTATGTAAACCAAATGCTTCAAACATCTGCTTTAAAATAGACTCTGGATTTCGGCCTCTTACCTCTAAGAGTAGCCTGGTCACTTTTCAACTTACATTAGCATAAAAGCCAGCTAGCCTTCTTTTGACCTACTTTTGATTCTAGGATTTCTGTTGCTCTTTAAAAATTTTAGTCTATTTATCAGAAGGGATCATGGAATACTAAGTTCGCATGACGATTAGTTTGCATGTATAAACAGAAGCACTTGCATTATCAAGTTGCTTAAATGACTACAAAGTAATTGCTACAAAGTTTTAAAAAGAGGATGGAAAGGAGATGAGATCAGAAGCACTTTGTTCTTGTAATCAGATGGGCCCCCACACTTTCCTCAAATCATCAAGGCAGGGAAACCACTCTCTTACCCAGCTTGTCAGATTTTCCCTCCTTTTTCACCTCAGGGACTAAGCTGCTTGTGGTTTTGGTAATGTAAGGTAATAAAAGCACTTTCCCTCGGTGCCATTTTACTCCTAAAAGGTGAAGGATGCCCTTTTTTTAAAAAAAACCACCTTTCTTGGCAAACTCCTTTATATAAGGCACGGATAATAATAATACTGAGGCAGAGATAACTTGAATAGAATACAAGATTTATTAACAGAGAGGAGATGGGAATGGGAGATGAATAACTTAAAGGAAGGAATGGATGAGGCAAGAGTAATATATATTTACACAAAGAGCTTTGGCAGAGAATAAGCAGTATTTGTTTTCAGGCACAGGCTTAAATAAGTTTGTTCAGTTTCAGTAAGCTTAGGTGGTAAATTCAGATGTTCCTTAAGATGGTACAGTTACTTAGACTTCAGATGGTATCCTGGCTAATGGATGTCCACACTGGGTTCTATTAGGCTTGGTACATTTACTTCACTACCCCCACTCAGCTTTCACAGATAGAAAACCCTGAAAATAAACACACACACAAACACACTGACATTTAAAACTTATATACACGCACACATGCACACACACACACACACACACATGTTACTGCCAGGAAAATATGAAAAATATTTTCCTAAGTTTATTGCTAAACTACACTGGCTAAGGACCAGAGCAAAGAGACCAGTGGATCCATGTGTGGCTGGACCACATGTATGAGTGGGGATGGGAGAGAGAGGGAGACAGCAAAGTTTGAAAGCAAAGAGGACTACGAGGAGGAATGTGATAATCTAGATGAGATCCCACCAGATTGTCTATCTAGGAGAGTGAGATGCTGAGCTCTGTTTTTTGGACCAGAGATGGTTAGGGTAAGTGCTTTGGAGATATAGAATCATAGAGTTGGAAGAGACCCCAAGGGCCATCGCCCAACCCCCGGCAATGGAGGAACACACAATCAAAGCACTCCTGACAGATGGCCATCGAGCCTCTCTTTAAAAACCTCCAAATAAGAAGACTCTACCACACTCCGAGCAGCAATGGAGGATTAAAAGCAGGACTTCATAAAGGTTACATGACTCATAAGGCAAGAGAGAATTCATAGTTAAAAGCTAAAACACATTTCATGAAAGGAAAAGGCAATTCATAGGGAATTCATAGCTAACTAATGAAAACATAAGTCATATTAATTAAAACCATAAACTATAATCTTAAAACATAAAACATTTGGTTAAGAATCCCAATTCATGGGGGAATGATTTTATAAGAAGATATAAATACAAATTCATATGATGGATGGAAAAATACAAAATACAATGAAGCTGTGTTACATGAGTTTCTCATGAAGTCTCTGTTCACCCTCTGAGCAGCAGTGGGGTAGTGGTTAAGAGCAGGTGCATTCTAATCTGGAGGAACCAGGTTTGATTCCCTGCTCTGCCGCCTGAGCTGTGGAGGCTTATCTGGAGAATTCAGATTAGCCTGTGCACTCCCACACATGCCAGCTGGGTGACCTTGGGCTAGTCACAGCTTTTTGGAGCTCTCTCAGCCCCACCCACCTCACACGGTGTTTGTTGTGAGGGAAGGGTAAGGAGATTGTAAGCCCCTTTGAGTCTCCTACAGGAGAGAAAGGGGGGATATGAATCCAAGCTCTTCCTCCTCCTTCCTTTCTTTATGCACTCAAAGCAACCAATATTAGCAAGTGCTCCCCTCCCCATGAGTCTATATACAAATCATTCCCTGATTTTCGATGCCCCCCCCCGGTCCAATGGAAGAACATTTGTGGAGTTGTGGAAATGAAATGAAATGCCAGCCAGTATAGTGGCTTGGGAAGTGAGGCACACCTTGAAGACAAACAAGTCAAGGGTAGAGTAGAGCATTGCATTGCAAAGACTGCCTAAGGTTGACAAGGGAGTGTTGACAAGGGCTGATGGGACTTGTAGGCAGGGCAGTCTGCAAAAGGCTAAAAACTGAAAGCATTAGTGAGTCTATCAGCTCAGCCAAAACTGAAGACACAATCTGAAAAAGTGGCTTTGGGAACCGAGTGGCTTTGGGTTACCTCGCCATTTAAATTAAGGATAAGAAGTGCCTTGGTGTCTAGCCAGCTTAAGGCATGGCTAGCAGCAGGGCATTATGATCTATGCACAATGAACAAACCAAACAATAATTGTATAAAACCAGTAAGCATGTAGCAGATTAAGCAAAACAAAACCATGCAACTTAAACATATTGGTGCAAGAAAGCAGAATGGAAAATAGAAATACTTCTCAAAATATACCCACATCAACTGAACAGTGAGTTGTGAAAGGGACAGACCATAAAGATTTCCCAAAGCAAATATAAAGTCTGGGGATTGAAATTTCGGAACCTGGCAGTTTGGCAGGCCCCCACACAGGTAGAGTGCCCAGAGTCTGCATATGCACAGAACTCTTTCTCTGGCCAGTCAAACCCAGAAACTGACAGGCTGCATCCCTGTCATCCTCCAGGATCAAACAGTCAGCAAGAAACATCCAGAAAGGAGCCCGCCTCCCTCCAGACAGGTGGTGGTTTACCCCCATTGCCTGGATCTGAAAGAACTGGTATTTGTATTTTAGCCTAGAGTGGGCCTGGTAATGGGTCCAGGAGAGGCTATTGCCAATAATTGGTCTCTCCACTTTTACATAAAAAACAGGATAAGGGGAAAAAAACTTTAGCAAGGGATTGCAGGGTTAGCTGAGTCTGCAAGGAAGGGAAAAGAAAAAATAGGCGCAAGGCAATGGACTTTTTATTTGTTGCACTGGGCTAGCTCCAGAGGTGCAGCAAGGGGGAAAAACACCCGGTGCACCAGGGCATCCTTCGCCCCGCCCCGCCCCGGAATGCCGCTGCCATGCCCCCGGAACACCCCTGGAACACCCTTGCCACACTCCCACAGGGGCGCACGCTTGGTGTGTTGTGTACCCCCCGTTAAAGCTATGCCTCTGGCTAGCTCCACCAGAACATTCAAGCAAGCTATCTGGCGTTTAACCCAAGCAAGGGAGAAAAAACAAAAATAAACATAAAATGATCAGAAAAGCCAAAATAACAATGATGGGATGGAGCATGACATTAAAAGCAGTAGTTGCATGCTCAGACACCCCGAACAGGGAGTCCCATCAGGAATGCTAGAGGTTGGCAGGATAAGTACTGACACTGGTCTTCAAACCGAGCAACCCCACCCCCCCTTGGGTTGGTCTGGCAACATTACCTTCTCAGCCACCTTGCTGGTTCCTCTCTCCCTTTGTAAAGCCAAGATCCAGCTTTGCAAATGAGGACGGAAACCTATGGTAGGTACACTAACCCCTTTACCTTCCCTTCCTCTCCCCCCTTCCTCTAGGATGGGTGAGCCTCAGCCAGATGGCAGGCCCCCTCCCTCCCTACAGTACAGACCCTGATGAACCAAGGACCTGAATTAGTATGAGGCAGCTTCATGTTCTTTTAAGCAAAGGAGAAGTTGGGGTGGTAATACTCACAAAAGGGGCAAAAGCATCATCTCCTTCCTATGATTATGAGCAGAGCAAGTCTAATCTGGAAGCAAAGATCATTTGACCTACATAGGTTGACTGTTACTGAGGTTTCTTTGCTGGTCTCCTTTCTTTGGCCAGCATTGGGTGATGGTGTACAAACTTGACAACTGACGGGTTTCATTTTTCATATTTAACAGCTTGAGTCCTAACAAGTAGTCATATTAATATTATTATAGAAACACAACGTTCAGAGGATGTTGATACAGACAGGAAAAGAATGTGAGGAAAATGCTGAATGCTAGAATTGATTATCTTGAAACAGAGCACATATGTCTCACATATGCACGTATGTTTCATCAGCAGTTTGCTGCAATTTCCCATTACTTAATTTGAGTAAGTTCTTTAATAGTTAATTATTTTAACAGTGACAATAAAACAATAATTATTAACTGTTTTTTTTAAAAGTCCCAGCTTGAAATTCAGAACAGCAAAACACACTATCTTGTTGGCACAAAATGATCTGGAAAAGATAAGGCCCATTATCCAAAAAGCCCATTTACTCGTATATAATCCAGTGAGATGTCCAGAGATGCTCCTGAGGACTAATTATATATAGTCTGAAGCACTGGGGGTGGGGATGAGGGGGGGGGAATAATGCAACAGCCAAAAACACTTAACGATGTAATTTACATTGAATGCTGAGACTCTTGTAATAAAGTTTGCATTGAATCAAATATTATAATTGTTCCACCACTAAATAAGACTATTACTGGGAAGCAGACTTAAAGCCCAATTTGGGGGGGAGGGGATGAATCTGCCGGCGCAGGGCTGCATTGGTGGGCTTGCCCTCCCCAGGGTACTTACCCAGTAGAGGGGTAAACCCGCCGGCAGGCAGCCGCCGTGGACCTCCATGGTGGCCAGAGAGGCATGGCTGGGGGTAGAGCTGACATTAGTCAGTTTCCACCCAACCTTTGCCTGCCAGAATGCTGGGGCTGGGGCCTTGGACTTGTGCCATCCTTTTGGATTGCACAGGCTTACAGAAGAAGAAGAAGAAGAAGAAGAAGAAGAAGAAGAAGAAGAAGAAGAAGAAGAAGAAGAAGAAGAAGAAGAAGAAGCAGAAGTAGAAGCAGCAGTAGCAGAAGAAGAAGAAGCAGAAGAAGAAGAAGAAGAAGAAGAAGAAGAAGAAGAAGAAGAAGAAGAAGAAGAAGAAGAAGAAGAAGAAGAAGAAGAAGAAGAAGAAGAAGAAGAAGAAGAAGAAGAAGAAGAAGCAGAAGTAGAAGCAGCAGTAGCAGAAGAAGAAGAAGCAGAAGAAGAAGAAGCAGCAGAAGAAGCAGAGGAGGAGGAGTAGGAGGAGTTTGATTTATATTCCCCCTTTCTCTCCTGTAGGAGACTCTAAGGGGCTTACAATCTCCTTGCCCTTCCCCCCTCACAAAAAACACCCTGTGAGGTGAGGGAGGCTGAGAGAGCTCCAGAAAGCTGTGACTAGTCCAAGGTCACCCAGCTGGCATGTGTGGGAGTGCAGAATTCCCCAGATAAGCCTCCACAGTTCAGGCGGCAGAGCGGGGAATCAAACCCGATTCCTCCAGATTAGAATGCACCTGCTCTTAACCACTATGCCACTGCTGCTCCCTAGAGTTTAATTGAGTGCTTTTCAGCAGTAGGGAGGCTTTTTTTGTATTTTTGCCTCCCCACACCACCAAGAAGCCCTCTTCCATTCTGGAGAACCCGGTTTGATTCCCCTCTCCTTACTATGACAAATAATATTCAACACTTTCCTAATGCTTGGGATTAGGTGATTATAATTTTTGTTCAACCTGCCTTTATGTAAAAATCAATGATCTTGTTAAGTCTTCACATTATGAGTTGTGAATCTTCCAGCATCCTCATTGATGAAGGAAACTTGACACCATGATTCAGATTTTGCATACATCTTCTAAGACTGAAAATAGACATTTTTATTTTCCAAGCTTTTGCAGCATCGCCTTTCATCAAGAGATAAACACTGTAGTTATTAGCAATTTACAAGATTTCTCGAAAAGTACTGAAGTATTCATTGGTCATTCTGAAATTCTGTTTCTCCTTTATGTCTTATGGGCATAGAGGAAAGGTTTCCAAAATACAACTGTCAGTCTGATAGGGTCAGTGTTGGATACCACTGTGCAAGGCCGCCAAGGGTCAAGTTTCATGTGTATGGAAAGATCTGAAGGGTCAGAAGGAGATAACATCACCACAAACAGGCAAGAGTTCATGTTCTAAAAGCAGCAGTTGAAGTCTCAGTGGCCAGAAGCAGACAGATTAATCCAGAGTAAACATGAGGTTACATCTGAAGGCATTAGTGTGACAAAAGGGAGCAGGTGCTCAGCAAGAGAGGATTCTCTTCTGTGAAAAAGGTTATTCAGAATGAGAGCTTTTCTAAAGATTGGTGGAGCTAGGTTAGACCTTAGGGTCAGCTGACTTGAGTGCTGTTGTAATTGGCTGACTGGCAGTCATCCTAAACAGAATCATACCCTTTTAAGCCCTTTGATTTAAGTGGACTTAGAAGGGCTATATCAACTATTATAATAAAATGCGTGGTTCTCTTCAGGGGCACAGTTTAGGCTTCAAAGCTTGTGGTATCAATGCAACTTTGGTAGCACAGAAGGTAAGATGGTATAGTCTGGTGGCAGGAAGCTACACCTGTAATAGCTGAAGAAAAGGATCCCACCTTCACTTAATTTTAATGATAATGTCCTGAGAGCCAGCATAGTGCCGTGGTTAAAAGCAGGTGGGCTCTAATCTGGAGAACTGGGTTTGATTCCCCACTCTTCTACACAAGCAGTGGACTCTTATCTGGTGAACTGGATTTGTTTCCCCACTCCTACACGTGAAGTCTGCTGGGTGACATTTGGACAAGTCACAGTTCTCTCAGAACTTTCACGGCCCCACTTACCATACAAGGTATCTGTTGTGGGGAGAGGAAGGGAAAGGAGTTTGTAAGCCACCTTGAGATTCCTTCCAGGAGAGAAAGGCAGGGTGTAAATCCAAACTCTTTTTCTTCATCATCACTAACCTATGGGGTGACATCACATAATGAAGTTTACTAGTAGACTATTGATAGAAAGCTGAGTCAGCCTTGAGCCAGCTACCTGAATCTGACTTCTGTTGGATCAAACTCAGGTCATGGGCAGAGTTTTGATGCACTTAAGTTTACAGAATTACAAATAATAGTGAATGTGATGCCAGCTTTGAATTCAACTTGTGCTTCATTCCAGTCCATTACTAATATAAACATATAAATCAAAGAAAATCTCCACAAATTATCTTCAGCAGAGCAAGAGGACATTAGTCACTAGTACAAATGCAATAATTATTTTAAATTGTACATTTAAGTTAATTAAGGGTGCATTAGCTTTCATTAATAAACTTTTTCAATGTTGTTTCTGCTTTCTGTTCTCTTAAGGGCAACTTAGTATTTCCATATAAGCCAGAGTTATTTGAGCCTTGAACACTGTCAAGTGATCCTGTATGCTTTTTTCTGTGGAGCAACCCTACCACTTCCTTGGTGGTCTCCCATCAAGTACTAACCAGATTCAATACAGCTTACTTTGTTAGGGCAGAAGAGATGGAGCAAGTCTAGGCCATCAAGATCAATTTATTAGAGTGTTTCATGACAGAGGCAATCTTCCCCACCAAACCAATAGTCTGAATTATATTCACGCTGTCCAGGGCCAGAAATGGCAAACCATGGACTGAGGCAGAAAAACACCAACACCTCACTATCAGCATCATGATGGTAACTTGCCAGCAGAGAGAAAGGCTGCGCTGCTCTTGGTTACACCGACAAAATTAGCAGGTGGAAAGGCGAAGCATCTAAGTGTACTAATGAAATAGCCTGAAAACCTTCTAATTTCCTACCTCTCTCAGAGTTTACTGTGAGCCTGAAATGTCAAGAACAGAACAAAAACAACATGGAACAGAATCATTACAAAAGATAAAAGGAATGAATCATCCTATGTTCATGGTGGGCGCAAGTCATCCTGTGCCATGAATTTAAATGGGAGAGAGTTAAGCCTGCGATTTAAATTACCTCTCATTGAATGTAATCGCACTTAAATATGCTTAACTTTGGCTGTTTGTTGTCCCATCGTATGTGGCTTGCAATTATACTCTTTACCCTTCTCTTTCCTGTGGACAATTTCCAGTTTGAAATAATGGCTCAGATTTCTCTTCCATTTGAGCCTGAAAACAGTATGTTTTTAACTTTTGTTGTATCCAAGCCATTGGCAAGATCACTGTTACATGAGAAACTAGAATGCAAGAAACCTACTTAAGAGCAGTTTCTGCTCAGATCTTTAGGCAGATGACCATCACATAGCATTGCACTCAGAACATAAAGCTGAAAAAGTGGTTGTGAATGAGCCAGTTTTCATCACAATTAGGGCAACTGCTGAAAAATATTCTCTCCATGGAAAGACAGATGGAAAGAGATCGTTTCACCAAATAAATTCTTGGCTAGAAATCTATCAGGGATTTGCAAATTTTCCTAACGCTTACAAATGTGGCAGGAAGAAATGGTAATGGCTGTAATTTACTGTGAATAAACATACACATTTCTACAAATATCACGCAGTGTAGGTTTTCTAGTGAAAGTTCTAGTGAACCTTCCAGCAGATAAATGTTGTCACCCTTAGAAGTTAACTTAACAAAGTGTTGTTTACTATTTTTTCCTGTTTCCCCTTTTAGGCCAAAGATCACCCAAGCCTCTTTAGGGAATGTGGAATCACAGATACCAGAATCAAAACGGATCTCCAAGTATGACATTTGCTTGTTGTTGGTCATCCTAAATTGCCCCCACCCCCACTACTTTTTTTCCAGTGGGGGAAAAAAACCAAGTGCCCATATTGTGTCTATTGTTTTAGAAGATGTCCCATTCATCCCCAAAAGGACCCAATTGGGGTTAAGGTCTACATAGCCACGCAGATGTTATCTGGGTAATACTTGCATATTGCTCTAAAACAAGGGGCCTTGAAACTTCCACTCTCTTAGTAAGTATTAAGTAGAGCTACAGGGAAGTTGTGTTTCCAATGGTGTGTGGATGAGAAGGAACTATGGGGTAAAATATGAATTTGGAGCTGGCATTCTGTGAGACTGAGTATTCAGAAAGTAACTGTTCCAAGACAATAGCATGTATTTCTGATTTGTGTGCAAGTTAGACAAATATGTAGTGGGAGCAAGAGACAAACTCAGGATAGCCAGCCAGACTGTGTGATTATGACATTTGTATGCTCTTTCTTACACACATCTCATTTGTATGAGTTGAACCATTTCCCAGTATCCTTCCATGCACCAGCTGCATTCATGATAGCCTCTCCTTCCAAAGCCCTCTCTTTGGATTGTCTGTCTGGCAACAGCCTGGCATCTGGCTTTTTATGTGGCAGGTCCATGTAAGTCTTATAAGAGAGAGAGCAGATCTACCTTCACTGTGCAATTTGGAAGACACATAGAACCATTCTATTTCAGAGGCCATTTGGTGGAGAATAAATTATTCAAGCAATGTTTTTATCTTGTTGATGGACTGCTGTATTGTTTTTATGAGTTTGCTTGGTATGTGAAATGGGGCCAGTGTGTTATTAATGGTTGAAGAGAACATCTTGGATCTCAACTGTTTGGCAACCAACCTTCTTCCCCTGCCTAGTTGCCTCAGCTATCAGCTAAGATGTGACCTTCAAGAGCCATGCTTCAATAACCAAGTATAATTACTTGGATCTTGGAGTTTTCTTGGCAGCCTGATGAGGCATATCAGAATCCCCCATCTTACTGGCCTGAAAACTATTGACCTAAAACACACAAAATGTGCACACCTCAGGGACTCTGGAACAGAACACTGCAAATACTAGTGTTAGAGTATGATACAAAAAGTGTTTATAAAAGCACCATCAATTATTTGGGCTGAGTTTTGGATGTGAGAGTTAACACAAGATTGAGATCTGCACTCAGATGTGAACTCAAAAGCAATCTTCTTAGTGCATTCATTGATTGCTGAATGTTTTACTTGAGCATGGAAAATGGTTCCAATAAATCACCTTAAAGCATGTAAAATAAACTGAGTGCACACCTCTCCCATTTGTGGTCATTAACAGCAGCAATGCTACAACGGTGTACAGGACATGACAGGGCAGAGAATTTAGGGCAAGTTGGGTGCTGTGTGGGTTCCGGGCTGTATGGTCGTGTTCTAGCAGCATTCTCTCCTGATGTTTCGCCTGCATCTGTGACTGGCATCTTCAGAGGATCAAAGATGAAGATCTTTGAAGATGCCAGCCACAGATGCAGGCGAAGCGTCAGAAGAGAATGCTGCCAGAACACGGCCATGCAGCCCAGAAACCACACAGCACCCAAGTGATTCCAGCCGTGAAAGCCTTAGGGCAAGTTGTTTGTTACACCTGTTGAATTCATCCACTATCGAATTCTTCTCCATGTTTCTTTTTTTTAAGACTCCCTTGTTGCATTGTGTTTCAAACTGTGTCCCTAGGAACCCTAGAGTTCTCAGAAAGCTTATCTGATTTTCCTTGCTGAGAAGACTGCTAGTTGCAGACATGCTGTCCAAGAGACAACTGGTTTGCCATTGCTGAAGACCTACCCAGATGTTACAGGAGAGAGGTGACTGCCATGATCTGTACATTCCTGATTTGTCTTCATCCAGTAGGAATGCCAACAATCCCTCTCCTGGAGCAAGCAGCAGCCAAAAAACTAGAGTTTGAACAGATGTCAGGAAAGCATCCATCTTAAAACTCTTCTGGGTCTACTTGCTGCAAGTTTGGTCAGGTGCAGGGTGTCGCTTGTTAACTCCTTATCTCTCAGGGGCACCTTTCCAGGCCAATTCTAATTAAGAATATACAGTACAACTGAAGAGGTTTCTAGCTGGGAGGAGTGAAATACTTGTTCCAGTTGGGAAGGGGCAAGTTGTTCCAAGCCTGGAAGTTCTGGTCAGGGCAGTCCCAGGATTGGTTGAAAGAAACACCAGATTAGGGCCAGTGTTCTCCATAAAGAGTCATCATGTAACAACCAAACCTTTCCTTTTCATGTGCCCCTTGTTACTTTTCAAGCTGAGGCTTCAAGACCACCTATGCCCGTGGTGGCGAACCTTTGGCACTCCAGATGTTATGTACTACAATTCCCATCAGCCCCTGTTAGCATGGCCAATTGACCATGCTGGCAGGGGCTGATGGGAATTGTAGTACATAACATCTGGAGTGCCAAAGATTCACCACCACGGACCTATGCTGTGTAGGACTTCAGTGGGTATGCAGTGTTTTGCTGTTTTCTGTGAACCTTTTTTTTTTGCCAAACTGTAATTCTGTTTTGCTTTTTAAAGTGGTATGCATTTATTGGCCAAACCCAGAGTGCTTGATTATGTTATATAGACAATGGCATGGGCTTCTGCCACTACAGCACCTAGTAAAGCAGGGAAATGTTACACCAAGTCTTTTGTTTACTAGCTGCTGAAGTGTGAGGTAGTAGCAGGCACACATCTCCCATAATGTGTACTGGTAACTAGACCTTGTTCTTTAGAGTGAATTATAAGATGGGGTCCCCACCATGTTTCAGCCCACAGGCATTTTGGGAATGTTGATATAGCATGGTAGGTGCTGCCTCAGGAGATGAAGCCAGACACAAAATGGCTGATAAACTTACGTTCAGTCACACAGTGTGAATATCCTTGTTTTGGTTGATGCTGCCACCAAATAAAAGTTTTTTTAAAATCGGCACAGCCAATCAACTGGTCACGTAAAATCTCTGCTTGAAAAAAGCCCCACATGGCCACACCCACTTTCTAAAAACACTAGGAGGGCACTAGGGAAGTTGTTAGTCATTGTCATGGTGCCATGTAGGGAAACCCTGTTCTAAAGTATATAAACAATAGTGATTTCCAAGAGACCTGGCTAACATTCTATGTGTGCTGTATGTGTTCTGAAAAGTATGTTAGGAATAACTGGGAAGAACATATTCCACCACACATTCCTTAAGAGACAAAGTGGGAACTATTTCCTGTGACAATATCTTTTCAGTTAAATTATAACACTAGCGCACACAGCCTGGATTTCAATTTGATGATTTAGTGTAGCAAAATTTAAAACCTTTCCAAGAGTAACAAAGCAGCTGGTACTATGACTTATCTCTGTTTTAACTGTCCTCAGCAATCCAACGAAAAACTCTGCCTCTCATTCCAGAAGTTGCAAAGAACTGTCCAAGGTCCTGTGGTATCATCCATATATCTTCTCTTTCTGTGTGTGTTTGCAGTTGCAAGTAAGAACTAGAAATGGAGAAGCGGGAGGAATTGGGCTTGCTGAGTGACTGACAGCAACGTATATGCATAGGGACACAAGTATTTGCAGGACAACTATTGCACTTATTAACAACAGGAAATCGATAACACTGCAGCCAATAGGCAGCCTTGCCTTGCAGGGGCTTATGAATACAGATTTTAGTGAGATCTTACTCTATCAATTGCATCACAGCCCACAGAAAAAATGGGTGAGTCAGACTTTCTGCAAGGACCTTCCACTCTTTAATTTGTAGAATTTATGCCAGTTTCCACCAGATCCTATCTCTGTTTTTGTTTTGCTTTGTTGGTACCAACTAGTCTTTATGAATTATCTGGATGTGATTCATGCTTCTTTCCCTATCACAACTGGAGATCTCTTTCACACATCTCTGCTGTGTAGTTTTCACAGCCGGGCAACTACAAAGAACAGTATGTCTTAATGAATTTGTATCCACGGTCACATAATTATTTTACAATTCAGTCTTGTTAGTACCGGTATACAATGGCATCCTCAGTCCACATTAAGGACAGAGTACATGCAAGTACTTCCTGTTGTATATGTAAGTAATAAAAGTAGGGTTGGAGATTCGGACAGTCCGAATCTGGATTTTTACCGAATCTGCACTGATTCGGACGGATTCGGACGAGCAAGGTCCGAATCTGAGCTGTCTGAATCCTAACAGATCCGAATCCATGGGATTCGGATCACCAGCCGAATTGTGTTTTTATTTTTTGGTGTTTTTTTCATGTTTCAGCCTGCAGGGGGCGCATTTTTAAACATATCGGCACCAAAATTTCAGGGTATCATCAGGAGACTGTCCTGATGATATTCTCCAAGCTTGGCGCAGTTTATTAGGGTTGCCAAAGTTATGGACCCCTGCAAAAGGGGTGTCCCTATCCCCCATTCTTTCCATAATGGGAACTAAGGAGATGAGGCTACCCTTTTGAGGGTCCATATTCATTGGCCCCCCTGAACCAAACCCTGCACCAAACTTGGAGGGCATCATCAGGACAGTCTCCTGATAATACACTGAAATATTGGTACTGATTATCTACAAATGCACTCCCCTGCAGGCACCCCCAGAAATTGCAATAAGATTCTTTGTTCTGCAGTTACGTAGTAGCTGCATTGCTGCTGTCATTAGGGAATTTCTGATAGAGGGCTGTGGAGTGCACATTTTTCATGGTAAACCCAATAAAACTTTCAGGGTATCTTTCAGGAGAGTCTCTGGATGACACCATCCAGGTTTGGGGAACCTTACTTCAGGGGGGCAGTAAGAGATGGGGTCTCACCTCTTTTGGGGTCCCATAGACTTAAACCCCCTGAAGCAAAATTACCCAAACCTGGATGCAGGTGCTATCCAGAGACTCTCCTGGAAGATGTCCTGAAAGTTTCAGGACCATATTCCTTCAGAAATGTGCACCTCATGTTCCCCTCTACCAGAAATTCCTCATTGACAGCAATACAGCTAAGTCACTCTACAGAAACGTTAAATCTTGGGCAAATTTCTGGGGGTGCCTGCAGGGGACGCATTTTGAGATGTATTGGCACCAAATTATCAGGGTAGCATCAGGTGAACGTAATGATGTTGCCCAACAAGTTTGGTGCAGTTTGGTTCAGGTATGGACCCTCAAAAGGGGTGCAACTATCCCCCATTGTTTCCAATGGGAGCTGATGGGGCTACACATTTGAGAGTCCATAACTTTGGCTCCCCTGACCCAAACTGCACCAAACTGTGGGGGTATCATCAGGACAGTCTCCTGATGATACCCTGAAAGTTTGGTGTCACTAGCTTTAAAAATGTTGGTTTGCGTGTTTCACCGCTCACTCACTCCAGCAGGCTTCATGTGCAGGAGCTGTGAAACATGAAAACTGGAATTTTTAGTAAGCTAGTGGTACTGAATTTCAGGGTATCATTGAGACTGTCCTGATGACACCCCCCAAGCTTGGTGCAGTTTGGTTCAGGGGGGCCAAAGCTATGGACCCTCAAAGGCTCCCCTATCCCCCATTGTTTCCAATGGGAGCCATAGATGGTGGCTACCATTTTGAGGGTCCATAGCTTTGGCCCCCCTAAACCAAACTGCACTAAGCTTGGGGGGGTAAAATACTGCACAGGCACCTGATGATACCCCCATATTTTGGTGCTGATATGTCTAAAAATGTGCTCTCTGCAGGCACCCCAAAAATTCTTGCCTCAATATTCTTTTTTCTGCAGTGACTTCCTGCATTGCTGTCAATTGGGAATTTCTGGTGGAGGGTTAGGTGCACATTTATCATAGGGACAGTCATTAAACGTTTGTATTCTTCAGGAGAGTCTCTGAATGACACCATCCAGGTTTGAGGAACCTTGCTTATGGGGGGCAGTGGGAGATGGACCCTACCCATAACATTGAACCCCTTGAAGCAACGGTCAATAAACCTGGACAGTGTCATGAAGAGACTCTCCTGAAGACACCCTGAAAGCTTTGTGCTTACCATGAGAAATGTGCACTCCATTGTGTCTCCTCCCACAGAAATTTCCCTCCCCATTGGCTGCAATGGAGCCAAACAGCCAGCCACTACAGAGCACAGAATCTGAGGAAATTTCTTTGGGTGACTGTGAGGGGTGCACTTTTAGAGTTACTGTCACTACCAGGCATTTGCAAGTACTGTCCTTATGATACTCTCCAAGTTTGCTAGGAGCGAGTTCGGGGGGGGGGGTCCAAAGTTATGGACCTTCAAAAGTGTAGCCCCCATCTCTTGTTAGCTTCCATTGGAAACAATGGGGGATGGGGCACCCCTTTTGAGGGTCAATAACTTTGCCCCCCCTGAACCAAACTGCACCAAACTTGGGGAGAACCAACAGGATAGTCCCCATATGATATCCTGAAAGTTTAGTGCCGCTAGCTTTAAAATTGCGTCCCCTGCAGGCCAAAACGTGTAAAAACACCAAAAAATTCAAAAAAAAAAAAAAAAAAAATAATATAATTTGGGATCTGGAATGATACCCGAATTTTCGGGCATATCCGAATCGGCTATGATTTGGATTCAGGTATACAAATCATTTTATGCCCCAAAATACCCAAATCCGAATTTTACCGAATTTTTTTAGTATTGACCAACCCTAAATAAAAGCAAAAATGCAGCACTGTATGAACACAAAGTTAAACAGAAAGCTTTATGCATGCCATTTTCACTTGGCGCACATGCATTTATGTTTTGATGAAATTCAGCAAATCCATCTCTGAAGATCTTTTCCAAATCTAGAAACATTATGTGGTAGTATGAAATGGGAAGTGTTGCAGAGTGAAAAAATAAGCATTTTGGTTTAATTCTTGAGCTGTAATCATTTTGCTAACATCCGACTGCCAGGGAAGACCGCATGTTTATATGTCAACAAATATTCCAGTGACTTTTAATTTCAAATTAAATGTGTATATTTACAAAGTTAATGCAAAACGGCCCAAAATGGAAAAGAGCCAACATTTGCAGAAACAGATAAGAAGCTATGCTCTTGTTCATCTGTTTTTCATGGTAACCCCCTAGCCCCATTTGGCTTGAACATTTCTAAAAGCTTGTGGCAATGCAGCCTTTATAGTGTTTTGCATCTATCAAAGGAGGTGAACTATCTGGAAGGCAAATGCTGTCTCCCATTGCCCTTTCAGATGATACTGGTTGAAGGTTGCTTCAACTTCTATATCCTAAAAGAGACAATTTTACAGAACCAGAATGGAATCCTATGAAAAGCTTACATCATCTGCAAAGTGCCACAGATAACATGTGATTTCTGCATCAGTGCTACAAAAGAAGCAATTATTGTGGGGAGGTACTCATCTGAAATATGATGTTGGAGGCATTTTATTTGATGATGATGGTGCAATGTAGTCTAACAGTAGGAGTACTCATTCAGGGCTCCATCCCACCTGTGAGTGCATTTTGCCTGCACTTTTCATTTTAGGCTTATGTACATTTACAGCTCAACATGACCAGGTTCCAACTGAGCAAGGGAAACTTTAGCTGTTAGATTAGATAAAAGGCAGGCTTGAATGTAGTTGACTTGAAAGACTGTGAAAATCTGTTCAGTCATCCCTTAATTAAAAGACAGATGGGAGAGACCTTGGTAGTGATACCACTTTGTAAGTCACAGCCCAATCCAGACTGTGGAGGCAGCCAGGGGTGGCACTGCTGCCACACCATGCTGCCACATGGCTTTCCAGAGGTGCTGGGAGGGAGAAAATAGCAAAATCCCTCCCCGTTAGAAAGCCCTCTATTAGACCCAATGGACCAACGTCATCCAAAATCGTGGTGTAAGTCCAGGGCCAGAGGTATGGTGCAACTGGCTGAAAACCCTGAGTGCAAACCAACATTGGCTCCATCCCCAGGAATACCCTGGACTCCCCCACCCCCACTCCATGCTGGAGTCCATCTGTAGCTATTAACCATGACACATAATGGAACCAACATGTTCAGAAAATACTAGCACTTTGGAATCTGTGATTCACTTTAGGCCTTTTGGTGTGATTGGTTGGCTACCATGTGAGTCAGAATTCTGAACCACCACTGGTGTGATCCAACTTTGCTGCTCTTAGGTGGTTACTCTGTTTGAAACTCACGACAATGAGGTAGGCTGAGAAACAGTGACTACTCAGATCCTGAACAAAAATTCAAATTCTGTCTTCACTGCTCTAATTCCAACATTTCAATAACTCCATTACACTGTAGGCATGAACCTGTAATGTAGTTGTTGGGTTGAAAGCCAAAATGCGGGGGGGGGGGAGTAAATTACTGCAGAATGTTGTGTAAACTGTGAAACTCTAAAGAGAATGAAAGCATTTCTCACATACCCATCATGCCACATTAAAAGAACATTAGAATATTCTAAGGACAACAAGAGAAGAACTCAGCTATGCAGGAGGAGTCTATGCATACACTGGGGCTGTCTCATACTGGCATGGTTTTGGGAAATGGGGCAATGCAGGATGACATCCTCCTATGCCATGGCCTCTTCCCACATGGATTTTGATGACAAGTGCAGCATGGAAACACACAGATCATGCTCCCTATACTGCTGAGGTATTGTAAGGAGGCTGATAATTATATATTTTTGGTCCTTCATCAGTCCCGGGTAAGTTTTGTGTTTCCCCAGTGGAAGACGTTGCAGCATCTTTCAATCAATTGGTTAACTTCTCAGAAAACAATGGAGTAAATTGAGCTTCCATTTTTTCCCCTGTGAAATGTTCCATGGGCTACTTTTAATTACTTTCAAAGACAATTTTGACTCTTCACAATTTACTACTTGATGCCAAAATAAATCATTTTGGAGCACCTGAGCAATAGCAAGAATCTGGCCCTGAAAAGGCAGTTCTGAAAAGTGGTTTCCACGTTTTCAAGTACCTCTTCTGCAACTCCTAGGAGCGGCAATAAAAGCAACAAAAGCAAGCTGGGAAACACTTTACTGAAGTACTTAAATAAATGGGTGAGAACGAAAGACCCACTTACAGGTTATAAAAATAGAAACATTGTCTCCAGAAACTGTTCCTTCGGTTCTTGGCACAATATAAAACTTCCATACCTATTTGTAAGTCAAGGGAAACTGCACTGAAATTGGGGACCATCGACAAAACATGATGAGGAACGAATGAGACACAAACATTGAAAGATTTTTTAAAAAATACTTGAGAACAAAGAAAAGGCCTTGCACAATTGGATAACTTGGATCAGCAGTTTCAGCATCCTGTTTATACAGATGCCTCGGGAAAGCCAATAATCAGAGTTGGGCATACCTTGATTATCAAGAACTGGTTTGCAGACATATCTTGCCTCTGAACATGGAAGTCCCTCCCATCCATTGTGGCTCACAACCCTTGACAGGCGGACAACTTCTCTATGAAACTGTTTAATCTTCTTAAAGTCAACTAATCCAACTAAGCCGACACTAAAGCTTTTGGTTACAAACTCTATAAGTTAATTGATTGTTATGTGGAGAGTAATTTATTCTGTTCTGAAACTACTGCCCACCAATTTCACTTGGAAATACTGAGTTGTAATCGTATGAGAGGGACAAAAAATTGGCTAAATGGAAGGTGTATCTACTCTGCACAGACTTCTGTTAAGTCCCTTCTCAGCTGTATGTTTTCGCTAAACTAAAAAGCCCTTAACTCTCAGAGTTTCTTATACAGAAGATATTTGAGCAACTTGATCAGATAGAATACAGTAAACTTTTGGAGGGGCAACCAAAAGTCAACAGAGTTTTCCAAATGCAGCTGCACCATAGATCAATATAATTTTAGCATGATACTATTTTAACTCCAGTCCCTGTCCTAATAATCCCTGCCATAAAGTTTGGTATTTCTTGTGCCAATGCATGATTTATTGCTGTTTTCATTGAGCCTAAGATATTTTTTTCCTGGCTAGTTACTTCACTTCATGACAATCCCTTCACAGGTTTTCAGTGGCACCATTTTAGATTTTGGACACAATAGCTGGAAAGGATGGAGAAGGGCAGGATGCCAAGTGGAAAAGTCTATGGATTTGATTTGTCATTTCTTCCTCCTTGGGAATGCAGAGTGCTGTATTTCAGAGGAGGAGGGCTGAAGATCTAAGGATTATTTGTGAGAAAATATTTTATTTTGCCATCAAGTCATAGCCGACTAACAGTGAGCCCAAAAGGTTTTCAAACCAGGAGATCTTCAGAGATGTTTTTGCCATTGCTTGCCTTCTTGGTAATCTCTTACCCATATATTGAATAGGACCAACCTTTCTTCTGAAGCTTCTGAAATCTGATGAGACTGGACTACTCAGAGCTATCCAAGTCAGGGCATGGGAAAGTATACAGGTCAGGCAGTGGTGGGATTCAAATGATTCAACAACTGGTTCTGGTGGTGGGATTCAAATAATTTAACAACTGGTTGCTTACAAACACAATTTTAACAACCAGTTCTGCTGAAGTGGTGTGTGAACCTGCTGAATTCCACCACTGAGTTCTGGCCTGGTTAATACTTGGAAGGGAGATTACCAAGCAAGTCCAGGGTCACCATGCAGAGGCAGGTGATGACAAACTACCTCTGTCAGTCTCTTGCCTTGAAAACTCTGTGTGGGTTACCATAAATCAGTTGTGACATGACCACACTTTTCATCACCATATAGACTGAAATGGGGAGAATGGAAAGACAGAGAGAAATTCATGCCAAGCAATACAAATGAAGAAATGTTCAAGTTGATATGTAGTTGATATGATACCACCAGCTAAACCTTTGGGCCCCAAGCATTATTAGCACACTTCTTTTCTCATTTATTATTTTTGAGGCTTCTAAACTTCTAAACATTTCCCTCTATGGGACAACTGCCAATATTCACAACACAAACTAATCTGTAACTGGTAACTTCTTTTGTTAGCTCCAGCAGATGTTGGACTGTTATTTGGAAAGTTGTGAGCTTGAATCAATGGTCTAACAAGCTTTAACCAAAAATATAACACAGTAGCTTATCTATAATTTTACACAAGAGGCATTCAGCAAAATGTCTTGTTGCCCCTGAGTTATTAAGATGGTAATTTTTCCAAAGTGCGACATGCATTTTAAAATGTTTGCTGGTTGTTTGTGACTAGGATGTTGAGGAACCAGAAGCTATTAAAGGATCCCAGGGTTGTTTATGATGTATGCGGTGGTTTTTTTAGGGTTTGCAGATGCCTAAAAATGGAAGATTGCTTTGCACAGAAACATATTCTGTACAGATAACAGCATGAGCTCTACCTCTTAAATTTCCCACTTATGGCAGTAGGGTGAGATGTTCCTTTCATAGTTGTACTTTTAAAATAGGTTATTAAAGCTGTAGTTGAAAAGTACATTGCTTGTCGACACCAAAGGTGCTTCTTGAGAGGAAAATTTGCTGGATTTTATGAGCTGATGTTAGATATTTACAATTCAGCAGGTGCCTTCGCCATTCCGTCAGTTGCTTCAGAACATTTTAACAGGCCTCCCTTCCAGTATTTGACACTATCCTTCCTTTGACTTTGCATTGTTTGCAAAGTTTTTCCTATTAAAAACAAATTAAATAAAAGGCATGTTGGGTGTATCTGCTAGAGTGGCTGCATTATTAGTGAGAAGATTCTTTAATGAGGGAACTAAGGAAGGACTGTAGCATAAAATTATCTCTTTTCCTTTGACAGTGCTACATCTTCAACACCAATGATGTTGTTTAACTGTTTTTTAATTATACGGGAAGTATGAATGCCCCCCACAGATGTTTGAAAACATGTGTGTCACTGTAGAGCTGAGATGTCTGCTGAGCATATATCCAGTGGTAAACCCAAGTTTGCTGCTGTGTTTTTAGCTGCACTCTGCATCCTATCTCAATCAAATTCAATTCCATAATGACTTTAATTACTTTGGACGGCATTCATCTCTTCTCGAAATGAATCAAGAGTGACGAAGGGATGATTCAGATGTTACCTCTCTGACTGGATTAATTTCTCAATTCTAACTTGTGAGGTAAAAATGAAAGGCTTCAAGATGGTGGCAAGTGTCCAAGTAAGGAGTAACTCAAGGCAACACAATGAACAGTATTGTGAGCTTAATGTAAATAAGAAACAGGCCACATGGATGAATCAGAAGAGAACAATTTCCTAGTAGCCAGTGTTTCAGACATGTGATCTATAGACTGTGCATCTATCTTTATATGTATATTCTTGTTCGTGTGCACAGTAAACCTCTGCATATGCCATCCCAACATAATTATTTGAAATTATTATTTGAAAGCATATTCAGTTTAGCAGGAAAGTTACAGGAAGATCCTGAAAGACAACAGCTGTGGAATGCCTCTCCACTCCAATGTCAGGTAGTCCCAGTCAGCAGAGGGTGAAATCTACTGTTATTATTTATGCAACACACATTTTAAAGAAAAAAAGATTAGTTTTTTGCTCAACGGCACAAAAAAGATGTTGAATTTTTAGTCAGCAAATCTCCTGTGGATTCCACTGCGATTCAGATATTATATTGGTGCTCAGGAAAATAAGCCCTTTTCTGCAATTTCCATAAAAATCCAATTTATCTACTTTATAATTTTCCAGGCTTAAACTATAGGGCACGCTTTGTGTTTTTCAAGCTTTGGAACTGTTGTAGATTCATCCTAAGCTTTTCTGAATAGGTACTGCCTTTCTCTCTGTCCTCCCACACTTTCTAAGCAGCTTCCTTTCTAAATAGCTTACGCTTGCCAAAGCAAGTTAATTTGGGCAGAATTGTAAAGTGTGGGAAGAGATTTGCACTTTGGCTTTGCAAAACAAAACAATAAGAATATTTGGGAAAGGAGAGGAAATTGTCCTGGTCTCAAACATGCTAGATGCAGCCCAGCCTCAGCCTGGCTCAACCTAAAGCCAGTTAATAGTCAGAGCTTGGCTACGATTTTGGTGCTTTGATTGTCCTCTCCTAATTCCACCTGCAAAGCTTCATCTCACTCTGTCTGGAGGTGGTTTAAAGCACCTGCTACCCGGGCTGGGGATGGGGAGAGGTTTCTACCATCTTGGCCTGCTGACTGCCAGCTGAGCAACTCAATCCACAGCTCAAGGCAGTCAGGGGACAGCACTGCGAACATGCTACCATACTGCCTTCAGCAGCCTGTGGAGGCAGAAAATATATTTTAAAAGTGTCAAGAAAGCCCTCCTTAGAGCTGAATGGTCCTATGCAACCCAAAAGGGTGGCTTAAGCCCAAGTCCCCGGACCATGAAGTAACTGCCTGTGAACCCTGGGTGGAAGCCAACTAATGTCGGCTCCACCCTTAGGCACGTCATGCCCCCCCCCCCCACACCAGCATTTGATTGGACACCAGTACAGCAGCATGGCGGTCCCAACTTTCACGTGCTGCCACTGTGGAGCTTTGAGTCCTTGTGCTCTGGAAGAAAAATGGCACATACAGTCATAGCACCGTTTGGTGCAGTCACTGTCTAATAATACTAGAAAATGCCAGAACACAAATTAAGTTCAGAAGCCTGGAGCTCAGGGTAATGGAAAAAGAGAGCTGTAGGTAGCATGTGTCACAGATCCCAACTGAAAGTTCTTATAGTCTAGGTGGTTGCCTTTCATAGTGGGACCCTGATTCTGTTAAGTTAATGTCTCTCCTCCTTGGAAGCAGGCCTTGACCAGATGCCTGGAATTTCTAGGTAAGTACTACATTTTCTGCTCTGGGACTCATTATCATCACTGTTTTCTAGGCCCTTGGGGTGATCATGGGGAACAAGAAGTCAATTGGTCTAGTTGGTGTACATCTGAGTCCTGTTTCTAGGGTTCTCCTCAAAGTGCCTCAACTTCTCAAAGTCTTCATTTGTGGTAGGATATGTAGGGGGGATCCTCTTCCAAGGAGGAGGTATCGAGGAATCTAGTGTCAATCATGTATGATATGTAGAATGCATGAGCTCTGATGTAACTTGCCCTGTGGGGGTGTGGCAAGGATGTTCCAGGGACATTCCAGGGTGTTCTGGGGGTGGGGCAGGGGCATTCTGGGGCTGGGACGTTCAGGGGCAGAGGACAGAAGCTTTTCAGAGATTAGGATCCAACCAGATTTTCTGCTACTTAAGAAAGAAGTAGGTCACCTTGGATGAAAGAATGTAATAACAGTGTGGTTGAATGGTTGAAGAGCTAGACAAGGATCTGGAAGATCCAGGTCTAAATCCCCACTCTGGATGGGTGGGTGACTTGCTGGGTGACCCTGGGCCAGTCACACAGTCTCAGCCTAACCTACCTTATAGTCTTGTTGTGAGGCTGAAATGGAGAAAGGAAGTGTGTACACCACCTTGAACTCCTTGGAGAAAGGGCAGGTTACACCATGTCACCACACTGTGCCTTTTTGCATCTTTGTTGTGCATCTCTGGCTGCTGCTTTGTGAAAATGCGCAATGTGGTAAAACCAAAATATGGGGTGAAAAGATAATTCATTAGGAGAGGAGGGGGAGAAATTCACAGGCAAATGACAGGCATGATTGGTACACTAGACCAGAACAAGCAGACAGAGAGGAAGGAAGGTGGGCTTTCCTTATTCATTAGCAGCAAACTCCTTCTAGGCAATGCTATTTTGCATTTCAGAATTGAATTCCACCATTCCCTTCCTCATGCTGACAAGTAATACCCTACTTGATATGTTAATCTTTCTTCTTTGCTTCCTACTGAAATTAAGAATGAGCTTTTCTATTATGAAAGTGACTCTGACACTGATAGCGCTTGTAAGTACTTCATTGTTCCTGAATGTATAGATGGAAAGCCTTGGGTGTAATTTTATAACCTTTGCTTTGGCATAATGACAAAAATATAGGCCAAAATATAGATAGACAGACAGACAGACAGACGCTCCTACACACAAGTGCTCTGCTTTTGATAGTTGCTAAATCAGAAAGAGTGACAAGCCGTCTTATGTTACAGATATGTTGAAGTAATCTAACTTCAGCTTCAAAATTCTGACAGACATCTCCTCGGTGACACCTGATGAATCAGACACAGTATCTGCTTCTATACTGCAAAGCAGAAACCATATTACTTTCCCCCAAAAACTGCTCCTTTTAGACTGCAATCTCCTTTTTCTTAGACATATTTTCATCATTGTCACCTTTGAAAAGCATCTAAAACATGGTCAGTACTACCTAAAAATGAAATAAAAAGATCCGCCAAAGCCAATGTTCTAAAAAGCCAACATTCCCAAAAGGTTCAAAAGATGGTTAGTTCAACATATGGTACTGCCTTATTCAAAGGCACATAATAAGAACATTTACCTCAAGGGCCCCTTCCGCATATGCAGAATAATGCACTTTCAATCCACTTTCACAATTGTTTGCAAGTGCTATTCCTCACAGCAAAATCCAGCTGCAAAGTGCATTGAAAGTGGATTGAAAGTGCATTATTCTGAATGTGCGGAAGGGGTCAAGGATCTCCAGAAGAGATGGGTTTCCCTAAACACTTGATATCTCCTTCCATTGGTTATCTTAACACATCTACATTTCAAACTTAAGTAGCCAATCTCAACAGCCATTCTGTCTTCCAAAAGAATCCAGGGAACTGCAGTTGTATGAGGAGACCAGGAACTCGCTCTCAGGCCTCGGAAAGAGGCTGAGCTGGCCAGGCGCTGCCTTTTATAGGCATGCCTGTCTTCTGCGTCACATGATGGATCCTTGTCGTGCGACCTTGCAACCAGTTGGTACCAGGAAGGAGGGCGGCTGCTCACTCATCCCCTGCTGCAGCGGCAGCCCGAGGTAAGTCTTGGGGAGTGTTTTATCAGAAAATTCTTAATGCCATGACACATTGTGTGTGTGTGAAGTGCTGTCAAGTCATAGCCAATTTGTGGTAATTCAGTAGGGTTTTCAAGGCAAGAGACTAATAGAGGTGGGTTGCCATTGCCTTCCTCTCCATAGTGACCCTGGTATTCCTTGTTGGTCTCCCATCCAAATGCTAACCAGGACCGAACCTGCTTAACTTCTGCAATTTGTTCATGTTTTTGTGATTTCCACATCTACATTTAAGAACGAGGAAGGCCATTGTCTTAAAGATACCTCTTGCCAACATATATAAATGTTGTCTCTGAGTCATCATTACTTCAGATTTTAAGAAATGGATATATATATACACACACACACACGCACACATATAGAGAGAGACATAGATATAGACATAGACATAGATAGATATAGATATATAGATATATAGAGATAGATTGATAGATTGATAGATTGATAGATTGATAGAGATAGAGATAGATAGATGATATATAGATATAGATATAGATATATAGATATATATTCCATTCTATCTTGGTTTAAACCGATGCATGTTTCATAATATTGGAACTCTGGGAAAACATTTCACCATTCTTTTAAATGAAAAAGAAAATAAAAAAGGATAATTTTTCTAAATGGCCATCGGTTGAACTAGAGGAAATGTTTTCCTTAATAAAAGGATTAAAGACTAGCAAGACTCCTGGTTCAGATTGGATGCCTCCAGAACTTTAAAAAACTTATTGTGAATGGTGGGCTCCAATTTTGCACTAATTTGCACATGGGGTCTGCCCCACAATAAGGGTACATTTCCTTTGGGGCAGAGTTTCCTTTATGGACAACTTCCCCCCCACAAAGTCACCACATTGCAGATTCAGGAAGTCCTGCCATTTCCAAGAGCAGACAAACTATGAATGGTTCTGTGCCAGTACAAGAAAAGTGAAGGAGAAGACTGCTCTGTTTCACTTGACCCATCTTTCTGGCTCCTCCTTGCCTTTCCTTGACCAACAGCCCTTCCTCAAAATTTACTGGCAGCCATTTCAGGAGGCTAGAGGAGTGCTTTTTAAAATATTGCTAGCAGTGGTCTGTCACTGGATCTATTAAAAACAAGGAACCCCCCACCCCAAACAATCCTGCCTCTCTTCCCTCTCCCATCCTCATGAGCCTCATTGTTGCCTTTTTGAAACCAGTTCGTGGGAGCCTGCAAGGCAAAATAAATGGGTGGGGGAACCTCACTTCGAAGGAAGGAGCTGCAGGTTAAACACCACGTGCATAATGGGCCTTTGATTCAACTGATAAAATTCCTGAAAAAAGGTGAAACACATTTGTTGTTCCGATACATGAAAAAGGTTCACCTCACTCTCTGGTCAACTATAGATCACACAGTCTGTTATCCATACCAGGAAAGCTGTATGCAGCCTATCTACAATGAAAACTTTGTAGCTGGAGTTATAACTTGTCAATACCAGGTCCAGAACAAATTGGTTTTTAAAAAGTTCATCTACATTACATCATGTCTACATGCTTTCCTTTCTTGCTAACAAATATTCATCATATCCTAAGGGGAAACTGTTTACTGCTTTTTTGGATTTCAAAGTGGCCTTTGAAAAATATTTCCTGCACAAGACTTTGAAACAAATTAAATCAGTTAGGAATTCCTAAACATCTGATTGTTTCTTTACACATATCAACATCCATGTGAATAACATGTCACATAAATGGTTGTTTCTAGTCCTGGTTACAAAAGGAGATAGACAGGAACGAGTTTTTGCCCCAGATGTATTTAACCTCTGCTTATATCATTTACCAAATAAATTGCAAACCCCATTTCCACATTCCTAGTGCTGCTCACTCAGTAGCAATTATACTTTATGCTGATGAGGCAGCCATTCTTTCTTGCTTGAGAGCAGGATTAAGGCACCTTCTCCAAGCTTTTGTTTTGTACTGTCATGATAATTTACTTACTATTAATTATGCTAAATCCCAAATAATGTGTTTTCAGAAATATCTATCACAAAGTAACGTCAACCCCTGGATTCTGGATGAGCACAGGACTGAGCGAGTGTCGAATTTCAACTACTTAGGTTTTCATTTTCTCTCTTCCAATAAGTGGAAATTTCATTATTTTCATCTCCTTGAGTCTGGAAAGGCAAAAATCGTATCCTTTCTGCTTTATGAAGCTCCAATTTGGTTTCTTGCTCTTTCCTCTAAAATTGAATCTCTACAATCAAAATTTCTACGTGCCATCATTCATGCACCAAACTGTGGCCCCTTCCGCACACGCAAAATAATGCGTTTTCAAACCACTTTCACAACTGTTTGCAAGTGGATTTTGCCATTCCGCGCAGCTTCAAAGAGCACTGAAAGCAGTTTGAAAGTGCATTATTCTGCATGGGCGGAATGAGCCTGTATTTCAACTTCCAACTTATATTTTGAGGCTGGTTTTGGTTCCATCTTCTTGTTAGCATGGAAGGCTGTGGTGAAATTCAAATTTTTCCTACTAGACCAGGATTTTCTTCCAGATCTTTTAAAATTGACTGAGCTTGACCATTTTGTATCTTCTTGGACAAAGAAAGTAGAGAGGAAAGACTTTCAGGCTTACTGATTTCCTGTCCAAGTTTTCCCTCAGACCTCACTTTAGTTATGAGTAAGATACTTAAGGATCTAGAATGAAGGGACCATCTTGAATTTTGTAATGATGCTGAAAGGAAATGTGCACCCTCATTCTGGGCAATGAGCACCCCGCCTTTTCCAGTACTGCCAGATTATCTGAAGTTCTTAATTATTCCAACCTTTGAAGACTTTTCTTCTTGGTCAGACGTAATCCAGACCGCTTTAACAAATTATTTGGTAGATTCTTAGAGAGGCCAATTGAACATAAGAACATAAGAAATAGCCTGCTGGATCAGACTGGAGTCCATCTAGTCCAGCATTCTGCTACTCGCAATGGCTCACCAGGTGCCTTTGGGAGCTCACATGCAGGATGTGAAAGCAATGGCCTTCTGCTGCTGCTACTCCTGAGCACCTGGTCTGCTAAGGCATTTGCAATCTGAGATCAAGGAGGATCAAGATTGGTAGCCATAGATTGACTTCTCCTCCATAAATCTGTCCAAGCCCTTTTTAAAGCTATCCAGGTTAGTGGCCATAACCACCTCCTGTGGCAGCATATTCCAAACACCAATCACACGTTGCGTGAAGAAGTATTTCCTTTGATTAGTCCTAATTCTTCCCCCCAGCATTTTCAATGAATGCCCCCTGGTTCTAGTATTGTGAGAAAGAGAGAAAAATTTCAGAACAGAAAGTCTACCCAAGAGGAAAGGCAAAGACAAAAACACCCATTTTTTATTCAGTTGTGATTTATATTCTCCCATAAGATCTTCTTTTAGTACTCCATTGATTTTACACTTTCTAGTATGTTCACACGATTATCTTTAATTTATGTGCTGTCTGGTAAAGATAAGGCTGTTACCCTTTCCATAGCTCATTATTTAATGGCTGTCTTGAAGATGCGTCCAAAGGTATAATCAAGTTACGCCTAAATGCTCATTTGCATACAGGCGCTCATTTTGCACTAGAACTGGAATGAAACTAAATCATTATAAATGAATGGCAGTGAAACTAATCATGACAATACTCATCATTATCATGTAAAATATTGTACATTATTTCAGATAATACCTCCTGGAATGTTTCAGTGCCATCCCGTAGTATAAGGAAGCAGCGTATTTAAACAGGAGATGAGAAAACCAATTCTTTCTTCATAAAGATAAGAGAATACACTGTTCTAATTTCCATCCACTTTCAAATACAAGTGTATTTGTCATATTTTACTGTGTCACGACTTGTGATTGCCTATTGTACTTTCAAGGTTCTATTAATCACTTCCTTTATGGACCACAGAAACATTTTAATAACCTTGGCTTACAAACATGTGCCCCCATTAAAGGGATTAATTACACACATTTTTGTAATGTTGGAGAACTAGTCTTATTTTTCTTCAAGTGTTAATTGATATTATGTACATATTTGGAAAGTGGGTTTTTTTGTTCACTGCATGCTTCTTATTTGCCTTATCAGACTGATGAAGGTATGCAGTGCCTAGCTAAAATGTACAACGTTTGACAATTAGAAAAAAGGAAGCTCTGCTGAAAAAAACAAATGCTGTTCTGACTTTTATCGGTTGCTGCTCTGCTTTCTTTTGCATCAGGGGTACCCAACCGTTTTGAGCCTATGGTCATATTTGGCATTTCGAAAGCAAAGGAGTACTGCTACAAAAATGGCTTTCACAGGAGGTGAAGCCAAATCCAAAATGGTTGCAACAGGACATAGAACCAAACAGAACACCTTCTTCCTCACACCCTCCAGGGGAGCGGGAAAATCTGAAAGGAGAATGGAACCACACAACAAGGCTGTTTCCACACAGCCAGAGTCAGCGGCTTCCCACCAGCATAAATGAAGCCGGTAGAGCATTGGGTTCATTTGCATGGCCCTATGCAGTCCTGACACTGCTGCTGCCTGAAGGGGTGGCTCTGCACTGAGCTGCCCAGGGTGTCTGTGAGGGACTTACCTTGCCTTCCTCTGCAGCTCTGGGCAGCTGGAAAGACATGCCGATGCTGCCCTCCGACCCTCAGGGGTCACAGGGCAGTGTGGGTTTGTCTTTCCAGCCGCTCAGAGCTGCAGAGAAAGGCAAGGTAAGTCCCTCGTAGATACTGGAGGGGCCAAAAGTGGTGGCCTCACACCAGTGCGGTTCGCACCATGCCAGCGGGAAGACGCCGCTTGGGCGGGCCCAGCTGTGCGAACAGCGCCCCAGGGACAGTGTTTTAAGTGTCCCTAGGGCGCTGTTTTTCACCCGTGAAGAAACAGCCTAAGAAAACCTCAGGTGCTCACCAGTCCTTTTGATCCTCTACTTGAAAAGCCTTTCACTTGAGACCCAGTGTAGTGGTTAAGAGTGGGGGACTCTAATATGGAGAACTGGGTTTGATTCCCCACTCCTCCACATGAGTGGCAGACTCCAATCTGGTGAGCTAGGTTTGTTTCCCCACTTCTCCAAATTCAGCCTGCTGGGAGGCCTTGGGCCAGTCACAGTTCTCTAAGAACTCTTTGAGCCCTACTTACCTCACAAGGTGCCTGTTATAGGGAGAGGAAGGTGGTTGAAGCCACTCTGAGGCTCCTTACTGTAGAGAAAAAGTGGAGTATAAAACCCAACTCTTCTTCTTCTTCTTGAATGAGGACAGTCAGTAACAAGCCCTGCCTTACAATGACCCTGCCCACTTCCTGAAAAGCTTGTCAGAGGCTCGAAGTGAAGTACTGGAGCATTTGATACTCATCTTTTTCCCCTTTTTGCACAGGTGTTATATCACTACAGTATAATACCATAGAGATTAGCTGTTTTTGTATGATACATTACAGAGCAGCAGGTTCTCACAGGGAAAGATCAAACACGGGCTGGCCGTGTACTCTGCATTTGTTAAAATCTCAGCCCCTCCCAAAAGCCATAAGATCAAAAGCTTTCCCTTTCCCCTGCTTTTTTTTTGAACCTGTGTTTGTTAATGTCCCAGCCCACTAAGCTGCATAGGCTGGGCACACTTGTTGGAAAGTAAGTCTCATTGCATTTGAGCGGGGGGGCTTATTCAGAGAGTCGTCTGTAGGGAGATATTGAACTGAGACTGCAGTGAAGGGCAGGGAATAAATCCAAATAATAATTATTGATAAAATAAAGGCATTCATTGCCAGTGGAAATGGTAGAACTTCAAAAAAGATGACGACTTTGAAGTAGGGCTGGTAATAAAATGACAACTTTGAAGCAGGACTGGTAAGCAGGCAAGTGTGGGACTGGAGTGACCAACCTCTAGGTCATAGGTGTCAAACTCGCGGCCCTCCAGATGTTATGGGCTACAGTTCCCATCATCCCCTGCCAGCATCATGCTGGCAGGGGATGATGAGAACTGTAGTCCATAACATCTGGAGGGCCGCGAGTTTGACACCTGTGCTCTAGGTGGTAGCTGGAGATCTCCTGGATTTACAATTGATCTCCAGGCGACAGAGATCAGTTCTCCTGGGAAAAATGGCTGCTTTGGAAGATATCTATCTTCTCTCCCCTTCCTAAACCTCACCCTTGTTAGCTCCACCCCCCCCCCCCTCAAAACCTCCAATCTGGAGGTTGGAACTCTATGTAGGCTGCACCTTTTAAAAGTGAAACAGTATCGTAAACTCCACAAAAAACAGCTTTAGGTACTTTCCTTCTGAAAAATCAATGCAAAGGTGGTCTGAAAAATAAAACAGAGAAAACAAACAAGAAAACTCTGAAGACCAAGAACTGGCAAGCGATACTGACAATAAACGAGGCTAAAATTGATGCAGTTAGAAAGATGAGCTGCAGCAGGAAGGACATGTGGAAACTTCCAGCAATGTAAAGAATTCTGACAGTATCCTACGTATGCCTAGAAGAAGAGGAAGAGAAAGAGGAGGAGGAGGAGGAGGAGGAGGAGGAGGAGTTTGGATTTATATCCCCCCTTTCTCTCCTGCAGGAGACTCAAAGGGGCTTACAATCTCCTTGCCCTTCCCCCCCTCACAACAAACACCCTGTGAGGTAGGTGGGGCTGAGAGAGCTCCGAGAAGCTGTGACTAGCCCAAGGTCACCCAGCTGGCGTGTGTGGGAGTGTACAGGCTAATCTGAATTCCCCAGATAAGCCTCCACAGCTCAGGCGGCAGAGCTGGGAATCAAACCCGGTTCCTCCAGATTAGATACACGAGCTCTTAACCTCCTACACCACTGCTGCTCCTGAACATTTTGTGGCCAAGATGTGCAAATTAAATTATGATTAATTTGCAGAGACTTGGCATGAGGATTAAGGGAAAAAATATTAAGGAAAGGAAAGTTTAGCTTAAATAGGTTAAAATGCTATGGGGTTCAAGGAATTATTTATTTATAAGGTTTATACCCCAACTTTTTTCTTAAAATCATAAGACAGTGAACGACTGTCTTTCCAGTTCTGTATTGAAACATCTGTTAGAGGTGAAAAATCACATTAAATCTACAAATGTTTCCAGAGGGGTTCTTCTAAGGAGAGTCACCTGAAGCTACGCTGCAAATTTGGTGCCTCTGCCCCAAAACACAGCCTCTCCAGAGCCCCCCAAAGATTCCCCCTAATAATCTGGAAAATAATAATCTGGAAAAAAGGGCTTTTTTTTGGATTTGTCTTGTCAGCTCCACTGAAGTGGTGCCTCTTTTTTCTGAATGCAAACCCACAGTCCACCACTTTTTTCCTGTATTCACACCTTTTCTTTCTTTTTCCAAATGACGTCCCTAATCTGTTGCTCTTAGCCCGTACACCATGCTGGCTGACCCTCCTGTTACTTGCACATATAATGCAGCGCGACAGCTAGAATCCTCCCCCATAATACCTATTTTTAAAATGTACATCTATTTTCTTTTTGTTCAAAGTGCATCTTGATATTCTTTTTTTTTCTTTTGTTGAGTGCATTGGGCAAAGAAATGGGGGATAGGAAAAGCAATTTGTGATCCAGATCCATCATATAGAGTAGTCAGGCAGACAAAATGGACAGAACCCACACACTTCCTTCTCCAAAGCAGGATTTAAATGCTTAAAACTTCATGGTTTTCACATAAAGATGGTGGGTGAAGAACAAGATGGAGGAAACACGTTGTGCAGACCATTTTTACTGCATTATTCTGACACCCCCTCCTTTTAACTGATGACGCCATCCACAATTTGCAAACAAACTGTGATCCAGATGGAGGAATAATCAAGCATATATCTTTTGCAAGACCCTTTTTTAATGATGTCTTCAGAACAAAGCCCACATCCCTACCTATAGTCCAGGGGTGGTTCTACCACATGACTGAGACAGATAAAATGCAGTATGGCTAGCCTGGATCTGAATGACTTCTAATATATTATATTTAATTCCATATATTCAAGCCAATGGCCATTGTAATTGACTTTTAACATCTGTTCCATTTACGAAATGTTACTGGGGCAATCCAAAGCTATTTTTAACTTCATGCCTATTTTGTGCTATTGACTTTGGGGGAAAAGCTTATATACTGTCACTGGACTGATATTAATCTCCTTGTATTGGAAATGTCACTAATATTGAAAAAATGATAGCGTTGGCTCAACAATAATTCCAAGAATCTACCAAAGGTAGTCTCCCTTTTTTTGGTCCTAGAACCTACTTCCCAGTTCCAATTAGCCTTCACAATTACTCACTGACAATAAAGAGTTTGTCGAAGGCTTTCACGGCCGGAATCACTGGGGTGCTGTGTGGTTTCCGGGCTGTATGGCCGTGTTCTAGCTGCATTCTCTCCTGACATTTCGCATGCATCTGTGGATCTAAAGATGGATCTGAAGATGCCAGACACAGATGCAGGTGAAACGTCAGGAGAGAATGCTGCTAGAATACGGCCATATAGCCCGGAAACCACACAGTACCCCAATAAAGAGTTTAACTACTACCCACAGGGTTTTAGCATATCTGGCTTCCTGTAAGGTCATCTTTTTGGCATTCCTGATACAAAGCAAGTCAAGAAATAGGAAAATATATTTTAAAAGATGAAACCAGCAATCAGAGCTGTCCTGTTGTTATGCATCTTACTCTTTATCTGATCCAGTGAATAGGTGTGGGAAAATCACAGATAACACAGATTCCTAATTTCGCAACTCTCTGTTGGCTTGCCTTATGATTGGGGCCTGCATGAAGAATGCAATTACTTTAGCCCAATGATCTCTTCCTGAAAATGGAGAGATGGAAAGTGACCATGCTGAGTTTTGGATCTTTTAACAGCGTTTGAGATGCTTCGCCAGTGAGGTGATGTTTGCTCCCCTGCAGGAAATGGCAGAGGCAAGCAGGATTGTTTTTCGATAATTCCATGCATGCTTTTCAGGTGTGACCAGAGGTTGTGATGGGTAATTGGTTTTACTCCCCAGGTGCTCGCCTGATACCATGCTTTCTTCTTTCTGTGCAACACTGATGTGAAATGGACAGGGTGAAGTGCCTTGGGTTTGAAGGATGCTGAACAAACAGTATGCTATTCCTCCTTCCACACTGGAGCCAATTTATATGATCAGCACATGTCCATTCTAAAGCTTCCTTGAGCTACATGACTTCAAGGAGCCATTAAGATATCATGTGTTTGCCAATGGGGGTGATAATTCAAATGCATAGGAAACTATGCAGTCTAATCAATATAGCTAATTCTCAACATGGTTCCATCACTGGATATGTAGGTATGAAGACTGGGGCCATGAACAGTCAAGACAAATCTTTCTACAAACCTGATAAAAGCCCCAGGTTCACAGAAAATTTGGAAAAAATATACATTGGGGGTTAATAACCCTTCAAATGATTGAAGCAGCACCTGTAGCTTTAAGAAAGAGATATCCTCTGAGATCTTAGTGGCTATCATGGGGTTTGCTGGACAACCGTAGTACTGCCCGCCTTTGATCCCTGGGTTCTGTCAGACAAAGGTAAAGAGAAGGAGAAGCCCCCCTCCCAGGACAGTTTTGGTCTTCCAGGCCTCTCTACTCTCCACCCCCTGTTTTGAAGGAAGGACTCATCAGGGCTGGCAGCAACCATCAGGTGACTCACTACCACACTCCTTGCACAACTTACACCAGCCTAGGAGCAACCAGCAGGCAACTCACTATTACTCAACAAAAGAAACAGTATGGATGCCAGACAAAGATCTGGGAGATACAGGTTTGAATCTTCACTTTGCTGTGAATGGATGACCTTGGGGCAGTCATTCATTCTCAGCATGACCCTACCTCACAGGGCTGTTGTGATGATTAAATGGAGGAGAGGCGAATGATATAAGCTCCTTTGAGACCCCACTAGGAAGAAACATGGGGTTTAAATGAATTAAATAAACAATAAAGCTGAAGACTAGAGAGGTATAAAAGGTTGGTGGATGGAAGGAGGGAAAGAAGCTATGGAGGGAGGAGGCAAGAAAAAGGAAATGAAGTGTCCCTCTGCAAATCCGTGTAGATTCCCTGCTTATCTTCATCTCAATATGCTGTTAAGCATTCAGAACTAAAATCCATGATACAGAGCCAGAAGTGACGCAGTGCAGATTTTGAACAGAGGATACCAATTGGCAAACATTAGTGAAATTTTATGGTCAACCTCTACAACTCCATACTCCACATTTTCCTCAACTGTAATAAGATCAATTGCCCTGTGGTCTTTCATGCTCCTCTGCTTGTATCTCTTCATAAATTACAGTGTATACATTAGTAATGGTGGGGTCATTTTCACCCCTGCTTTCATTGAATGGGGAAGTGAAATGAGCTTATATAAAGACAATGATATTTTCCAAATATATTGGCCCCCTCTTGTCTTTGCTGCTATTCTGCCTGATGTTGTGCTCAGTGGGATCTCCATGGTTTTTCACACCTATGATCTATGGGGCCTAATCAACCTTTACACCAGCTTAACAAAGTACAACTTTTGTTCAGTCAAGCCATCACATTTAATTTTGCTGATTGCATTGCTGGCTTGATTCCAAAGTATGTGTCGAACAAAATTAAGAATATAATTTAAACCTTTCTGTGCAAGACAAACATTGGAATGGGATGAGTTAATCAACTGGATATTCGTTGTTGCATTCACTCCTTCAGTGTAATTATTTCAAACATGGTTAATAGCTGGTAATAAATCATTGCTTTCTGGGGAGGTGTGTGCCTTATTTTTCTTTACCTCTCACCTTTGATGCTTGCCTGTTTTGCTCCATCTTTTCATCCTTCTGCCCCAGGCTCTCTTGTTCCGAATTGCTACTTGGTGTCCTCTGATCAGCTTTTACTCTGGAAATCTACCTTTATCAATATGACATGCAGATCAATGTCTTGTTTCATTGATAACTGATATTGCAGGAGCAGAGAAAGGCAAACAGAGAAGCAGAACTCTGTTGGGTACAATCCAGTGATTTGTTCCTGATTCTAATCCAGCTCAGCACTATATATGTAGAGACAAAACTGCCTTAACCCTTATTGGTTCATTGATCCATTGAGGTTGTCAATGGGCCTTTGACCACTCTCTTTGATCCCCCCCCCATGCCATGCGCTGCTCTCAGCGCGCGGCATCCCAGGCGCGTGCCTGGGCTTCCCCACGACCCCGCTCTCTGCGCAGGGTCATCAAAAGGTGCCGTTAAGAAGACCACCTAGGATGCCGTGTGCTGAGGGGGCGTGACAGCAGCAGCTTTGGGGTGGCTGCGCTGTTGCCGCCCCTGTTGTGGGGAGTGCCGGGGGACCCCGCTCTACTCTCCTCAAGTAGCGCGGGGCTTAAGGTAAGTGGGGAAAGGCCCACTGTCAACTAAGACTGGCAGCAGCTCTCCAGAGTCCTAGGCTGAAATCTTTCGTACTGCTTACTACCTGATTTGTTTAACCAGAGATGCTGGGTGTTGAACCAGGGATCTTCTGCACACCAAGTGGATGGTTTACCACTGAGCCATGGCCCCCACCCCAAAGTTTATTCATTCAAAATTTAATCTACTGATGAAGGAGGTTCACTTAAGCAAGCTATTTATTGTATGATGGGTGGTGGGGATAGAATGGGTGGTTCCTTAGTGTTGAGTAAAATTCATCTGAAGTATTGTCAAAGTCTTTCATGGCCAGAATCAACTGGGTTTTGTCGATTTTCCAGGCTGTGGGGCCTTGGTCTGGTAGTTTCTCCAGCTACTAGACCACAGGTATCAAAACTCGTGGCCCTCCAGATGTTATGGACTACAGTTCCCATCATCCCCTGCCAGCCTGATGTTGGCAGGGGATGATGGGAACTATAGTCCGCAACATATGGAGGGCCGTGAGTTTGACACCTATGTACTAGACCATAGCCACACAACCCAGAAAAACCATAAAACCCAGCTTTCAACTGAAGTCCAGTTGCTGTACAGCACAGTGGCATATTGGTGAGGCTTTCAGTAAAGTTTTGTGCAGGAATTTTGGTTGAAAATCTTAAATGTTTGAGACCAATCTGTCTTGAAGATGCTCTTCAATAAACCTGCCCATTAGCTGAATATCTCTCTCCCCCCCTCCCTCTACACACACACACACACACACACACACACACACACACACACACACACACACACACACACACACACACACACACACACACACACACACACACACACACACACACACACACACACACACACACAGCAAACTATTCCATCATAAAGAAAGAACAAGAGTTGTTGCCATTTCATTAACACTTATAAAAAGAAATAAAACATGAATAAGATTGTATATCTCAAGAATACTTCGTGATTCAGAACACTATGCTATCTATTTGCACTCTGCTGACTTTAGATCTGAAGAGAGATTAGTTTTTTTTCCATAACTGATAGAAAACTGAATTTTGATACAACACCCCAGTCAGTGGTTTACTAGAATTAACAGGATTCCTTACTACTAGGATTGATGCAAGCAGGACATTTATTACATTTGTGTGTTATTACAGAGAACACAAAGCCCTCTTTATAGGAACAAGTAGCACTCTGGCACATAGCATGCCAGTCTATGCACGGGAGAGAAAGTTCGGCTGCGGGAATTCTGAATCAGCTTGTGATTACAGCAGATGAAATATGGGATGCCAGCAAAGATTGCAAGCCTAAAAGCATAACAAGAATGAACAGATGGGTTGCTTTTGTACACTTGGAACAGACTTCATGTTGGGAAAGGGAGATCTCCAGTGGCAGCTGGGAACATATTTCCATGTTTCTAGAATGCAAACAGTCTTTAAAAGTATCCTATGCCGTTTCAGAACTGGAGAGAAAAGGATGTAAAAATTCTAACAGAAACTAAAAGAAATGAATTTCTTACATTTCAGGCTACATTTCTTCCATCATAGGTCCTTTATGCATTTCCCACTTACTGTGTGGATAAGAGCTTCAAAATGGGGCTATCCCTTGTCTCTCTGTTGACATTTTAAAGTGTCCGGGCTGATCTGCCATCCCCCCCCCCTTTTTATTCCACTGTGGACACCACAAACTGGCTTGAAAAAAAAGCAACCTCAAGGCTTGAAAGGAAAATAAGGAGGAAAAAAAGGCAGGCTGGAGCTCAGACTTTTCCTAAACAAAAAAAATAGCACTTCCTGATTGTCCTGAACTGGGGGCTAGTTAAGCTGGAGGAAAGGCAGGGAGGAACAACAAAACCTGGAGGAAGATAAATGCTTCCTGATTCCCTTTGCAGGGAGGGAGAGGTTGGGGAAAAGCTGCAGTTTACCAAATTTTGAAAACCACAGAGCTTTGCTGATCTGAGGTGCAGTGAGTTTGGAAGAGGCCAAAATAGATGTGTAACCAAAAATCTAAGCCAAAGGAAAGGTCAGCTCAACTGAGCGGCAGACTGCAAGTGAGCAGAAGGGTTTTGCAAATGGTATCAATGAGCAAAGTCAATTCTTATGTGATTTAAGGAATAAAAGAGAATAAAAACAGAAGCACAGTCAGTTAAGAAGACTTCATTTTTGCCACTATGAAGAACTGTGGCCACAACCATGCTCAATAAAGATATTCTCAAGCTGGGAACCCAAGGCAGGCAGGGGGATCCCACCCGCCATTGCTTGCTTGCCACCCACTCACTGGGCTGGCCACTTGCTGGCCAGTCCACTCACCTGCAGTGTTGCTTCCTCTGCTCATGTGTTAGAGTTAGCCAGAAGCAAAAGAAGTGTACTGTGCCTGCTCACCATGGCCTCTCCTCCTCCAGTAATTTGATTTATGATGCAATTGCTCAGGTTCCTCCTGCCCTATGCTCCCACTTCCAGGACCCATAAGAAACTTGAGGAGAGAGGCATTTTGGCAGCAGTGGCACCAAACTGATGCCCCACTACTCAACTCTCCTCTCTCCCCCCCCCCCCATTCTAACAGTGGTGTTTTTCGCACAACCAAAACAATACATTTTGAGGCAGGAAATAAACTAGCCCAAAATGTTTTATTTCCAGCCTGAAAATGTTTTAAATGCATCCTTTTCCCCAACTATTCTTTGGTTGAAACATTTTCTAACTGTTTTGAGTTACTGTGCCTATTTCTTTAAAACATTTCCCACACCTCTTCACAGTCCCCAGACTTCCTCTTTGGCACCATTTTCTGAGCTTGGTTCATCATCTTGCCAATTTATTTTTGTCAGTTGTTTGTTTATTTTGAGGCACGATACCTTTGAAGCTTCGAATGCAAGATTTTTGAAGAATCACAGCATGAGCCTTTGAAGCATTGAGGCAACAGGTTCACAAAGAAGTTTTAAAAGGATAGAAAAAGCACAAAATGGTGGGCAGGAACGGTCCGAAGGGGGGTAAGTGCAAACAAATGGGGGGTGGGGTGGAAAACATTTTGCAAACATTTTACACATTTTTCATTGTGCAGAAAAGGCCAGTATCATTGTTCATGCACCCCACTAAACCTTAAATGGGGGCAAATTAAACAAAACAAATTATGTGGATCAATGAGGATGGAAGGGAAAGGCCAAGAAAGTAACCATGACTGTCTCAACCATATGCCCAGTGGAACAGCTCTGTCTTACAGGCCCTGCGAAAATGTATTAGATCCCACAGGGCCAGTGGTGGGATCCAAAAATTTTAGCAACAGGTTCCCATGGTGGTGGGATTCAAACTGTGGCATAGCACCAATGGGGCTGGGTGGGGTACGACGGGGGCATGGCTGGGCATTCCGGGGGTGGGGCAGTGGCAAGGACGCAGCCGCTGCGCCGGTCCTTGGGCGAGAAACGAATGCACGCAGGCGCAGGCTGCCACGCACACCAGTGCACCCCTGCTAGACTGCCTCAAGTTCTGCATGCTACTGATGAGAGGAGGGGCGTTAACTAAGGCAAAAATCACGTGGAAAAATCACCAATTAGTAACCTCCTCTCGGCACACACAAATAATTAGTAACCTACTCTCAGGAACCTGTGAGAACCTGCTGGATCCCACCTCTGCACAGGGCCCTTTTCTCATTGGACAGAGTGTTCCACCAGGCTGGTTTGCATTGTGTTGCAAAGCACATCTCGATTCAGAACCTATCAGGAGTTTAAGTTCCACTTTCAGTGATCTTCCTCTCCCAAGAAGTACATACTTTATTAGTGGTGCCTATTAGAGAGATACCCTTAATGTTAGACTTGCAACAAACATCAAAGCAGTTCATGCCATATTTGAAAGCACTAAATGCTAATATTTTTCCTATATTTAAAAATTTATGAGTCGGTGCATCCATGGAACTATCAGTATATATATGTATATATTGTGTATATCCTTTATCCCTTGCCTAGGCAATCTTATTTGTTTTAAAGTGCCATGGCAGAGAAATTAAAACCATATATAACCCTGTGTGACATTGCCACTATTAGCAGTGCATTTTTTCATCATTCCACTCACCCTATGAACTTGTAAAATTCAAATATCTAATATCTTCCATCCTGCGGTACCAGGGTCTATAGATTAGAAGATTTAAATGAAGTATACAGCAGCTTTCAGAAGTGAATAACTACTTAATAAATATGCAGTACAGCTTTTTTTAAAAACACACACACACACACACAGGTAAAACAGACATTAGGACGAAGTAGTTGATGCTAACTTATTCCAAATTATATATTCTCCGGGTATGTTTGAGGGATAGAGAGTGTGTGTATACATTAGCAAGCCATTAAGATGCTTTACAGCATTATAGTATTTACATTTTCCATTGTGCTTTAGAATATTCCCTTGTAGTTAGCATAACAAACTACCTGAATGGAATGTTGAATGTATCTAGTAGAATGCAAGGTGCCCATTTTATAATGATCCTCTCTTTAAACTAGTATTTATCTGTCTAGAACCACCAGCATACTTATAAACCTATGGTTCTGCTTTATTTGTGCATCTAGTTAATTGTGCTCAGTATCATCTACTCCACAGGTGTCAAACTCGCAGCTCTCCAGATGTTCATGAACCACAATTCCCATCAACCCTTGCCAGCATAGCCAATGCTCATGTTGGGAGGGACTGATGGGAATTGTAATTCATGAATATCTGGAGGGCCGCAAGTTTGACACCCCTGATACTCTTTCGTATGGTCTCAGGCAGATAATGGTCTTTTTCAATACCTGCTGCCTGAGACTCAAGTGTTTCCAACCTCCAGCAAAGCTCTGCAGATCTCCCAGAATTGCAGCTGATCTTCAGATTACAGAGATTAGTTCCCCTGGAGAAAATGGACGCTTTGGGGGTGATTGTATGAAGTACCTTCAGTGTGGTGTAGTGGTTAAGAGTGGGGGACTCTTATCTGGAAATCTGGGTTTGATTCCCCACTTCTCCACATGAGTGGTGGACTCTTATCTGGTGAACAGGGTTTGTTTCCCCACTCCTACATGTGAAGCCTGTGGGATGACCTTGGTTTACTCACAGTTCTTCAGAACTCTCTTAGCCCCACCTATCTCACAATTGTGGGGAGAGGGAGGGAATGAGTTTGTGAGCTGCTTTGGCCCTTTCTATACGGGCGGGCGAGCTGGAGTGCACCAACATAATTGCTGTCGGTGCACCCCACCCCCCGGGGCTGTTCGCATGTCATTTTGCAACCCCCCAGTGCCCCAGTGGCCTACGGGACCGCCTTCACACAGGACCACCGCTTTCCCCCCCCTGCTCTTACCACCTCTTGGCTGCCGTCACTGTACAGAGGCCAGGGGACACACACCCATGGCCATGGCGACGCCTCCAGGGATGGAAGGCAGGAGGCATGTCCCCTGGCCTCTGTACAGTGATGGCAGTTTAGAGGAGGTAAGAGGGGGGAAAACAGTATGGGGAAAACCCTGCCTTCAACCAGGTGCCATTCACTCGGCAGCGGGTGGAAGGCCTCATTCTCCAAATGACTCACTCAACGAGTGAGTCAAGAAAACGCTGGTGTGGAGGGGCATTTGCCACTGAAGCTGCCCACACCAGTGTTTTTACCGGCCCCTCACCGCTCTAAATGGCCCATGTGGAAGGGACCTTTGAAACTCCTTATAGGAGAGAAAAGGGGAGTATTAATCCAAACTCCTTTTCTGCTTCTTCTCTCCGCCTTAAACCCTGCCCTCCCTAGGCTCTACCCCCAAATATTCAGTAAGTTTCTAATACGATTTAAATCATCTGTATGGGAGTTCATCAATGCGAAGGCACGGAGACCAGCACTCAAAAGAGGAGCTATAAGCAGCGATCAAGTTGTTTTGCTACTAATTAAAATAGCCAAGTTTACTGTTTCTTACATTTTCATTAAATGATGTAGACATAATTTTCTCATATGGCCCTTTCCGGTAACCTGATATTTAATTATTATTTTTTTTTAAAAAAAACAGCTCATGCCAATAAAGTACAGCAGTAAAATAAATGTGAAGGAATATATCAGACAGGTAATTAAAGCAGACGATAACCATAAAAACTAATGAGTTTTGAAGCAAATTATGTTATAGTTTCTGAATATTTTACCCATTAGGATATGAACATACACTCCAGTGGATGTCAGTGTATGAACCTTATATTCATCATATGTTATCTAATGAGCTGTTTTTATTTTTTTTAATCCAGGTCCATTACAAAGCACGCACGCGTGTGTGTATACATATATATTGAGAGAGAGAGAGAGAGAGAGAGAGAGAGAGAGAGAGAGAGAGCATCTGTGCATTTATTAAACATTATACTATATATGTGCTTTATCTAGTTTTATCATATGTAAATGCTGCCTTATTTGTGCATTTAGTTAATTGTGCTCAGTATCATCTACTCCACAGGTGTCAAACTCGCAACCCTCCAGATGTTCATGAACCACAATTCCCATCAACCCTTGCCAGTATAGCCAATGCTCATGTTGGGAGGGACTGATGGGAATTGTAGTGAATCACATAAATGAATCACAAGCAACTCATGGTGACCCCATGACCAGTGGGCAAGGGATAAGCAGAGGTGGTTTGCCACTGCCTTCCTCCACAAAGCTATCTCTGCCTTCTTTGGTGGTCTCCCATCCAAACACTAAACACAACCAACCATGCTTAGCTTCCCAGCTCTGAAAAGCTCAGGTTAAGTGGAGCTATACCAGTGGTGGCGAACCTTTGGCACTCCAGATGTTATGGACTACAATTCCCATCAGCCCCTGCCAATTGGCCATGCTGGCAGGGGCTGATGGGAACTGTAGTCCATAACATCTGGAGTGCCAAAGGTTCGCCACCACGGGGCTATATAATAGCCAAGGGCTGGCCTTCATTGGGATAGCCATATTCAGACTACAGGGTCCTTAGCAGCTACCATTCAGAGTTCTGTAATGTCAAAGAAACCTGAACAACTGCTGAAAAGAAGTTAATTTACAAAAAAAATTTGGGTGTAAAAAGAAAAGAACCCAAACAATCAAATAGTGATGATGGGGTGCGCACAGATTACATGTCAGCTCCTAAAGCAGCATTTTAGAATATTAATGGAGGAGAAACTGGAGGCGGAAGGACAGGGAAGCTCCCTTGGACTGATATTACATGAAGAATTTCTCCTCCATTCTCCTTGTGGGTCCTTGTGGGTTGCTGTCTGGTTTGAGGGGTGGGGAGCACAAGCACACTTGCAACTCAGCCTAGCCTGAAGCATGGACCTCTGCCTTGGCACAGCCTATCTTGCCCCCAAGCTCCAAGCCACGGCAATCAAACTACACTATGCTAATGCACTTTACATAGGTCTCATGAGGTCAACTTGGAGTCTCCAGCTGGTACTGAATGGCACAACTTGGTCATTATCAGGAGCTAGACAGAGCATCCATGTTACTCCCATTCTGGAGTCACCCCATTGGCTGCCTATTAGTTATTATCATATTACAAAGCCCTTCATGGCCTTGGTACCTCATCTGCAGGACAATGCTGTGCCGTGACAGCTTCATTTGTTGGGTCTCCTTCTGCCAACTTGCCAATGAGAAAAACAAACAGCTTCATGTGCATTTTCTGCAGTAGCCCTCACGTTATGGATTGAATTGCTTAATGCGGTTAAGGAAGCTGCCACACTTCTGGCTCTCCACAAACTATGCAAAACTGAATTATTTAGTAGGGCTTTTTTACACAGGTAATTAGGTTTGTACTGTAATGCAATGTTTCATAAAGATGCTTTGGTAAAGGTATAGGACTGTGGACTATAATACTGTGTACAATACATACTGTCTGTAGCTGGAAACGGGGATTTTTGTTACAGAACTTGCCAGTACCGGCACCTTTTTGAAGGCCCAATTTCTTCCTAATTCCTGAGGTGGAAATCAGTGCAGCCTTACTTATGAGTACTGATGTTTCTTCTTAATAAAATAAACACCTGGGTGCTGTGTGGTTTCCGGGCTGTATGGCCGTGTTCTAGCAGCATTCTCTCCTGACGTTTCGCCTGCATCTGTGGCTGGCATCTTCAGAAGATCTGATGTTGGGAAAGCAAGTGGAGTATATATATCTGTTGGAGTGTCCAGGGTGGGTGGAGAAACATTGTCTGTGAGTAACAAAGAAGGCAACCAGGTCAATAGTTGAGGGCATCTGAATAGAAGTATGAGTAACAATGAAGACTATAGCATGGGAGTAACAATGGAGATAGCAAGGTCACTGGTGCGAGCCTCTGAATAGAAGTATCCTGGCCTTTGTTTCTTTTGTCTATGGTCATCCTGTGTTTGTGTGGAGCTGGTTAGACACTGTCTTGATTCTAGTATTTTTCAACACTGGCAGCCAAGTTCTGTTCAATTTCATAGTTTCTTCCTTTCTGTTAAAATTGTCCATGTGCTTATGGATTTCAATTGCTTCTCTGTGTAGTCTGACGTAGTGGCTTTCAGAGTGGTCCAGAATTTCTGTTTTTTCAAATAATATTCTATGTCCAGGTTGGTTTGAAGATGCCAGCCACAGATGCAGGCAAAACGTCAGGAGAGAATGCTGCTAGAACACGGCCATACAGCCCGGAAACCACACAGTACCCAAGTGATTCCGGCCGTGAAAGCCTTCGACAATACATTAAAATAAACACTGTTTGGAAGTGTCTGCAACCTACTGTGTAACTTCTGCATTGTTTAGCACAATACGTTAATATTTGAGCTCATAATACTTCAACTCCTATTTCTGTACCAAAATGTATTGCTTTGCTTACTGGATGTCGCATCCTGTCAATTGTGTTTGACTTATCCTGTGCAATTTGCCTTGAATCTCAGTGAGAAAGGCAGACAATAAATAGCACAAGTAAATAAATAAATAAACAGAAGGAAGAAAAGGAAATTCTTATGGAATCTTCTCTCAGTAATGACAACAAAGGACTTTTAATCGAAACATGGATAACCTGAGAAAGAAACGTAAGTTCACAGAAGATGAATCATTGGGTGGTTCTCAAGCTTACCTCAGCAATGAAAGACTTGGCTGTTGATGGGTTCATTACCAGAATGGCCCGCCTCAAAGTATCCCTGTAGCGGTTCAGTTCCTCTATCCGCATGGTGGCAAAGAGACCTGTGATCATTTTATTGATGTTGTTCTCTACCTTCTGCAGTGCTACATCCATTCCCTGCTGAGATACTTTGTCCAAAAACTCTTGTATTCCACGGATATCTGGGGACATCAAAAGACCATCAAAACACTAATTAGCATTTAGAAAGAAAACAAAATTTTACTTGGAAAAAAGGTATTTTGCCTCATGACAAGCAACTACCCCCTAAAGACCATATTCTTAATATTCATTGGAAGTGTTCCTCATGACAGGTCCTAAAGTGCTAATTTGCGAGAAGGTGTTTTTTTTCTGCACTACTTGTTTCTTTTCAAAACAATTGAAAATGATATTTAATTATTCTTGGTTGCCTTCCTCTTTTGCTCATCATTTTGTTCCAGATTCTGACTAACCCTATGGAGCTCCAAAAACAGGTTTTTCTCATTAAATAACACCTGCAGAGAAGAGGGCAATAAGTTATCAAAATGTATCATGCAAATGCTTTTTTTTTTTGCCACCTTAGAGACAAGCTGGAAATCACACTATAACAATAACACACCTGTCATCAGTTAGGCTGGGGAGTTTAACTCAATAATGTGGAAACTTTGCAACAAGGACACTTGTACCAGCCACTCATGATAAACAAATGATATTTTGGAAAGAGGAAGCTACCGAGAGTGAATGCTCAACCGATGAGACCTGAAAGAAGCCCTTGAATAATGTCTTTGAGGAAAAACTTCTATACTGAGTACAGGAGCTGGAAAAGGACTCTAATTACACACAGTCAGTCTGAGGAAAAATGCAGCAACTAAGGTATCCTCCAGGCTCCCAACCTATCTTCCCACAAAGCTGCCAATCTTCGGGTGACTTCTGGAGATCTCCTGCTATCAAATTGATCTCCCAATGACCACAATCTAAAAAAAGGATACTTTGGAGTGTGCCCCTGTGGCATTATATCCCACGATCTAAAAAAAGGATACTTTGGAGTGTGCCCCTGTGGCATTATATCCAGTTGAGGTCCCTGCCCAGGCTCCATGCCCCAAATCTCCTAATATTTCACAACCCAGAGCTGGCAGCTCTATTTCTTTGGCCACCTCTTTATCCTAATTTTGGAAGCAATTTCTCCCCTTCTTAGCATTCTTCTTCTCCTACTTTCACATTCCTGCTCTGATATGGCCTGTATCCAAGCACATTGAGAAGTCCTAAGGGAAAGCAGCAATTTCTTATAGTTTTCTCCTTGATGCACATGCTCTGCTATTCCACTGAACCCCAGGAAAACATTTCAGAGAGCTCAGCGAATGGCAGCAGGAGAGGACATCAGTAATGCACATACACAAGCAGGTCTACATGAAACTGATTCATGCAGAATCATACCATGGGTCCATCAAGCTAAGTGTTGTTTACTCAGACTGGTAGTAGCTCTCCATGGTGTCAGGTACAGGCCTTTTGTATCACCTAGCTAGCACCTCCTCCTTAACATTGCAAATGCCAGGGATTGAACCTGGGACCTTTTACGTGAAAAGATGCTCTATCACTGAGCTATGGCCCCACTCAAATTGCCACTGTCTGGGTCACTGAGTATGGGGCCCATTCAGTGGTGGGATCCAAAAATTTTAGTAACAGGTTCCCATGGTGGTGGGATTCAAACTGTGGAGTAGCACCAATGGGCCAGTGGGCCACCTATCGGGGCATACCAAGCATTATGGGGTGGGGCATTCCTAGAGGTGGTTGTGGGTAAGGATCGCCGTCAGCTGTCTCGTCCTTTTGATCGGGAAACGAATGCACACAGGCGCAGGCTGCCACGCACACCAGTGCACCTCCTGCTAGACTGCTTCAAGTTCTGTGCATTACTGCTGAGAGGAGGGGCGTAACTAAGGCAAAAATCACGTGGCAAAATCACCAATTAGTAACTCCCTCTCGGCACACACAAATAATTAGTAACCTACTCTCGGGAACCTGTGAGAACCTGCTGGATCCAACCTCTGGGCCCATTATCTGGTTCCAGTAATGACAATGAAAATAGTGCTGTGTGGCCATGTGTATAAAGAACCTAAGGACGTATGCTGGACTAACAGTAAAGCTAGTATCTGCCCATGCTGATATAAAAGGACAATAAACATTTTTCATGCAAAAATTAGAAATCGTATTTGAATGGCACGGGAGCACACAGTGCTGCATGAGGCTGATCTGGGTTTGGACAACTATGGATCACTGCAAGTCCCTTGTTGGCTCTTCTATGTTTCTACAGGAAGAACAGGATCTACATCCATATTCTGTATAAATAAATGGCTGAACTCTCGAAACAAACAAAGTATTTGCTTCAGCCAGTGTTTTTCAGTCTGTGCTCTGGGAAATCCTAGAGTTCCTGCAAAGCCTGCCAGCATTTTTTATCCCACCTTTCATCCTCCTTTTTTTTAGCTGCACAACAACCCTCATTCTATGTTAGGCTGAGAAAAACTGGTTCAAAGTATTCTATTGAAGCTCAGAGCTGAAGGGAGAACTGAACCCAAGCGTCCACATTCTTAGCCTGAGACTCTTGCTTCTGTACTAGACAGATTTCTCAGTGAATTGTCTATGGATGTTTCCACATGGGCGGAATACAGCAACCCAGGGATGCTAAAAACAGCATCCCTGGGGAGGGGTTCACACGGCCGCCGCATCGCAGCAGCAGCAGCCTTGCAACCCCCGAGCGGCGCAAAGCAGCTGTTTCTGAACCTTGCTCCCTGGGCGAGGTTTTTCAGAAACAGCAGCTTCCAACCGCTGCCGTGCAAACGGCAGTGGCTGGAAGGCGCCATCCCCCCCTTTCCCGAATGCCTTACCTTCCCTCTGACCTTTCGGTGTGTCATCCAGGCCTAGGGACATGCCCCCCCTGCCCTGCAACTCCAGAGCTGTTGCGCAGGGCAGGGGGTGTGTCCCCTGGCCTGGGTGACGCGCCGGAAGGTCAGAGGGAAGGTAAGGCATTCGAGCGACAGCGCAGCGCTGCGCCGTCTTCCCCGCCCCTACCAGTCCCGGGGGGTGCGTCGGTGGTGCAACGCACCCCCCCGAGCGTGGCTGGTTGGAAGCGGCCTATGAGAAGAGTAATCATCTCTAGGAAGGCAGTTGTCCTCCATCATCAATCTTCCCTAGTAATCCAGAATTGCAAGGGACGTGACAGGTAGCAGTACTAGAGGGATGCTTTAGGTCATGCTGCATTGTCCATATGGACCAGATGGTCTTTAAGACTCTTTCAACTTTTTAATTTTATTTTTTTCCTAATTTTCAATTCTAATATAAACAAATTTTCTGCCAATGCAGGGTTATGGTTAGGCCCAATAGAACCAGTCTGTTAATTTGCCTATTTAAATATATTTTACCTCTCCTTCCCTCTTTAAAAAGTAGCCTCCAAGACAATGTTCAGTCCTTCTACCTTGAAGTACTTTTCACCACATCAGTTACTCGGATGAGGAATCCCTGGCTGTCTAGCATAGGGCTGCTAAAGGTTGCAGAATTTTTTTTTAATTATTATACACTCTTTGTCGAACCAGTTTTTAGGTCTGTCACTAGATTGCCTCGGTGTTCGTTGCCAATCATTTAATTTTGAAAAAAATAGATTTTACAAGGGATTCAAACCCTATGATCGCCTCCTCAAGAACTAAGTTTTTGATTATCTTGCCTTTCATGGACAAAACTCCTTGGGAGCCTAGGATATCTATACACACCCTATCCATCCTTCCGTTCCACTTCAGTCTAGTATATTGTGGGTAGATTTGTTCGAGTGAGGAAGTATTTCTTCTGTCCAGTTCCAGGATAAGGTGGAGAGGAAGGTGATCACTCAGCAAGTAGTTGTCTACGGCAAATAGATCAATGCAACTTGCTATAAGGGGAGAGGTCAAGATGTAGTCTATTACACTGGAGCCCCTTGATGAAGTGAAGGTGTATTCTCCTGAGTTTGGGAATTGGATGAGCCCGTTTAGCCGGAGAAGGTTAAGCTGTGTGGCCATTCTGATCAAGCATTTCCCAGCTTGGTTGCATATTTGGTCCTTAGAGTGTCGGGCTTCTGGTGTCAATAAGGAGAGGAAGGGGGTCTTCGTCCAGGCCCTCTTCTCTCATCAAGTTCAGCAAGCTAGTGCCTACCCTTGCATTAAAGTCACCCACTAGAATAAATTCACACAAGGGGTATGATGTTGGATTCATATTCAATTTCATGCCAGGCACGAACTGACTAGAGAGGCAGGACCAAAAATAAATAATGCCAGTGGATTACGAAAGATAACGGATGATCACTACCTGCAATTTGCAGATCTGATTTAAAATAAAATACAGTAATGAGCCCGAGCCCAAGAGAGGCAGTGGACTTTACTTGAGGAATCAAGGAATGTAATAGCTGTATTTAGACCCAGCTAGCAAGTTTGAAGCAGTAATAAACACTACAGAATGACTTAACACTGCTAAAATGTGTGCTCATTCTAAAAATACACTTCCAAAAGATAGTCAGTGATGCTTAATTGCAGCTCCTATTTAATGTCTAAATCAGGGAAATTAAATTCAGTCTAATCAGTGCTGTTAGAGGTCTTTTTGGCACTTCAAGGCCAATTTAAAAAGCAACACAATTATCTGAACTGCTACAAATGTGCCTGATTTTAAGTGCACCATAAAAATATATGCTCTTGCTTTAACCCCGACATATTTATATATTTCTGTACACATTTATACGTCCAGTCTTGGAGGACAATCAGTTTGAAAGGTAAAAAAAGAAAAGTAGGACCAGTTGATCTCTTGAAGTGGCAAAGGAATGTTCCAGCTTATATCCCAGGAAAGTCGTCTTCACAAATTACAGGACAGGTGTGCACAATCCATGTACAGCGTGTACTTGATTTTTCTTTATACACATGTTGAATAACTTGCATGTTGAACGTGTGATTGAAACCCCACACTTTTTCAGGTACTAATATCTGGTTTCATTTGTAAAGTGAACATGTGTTGGCTCTTTATTCACATTCATGCAGATTGTATGTGTGTTCACTGCAACATGTAACAAGGCTATAGGTTTTTATCTTTATTCAGTAAGAGCAGAGGAAGTTAAGAGACAAATATATGCTTAAAAGAATAGGTGCAGCAAAGCGGGTAAGAGATTTATGGAGTGAACCTAAGCAGGTCTTACTCATAAGTAAGTCCAATTATATTCAGTGGGGCTTTCTCCCAGGAAAGTGTTCTCAGTATTTCAGCCGCCACTGAGTTGGAGTCAGACTAAGGCTCATTCTGCACATGCAGAATAATGCACTTTCAAAATGCTTTCAGTGCTCTTTGAAACTGTGTGGAATAGCAAAATCCACTTGCAAACCGTTGTGAAAGTGGTTTGAAAACGCATTATTTTGCGTGTGCGGAAGGGGCCTAGGTGGATAATTTCCATTAATGTCTCTTCCTACTGTCACTGTCATGTTTTTTTTTTCAGGGTTCGCTATACCCAGCTGCAATAGTTTGTGGAGAGAAGAGACACGAAAGTCCCATTCTGTTGATGTAAAAATTTAGTCTAGATCCAAACCAAAGCCAATAATCCTAAACAGATGCAGTGTTTGCAGGATGGAATTCAAGGGTGACAGTATACGTGCTCTCAAAGACTCAGTCATCCAATTTAACTATAGTTTTCACTGGCTTATTGACCTACTGGGGGGGGGGGGAGTTTATTCTCATAAATGATTTGTTTACTTCAACCTGGCTCACTAAATGATGTATAAAACATTCCCAAGTCAAGACCTAGCTAGGTTTGGCTATCACAGGAACTGTAGAACTAATAGCACTGAAAATGAAGCCTGGATTTAATATATCAGGGGTCCCCAACTTATAGTATACCCTTGACCAAAGAATGATACACTCCTTCTATCTGGGATGGTCATCCTCTTCCACAGAGTGTGCAGCTTTGAGATGGATGCACACGGAGCGGTGAGGGAAGAAGGGGACACCTGCTTAGCCAGTCAGATCAGCCAAATCAATGGTGACAGGTGTTGCAGCCAGATCACCTTCACATCTCCAACCATTTTGAACTTGTAGGCACCTCTGGAATTCTGACACAGGACAGTGGGCACAATCATAAAATGGCTGCTGCAGGAAGCAGAGGCAACCACAAAATGTCAGGGAGCATTTTTTTTTACAGATTTCAGGAAGGAGCTCTGTTTATTGGAATGGCTTTTCATCTGCATAGCCAATCAGAAGTCTATCTGGGAAAAAGTCCCACGGAGCCCAAACTACTGGATCTTTCATATGGATGCATTAATAGATAGAGATAGAATCAATCAATCCAAAGTTGCCCCCTTCTTTAAACTTTTTAAGAAGGATTATATTAGATTGCCATATTTAGAGAATTTGTCAACTTATATCTTTAGAATGGCATTTACTAACCTGAGATTCCAGGCCATACCAACGGCAGTGTATAGTACACGATGTAGTAATGTGCTGGTACCTAACTACAGATGTATCTGTGATAGTGAAGCAGATGAGGACATTCTGCACTATGTTCTGGATTGTCCTCTTTAAGATAACATAAGGACCAAATATATTAAAAGACTTCTTTCAGTTGCAGGGGATACTGATAACACTGTGAAATTGATTTGTCTATTATCTGATGGTGATCCATACATTACCAATCGAGTAGCACTTTTTGCTCATGCTACAAGAAGCATCAGGTTAAGTGGTGTAATGATGTGTTGTATTATTTGATAGGGATGTTTGCATTAGTACTAGTTTAGTCTATTTTAGCTATACATGGGGTGTTTTTTGTGAATGTTTTCATTTTACGATGCTGTGTATGAGGAGATTGGACAGATTTATGGAGGAGAAGTCGATCTATGGCTACCAATCTTGATCCTCCTTGATCTCAGATTGCAAATGCCTTAGCAGACCAGGTGCTCAGGAGCAGCAGCAACAGAAGGCCATTTGCTTTCACATCCTGCATGTGAGCTCCCAAAGGCACCTGGTGGGCCACTGCGAGTAGCAGAGTGCTGGACTAGATGGACTCTGGTCTGATCCAGCAGGCCAGTTCTTATGTTCTTATGAGATTGTGAAGGCCAAGACAATAAACGTATTACTTTTACCTGGTCATCCACACAAATCTTTAGTAAAAAATCAAAGCCAGGATACTCAAACAAAGTCCTGCCTGGAAGCAGAAGGTCATGTTGGTCAAAGTTCTAACACACTATAGCACCACTACTGCAGCAGACTCAAGGGTATTCTGCACTGTTTTCAATCTGGAAACAGAGGATTTGACAAACCACTAAGGTCCTTTCTGGCCTTTAACCTGAACGATGCACCACTATTTGCAGAATGAGTTGTTTACCGACTGTATGAGTCTTGCTTGGATTTATACCAACATTTTTACCTTTACACACTGACATATACATATAAAATCTCTTCACAAAAGCAATGGTTCATTCAGAGCTCACATCCACAAACAAGTCCTGAAATCTCCGCCGTGGAAGAATTTAGTCAATTTTAGCATGGCACTTGAAATTAGCCCAGTTAATGTTTTTTTCCCCTCCCTAGCAGTTATTCTCTTGCTTTTAAAGTCTGCCATCCAAGGGAAAATCAGGAGTCCAGATGATCTATCAGCAGTCATGAAAAATGACTAGACAGTGACAGCAAATGAATAAGTGTGAGGATCAAATATGTTCATCCAAACTTATGAAAAATGAACACACAGTGCACAAACAAGCTGTAGATGACAAGATTATACTTCTTGATAAGGACAACAACACATGGCCATAATCTCTCTAGGCTTTTCTTAACAGAAAACTAAAATGAAACAAACAATAGGTGACAGACAATCTTTACTTACCAACCAAATTATTCAACTATACTGTCATCAAGCTATCATTAAAATTTTTCTTATATATATCAGCTGTAAAGGAAATACAGCCTGGAAATATTCACAAAATATGGCTTGATTTCCACCACGGATGGGCAAGCAGTTGTGCTAACAAACGGCACTGTCCAGATTTTTATCAACAGTGCTTTGTGAGTCTACTGCAGTCATTATTTTAAGCAGGCCAATAGCTGTAGTGGCAGAGACCCTCTGTGCAGCATAGTTCAACTGGGTTGGGGAGGGCTTTTAGTCTTCCATACCAAATGTTGAACTTGCTGCCCTTGTCCCCAAGAGAATGCTGACACTGCTTCAGAATGTGACCACAAGCTGCAGGTCAGTTCATTCCCAGCTGTGGTTAGTGCCCCAGCAACTATCTGCATTATTTTTAGTTTTATTGTAAATGGCATCAACTGCTTTGGTCAGCTGGAGTCATCCCAAAATGGATTTTAGGCTTTTAAAAAGTCAGAATGAAACAGTAAAAATATGGCTACTAGTTCTTTCTCCTTTGTGGTAAGACAGTCTCATGATCATGGAAGAAACTTCCATGAAATTATATCATAGAATGAGTTTATGGTTACCATAGTCACTGGCAGGGGAAGAAAGGCTAGGGGTTGACCAATCCAGACACTTTTAAAATGAAAATAGCGTAAAAGAGCTCTGCTAGTGTGAAACCTTCTATTGCGCATATATGTATGTAATAGCACACTTTTTGTGATTTAGTTTGATCCTACTGGGTGAGCTCTTGGTTTCAGTTTCTAGTTCTAGTAATTTAACTAATGCTGATGGTTGTAAAAGATGTCTTCCTTGCAAGTGAAAGCTGATTTGAACTACTCTGTCTCTGCTGAATAGGCCTGATAACAGTAGAGCAGCCCAATCTCTTGTGTAAATAGAAAGCTGTGGGAAAACCCGACACTGCTAGGGCCAGTTTACAAATTTTACCAACAACTATACCAACAATCAGATTGCTTCAACTTCAACTTCAACTGACCTTTATTAGGCATATCAATAAAACAAAATACAGGACAGAGTGGGTGTTAAAACAGGACATAAAACTGGACAAAGCATGAAAGGTTGGTACAGAAGAGGTGGTCAAGCTTCCATTATGACTTTGACTTGAGCACTTCTAATAAAAATTCAGCGTTTTTTCCAGTTATCTCGCTGTTGATATTATTCAGGAGGTGAATAGTCTTTGTATGCTAATGCTTAGAACAACTTTTTTTATTCCCTAGAGCCGGGACAATTAGGGAGAGTCTTGATAATGCATACCTTGGGCAAGAAAACACAATATGCTCAAGGGTCTCAGCAGTATCCTGACAATCTGCACATGTTCTATCTTGAAGTGGAATATTCAACAGTCGGCCCTTAAGCATGGCAGAGAGGAATGCGTTACATCTAGCTCGAGTGATGATCCATCTCTGCCTGGGCTGCAATCAGATTGTATGAAACAACCTGAATATTTACAGTTAATGTATTTCTTTACTTAATTTATACCCTGCCTTTATGCTGAAGAAGTACCTAAAGTATGGTGACCAGACGTCCCGGTTTTGGCGGGACAGTCCCGCCTTAAAACAATTTGTCCCGCGGGTTTTTTGAACCGGCCCCAGAAGGCAGTGTGGAAGACTCCCACCGTAGGGGCACACTGCCTTCTGGGGCACTCCCGTTTCCTGCCCTGTCACAGGGCGGGAAACGGGAGCACCCCGGAAGGCAGTGTGCTCCTGCAGCTGCGCACACGTGCGGCCAGCTGGCCAGCCAGCTGGGTCCCAGTTTACAAAGGTGACCATCTGCTCACCTTAACCTAAAGCAGCTGACATTAGTCTCTTCTCCTCTATTTTATACTCAAAAACTTGTGAGTTAAGTTAGGCTGAGAGTATGTGACTGGCCAAAGGTCACTTAGCAAGCAACATTGGCAGAGTGAGGATTTGAACCTGGGTCTCCCAGATCAGAGCCAAGCTCCCTAACTATTGCATTATACCTCATACTTATGATTTGCATGAGAATGATAATTTTTGAGAAATATGTTCATTTACACTGTCCCAAAAAGCAGTAATTGTCTCCTTGGAGGACTGCTGATTCAAGATCTTCAAAAATGGTGGGCATGATACTTGTCAGTTGTCAAACGACCCTCATGGAAAGCTCAAGACAGGAAATGTTTACAACAGGTTTTGAGTGAAAAAGGGGGAAGAAATGGCACGAAGACTGTTTTTGAGCCAAGAGACTACATTCACTGCAACAATTATCTGTGAATTATTCCCTTGGTTCAGTTATAGATACACACTACCTAATGCTAACAGCTTCCTTGGTTTTATAAGAACTACCTTAGCACTAGAAGACAGATGGGTATATATATTTTTATTTCTGTGAGCTGGTTAGACAAACACAATAATTATTCCAGGTGTTAAATCAGAGCTAGATATGTAGATGTATCTAACTGGCAATATTCCTTGCGCTCCTGAAAGTCAATTTGATGCTCTCATCAACAAGCAACATCTGGAGAAATTGAGACTTTCAGGACACCCTTAAATCCAAGCAACCAGCTTTGGAACACTGAACCAGTCCAGCAAACTTATATGGGGCTTATTTACTATGGTGCTTAACTATGTAAATTTATCTCTGAAGCTTTTATTGTGGAGTTTTAACACTGTCGATTACCCCATAAAACCTTCTGCTTTAAGTCCTCGAGAATCAGATATCCCTCAGCTCCAAAAACATTTATTCAGATGTCTTTTAGAATTGCTCAAGTATTCTATCAATCAGTTCAAAACCTTTCAAAATACCCTTCATCCCCAATGAGTAGTGAACACCCTTTGAGCTGTTATTTATGAGCTTCTACAATGGGAATGATTTTTTAAAAACCTTTACTTTGTTTCAAACTCTGCACTTGCCTTTATTGTTCACTTGTCCCTCTACACCTCTTGACTGCAATCCACCTTAACCTGTCTTAGTCATTTGAAGGCATTACCATTAGCTAATTAACTACTTACCATTAGCCCAACCAGACTAAGGCCTGGCAATTCTAAAAAAGAGACTTGCAAGGTTTTTTTGCAACTTTTGCTGTCAGGCAGTAACATTTCCCCAAAGTTCTGGTAGCAAAATGATTGAGAAGATGCTCAAAGTGCCTTTACCTTACCACTCATGGACAATCTTATACATGTTTAAGTACATGCATACATGTTTATTTCAATAGGACTTCAGAGTGAAATCGTGTTATTTTCCTTGTGTGGGGAAGTTTGTAGAAGGGAGGGGAAAGGGATAGGTGTAGATCTTCTGGAAATATAGAAAAATTCCTGAACCAGTCATTGTGGGATTATACACATTTAGGTGGATCCCATTAGGTGTATTTGTGTTTTGCTTTACGTTTTACCTCAGGAGTGAGATTTATGTTTGTGTTGGGTAGCTAACAAAGCGAAGACTATGTGTGTATACTGTGAAAGGGTACCAGTCTGTTAAGATCCAAGGTCTGTGTTCATCCATTAGCCAGCAACAACGATAACATCAAACTGTACCATCTGAAATAAAAAATCTCTGGATCACCTAATCAATTTAAACTTATAAACCCTAATTAAAATCTGTGCCAGTGCCTGAAAACTGAAAGCTAAACTGAAATTGTATATATCTATCTCCTACCTACTTTCTGTCCATTTAAGTTTTTGCCTTTTCCATCTCATCTGTTTAATACATTTCATTTGTTTGTTGAACCTGCTTCATTATTCTTTGATGCCTTGATAAGGAAGATTTGTCATAGGTTAAATAACAAACTTATTTCACCACCTATGGAGTTACAGGGCTGAGCAATATAATTTTGAATCACCTCATGCTACCATCACAAACAGCTCAAACACTGAGAAAAGGCAGAGGCCGACTGGCAGAGGCCGTTTCTGCACGGCCACGCTGGGGGTTGGGTCAGAGTACATGACGCCGACCCAACCCCCCTGGGACCGTTCACACGAACGGTCCCAGTAACGAAAGGGAAGACGGCGCCGCAGAGCACCGTCGTCCGATTGACCTACCTTTTCTGCGACCATCCGGCGCATCACCGAGGCCAGGGGACACAGCCACCCCTGCCCTGCGCGACCACTACGGTCGCAAAGAAGGTAGGTCAATCGGACAAAGGAGGGAGGGATGGCGCCTTCCAGCGCAGCGGCTGGGAAGCCACTGTTTTCCAACAACCTCACTCGAGAAGCAAGGTGGGAAAATGATGGCTTCACGCCGCTGGGGAGGAGCCGTCCCCAGGGCGCTGTATTTGGCCCGTGCGGAAAGGGCCTCAGAGTGTGGTTAGCCTGCCTCAGAAAGTTAGGAGGTGAAGGGGCCTGTCACAAATGTTCTATTCAACAACTGTGCTAAAGAAGTTTTTTTCCATACCTCTTCTTCTTCAGTTTCCCAGGGGAAAAGGAAGAACAGCATTTCCCATCTCATGGCAAGAGAGAAGTTTCTTTCTTCATTCTACTGCTGCTTTTTCATTATGAGATCTGTATACCTATGGCTCATTCTGCACAACGTATTTATAACAAGTTGCAATAGTTATAAATGAACTCGTTTTCCCTTTTGATAAATGGAAAATGAGTTCATTTATAATGATTGCAGCTCATTATAAATATGCTGTGCAGAATGAGCCAGTGTGAATCTTTCTCACTAGGCTTTCTCTCTTGAACTAGCAGAAAACAGCTGCCTCCTGGGTTTGAAGAATATGAGCTACATATCCTGGATAAAATGACTGTCTGGTAAAAAAACACACACCCTGATTTCATTCTATTTTATAAGCCTGATCTGGAAAAGAGGGAAAAGGCTTCAAAAAGGCAGTACACTAGTTTTGTTTGTTCACTTTGTTTTGAACCTTAGTTGCAACGTCCCTTCTGGGAAACCATATCACTACTCTCTAGGAATTACTAATTGTGGTTTTACCACAGAGTTTGCAAAGATTCCTAGATGTGTGACTTCACTTCTAGGGTGTACCCAGAAAGGACATCATGCTTTTGCCAACAGTATTCCTTATTTCCCCACTCTGAATCCTGCCACCCAAGACTCAGAAAAAGCCACAAGGCCAGTTACCACTGCTCAATTACAGTGCTGGCATCATCATACCCTGGTATGGGGCGGTTGCCAGGCCCTACACTACTGACAAGGCCCACTGCCACTAGCCACCATATTTGTGCCCATTCCCCATCCAGTAGAGTGCTTGCTTACTTCCCATGCTTCTGGGTGCCCAAAGCACTAGAAAAGTGTTTGGGGGTGGTGGAGTGCACAACAATGCTGCTGATGGTCCCAATGGAGGCACTCCTAGCCACATACATCATCCAGCCCTGTCAAGGAAAGGCTATACAGGCAACTGTAAGAGGGGCTGGAAGAGGTCTCATGAATGAAGTAGGGATTGAAGTAGGGTGGGGGTCACATCGGTGGGAGAGAGGAGAAAAGGTATGACATGATCCTAGTTGTAGGCTTAGGAGAGAAAAGAAGGCCCTGGCTGGTTGAAAACAGGGGAAGCCTTCCAGTAGGACTCTATATAGCCGTGGTGGCGAACCTTTGGCGCTCCAGATGTTATGGACTACAATTCCCATCAGCCCCTGCCAGCATGGCCAATTGGTCATGCTGGCAGAGGCTGATGGGAATTGTAGTCCATAACATCTGGAGTGCCAAAGGTTTGCCACCACTGCTATATAGGAAGGGACTTGTTTGCCTGCAGTGCTGAGTTAAACAAAGACAGCACATTGACCGGCTGACCACATAGCCAACCTCCTGCCACCCTTTGGGCGATGAGCTCAGGACAGTAAGCAGACAGGCAGGAGGGGTCAGGGGTGCAGTGTGAGTTGGTGGAGGCACTGCCCCATTTGTCCTAATGAACCAGCCAGCTCTGCTAACATTGATCAAAAAAAGCTTTACATTCACAATTTTTCTCTCCCTACCATCCAAGTCATTCCGCACATGCAGAATAATGCACTTTCAAAACTGTTTTCAGTGCTCTTTGAAGCTGTGCAGAATAGCAAAATCTACTTGCAAACAGTTGTGTAAGTGGTTTGAAAACGCATCATTTTGCGTGTGCGGAAGGGGCCCAAGACAACTCTCATCTACTGACAGTTTCTTTACGTTGTCAACCCTTCCAGGACTCTGTACTGCAGGTACTCCAGATGTCGCTGGTCCCTTTAAACAGGAATGCTTATTATTAAAGAAGCTGCAATGAAGAGTCCTGCTTGCGAGGTTGTGCAGTGACAGCATATTCCAGATTTTACATGTATCTTGTCATACTTTTCAGAGGAAATAATGTGTATTAATGCAAAGATAAATGATACACTTGAATTAATTAGATGTTTATTGCGGCAGAATGTTGTAAATGAGTATGCTGGAACTTGGCAAGTAACCAAATGAGTAATAAACAGGTTTAAGGTAGTCTGGAGACAGCCTGGAGAATATTACAGTCGTGTGGAAGCTGAAAAAGGCCTCCTGGATAATTGTCAGCTGTTGCAATCCATTAAGAAGCACTGGATAATTTTATGGACTTTTATTAAACTTGTACTAAAACTTTAATGAAAAAAAAAGTGCACGTTTCCAAGCACATTCTCATTGTTTGTGCTTCCAGATTGAAAAGGTGGGGTATAGTGATAGAAATTCTATTTCCACTCCACATTGCTTTCAAAGAGATATTTTTGTAATTATTTTGAATTTTCTTTCATAAGTACGTCAATTTTAAATTTCGCCATCCAGAACCTGAAGGGACAAACCATATACGTCCGTGAGATGGCATTTACACTATAAACTGTATGAGATTACATTTACGCTATAAACTGTACAGGAGGGTGGGACCATTGCTGCAGGCATTACCAGAGGCATGATAAAAAGCAAATTGCAAACTAAATGCTCTAACCATAATCACTGCAGATGCCTTTAATTTTACTGTCTAGCTAACTAGCTCAGAGTAAATTCTCACTAAAATAATAGAACACAATATACTAGGCAGACCTTGTCATGCCACACAGAACCCAGGAGGATACCTGCTGAATGGCGGCTTTTCTGCTGCTTTGACATAATCACTCTCCTGCGTAACCCAGAAATGTATGCCAAGATGTCATAAAGGCATCCTCCTGGGCTTATAAAACAACTGGGGCATTTACCCATGTTTTCCCTGTTCTTTTTTTATATTCATTTTCTACCATGCAAGTGATTAACTAAATCAATTTTGACTTTGCTATGAAGGTTTATGCTGGGGACTGCATTCAATGCTTTTCCTGGTAGTTTCAGATGTGGATGTCATCTGAATATATGCGAACTTGCACAGAACTTAGAATATCTTGATACGTAATTTAGAATTTTTTAGCATTAATGCTTTTAAAGTGAGGAACGATATGGAATAGTTCAACAAAATAATAAAAGCAACCAATACCAATGACTAACGGCATAAATATTTACAATGGCAGCTAGTAAACAACATGCCATGGACTTCAAACTTCAACTATTTTAAGACAGACAACACTTAAAGAATTTTTTTGAAGTAGCCTGGGCCTTTGATCTAGCACAGTAAACCATGTTGCTGGTTCCACAGGTAAAGGATCGCTGTCAAGAATGTCTGAAATCTTTCTTTCTCGATCGCTGTCAAGAAAGCTTCCAGGCTTTCCTAAGATGCAACCACTGAGAAATTCTCAACGCTGGGATCTCAAAGAGTAGGAAAGGTACATGAGGAAGAAAATGCTTGCTTTAGATATCCCAGCTGAGACCACAAAAGGATTAAAAAAGTAAATACCAGAACCTTGACTTTAAAAGCTATACTGATAAATAAAGGAGCTCATACAAAAGTATTATGTGATTTCTGGTGCATATAATCAATTTGGCTGAACTGTAAATCTGAAACAACCTTTAAGGTGAGTTCTATGTACAATATATTACAGTTGTCCAACAGGAACATTGCAAAGACAAACACAAGACCTTTTTTTTCATGGAAGGGATGAATTAGTAAGTGATCACGCAACGCTGATATAATGTATTCTTGACATTGCCTTGACAATGTCAACCAAAAGGACTCCCAGATTCAAAACCTGGTCTTCTGAGAAGTCTGAATCTGCTTCCTAGATAAAGCCTCTCTACTATCTTTCCTTTCCTCTCCTGTAGAAGCTTCTTGATTCATAAATTTTGAACAGTGGGCAGCCCAATCTGGGGTTGGGATAGTCCTGCCCTCTGGAGCCAGCAGAACCCTGCACCAGCATAGGTGCCCACCCAAACCATGCTAAGGGCAAATAAGCAGATTTTCATGGTGGGTGGCCACCAAGCAGCTCCACGGCACCCAATCGGGAAGCTGCAATCCCTACCCAGGCTTGCTGGTGTAGAAAGCTGTGCCAACATGGTTGGGGACATTCTGGGAGCAGACAGGCAGGAGGTGGAGCCGGCATTAGTTAGATTCCACTGCCCATCAAGTACCTGTGCACCAGCGAGGCCGGCCTCAGAGATACACCATGTTTTTTGTGGCATATCTCTGCTATCCTTTGGGAGAGGGGAGGTTGTGGGGTTTTATTTATTTATTATTAAATTTGATATACCGCCCACCCCCTTCCTTTGCCACAGGAAACCCTTTGGGAGAGGGTGGGGTGGAACCAGAGCAGCGCTCTCCCAGCCCACCAGCTCATTCTGGAGTAGGCTTATAGTTAGTTATTAATTATAAAGGGATATAAGGACTAAGATAAATTTTGCCACTGCCAATGGAACCTTAGGATCGCTGTCATGTAATAAATAAGGTATTATCTCAGACACAGAGATACTAGTCCAAGCTGTTAAAAGAGGAATAACAACTTGATCTTGATACTGCCTAGAACCACTGAAGTAGATTTAGGACCAACCACTGCGAGTAATTCTTTTCTGGATTCTTCCAACCTGCTGCTAACCTCTGACATTCAGGCAGGAAACTATACCTTTTGGCTCAACAAAAAAAGAACAAGAGATGGATGGATTCTGGTTTTACTTCCAGTAAAACCAGAATCAGCATCAAATAGTGCCCTTAAACCCTCAAGTCAGCCCATGGTCAATTGTATCAAAGGGCACTGTGAGGCCCAGGATCAGAAGAGTCATTAAGACCCCTAACTATCTCATGGTGGATATGATAAACTAGGATGAACTGACAATCTCACTACCAAATTCTAATCAGAAGCTAGCCAAATTGAATGGGTCCAGGCAGAATCTGCTAACTGCACATTCAGCCTCTTTGCCTAAGAATGGGAAATTTCCCACTGAGTCTGAAATTGTCTTATTTCCTCTCCTATTAAGAAGAGATGTCAAAGATAGACTAATTTCCTCTTCAAATTCTATCAAACTCTCTTACCACCATTCTTAGGAACAGGTTCACAGAAAACTCCCTTATGCTGAGTCAAGTTGCTGATCAACATTGTCTGCTCTGACAGGCAGTGCCTCTCCAGTGTCTCAGAGGTGACCACCTGATTGTTTTAACTTCAGGTGCCTGCGGAAAAATCCAAGACCTTCTGCATGCAAAACAGATTCCCAGTTACTCATCAGTGCACTTCTGCCCTTTATCAACCAAGAAAACCCCTCAGTTATATGGATGTTTTGTTGATCCGGTGTGTGTGTGTGTGTGTGTGTGTGTGTGTGTGTGTGTGTGTCAAACCTATCAAAATGCTGAACTTTCTAGCAGAAGAAATTCCCATTTTGTCTTCTGAATTCATCTGCATGCATTAGTGATCACCTCCATTATCATAATCATCTAACACTACTGTTACTATTTATTTTAAAAACTACAGTTTGAGAAGTCTTATTCAGCATGTGCATATGTAACCCCCAGGCTCAGAATGGGTTGACCCAGAAAGGGGTGGAGACCCAAAGCACAGAGCTCATAGTTTGGAGGAGACAAGGCTACCAGACTCAGACCTTGGTTGTATAAGCCCTTAACACCTTATTAAGGTAACTGCAATGTTGTTGGGAACTACTGGGAAGGTAGTTGTTTATTTTTTTGCTATGTTGTAAATGTTGGAGTTTATTGTTTCAGGGTTTCTTTTTGTGTTTGTAATGGGTGAGAGTTCTCCTGGAAACCTTCATCATGTTGAATCCTGTTCATCAAGCCCTTGGAGTCTTCAGGAGCCACTTGCAAAGAAGAATTGGACTTGGCAGTATCAGTAGACTGTAAATATAAGAACTTGAAAATGCAACCTGAACAGGACCTTGAAGTGTGATGTTAAATGTTGATGTTATATGTTAAGAAAGTAAACCATTTTGTTTTTTAAATTTGTTGTTGCAAACTCATTCCAAGTTCTGCCCCACAGAACCCACAGATAGAGGTTACACATATTGATAATTCTATCACATGTTTGGGTATCATTCTTCCTCTTGGAGCTCACCACAGTTCTTATTTCAGTTTCATAACAGCTTTATGTGGTAGGATAAACTGACAGCCTCAAGTTTGAGTAAGCTTTGAATGAAAGATTCCCTCTTGGCAACGTACCACACTGGCTCTCAGGATCTGAAGATAGATTTGTAACTCAATTGGGCTGTACACAGGAGGGTTATTTCCCCCATCTTCCTTCGCAATGTAGCTCCCACAACTGGCATGGTAATGAGGATACAGCAACTACTATGAATTACTATGGAAGGTAAGCTATGTGAACCCAACAAAATAGCTGTAAATAACATGAGACATCTTAAACAGAGCTTCTGCCTAGAATACTGAAGAGCTACTACAAGAGTTATGTATAATCTTATTGTCTGTTGTTTTATGATTTGTTCTGCCTCCTCTGGCAGCCATTTTGTGCTTGGTGCTGCCTCCTGTGACAACATTTTGTGATTGGTGCTCACCAGCTTGTGTCACAATTCTAAACATGCCTACCAGCTCAAAAAAGGTTGAGGATCCCTGTTTTGGCTATATCACTATCAATTCCATCCATTATTTTTTAATAAATCAGGAAATTTAGAATTTAGGGTGGTGGAGGAAGCACTTGTTCACTTGGCTCATGCCTTGTTTAACTTTCCTCAGCCAATGTTAAAGTATGAGACCACGGCAATGAGCAAAAATATGGATGTCTAAAATGAATAGAATGGAACCAGACTTTGTTTTTATTCTGGCTAGCCTGCCTGACAGTTCATTTGTGAAGCCAGGCTTGCAGTATTGTATGTTCTACTTTCACATTACATCTATCAGCAACCTTAAATCAATGTTAAGTGAAAACAACAGCTGGCTGTGGGGTTTTCTACAAGACAAGAAACATCCTGAATAACTGAAAATTATAACTGCATAGCTGCTGGACAGCTTCATGACTGTTCTTCGATTTGACTGTAAATCTCTGGTGGATTCTGCATGGGCTGAAAACAGCGGAGAGCAGTCGGTGTAAACAGAAATGCCGCTGCCCTGGGACATTTGAATGGCTGGGCGTCCTGTGGGCCCCTTCCACACATGCAGAAGAATGCACTTTCAATCCATTTTCAATGCACTTTGCAGCTGTGCGGAATAGCAAAATCCACCTGCAAACAATTATGAAAGTGAAATGAAAGTGCATTATTCTACATGTGCAGAAGGGGCCATGGACAGTATACAAATTGGCCATGCTGTGGGCCTTTGCACAGATGTGCGGCGGGTTTTTTTGTTGTTGGGCGTCCATTCCTGCATAGCTACACAGGAATGTACACAGGAACCCTCACAGCCACTCTGACATCCTGCAAGACCCCGATATGACCCTGTGCGCCTGTGTGGCTATGTGGAAATGAGCCCAGAAATTTTTAAAAACACGTGAATGTGGACAAAGCGGAAGCACCTCCTGCCCAGCCTTTCGCTCTGCGCCAATTGAGAATGGCATTTTTGAAAAGACTCGCTCATTTAGCAAGTCAAATATACACCAATTTGGAGAAAATAAGACGTTGCAGCTTTGCTTCAGCAGTGGTAGTGGTGCGAAGTCCTCCCCCAAAATGGTTTTTTAAATCATCCTCACAACGCTGATTTTGGCCCATGTGGATTCCGCCTATCACATTCAAATAGAATGCAGAACATAACATGAGCTACCAATAGTTAAGGTCACCAATTTACAAGCACCTGGATTCAGGACAAATCTTTGTCATGTCTGCAAAAATGAAACATAACAGGGGAGAGCTGAGAGGTAGCATTTGATGAGAGCCTAGGAGTTACCTAGGTGACTGAGGCCCATCTTCCTTACCAGAGGGTTCAGAGAACCATGCATACTATTTTGAACTCTTGGAGGAATGGTAGGATAAAATGTAATAAGAACATGAGGAAACAATATCAGAAGAGACAGTATGCTTCAAAGAGCACCATTTTGGTTAAGTCAATTAAAAGTAAGGAACCAGGTCAAAGGAAGGTTGAGCTCAATGATCTTATGCAAAAAAATTTTCCAATATCAAGTGCCAGTTTTAAACATTTAATGTTTTGCAGGAATGCAGAAACTTCATGCCTGTCACAGTTGCCAACATTGCAAAGTAACTATGGACCTTGTTCAAGACTCTGGTTCATTTTGCAGCAAATAAAGTTTGGCAAATGATGTTTAGTCCATTCCTGTGCATGACTGAACAGATTACCTTGAACGTCTACCCAATGCTAGCTTACTAATAGTATCCTACCATAATTAGAGTTCTGTACCCCAAGGAGCTTTCCTTCAACATAAATGGCTCTTCTGCAGGAAGAAGGGCCACTAGAGGATGGGAAGGAATCCAACTTTGCTTAGTAGAATAGGAGACAGGTCAGCAGATGTTCGATTCTGTAATGGCAATTGGTTTTCTCCACCCCACCCCAAGATAATGAAGAACAACAGAGACATGGACAGATTTTCTGTCCATTATTTTCTGTCCAAAATGACAGTAGAATATAAAATAATACACTGTCAACATAGAAGAGAGCAAGAAATGATAAAATATATTCCCTTAGAAAGGATTCTGCTCCATTCACTCAACAGAAAACATTTATGCCTGTCTTAGCACCAATAAAACATTAAGACTGTTTTTTTTCAAACATTGAAATTGTCTGCCTTTTAACCTGAAACCTGCAGAATGCCTAGACAGTAAAATGGCACAAAACCCACCATTAAGGTTTTTTCCTGTGATTGATTAGTTTCATCATGAACAATTTACTGCCAAGGCAAAGGGAATGCATTCCAATGTGTTTTTAGCAAGCCTAACCAAGGAGCAAGCAGCCTGGTGAGGAAAAGACGTTTAAAAATCCAGCTCCATTTGCTTCCTTAAAATATATACAAGAAAAAGCTGTAGCATGAGGTGAGATTCTGCTCACTGTTGTCCATGGGATATGGCTATTTCGCAGGCCTTTTCCTGCCTAAAGGATTACCATAAATGTTTACAAGTTCTTTGAGGTTCATGCCTTGTCACTTCTGCAACTTTCCAAGGTAAGCTATTTGGCCAGCCTCCAAGTAATAAGAAGTATGACTCATCCATTTGCAGCTCATGTCCTGGTTCTTATGTGTCATCCTTTAATGGAAGAACAATGCTTTTTGCAGTACTGCATAATGGAATGGGCACATCAAGACACATTGTCTCTTCTTAGTAGGGTTTCCATCAGTGGAGCCAAGGCAGCTTATATGAGGGTGGGTGAACATGCTTTGGTCCCACCACAACATTTTCCTTAGGGCATTTTATATCTTTAATATATATTGGACAAAGTGAAAGGATAAGCTCAAGGAAACACAGGGAAATTGTTTGAGAGAGATCAACTGTTACCTATTTTGTTGTATCTTACATTGCAGACTATTTACTTTCCCTGCACCACTCAATGGTAGCCTATGGAGAATTGAGTCACTTCTTATTTGGATAGATACATTTCTTCATCTGCATAGACCAGTTGAGCTTAGTTTCCTGGAGAAACTAAAGTATGCCTCAGGAACTAACTATGTCTCAGAAAAAAGTGTTAGTACAGCCAGTTGAGGTGCAGTGGTTGAGAAAATTGTATGTTCTACATTAAAATATAGTCTCAAAGGAATATGAGAATTATCATTTTTTTTCTGGTTGCCTTTGTCAAAACCATTATTTTGTGTATTATTGAACATGGTTCTTTAATAAAAGAGCACCTATAGTTCACTGACTATCATTTTCAAACTTTCAAATGTATGGGGGTGGGGGGGAGAGCAGGACTAGTAAGGCACTAGGACCCAGATGGAGCATTCTAGAACAAAGAAGGTCCAACATGTTGGGTTCTGTGGAGAAGGAATGTACAACCCTACTGGCATATTTTTCTGAGACACACTATAGATAGACAGATTGACAGACACGTTAAAAACGTTATTTGCTTTACATTTAAAACAGATACTCTAATTTTATTGGTTGATTTTCTTTACTGTCTCTCCATATTAAAAAATGTATTTGAATGTGCCCCATCAGCTAAGATACTGCTTATCTCTATGTCTGATGTGATCTCTCAGGATCATTTTTCTTTCAGCTAGCTAATTAGGACTTACATGGAATAATAACGCCTTTCAAAAGCTTCTATTTTCTTTGTTGGCAAGAGAATTTTAAGTAGACTGAAGTCTTCTATCAACCAGAAATAATAGGGACCGTTCTCTGCCCCCTTAATAAATCAAATGAATAGGTCCAGTTGCGTTTAGAAAGAATTTGGACTACTTCACAGAGCAGAACAGAATGCAAATAACACTCTGCCCTGCAGAAATATATAATTCCAAATACAAATTATGCTTTATCACTCCTCTAATGAAAGGCAATCATTGATAGCCAAGATAAAAGTCAAATGCAATTCCAGTGTGTTGAACTTAAAACCTATGACACTGATAAATGGATATGTAAATGAATGCAGCCTTTTTGTATGATATGAGGTATTTGGATTAGCAGGCTGTTTATTCTGGATTCCAGCCCAGTTTTGTTGTAGTGAGAATTATCATAAACACCAAAGGCTTTTTTTCATCATCTAGCAAGGCCAAAGCTAGACATAATTTCAGTAATGAAAACTAAATATTTTCCTTTTTAAATGGTGAAATTAAATAATTTGAACAAAGAAGATGCATTATTTCTAATAAATGTATATACAAGTTTTCTTATTATCCCGATATAAGCCACTTAATTAGTTAATTAAAGCATGTATCTCTTGCTTTGCCCCATGGCTCAAGGCAGCATACTTCTGCATATTTTAATTTTCTCCTCAGAACAGGACAGGAGAAAGAGAAACAGATAGCTCAGCTGTGAAAATACCAAAAAATGTATGGAAACCCCAAATGTTGTATCACACAGACATAAAATGGTGGTGATTCTGTAAGCCAGGACTTGGCAGACCAGTTACAGAACAATGCATTGTCGGAGGCTTTCACGGCTGGATTCAACTGATTGTGGTGGGTTTTCCGGGCTGTGTGGCAGTGGTCTGGTGTGTAACAGATTTCCCTCTGTGATACACCTTTGAAAATGCCAGCCACAGATGCAGGCGAAACTTTAGGAACAAGATCCACCAGACCACAGCCACACAGCCCAGAAAACCCATCACAACTAGTTACAGAACAATTTATCAGACAGATGCCAGACACTCCTGGGAAGATTTGGGAGGAGGGCAGGCTAGAAGTGACACCCAAAAGTGTATGAATACTCACCAGATTGGTTCATGTCTTGTTTGCCAGTGACAAATACAGACATGATGTTTTGACCATTAGTTCAATAGTTAGCCAATTGTTCAATAGGTTGTTTCATTGTATTCTTTACAAACCATGAAAAATGGATGAAATTCAACCTTAGGCATGCATTCTTCAGCTATTGCTGTTGCTGCAGACATTATTTCAGAGAAAGATAAAAACATTTTGAATTATAAGTTATAAGTGATGATATACCTTAAATAAAGCAGTCAAGACCTGTTTAAACTGGGGACAAGTCACTATATTCAGTAAGAATTAGTGTCAGAAGAAATATATATCAAAAACAATTATCAGTAGAGTTAAACAAAAGAGAGACCAAATAAAAAGGAGTCAGTTGTTATTAAACTGTAATGTAATTTCTTAAAATGCAGAACTGGAATTATATGAAGCTGCTAACAAAAGGCATGCATGGTACCTATATTTATTTATCCATGCATCACTTTCTCCCCAAGCAGCTTATATTGTCATTCTTCCCTCTTCCATTTAATTCACAAACCAACAATCCTGTGTGTCAGTCTTGGAAAAATATGTTAGTAGGATTGTATATTCCTCTGCCACAGAACTCAACATTCCAGACCTTTGTTGTAGAATGCTATGCCTGGGTCCTAGTGCCTACCTAGCCCTGCTTCCCCCTATACATTTGAAAATAAAACTATATGCTCTTGTATCAAATTACTATGTCCAATAATGTACAAAATAATGGTTTTGATAAAGGCAGTGTGGAAAAATAAATGATAATTCTCATTTTCATTCGGGACTATTTTCTAATGCAGAAGCATACAATATTCTTGACCACTGCACCTCCACTGACAGTACTAACATCTTTTTCTGAGACAAGGTATTGGTTATTGAGGGAGGCAAAATGGCTCAAGTTGACACAGTGAGCTTTGATGGCAGAATGGAGTTCACAGAGCCTGGGCCTCCCAGAACCTAGTCCTACTCTACACAAGTTCTCTATAAACTGTTTGTAGAGGACGGTCTCAATGAATGGGGCTGATTCGCTTGCTGGTGGCTTGAGAGCCAAAGGGGAAGATGGTTTATAAAGAGTAACTTTGTATTCTGAACTTCATGAAATTTTAAAGGTTCAGCAAAGATTGCAGCTGTAGCTGGAGAAAAGCAATGGCATTTTTTGTTCAAATCTAAGTGCTAAATTTCTTTAGATCACATTAAATATTAAAATACATTTAGCAAGTATTGCTTTATTATGTAATTTGTATTTTTTACATAGAGGGTACAAGTATCTCTTTGCATGGCTTGAAAATGCCATTTTGAGTTCATTTTTTTCTCCCAGTGAAAATTCTATGTATCTGTTTTTTTTAAAGGCACCATGAAAAAAAACCTGCTCGAAATCTAAAACTAAGCTGGCTTACTACTTGGGAATTTTAGTTAGTCTAAAAATGCATTATATTTTGGTTTGGGCATTTGTCTAATATGCTGGGGACTTGAGCAACACCCAAGCTCTCCAAAACTGAGAGGATCAGGGAATTACCCTCACTGGCCACACACCAAAGTGGCCCCACAGAGAAAGAAGCCAAGGCTATGTTGGTCCTTCTTCCTCAAGCTGAAAGGAGCAGGGTCAGGAGAGAATAGAAAACAAGGGTGTTGGAAGTGTTCTTCCGTCACCATCTGTGGCCAGTGGGTGACTCCTGCTGGCAAAGAGCTGTCAGAATTGGGTAGGTCTTCTACATAATGGCTCCAAACCCCTGGCATTGGAATTGTGACAGAGACTCATTATCTCACTTTGTTGCCTGTCTTGAACTGATTTCCTTTCTGGCAATTCCTTTGAAAATCACATCTCTCTTGTGAGACAAAGATTCCAAATGACAGTTTGCCAATCTTATAAATGAGAACACAAGTGGAAAATGGAAATCAGCCATAGACGCTAAGTAGATTCTGGCTATGTATGAGCTCTTAACGACTCTCATCTTTTATGATTTGATATTCCACAAGTGACAATGTGCTCTGACACATTGTTTTCATTCATTAACTGCTTCTTTCTTTGAACTTTGCTCAGACCTGACAGAAGAAGGAAGAGTGCAAATGAGGCTACTAGGTGATGCTCAGTCCTCTCTCGGTTTCCTGGCAACAGAAACACATGGCTTCCCTTTTGTCTGGACTTGTCAAAATGTTTGGAGAAAGAATAAAAATAGTTGTCTGCCAGATACAGTCATGGAGCTCTACAGCGATCAGGTGCCGAACTTGTGTACATGGTCCAGAGAAGGTGAAAAGAACATAATGGTACTGAGCAGAAAATTGGGAGGAAGAAAAGGTAAAATGAGGCTGGGAGAGGTGTGAAAGACTGGGAATTAGGGAACATGATTCACAAGTTTCAGCTGAAGCTCTGGGGTGTCGAACATGTGTCCAATGGAGCCATGTTGTGCATTGTGTGATGGTATCTCTAACCCTTGACTGAATCCTACTAAATTTCTCTAGGAAGAGGATCAAGACCTTAACTTGTAGCTGAGAGTTGGCATTCTGTCCCTTTATCTCAACTCCCCTGCTGCAAACCCTCTCGCCTCACTGGGAGTCTTTAAGCAGCAGCTGAATAAACACTTGTCAGGGACTGATACTGTATTAAGCGTAGGTTCAACTAGATGGGCTGTGTAGCATTTCCAACTCTATGACTGTATGGAACTCCTCAATGCCTCCCAGCTGGGATGGGGCAAGGATGGGGATTTTTTTTGGGGGGGGGATGTCAGAATGCCAACCCTCACTAGTGAGCTGAATGAGAATTACAACCAACTATGTATGATCTGGATGGCTCAGGCTAGCCTGATCTTATTAGATTGTAGCTGCTAACATGGGGGGTGCCGGTGTTTAGCACTTAGATGGGAGACCACTGAAGAACTCCAGAGTTGCTACACAGAAGCAGATAATAGCAAACCGTCTCTGAACAACTCTTGCCTTGAAAACTTTGCAAGGTTTCCACGTCAGATTCAACTTTTCAGCATTTTCCACCATGATTATATGTTTGATGTTCAAGTTCTAACTTATCATTGTTTAAAAAGGCAGCCAGGTCCTTTTCAAGCAGGCTGTAAGAGCTATTTGAATTGATTGCGAAATGTAAGTTTTAAAAGTGGAAAAAATTTCAACTGAACATGAGAAGGAACATTCTAATTGTAATTGACTATGGAGCCAGCAATTCCTGGAGTGAGTGGATGGGCTTTCTCTCATTGGAGCTCTGCAAGCAGAAGAAGAAAAAGAAGAGTTTGGATTTATGGAGACTCAAGGTGGCTTACAAACTCCTTTCTCTTCTCTCCAGATACCTTGTGAGAAAGGTGAGGCTGAGAGAGTTCTGAGAGAACTGTGACTAGCCCAAGGTCACCCAGAAGGCTTCATGTGTGGGAACGGGAAAACAAATCCAGTTCACCAGATTAGAGTCCACCGCTCTTAACAACTATACCACGATGGCTCTTTTTAACAAATGCTACAATAGCCATCTGTCAAGAATGCTGTAGCTTGGATAATCTGCATTAAGGCAGAGATTGGACTAAATAGTTTAAAAGACCCCTTCGAACTCTGTGATTACATGTGTAATGCTACAGAAAACTCTAGTATTCAGAAGGAATGTCTGTCCACTGATTCCTACAGTGGCCTCTTTCCTCACAGCTTGAATACAAACAATAACAGGCACTTGGGAGACCAATATCCAGATATCCCTGGCCAGAGTGACAAGTGTATGGCTGACAAAGGTTCTTCAAACAACGCCAGCACAGGCCTGTAACTTAATGCCACTGAAACACATGTAAGTCACTTTTCTCAATAGAGGTTTTCTAGGTGGTAGCAGCCCGTTCTCCCCCCTCCCTTTGCTTGCTGTGCCTCCTGGAGCTCCATTGGGGGTGGTGCATACTGGCCCCTCCCCCATACTGGCCCCAGCCACCATGGAGCTCCCCTCCCATCTGGATTGGGCTGCCTGACAATTGGTTCAGTCTCCAGACCAATAATCATCACAAGCTAGCATCACTTGTCAAAGAAGGCTTGCAGTCCGAATCCAGCAGAGTGAATGTGAATTGGGGGAGAAGACCCCAGACATCTCTCTGTAAAAGAGGGGAAACGACTGGATTCTGAAGTTAACAGCTCAGCATCAAGCTTAATTTTTTCTTCCATTTTCAATTCCCCCTCAATTCCAAATACTGCTGCATGTTCTGGCTTTAAAAGGGAAAGTACGGTGTGGGGAGAGGAAAATTTAACCTTTCCTCCTTTCCCCTTTCCCCACTGAAAACCATCCTCTCTGAGTAGCTTGGGGCGGGGGAGTGAGCATTCCTTCCTCAGTGGGGATCCAAGTAGCTTGAGGAGGATCGTTTTGGTAGCTTGGGTGGGGGGCGCTAAAGAGCATATCTCCCTCCACTACCCTTCCCTCCAGAAAAACAACCATACTAGCTGAGCTTGGGGGGAAAAAAGTATTTCAAAATGACACATGGAAGAAAATGTAAAGTGTAACCTGATATCTTTCAGTTCTGGAGTTGAAATACAGCTTTCAACGGCTACATGCAGCTTCTTTCCCAAATATCCCTACTGGGAATAGCAAAAGTCATACTTTAATTCTGTTTAATGGTGTAACAGTGCACAGTTCCAGACCAGAGAATTGCCCATTTAAATGTCTTCCAGCATCAATTGAGGGTCAGGGCTCTGGGTATTCACTGGGTCCTGCAGAGGATTATAGTAGCTGATTGGAACTTTGGCCTTTGTTGGACAAATTCCTGTTGTTTTCTTGGAGCAAGCCCCAAAGGACCTCTCCAATAGCTATAGCATCTGTTCTGCTTTTTTGAGACTTCTTCCCTGCTCAAGCATCCTAGTGTCTGCTTGCTGGCTATTCTGTGATGTGAATGAATCACTGCATGGTAGTTTATAGGCTCTCAAGCTGCATCCACATATCATTTGGGTACTGCAGGGGTCCCAAGCCTTTTTGAACCTGCGGGCACCTTTGGAATTTGAGCGGGGGTGGCTAACATAGGTTAACATCAGAGGCAATGCCAAACGCAATATGACTACCACAGGAGGTGGCGTCAAGCACATCGCTTCACTTTGCAAATGAACTGCAGAATGGAGATAACTTACATAATCTAAAGCAGGAGATAATGGGTCGCTCCCCACTTACCTCTTCGTGTGCAACTCCGCAGCGTCCCCGCGCCGAAAAGCCTCAGCGGCTTATGACCACGGAGACTATTTGCTCCCCACTCATTTGCCATTAAGGAGCTAACGCGGGCAGCCAAGAACAGGAGTTTTGTGGGAATAGAGGCAATGAAGCGTTTTCATTGGCTGGCACAGGTGTGCGTCATGGAGGGAGGGTGGGCCTCCATTTTCATTGGCTGGGACGAGGTCGTTTTTGATAGGCTCGGATGTCTGCACGTCATCAGAAACGCGCTGGAAGCTTTGGAAGCATTTGTTTGAGACGTCTGCACATGCTGACGTCAGCATAAAAATAAAGTGAAAATCAGTTCTTGCCGCCGCCACCGACTACTTGTCTGGTCTGGTCTGCAGCACCTCGCTGTGTGAATTCGCAAACTAAATTGGCGGTGAAATTGCAGAAATAAACCGCGAGGAAGGGGAACAATATCGTCCGTCTCAACGTCTTCATGTGGCTTCATTCCGCGCACTGACGGTGACGCCCTCCCCAAACAAAATGGAGGATTCTTTCCCCTGATTGGCCGGAAAGCTCTGCGCCCCAGCGAATCAACTGCGCGTCATCTTCCGGGTTCCCCACCACCCCACCACCCCGCGCCAAGCGCGGGGTTTGGGAAAATGTTGCTGTTTTTTGAAGAGCAGATTTGACGCGCGCCAGGGAGGAGGAAGAGCGGCAATTTCTGCGCAGCCGCGCAGTGGACGCTGGGGATGTGGGGAACGTCCTGGCTCCCCGCGTCTGAACAAGAGAAAACCCCGCGGCTAATGGTGAGTGGGGAGCGACCCATTGTAAGTGCACTGTGAAAAATATACCTGTGGAGGAAATCACCCCAGATGAACCCCCAAAATGGAGAGAGACCACATGCTGAATATTACAAAACGCTGTCATGCTTTTAGCCAATCTAACCTAGAGAAAAAAATTACTTTGCAAGGTCATACGCACAAATGAAACACATTCACAAAGCTGTCCAAGGAAAATTAGTGATTATGAAATTCATGCCACTGAGTGAAATCTCTAGAGGGAGACTCCTCATCCGATTCACCAGGATACAATACCTTCCCCCTTCTCAGTAATAGGACTCACACAAAGGGGCAAGTGTTCTTGCTTCCCCATTACTATTTTAAATTCCTCCTCCTCAAAGGACAGCATAACGGGATGAAGATTTGTTAAATTATGCTGTCTAATTTAAAAAGAAAGATATCATGTGTGCTGCCCTCTGAATTGCCATTATCCATTTCGGTAAGATACAGGACACTGGGAAGATGACAGATGAAGAAAGATTGGGTAATTTGCATACATGAAGGCTCAAATTGGCTTTGCTTTAAATTGCCTCCTAGGTCAAATGCAAAGCCTGCTTCAGTTCTGCTGCATATTCAGTTTTTTTTCCCAAGTGTTCAGACACATAAAGAACACTCACCTGTGGCACAAAGTATGTGAAATAGATGCAAACATGCTTCTTGTTGTCATATAAGAAAAAAAAATCCCTTCTCTGCTTAATTTGGCACGTATCAAAAGAATGATCAAGAAAAGCCCTAAAAGTTGACAACAGTTTTCAGAAAGTGGGAGAGGTTTTTTTTAAAAAAAATAAATTAAAGGATGATGTGAAACGCTAATGCTGTCATAAAATGCTCTGCGACGAATGTAATCTAGTGGAAGGTTTTAAGGATCTTAATGCAATTGCGTTTAATGTTATTATATGCGTTTAATGATAACAATTACCCCAGTACACTCAGTAAATACTTACCATATTCGCTGTCATAGAAAATAATGAATTTCTGCCAGGCGTATTCTGTGACCACCCTCAAGATGACATCATTGATGTAGACAGGCGGGCGAACAAACAGGGTGTAGTCATCATTCCTGTTGCTTCTGGTGGTTCCACAACCACTCCTTGGAGTTCCAGCCGTTGACCTCTGGATGAACAGGTGAGGGATGTGCATAGCATCTGCCAGGGACTGGAGGGATCCAGCCGATGTACAGCCAATGGAGCTGACAAGTGCCAGGATGCCATGATTCATAAGGTCACAGGCTGCAAGAAAAGACAGTGATATTCAAGATGAGACAGACAATTCAATGGCCTTGTCAGGGGTTTTTTGGGAGAAGAGGGCATTGTGTATCCTGCTGAAACAAAATACCACCAGTATACTGATACTGACACACAACAGCTTCAGTCAAGTGTGAAGAGGCTAGAGAGATTTCACAAATTCAATGATCTTGTCTCCTTTTAAAACAGTCCATTCTGAAAGTCTGCGCAGTGCCATAAAAGCCGTGATGCTTGTCTATTCATTTCAAACTGCCAAACATATTACGGCTAATGAGAGCTATAAGATTGTCCATCCTTCACAGCTTGGAAGCAGGACACTGCCAGAAAAGGAGCTACATCTATAAATATAGCCTTCTGAGAACTCTTACAGACATTAGTAACAGAATTCAATATTAAATTAACTGGAGCTCCTGGGGAGATAAATACTTCTCAAAGTCCAACATGCACGCTCTGGGAATAGGATATTTGCATTATGTGTGGAGACATTTTGAAGGCACATTGGCTCAGAATGGCTGTCAGCTTTCCAGGGAAGAAGATTGTGTGTATATATTTGTCCATAAAAAGTAAAAAAGAGAGGAAAAAAAGTAGTATGCTTTAGTAGTATGAAAGAAATAGCAGGCAAAATATAGATCTTGATCTCCTGCCAAGGGCAATTCATACCTTATTCTCACAAGTATAATCCCATTAAGTGGGATTGGGTAAGATAACCACTTCAGTTGGAAGGATTTGGACATCCTGCGATCTGCAGATACAGGATTTTCTTTCCCTTCTGAACACCTGAACAAAAGATACTGTGTTAAACAGTAACACAGAACTTACTCGTGAAAAATTCATGGGTAAGAATAAATTCTGAGCACATAGCTAAGAATTATGCAATGCACAGCTTACCGGTAAACCGTATATGCTTGCATATGGGTTGAGGTACATTTTGTGGTATTACCAATTAAGGAATTTTATGGGTTGAGAGACAAAAGTTCTCTGCTTGAGATTCAAAAGAAATGTTGGCAGCTTGAGTAAACAGTAGCGATGGTGAGGAATAGTACTCAATGGTCGAATCCCCACTACAGTCTTAGCCAGGTTTCAGAACACAAACTAACCAGGTTTGAGGGACCACCTCCCCAGATTCCGTTTCTGGCGCTCGTTCTCCCCATTAATCCGCGTTCCGGCAGGACCTGGTTGCAAGTGGCACAGACCCCATTAACACGGTTCAGAGCTGATCCGAGGGGAGGGATGAGGGTTGAAACCCTGACTTGTTTCCCGCCCTGGAGTGTGACGTGGAATTCGGGCAACCAATCAGCGCTGCAATGCGCGCAAAGCCTTTCCTTGGTTTCGTTTCCACTTTTGCGACCGGCCAGCAGAAGGGGATGCAAACGTTAAACAGTCAAACGTGTAACTTTGAATCATTAATGGTTTACACAGGTAACGATTAACTGTTTGCACAGTTAAACTTTTACACATTGGTTTTTTTATCACGCCCCTACAATGTACGTTTCCGCAGTGGGAAAAGGTCCCACCCCATCAAGGCATGCCAGCCAATCAGGGGAGACCGGCGAAGTGAGCTCGCCTGGTAGTGGGGATTGCTAAGAGTTCTGCAACCGGGTGTGTCTGTTGTGTGCTCGTTGTGGTGGGGAGGGAGAAACTCTGATGAAGAGGACACAGTTTCACAATGAACAGGTTTGGATCTGTGTGCAAATTTCAAGTGGGGATTCAACCAATGCTCACTATTCAGTAGCTTAAACTGATATCCAGCATTCTTTTATCTTACAAAAAGTAATCTCCAGTATTACTCTTATGGCTCCTATTTCTATGTGGCCAGAATGCGTTATTTTCCATGAGGAAACTCTGGATTTGATGAATGAGCATACATGAAACAGCCTTATACTGAATCACACCAGTCAATGAAAATGGTTCGTGCCCTTACTACAGCTAAAAAGACTCATATTAAACACTGGAAAGATAAAATCCCACCAGGAAATCTGTGGACTGAAGACCGTAGATCTCTATCAATATTTGAATGCATGGCATATGGATGGCAATTACATATGGACTTCCTTTTAGATATCTGGAATCCATTTATAGAAACTTATATGCATATCTGCCAGTACTGTTGTCATTTTTGTCTTCATGTATATCTTTTCCCCCTTTTTTCCTTTCTGAAAAATCTTAAATTTGCCGAATTGTAAGTTTTGGGCCCTTGTTCTTTTCGTCTGTTTTTTGAAAATATTTTTTTAAAATTAGACCATTGGTTTATCAAGGTAGGTACTGTCTACATGGACTAGAACACAGGTGTCAAACTTGCGGCCCTCCAGATGTTTTGGACTACAGTTCCCATCATCCCCTGCCAGCATGATGCTGGCAGGGGATTATGGGAACTGTAGTCTGAAACATCTGGAGGGCCGCAAGGTTGACACCTATGGACTAGAAGAATCTTTCCAGGGTTTCACACAGAGGACTATCATTTACTGTCTTACTTTTTCAATGGAGATGTTGTCAATTGAACCTGGGACCCTTTTGTATGCCAAGCAGATGTGCTACCGCTGAACTGCAGCCTCACTTCTGAATCCTACAAAGGTTTGTTAAGCAATAATAATTGTGAGTCACTGGGGTGCTGTGTGGTTTCCGGGCTGTATGGCCGTGTTCTAGCAGCATTCTCTCCAGACATTTCGCCTGCATCTGTGGCTGGCATCTTCAGAGGATCTGATCTGATCCTTCAGAGGATCTGATCCTTGATCCTTCAGAGGATCTGATCCTTCAGAGGATCTGAAGATGCCAGCCACAGATGCAGGCAAAATGTCAGGAGAGAATGCTGCTAGAACATGGCCATACAGCCCGGAAACCACACAGCACCCCAGTGATTCCGGCCGTGAAAGCCTTCGACAATAGGTGCTGTGTGGTTTCCGGGCTGTATGGCCGTGTTCTAGCAGCATTCTCTCCTGACGTTTCGCCTGCATCTGTGGCTGGCATCTTCAGAGGACAATAAATTGTGAGTCAGGCATCAAGTGACAACTGACTCATGGCAATCCCAGAAACATGAAGTTTTCAAGGCAACAAACAAACAGAGAAGGTTTGCCTTTGCCTTTCTTTGCCCAGCAACTCCGATCTTCCTCGGGGGTCTCCCATGCAAGTGTTAATTGTGGCTGACCCTGCTTAGCTTCCACGTTTTGAGGGGATCAGGTTAATCAGGACTAGTCAGGCTGCTGTGTTTGTTAACCATATGTCAAATAAATCAAAACTGGTGATCAGGCTGTCAAAGTTCCAGATTTCTGTACAGAACTTTCAGACACTTGTAGGCCCAGACTGGACACACACACTATCAATGCGAAAGATCTGAACACACGCTGTTACATGGGTAAACAGAAGGCAGCTTGTAGTTTGAAATATCTGCAAGGTTTAAGGAGGGGAAAGCACAGGAAATATGGAGTTGTTTATGCAAAAAGTAACACCTTGTAACTAATGGTCCAGTTAATGAAGCTGAGCAACAGTAGAAAATCTTGAAGTGCTACACTAATGACATCCCCATTACTACCCAGGTGTTTATCATGATTAATGTTACTGCAATTGATATATATCAAAGGAATTAATAACGATTAAGCCTATAATTTTGACACATTACCCCTGTGAGAAATAAGCAGAGGATGAAATGTTTACGCTGGCTTCCTTACAGAGTTCGAAGCCAGCGCGAAGAAGCAATGCAGACTAACTTTTGCAAAGTAATTGCACCTGAGCCAAGGTTTTCCACATCCAATTTATGCTTGGCCAGCAACATGGCCAGCTGACCTGTTCTTAAAGGTTCAGTGCAAGCAAATGCACATCTAATGAACTTCTACTTCAAACTTCTGCATAAATGTGCTATAAACTCTGGCTGGATGCATTCATTTAGGTACTCATGAGCTATCATTCATCTTGGAGAATGTTTAATGTGTAATACAAGTATGCAAATACCACTGCAAGGGCTTAACACAAGTCAAGGTTTACGCATAACACGCATTTTCAATACCAGGGAGGGGTTCAATCCTTGGACCCGTGGAGTATTACAAACATAAATGCCTTCATGCACAATCAGTTCAATCACCTGTAACAAACATATCTGAATGTTGAAGTTGCCTTGCATCATGACTGACCATTGGCCCATTTAATTCAGTTTTGGTTGATGGACAATATTCCAGATTTTCAATAGACACATTCACTAGTCCTGTTACCCAAGACCTTTTCCTCAGACCTGCTACTTAGAGCTGTTGGTAATTTCACTTTAAAGAAAACGAAGTATAACCCTTTAACCCTGTTAAATCTGGAATTAGTAATGCAATCCTGAACAAAGTTACACCCTTCTATTTCCACTGAAGTCAATAGGTTTAGAACTGTGTAAGTCTGCTAAAGACTATTACAGGTTTAATATCTTAAGCCAACCTTATATGCATTACAATCTGGAGCAGTCCTCTTGCCAAACCCATGTGGTAGGCATATGTGCATTCTCCTTAGGATCATTTCATTGTCTATTCCAAATAGTCACAAGCTGCTCCATAAAAGAGATTTTTGAGAGGTGTGAAACAAATCTTATAGTAGAAAGATAGGCTTTTTCTGCAGAACCAAAATAAGACACCCTGAGGATGTCTGAAAAAAAACCCCTATCCTCTAATTTTTTTTGTCCAGACAGCATGAACAAAAATTAGGTGTTTGAGGAGACAACGGGTTTTTCCCCCATGCCTGCCATGTGTTTTATTGTTCCCACGCGGCTTTAAGCTTTCAACTTTCACCCCCCACCCCCCGCCTGCCATTTTCTGCTACTTGACTCTTCTGTGCAGCCTGTCATTTGCTGAACATCGCTTGGGATATTTGTTTAGTAGGCACCATGGTCTCCCATCTTTTTAGTCAACAAAGTACATGACTTAATTCAGCTTTTCCTGCTGATTTCGACAATGTATTATTTTTCCAGGTATGAAAAATGACTTACAATAGATCTTCGAAGTGATGATGACTCGAAATGAGATTCTCATTTTGAGTTGTCACTTCAAAGACATGTCATTGAAAATTTTAAAAAACAGAAAAGCTATACCTTGTTGAAATTGGTAGGAAAAGCTGAGTTCAATTATGTACTTTATTGATTAAAAAGGTGGGCAGCCCTGATGCCTGCAGATCAAACATCCCTGGGAATCTTCAGCAAATGGCAGGTTACATAGAGGGGTCAAACGACAGAAAATGGGGGGGCGGGAGAAAATGAAAATAGAAAACGTATAAGTTGACCAGGAAAAATAATATGCTTCCTTGTTCTGCACAGGCAAGGGAAAATTGGGTGACAATGACTTGGGGAAAAACAGATAACTAGTTTAGCATTTTCTAAATATGCCAGGTTGAGCTGAAATAAAACATCCTGAAGATGTTTTGGGGGAAGAAAGACTGTGCAGAGTTCCTCCCCCAAAATGCTTCTTTTAATGTTCACAAGACATGTTATTTGTGCTATGCATAAACAACCACAGTTATCTTTTTTTGAACCACAAAACCTTTTACTGTAGAAATAAGGCTAGATGAACTCCCCATCAATATTGCAGAAGAATATCTAGCCTCTTCCAAAAAATTATCTGCTTTAGCATCACAATTATGTACGACTGGTTTTAACACCAATAGAAAGTGCCAAATAATTTGTGCTATCACTTTGAAAGAAATTCTTTATGGCTATGCGGTATGAGAAAAAAAATATTATCCTTATTTTTAATAACACACAACCAATGCACGAGTGCTTACTCACACACACATTGCACCATACCCCAAAGTTTACACCTTCTAAAAGCAGCAAGAAAAAAGCAACATTAGGATACATTTAGCACTTTATCACACAACTCATTTTCTTCCCTCTCACAGTCTGCATTTTTATTACACCAGTTGATTAATACCAACTTATCTTGTTAATTATTCAACATCTAAGCTCCTTTTTTCCCTCCTTTTCATGGAAAACAAAGAAAATGAAGCCAGTTATATTTTTAGTCACTATATAGTCATTTTCTCAAATGGGAAATGGTGCAATATCTAAGTTGCAAATCTTTCTGAGAACAGCTATTCCTTAAAAAAAATACAAAATTAAAAGCTTGCATATATATCGCCCAAGTCTTGGTTCTAGAAATAAAATTTGTTGTGGAGGAGGAAATAATTTGATTTTGCAGCACTATCTTTGCTGTTTTGAGTCTTTAGCCTTTAATACGAAGAAAAGGAGCTGCCACATGAAGAGTACTTTTGAACATAACCTGCTGAATCAGATCAGTGTTCCAGTCTGGCATCCTGTTTTACACTGTGGCCAACCATTTGCCCTGGAAGACCAACAAACAGATCATAAAGGTCACGGTCTCCCCAAGAAGTTGCTTCCTAGTACTGGTAATCAGAGGGTTACTATCTCTGGAATTGGAGGTCCCCTACAGTCATCTTGACTTTCAGCCATCAATGGACCTATCATGCAATGGGTTGTGACCATCCTTTATAGTGCATTCACATGGACACTTGGGTCCCTTATGTACATGCAGAATAATGCACTTTCAATCCCCTTTCAATGCACTTTGTAGCCGGATTGTACTGTGCGGAATAGCAAAATCCACTTGCAAACAATTGTGAAAATGGATTGAAAGTGCATTATTCTGCAAGTGCAGAAGAGGCCTCAGTGAAGTCCCAACAGGATGCTGGGATCCGAGAGCCCTGGTAAAAGCTTTACTCTAGGAACGTCCCCTAGATATAGGGGTTCAAATACCATGCTGAGGTATGTCCCCTAGAGCACTGGGATAGTTCCTCTTCCACCAACTTAAGACATTGGGAGGGTTCCTCTTTCAGAAAACTAAGGCTGATTCCGCATGGGCCAAAAACAACAGTGTGAAAACGGTGTGAAAATGGTGTAAAAGGGTTTAAAACGGTGTAAAAGGGTTTATACTGTTTTCCCACCATTTTCCTACCGCTGTTTTTGGCCAATGCGGAATCAGCCAAAGATAAAGCATTCCAGAAGTCTTCTCTGAAATAACATCAGAACTACAGTTCTCTAGCTTCAGAGACTCTTAAATTCCAGTGGCAATTTGTCTAGATTTTTGTGTGACTTCGTCTGCTCCCTGTTTACATCTATCCATATGGTTTTGCATTGTGTCTTTTAAGTAACCAAAAAAAACCCCTTAAAAACTATTTTCCTTCTTTGCAATCAAAATTTATACCTGCTAATCTAAAATCAATATTGAATGTATTGCCAATATGTTCAAGCCACGTTAAATTTGCCATTAGCAAGACAGAACACTTTCCTTCTAAAATATCTTTACGTGGTGTTATATGAAGAGGTTTATTCAAAAGCAATTCTATGGGAGTTATGATTACAAGTGAGGAACACAAGGAATGAATTTCACATTTGATGAAAAATTGTACTATTATGAGATTAACAGCCTGATTCACAGGCTATTGAAGGCCATAGAATCATCTAGCTGACTTTAGCATGTCAAATAGATGATTCCCCCTACCTTTTTATAATCTTCCAGAAAATCATCAGCTTTTTGTTTTTGGCAACAAACACGTGTATAGTTCTGACATATTAGAAGAAGCAGAAGTTTTGTTTGCATTGAACACTGACAAGTTCAGTAGAACTGCCATACTACTTTAGATACAGCCAATCCTCTTTTATATCCTAAAGGCAGGGCCAGAGCAAGGGGGAATGTGAATAACCACTGCTGATCTTTTATGGAGTTAGAAGGATTGACAGCAACACCAGTTGAAATCAAATTGTATCAGATAACAGACTCAAAAGAAACAACATTTACAAAGATTTGTCTTGTGCAGCCTCTAATCTTTTGGTTCAATGGAACTCTCTCCATTGGCATCAATGGGATCTGGACTGTAGAACATCTATTTAATGTATTACTGTAATTTGTATGTTCAGAACAAGAGCGGCTTCAATAAATCAAAAATCTAGAATGCTGTGTTGTCATTATCCCCTTTCTAGGAGAAGAAAAAATCGAGGAGACGCCTGGGCAGGCTTACAAACGCACTTGATTAATCAACATTCGATGACTTGCAGCTGATTATGTGAACAGATGTCACTGAAAAGCATTGTATTCAAGAATATCACAAAGTCATTTGAAAATAAAGATGGGGCTGATATAGAATGATTCATCCACCACTGAAGATCACAATATGATTATCGTTGCTGCTAATGTGTGTCAAGCTAAGCAGACTGCTAAGCCCATACATACCACTACTATCAAAGAGCTCTTTGGTCCTACATAACTGGCAAATTGCCAAATTTGTGTAAGCTATGTATTAATAAGAGTATCAGGATTACCTGTAAGTATTTTATGGCACTTTCAGCTAAAATTAGAAGAAGAAGAAGAAGAAGAAGAAGAAGAAGAAGAAGAAGAAGAAGAAGAAGAAGAAGAAGAAGAAGAAGAAGAAGAGGAGGAGGAGGAGGAGGAGGAGGAGGAGGAGGAGGAGGAGGAGGAGGAGGAAGAAGAGGAGGAGGAGGAGGAGGAGTTTGGATTTATATCCCCCTTTCTCTCCTGTAGGAGATTCAAAGGGACTTACAACCTCCTTGCCCTTCCCCCCTCACAACAAACACCCTGTGAGGTAGGTGGGGCTGAGAGAGCTCAGAAGAACTGTGACTAGCCCAAGGTCACCCAGCTGGCATGTGTGGGAGTGCACAGGCTAATCTGAATTCCCCAGATAAGCCTCCACAACTCAAGCGGCAGAGCTGGGAATCAAACCCAGTTCCTCCAGATCAGAGTGCACCTGCTCTTAGCCACTGCTCTTAGCCACTACTGCTCTTCAGAGAGACTCTTCAGCAAGAAAGGAATAGTGGGAAGCTGCAACATCAGCTGCAACATCTTTTTGCTTTTTCCTCCCATTTCAGTATTCTACAAATCTTGGGCATGGCCAAGAGGTGTGAGTTTTTGGGTGTGAACTTATGGACAAGAGCTTACCTTTCAACCTGAGACTAACAGCATGTGCAACTGGATGAGTCAGCCAATGAGTTCACAACCAGCTCAACATATAGCCACACTGAGTTTCTTTGGGGAGAAATACTTAGGCCGTTTCCGCATGGCCGTGGAGGTGCCTCCACGCCGGCAGAATTCTTGCCAGCGTGGAGGCGGAGGCCGTTCACATGCAGGCATGCGGACGGCCTCTGGAGAGGCCGGCAGACGGCAGACGGCTCCGCATGGAGCCGCCTCTTCCCCCCTTCCCTTTCCCATTTACCTCTCGTGTCGCCGTCCTGCGGGCCTCCTCAGCCCCACCCACGCTGCCCTCCGACCTCCAGGGGTAGGAGGACAGCGAGGGAGGGACTTAGGAGGCCAGCAGGACGGCGACACGAGAGGTAAATGGGAAAGGGAAGGGGAAACAGCGTGTTCCCGGCAGTGCGGTTCGCACCGCACCGCCGGGAAGACGCTTTCCCCTCAACAACAACCCTTTAAAGGGTTGTTGTTTAGGGCGGCCTGACGCCGCCCTGGGGGAGGGGGAGCGCAGTCAGGTCTGTGCGAACGGCGGCCTGGGGGCGGCATTTTTACCGCCCCCAGGCCGTCGTTTTTGGCCCGTGTGGAAAGGGCCTTAAATAAATAATAACGTTCTTATTAAAATTTAACACAAATGTTCCTTGGGGAAGTGATTCTGAGTTCAGCTGGATCTAGACATGAGGAAGTACATGACTCCTGTCCTGTCTGTGATGGCTTCATCATGGTGGTTGGAGGGAAGATGATACTCAGATGGAAATGGAGCAAGGTATGATGAAGTGTTTTCAGGCAGCTATGGGGTGAGAAACAAAAAGAGGGTGGAGACTTGGCGGCAACTGCTCACTGGACTGAATAATGTCCAATTCCCCACAATGGCCTCTCCCAAAGGTTCTTTAAAACTTGACCGTCCACAATTAAATAAACACGGGCACAGAAGTTTTGATTAATGGGTTGGTAGCGCATAAGTTTTGTGTTCCCTAAAGGTCTCTTGTTTGGGAATCTGCTAGACCAAGCTGTAATTATTTGTGAAGTAAACAGAGATCACTTTTTTCCCCTAGATATCTGAGTAGACAGCCAAGACACAGATGGAGTTGAATAACAAATGTTTATTTAACAGAAAATAAAGTATTTAATAGGCAATTTCCATGTGCAGATGGCATCAATATATAAAGTAAAACTGGCTCTCAAAATTTTCCCCAGTGAAACTAACTACTTTTTAGTTGACCCTCAAGTAAAATGATGAATAAACCCTGAAAGAAGATTTGCTTTGCTTTTTGCAGACAGGTTACCTCAACAGGTTCAATACTGATATTTAACCATACAGAACTCCTGTCCTCAGGCCCCATACACATTAGTTAGGAATGAAGGGTTAAAAGGGGGCTTCTTTTGTCACCCTAAAGCAAGCTTTCTTCCCTAAGCTGTTCTCCAAGCCCTAAATAAAAGCCAAATAAAAGCCTGGATAAGCTGACCCTATTTTCTAGAGCCACCCTTTCTTGCCCCAAGGAAAAGAAATTGTCACCCCACTTAAACTGAGGCTGGTTTAACCACTCCAATCCAATAGTGTTCCATGGCCTCGGTTTGACTGACAGTCACTTGGATTTGCATGAAGCCAAAATCACACAGGCCGTTTCCGCACAGCAGCGGAAATGGCTGGGTCGGCACTTCTCGCGCCGACCCGAAGACGCTGGGACCGTCCACACAGACGGTCCCAGGAAGAGGCGGGCAGCCGGCGCCACGGAGCGCCGGTGCTCGCACGACCCGGCTTGTCCCTGGGCCTCCGGCGCATCGCCGAGGCCTGGGGACACGCCCCCCTGGCCCTGCGCGCCTGCTCGAGCGGCGCAGGGCAGGGGGGCGTGTCCCCAGGCCTCGGCGACGCGCCGGAGGCCTGGGGACAAGGTGAGTGCCGGGTGGGGGAGGCAGCATGAAGCCGCTGCCATTCACTCGGAAGCGGCTTCATGCCGGCATTTCCCCAAAAAGAGCACTGGGAAGCGCTCTGGGGAAACGCCGGCTTCAGGCCGGCCGGGCGGCGCGAGGGCGGCACGGCTGCGCCCCCCCGTGCGAATGGCGGCCTGGAGACGGTGTTTTTACCGTCTCCAGGCCGCCATGATTTGCCCGTGCGGAAACGGCCACAGATTGGTTCAGAGCCCTGGAGGAGAGGCAGGACTTTTGGGGATGAGTGCCACATTGTTCCTTGGAATACAATTTCTCTTCACATTAGGCAGGAAAATCACAACTTTGGCGGATGATGCTTTGGGCAATAAAAACCTGAGATAGGAGGTAGATGTCTACTGAGGAGGCAGCAAACTGTTTCTGGTACTGTTGGCAGTGACACAACTCCAGTCACATCAACTCCATTTTTAATGGACACTGATTGTGAAAGTCAGAAAGGCATGTGACACAGATATGAAGATTACATCTGGAGGTGAACATAAGAATGGGTCATGTCTGAGTAGCTGGTGTTATCAATGCACAGATGCAATATTTATCTGATAGTCTGCATCCATATCCTGGAGATTAACATTTGAAGTCCTCCAGTATTTCACAGGTCAAACATTGGTGCAGGTAGCACAGGAGTTCTTCACAAGCCCATGTCACACTTTTCTTCATCTACTTAGTAACAGAAAGAAAGCAGGTTGGGAGTTGTATTACACTCTTGGTGTTTGCACTCCAGCTCCATTTATCCTGGAGAGAGGAGTTAATTTATGCCCAAACAAATCATTCATTGCCACATGCCTTCCCCGAAGAAGCATGTATCCTAAATACCTCTGCACATCAGGCTGCACTGATGAGGGCCTTAAATCATCTCCCGCTGAGAAGGCAAAGGGGAATTCAAACAACCCAGAACATCTTCAATTTTAAATCCAGGAATAAACCTAACTGAACTCAAAAGCAGGCTAAATTGGAATCTGAAAAGCACTTTTGTCCTAGCATTGTAACGCATCCATTTGGAATGTATTTGAAAAGCTGGAGGATTTTCCCAGAGTCTGCATACTTGTTCATTGCACCTGAAAGATGCAAGGTATACGGGAGCTGTACCAATCTGCGTGCTGATACTCGTTTGCTCAAATTCCAGGCTGGATGATTAGCAAGATTATTGCAGCTAGCATAGCCCACTTGGGCAAACGCAGCACAATCTGTACATATTTTATCTCTTCTCTCCCCATCACTGTGTGTTTAGCAATTCAGAACCAACTGTGTAAGAAGCGACTGGCTGGATGTAGCCTACAAGTAGTACAAGAAAATGACATTTGCCAGAATTAGCCTGCCTGAAAATTTCACCCTTCTTTTCAACCCAAATTCAATCAGATCAAAAGTTAGGAACAGAATTATGGCTGAGGTTACTATTATTACAGAATGCTGTAGTTAGAATGTTGATTGGAGTGGGTTATATGGACTCCATCACAGTCTTGTTCCATTCACGCTGGCTCCCAGTGTGTTTTCAGACCCAATTTAAAGCCCTATGTGGCTTCTACACTGCATACCTGAAAGACCACCTTCTGCCCTATGATCTGAGTGATGATCAGACCAGAGTGATGATCAGAAGAAGTTAATTACAGAAGAATTAGGGAACATTCCAACGTATGGGTATTGGGGAATTATCTTATTTTATTGAATTATCTTAATATACTTAATTTTAAATGCTGTTTTAATGTTGAAATGTTTTAATGTTCCATGCCTTGGAGACCCCAGTTGAGTGGGAAGATAGCAGACCCCAAAACAACCCCCCAGACCCCTTCCCCAAAGTATCCAGCACAGAGCCAGGGGCATTAAAAACAAACTCCATTGAAGTCTATGGTGGGAAAAGTTAATTAATTTTTCCCGCCATAGAACTTGCTGAAGAACCTGGCAGATTCTGTGCTCTGCAGTGGCTCCATTGTACCCAATGGGGAATTGAACCCCCAGAAGCAAGGTTCACCAAGCTTGGATGCTATTACCAGGAGGTCCTCCTGGAGCCACCTTGAAAATCTGGTGCCTCTATCTTAAAAAATGTGCACCCTGCTTACAGACTCAAGAGTTCCCCACTGGCTACAATGGAGCCAAGGCACCGCAGGGCAGAGAATCTGGGCAAATTTCTTGGGGTGCCTGTCAGGGGCAAATTTTTAAAGCTACTGACACCAAAATATCAGAGTCCCATCTGGAGACTGTCCTGATGATAACACTTGGGTTTAGTGAAGTTTGGTTCTGGGGAGCCAAAGTTATGAACCCTCAAAAGTGTAGCCCCATCTCCTGTTAGCTCCCATTGGAAACAATGGGGATGGAGGCACCAACTTTGGGGGCCATAACATTGCCCCCCCAAACCAAACTTTACCAGACTTGGATGATATCATCAGGAGAGTCTCCAAATGAGAACCTGAAATTTTGATCCCACTAGCTTTAAAATACACCCCCTGCAGCCGAAACATGACAAACACACAAAAAAAAAACCAAAAAAAAGCCCAATTGCCTTGCATTTGGATTCGTTCATATTCAGGCAGAACATATTTGGGCCGATTTTGGCCTGAAAATGCCCAAATGTGCCCAGATTTGGTCCGAATCCAGGATTCGGTGTACCCGAATCTTCAAGCCTAGTTATAGTTAACTCCAGGACCTTGGAACAGGTTCTCTAACTTAAAACTGTGCTTCCTGGCACTTAATCAGAGTAGCTCAGCTCACCTAGAACTGACCCTCAGCCTTCAGAGAATGAAGTTACAACACAACAACTTTTGCATTCAAATCAATTTTCCCCTCAGAACTCTCAGTGCTCTGGTTAAGAATGCTCAGCAGTTCCCTCTAGGTAAAGTCATTGCTGAATCCAGACATCATTTCTGCTCAGATTCTACCAATCACTGATTCTTGTAACTTGGAAGTATGGATTAGGAAATCTGTAAATATTTCAAGGGAAGGACTTTACTCTGCTTTAGGCTTTGTGTTAGTTTTGAAAGGAAGAAAGCTTACATTTTCTATTTCAAAAACCCATATGATGAACTAAAAGAGAATGGCTTTATTCCAAAGAAAACAACATAGCAAAACATTGCAAGTTATGCAAAATTCTTCCTAGAGTACACCTCCAAACCTCTAACAAATCCACAAATGTGTTACATTCTGAATTAGCAGCATTTTGCAAGTCTAATACCCCTGTTCAAGAAAAGAGTATTTACTACATTCTACTTCTCGGTGAATCCAATTTCTTTTCACCTTCTCACAAATTACTTCAGCTGCAAGGAAATATGAAGGCTAAGAGGGAATGGAAATATTTGGGAAACTTATTCCCCCCAAAAGGATACCCTAAAATGTTCTTCCTCCTCCCCAAAACATGGCTTGAACAGCCCAGACAAGCCCAAACTTGCCAGAGTTTGGGAAACTAAGTAGGGTCAGCCATAGTCACTGCATATGGGAACTATCGAGTTTTCTGAGAAGAGTATTAGGGTTAATGTGTGGTGTTTTTATGTTTGTGCAGAAATTAAGAGAGATTCACCATTTCATAAAACTGATAACAATGAACAGTACAGTATTAAGCAAGCATGGCAGTTTCAGAGTTAATTAATGGTTTTCAGACGATTATCCCTAGGAATTATGTGAGATGGTACATGTATGCAGCAGCGGCATAGTGGTTAAGAGCAGGTGCACTCTAATCAGGAGAACCAGGTTTGATTCCTGCTCTGCCACATGAGCTGTGGAGGCTTATCTGGGGAACTAAATTAGCCTGTGTACTCCCACACATGCCAGCTGGGTGACCTTGGGCGAGTCACAGCTCTTCGGAGCCCTCTCTGCCCCACCCACCTCACAGGGTGTTTGTTGTTGTGGGGAGAGGAAGGAAAAGGAGATTGTAAGGCCCTTGGAGACTCCTTACAGGAGGGAAGGGGAGGGGGTATAAATCCAAACTCTTCTTCTTTTATTCATTTGTAAAATGAGGGTGAGCGATAAAAGCACACACTGCTTACAGAAATCTAATTAAAAAAACAGCTTTTCAATTCTCAATGGACTCTGGAGGACAAATTGCAACCAAAGCTATTTTTTTTAGTTCTTGGATCTTGTAATCACCAGCCTAGTGGGGAACTCAGGAGCAAGCAATCAGGTACCCAGTGCCTCCAAGGAGGAGAATAAAATTTGATGGATGTGCAGATAGCCATATCCATACCAGGTACTGCTCTCTGTGTGTGCTAAAATGAGAGGGTCAACAGTTTTCAGTATCTTCATTTCCCCCTCAGGTTTACATTGTAAGTGAAGCCCTATAAGTGAAGTCTTTAAATTTTCTCAAACATCATTCCTGTAAAAAAAAAAATTGTCCCATAAAGCTTAATTTACTTAAATGTAAGATTTCGACTGTACCTGATTCATCCTTTTTTCCCTAATAAAATATTTACATTCAAACATGTGTTGCTAGTCGGGCATAAAATTAACACAAGGTAGTTATAGAATTTTTAAAATTGTTTACAGTGTAATCTTGGGGGGGGACCCCTCAGGTGGGGGCGTGACCCCGACATAAATTCCACTTGCCATTAGCATAAGGTGCATTTATGCAGGAGCAGAAGTACTTATGTTAGCACGGGGGAGATGCATGGTAGAGTGATACTCAAGTGTCAGTGCCACTATGGCACCAGTGCTCCTTCAACACAGGAATCCGTGGTGCCACCAAAGATGGTGTTCCTAAGGGCAGCGGCAACTTTGGTAGGTTTTTGAGCCCAAATGCCCCCATTTGCTGGCACAGACTTACACTGACAAAACAGTAAGTGCAGCCCATGGAGGAGGAGGAGGAGGAGGAGGAGGAGGAAAAGTCTGGATATGAACCCCACTTTTCTCTCCTGTAAGGAAGCTCAAGATGGCTTTTGGACTTTTCCCCTTCCTCTCCCCACAGCAGACACTTTGTGAGGTAGTTGGGGCTGAGGGGGTTCTGCAGAGCTGTAACTAGCCCAAGATCACCCAGCAAGCTTCGTGTGGAAGAGCAGATAACAAATCCAGTTCACTAGATAAGGGGACAATTGTTTTCTCTACCCCAGAATTTCCTGCATAGCAGCACCTCAATTTCATTACTTAAGAGAGACACTAATGGTGCCATTCTAAGAAAACTTACTGTCTTCTTTTTATTATTATTACTCAGGATACATTGCATAACAGTTCATAAGAAGAAATAATAATTCGTAACATTGAATGAATAAACCCCCTCTCTTCTTTTCTAATTCCAAAACATAATAAAAATTATCCAAGGGTTATTAAGTTTGTCAGAACATTGTGCGTTATTTCTTTTAGTCCTTTGATAATATGCTAACTCTGTTAACAAAGCAATGTTCCAAATATGATTAAACCAGTTGCTCATAGAAGGAGGAACTAATTTTTTTTCCAGTTTGCCATCACATCCAACCTAAGTGTAAGCAAACACAAAATGAGCTCCACTAACATACCCTTTAAATTCAAAGGATTACTGTCACATGACATTTCATTAACAAGCTGAAACACATCTGGAGTGGGTCTTTGTATGTGACTTCCACAGGGTCACCAGCAACTAAGGTTGCTGACTCCCTGGTGGCACCAGGAGATCTCCTGCTAGTACAGTAGATCTACAGACAACCCAACCAGTTCCCCTGTTTAAAATAGCTGGTCTAAAGAGTGGACTCAACCAGTTCCCCTGTTTAAAATGGCTGGTCTGAAGAATTCCTCACCTCCTCAAACCTGAGAATTTTCTCAGTCCCGCCTACCTCACAAGATGCCTGTTGTGGGGAGAGGAAGGGAATGTGATTGGAAGCTTCCTTTGTGATTCCTTAAAGGTAGAAGGAAAGCAGGTTATAAAAACCAACTCCTCTTCTTCAGCGCTCGGGTTTCCAACTCTGGATTGGGAAATTCCTGGAAATTTGAAGGTGGAGTCTGGGGACATCAGCTGGGTATAATCCCAATCCGTTCACCCTCTAATGTAGCCATTTTCTTCAGCACAACTGATCTCTGTTATCCAGATAACTATAATTCTGGAAGAATCCCAGGCCCCACCTGGAGAATGGCAACCTAAAGTGCCATCCCATTAGTAAGGAAACATTTGATTTGCCAATAAGGGAAAGGTACTGTGGCACGTACTACAATCTGGACAGCAGAATGCAGAGAGGAGGCAGCTATCAGCCAGAAACCCTTCAGTGAAGGGATCTGCCTCAAAGAGTCGATCTCTTTGAACAGTCAATCTCTTTTTATTCTGAAATACCCATCTAAAAAAGCAAAACACAGGTAAGGTGGTCAACCCTACAAGCCTTTGACCCTGGCATGGCGCAAGAGACAAGAAAGCCAAGAGTCTTCTGCAAATACAACCCAGGTACATCTTTCGCACAAACAACACAGTCTGTAGAAGTGGCACGTTCCGCTCCCCTTCCACTGAGATTCTGAAGGTTCCATTTTTTATTCATTAAAGAGACCAGGAGGAGAGCAGGAACAATGAAGCAACACTAAATCCATAGCCTGTCTTCACACTAAAGAACACAGACAGAGGCAGACACTACACTTTAAAGAGCTTTGTGTGAAGATAAAAAGGTGTCCAGGAGAAAGCACATTAACTGCAAAGGATAAAAGGGTGTGAAAAAATCTTGTAATGCAGCAGGAGTTCTAGACTGCAGGATCCATTAAGAGCCTGGCTCCTTGAAGAAACTCCAGAGGAGCCTAATAACTGTCACTATTAATTATATGTCAAACACAGATGCGGATCTCGGTGCTAGCTAGACACGTAGCAGATTAGCATCAATATCCTTAAACATGCAGCACATGAGGTAAACCAGAACTTAGTAGTGCCTTCTGCAAGCAAAGCACATGCTCTGTTACTGAACGATGGGTTATCCCTCAATCACAGTCACCATCAACACATTTCTGTACCTCTCATGATTAATTGGGAATAATCACCACCACTGATTTCATATGGGCCTAGATGGTGCAAGCTAGCTTGATCTTGTCAAATCTAGGAAGTTAAGCAGGCTCAGCCCTGGTAAATACATGGATAGGAGCAGTGGTGGGATCCAAAAATTTTAATAACAGGTTCCAATGGTGGTGGGATTCAAACAGTGGTGCAGCCGCACACACGCACCTCCAGTCCCTATTGGGCAGGTGAGAACTGGTTGGATCCCACCTCTGGATAGGAGTCCAGGGTTGCTACACAGAGGCTGATTACCCACCAGTAATAATGATTGAGGGACTAGAGCACCTTCCTTATGAGGAGAGGCTGCAGCGTTTGGGACTCTTTAGTTTGGAGAGAAGACATCTGAGGGGGGATATGATTGAAGTCTACAAAATTATGCATGGGGTAGAAAATGTTGACAGAGAGAAATTTTTCTCTCTTTCTCACAATACTAGAACCAGGGGGCATTCATTGAAAATGCTGGGGGGAAGAATTAGGACTAATAAAAGGAAACACTTCTTCACGCAACGTGTGATTGGAATATGCTGCCACAGGAGGTGGTGATGGCCACTAACCTGGATAGCTTTAAAAGGGCCTTGGACAGATTTATGGAGGAGAAGTCAATTTATGGCTACCAATCTTGATCCTCCTTGATCTGAGATTGCAAATGCCTTAGCAGACCAGGTGCTCAGGAGCAGCAGCAGCAGAAGGCCATTGCTTTCACCTCCTGCATGTGAGCTCCCAAAGGCACCTGGTGGGCCACTGCGAGTAGCAGAGTGCTGGATTAGATGGACTCTGGTCTGATCCAGCAGGCTAGTTCTTATGTTCTTATGTTCAGTGCTGGGGTGCGCAGTGGGACCAGAAGCGTGTCAGGGCAAAAAATCTTGTCCTGAGGTGCTTCCTCTTTGCGGCACACTGAGAGAAGAGGTGCATCGGGTCAAGATTTCTTCCTTTTGCCCTGCACAAGCTTTTTGCTTTCCACGGGGGAAGCAAGAGCCCTTTTGGCATGACTTGTCATTCCACAACGGGGTGAGGGCGGGGAACAGCCAGCAGTGAATAATTGGCCAGAAATAGGCAATGACAAACTGCCTGTTTATGTTTTGCCATGAAAACCTTATGGCTGCGACTTCCTACCACCAACTGCATACCAACTGAATCATGTAAGCAGGTGACCACCCAAGAATTCAGTCATTTTAATACATTTCAATTTATGCTGAATCTATCCTTTGTTATCCAGCAGATTCCCTAACTTATGATAATTCACCTGGAGTACATACATGACACTGCCTTACACTGAATGAGACTGGTCTATCTCCTCTGACAGGCAGCTGTTGTCCAGGGGCTCAGGCAGAGGTCTTTCACATCACCTGCGACCTGACCTTTCTGACTGGTCACCCTGGGGACGTGCTGCATGCAATGAAAATATTCTGCTGTTGATCTGTGCCTAGCATCTGGTAGAAAACAGAAGGGTGGAGACATGGGGGGTGGGAGAGTGGAGACATAGGGTGTACCATGAAGGCTATGGCAAAATATCAAAACTGGGACTAAGCCTTTTCTCATTGATGTCTCATTCAACTAAAACTCTTATGATTTCAACACTGATGCAATAATGCAATTTCCATGTTCATTGTGAAGCGATATTGTGCTATAGCTCCAATGGTGATTTTGGCACGTTTTTCTCCTGCTGCCTGACCCATGGCCCCTCCACTATACCACGAGGAAGCTGGGGGCAAAACTAAAAAAAGGAAACATGAAGGCTCTTTTTAAATATATTGAGTGGTATTTATTCAGTTGGATCCAGGCAGCTTTTTTTACACAATTCCTGCCAGATTTTGACAATGCCCCTTCAGCATGGTGTAGTGGTTAAGAGCAGATGCACTCTCGGCCCCATCCATCTCACAGGGTGTTTGTTGTTGGGGGAGGGAAGGGAAAGGATATTGTAAGCCCCTTTGAGTCTCCTTACAGGAGAGAAAGGGGAGATGTAAATTGAAACTCCTCCTCCTCCTCCTCCTCCTCCTCCTCCTCTTCTTCTTCTTCTTCTTCTTCTTCTTCTTCTTCTTCTTCTTCTTCTTCTTCTTCTTCTTCTTCTTCTTCTTCCTATAGATCCCAACTCACATGCTTGTTGTCCATGCAGGTCCAGTGATACCCAGGATATCCTTCCTCCTCTTTTCACCAGGAGAAAAGCTCATCTAAACCATTCTATTTTCATCCAATTTTTCAGCCAGAATTGGCTTTTCAAAGCAGCTTCCAGGATTCATAATGATCTGATTACTATTAAAATGTAACACAAACATTCCATGGAGAGGGAATTCTCAGCTGAAATGAAATGGCTGCTTCCTGTCCTCCTACTGGTGATCCCATCAAAGACAGCTGGAGGGAAAAGGAGGGGGACTCAGCTGGAGCTCAGTCCAGTCATGAATAGACACTGAATAGGCAGTGTCAGAATTTGGCAATAACCCGGCTGAGTCTGTGTCTGAGCTGTGGTGTCTTTTTCCACAGAGAATGGCGCAGTGCTCCTTCAGTGCCAATCGGAACCTTTTAATGAGATTACCTTATGTTTTAATAGGTGCAACTGAGGTCAGGAAAAGCACAGGCAGAGCACACTCCTCCCCTCTTCCCTTGACTTTTTCAAAATGTCATGGAGCTGCCTACCTTTGCAATATAAAATGGTCTGTATGAGGCATTTGGGTAATGCTGAATAGTCTGTCATAATGGAGCAGGCGCTAAGGCAGAAATTCACTCAGTTAATGGGCTCAGTTAATGAGACTTCAGAATAACTGTGCCGACTGTTAAAAACCAAGGCAAGGAACATTCTTGCATATAAAAAGTCAGTTTCCAAATCCTAAGTAGAAGGAGAACCTTCCTGTGGATCTCTGTTTAAGATACCAGAAAGAAATATGCTTCCTGAAGATAACTTTAATTGAACTGAACTAGAAATCCAGCTGCTTCTTTATTCAGTTTTTAGGATATGTGAGCTAGTTAAACTAAAAGAACTGCATGATGAAGAAGGAAAACCATCTAGTACGTTCAGGGGGTGAAAGAAAAATTCCCATAGAGCAATGGCAAGGATGCCTTTCACTTCAGCTGTTGAGCCAGCTGTGATCATTCCTTGGGTGGGTGGGAGATCTCACCACTGTAGTGCATACCCTGGTAACATCCAGATTAAATGACTGCATTGTGCTGTACTTAGACCTGCCCTTGAAGACTGTTCTGAACTTACAGTTGGAGCAGAATGTTGTGGCCAGAATGCTGAAGAGAGTGAATTGTAGTGACATCTATACTGGCTTCCAATCTACTTTCAAGTCCAATTCAAGGTGTTGGTACTAGCTTTTAAAGCTTAGGGTCAACATAACTTTTGGACCTTCTACTCCCATATGAGCGTACCCAGGCCCTACTTTGGGTGGCCCCCACCAACGGAAACCAAAATGGTGGTACCCTGAGAAAGGGCATTCCTTGTCGGGGTGTCAAAACTTTTGACCTTACTCCTTGGGAGATTCATTTGTCTCTTTCTATCATTGCTTTCCACAAGTGGGTGAAGACTTTTTTGTTTCATCTGGTGCTTTCTCATAAACTCTTCTTAGCCCTGTTTCTGTGTTTATACGTTGCATTGAATTCTTTCAAATATGTATGGCTAAAATGCATTTGGTTTTAGGGATCTTTTAATGATTGAAAACATATTAAAGCTTTTCAATGTGAAAGATTTATACGATCTGAAGACAAAACCAGATGTAATTTTTGTGTTTTTGGCTACCTTTATGGTTACCTATCCATAGGACCAGCATTCTATGGAGACCAGCAAGCTCCAGTGAAAAGGGGAGGTGGGAAATTTCCATCTTTCCAGTCCAGATCCAATCCCTATTCCATGGCTCCCTTAGACAGATGCAGTGCCTTTCCTCTCAGCAGTATAATTTTGGCTGGTAGGAGGACCAGTCAATGTAGCTCATAGCAACAGGATACACTAGAGATGTATTAGGAATGGAACACATACACTGAGAATGCACAGACAGCTTACAGGTAATGAAGCAGCTCAGCTTTTGCAGAGCTGATTGTTTAAATTAGTATTCAATTTTTAACAATAATGTGTATGGACACTCATCTAGATAACCTTGCAGCAGAACTCTGTGCTCATTGATGTAGTTCAGCTATGGATCTCAGTGAGGGCCAGTGGCGTAGTTACCATGGGAAAGGGGGGTGCGTGTTGCACTGGGTGCGCGCCTGGGGGGGCAGCAAAAATTTATTTTTGATATTTTAGTGTTTTTATTTTGTTGGTCAGCAGGGAGCACAGTTTTTAGGATAGTGGCACCAAAATTTCAGGATATCATTTGGCAACACTCCTGATGATACCAGCCAAGTTTGGTAAAGTTTGGTTCAGGGGGTCCAAAGTTATGGACCCCCAAAGAAGATGCCCCATCCCCCATTGTTTCCAATGGGAGCTAATAGTAGATGTGGCTACCTTTTGAGGGTCCATAACTTTGGACCCCGAAAACAAAACTTCACTAAACTTAGGTGGTATCATCCTGCTGATACCCTGAAATGTTGATGCTTCTAGCCTAAAAACTGCACCCCCTGCAGGTCGAAAAAATACTAAAAAATACAAAAGCCACAAACGAACATGGAGGGGGGGGGGCAGCAAAACTCTGATTTTGTACCAGGCTCCATTTCCCTTATCTATGCCTCTGGTGAGGGCCATCTAATTATATTAGTTGTGGTTTACCAAAAATATTGCCATTAGGTAAATTTGTAACATGGGCACAGGACACATTGTTTTTCTTTGTAGTGCTGCTAGCTTTGGATTGGGAAATTCTTGGTGATTTGAAGATGAAGCCTGGGAAGGTGGGGAGGATGAAGAAAGAAGGGACCTCAGTGGGGTATAATACCATGGAGTCCCTCCTCCAAAGCAGACACTTTCTCCAGGGGAAATGACCTATTTAGTCTGGGGATCAGGTGCAATTCCAGGTGATCACCAGGCCTCACCTGGGAGTTGGCAACTCTACTGTCCAAGAGATTAATTTTCATCACACAAGATTACAGGCAGTCACCCAGATGTCCCGGGAATAAGAGACATCTCCACAATTCCCTTGATGTTACTGCAGCACAGTTGTCAAAGAACTTGATGAAATGCCAGAACATTGCCTTTGTGAAAGAAACAGAATAAGGTGTTTCATGACCAATGATCTCTCTTGTTGTTTTGAACCAAAGTGACAAGAAAGTGGCAGAACGATTTTAGCTTTAGGATTTTTACACCCCAAGCTAAAAAAAAAAACTCATTATTTTTAATCACACACAGAGAAAGAGGATGGAGGTAAGAAATGGTGCCTCTTCTGGAAGTTGCAGCCTGAAGCGCTGCCTTTACATTGCTTCCACTGCTGGATACAATACAGTCATGGTAAATTGGACCTGATCAAATTCTATATCTGATGTTGTGGATCAGCCCAAGGCAGACTGCACTGTCTCGCATTGTGAGGAACAGACGGCATTTGGTCTACCATGTTGTAATGAGGAAGCTGAGCAGATGAAACTTTTCAAATAAAATTATAGTAGGCAGAAAGGCCATGAGGAACGTTACAAATTATGAGCTAGTGGATGCAGGCTATGACTGGGAATTAACCGTAGGGTCTATTAAGGTAAGCCAGTCCTCACAAATACATACATTTCTATATTGGGTTTTTTTTCAGATTTGTTCTCCGTTTCAGATTTTTACAGTCCCATCATATGACTATTTATTGGATGTCCCATCCTGTTAATTGTATTGACTTTCACTGTGTAATCATATAAATAAGAGAGGTGGGCTATAATGACTGTACATAAATAAGCAAAATGATCATAAGGAATGCACACAAATAAAAAAAATTGCATGTTCATGTACAAACGCTTCCCATCCCAGCTGTTCAGATGTGATTCTTACTTCCATAGGTGAGTGTCTGTTTGCAAATATGTATAAACCACTTGAGGCCACTTATGATATTTACTTGGCATCAAAACTGTGCAGAAGTGTGCCACAAACTATAATATATGCATCAGAACAGGTGGATGCTCAAAGTTATTTCCCCTGTGTGCAGGATTCAAGAGGGAAGAAGCAGGGCCACAAAGATGCAGATATTTCATTATCAGTAGCAACACACCAGCCGCACTTTCATTCTAAAGACTTTGGCTATTGATGTGCCAAGGTTTTTAATAAGATTACACCACCGAAAGCTTCTCTTACATGTTAATACACACAGTGAGATTCTTCCATTTCCACAAAGTATTGTTATCTCGATTTATTATGAAAGCACTGAAGAATGCTGCTGGCATGAAAAAGCTTTTTTTGGGGGGGAAAAACCCTCATTTTTTTCTTCCGTTTCTGAGTTTTTCATGTCATTTGGTTGTGAATAAGAATGCCATCCCAAAATATGCGAATTTTTTTTTTTGCATATAAATCCAAATAGGCCTTTTGGACTGTAGATGATCATTTTCAAACACAGTGTTGCAAATTTCTTCCCACCCACCCCAAATTTGCAATTTGCATAGGCCAAAATAATATGGAAACAAAAGATAAACAAAACAGCAGGTTTGGGAAGATGGGAAGCTCACAGTTGCCTAGTGAGGCATGTCATCTCCTTTTTTAAATCTTACTGCAGCAGAGGAGGAAGAAGAACAGGTCTTTGGAAGACTTCAAAACCACACATTCATCCAGGCTTGCTCCTTTTTTTAATCTCATTTTTAAAGTACAAAAGATGATTCTGTCTATGTGAATGAATGAATAAATGGAACATCTACATCCTACGTATTTCAGTATCTATAGAGGGATTGTGGGGACAGCCAGATTAAGGGGCAAACTAAATGTAATAGGTGTTGGATCGGGGCCAGGATTGCCAGTCAGGACAGTAGTGAGAAAAAAATAAAATACAGAGGCGGAGTCTGTGGCGTGATGTCACTTTTCAGGGGAAACCTGGAAGTGACATCAGAACTCTATGGTAAAACTGCAGAGATTCCAGTGATTCGTAGAGAGAACTGGCGTTCCTTCTGGGGACCTGTTTGGCCCAATGTGATGCTTTACAAAGCTGAGTTTTTGGGGTTGTGGCAGACATGATTTTTGCTGAAAGATTGGGGGGTGGCCAGTTAAATCTGTTGCCGGATTCTCTGAGTCTAGGAAGCCACACAATGTTTGGACAGAAGCTCAGTTTGAAAAAACTGATGTGACATCCAGTGTAGCAGAACCACCCTGCAAGTCTGTGATCCTTGGGGAAAAGGGCAGGAATACAAATTGGGGATGCCAGCCTCCAGGTGAGACCTGGGGATCCCTTGATTACAGCTCATCTCCAGGCTACAGAGATCAGTTTTGGAGAAAATTGATACTTTGGAAAGTGGACTTTTGTGCCTATTCTCTCCACACTACATCCACAAATCTCCAGGAGATTCCCAACCTGGATCTGGCGACTCTACCAGTGAAAGGGGGAAATCTGGCAACCCTAATACAAATATAGAAGTCATGTGACACACTTAATGAAATCTTACCTCAGATATGAACTCTCACCTTAGCCTGTATTCACCAAGCCTCTGGAAATATTATCATGGGGATATTATCATAGGGGATATTATCATGACTGCTTACTGCAACGGAGATGAAATATATGTACAAGAAAGAAGTCCCCTTGGATTGTTTCTGGGATAAACATCCATTTCCACTAAGAAAGGAAGAGTGAGTATTTATGGATTTTATTTATCCTGCTATACCTGCTGCCAAGTTATAAATGCATTTTACTGAAAGAACAAACAAAACAAAGAAAATGAGCCTTGAAGATTTGCTATAGATCACGCCATTGTGACTGTGATTATCCTCCAGCCGAACACAAACTCTGTTGCATCTTATTACCAAATTAAACGTTTTGTCAAGGGACTCTTGGTGAATGGCAAACAAACCTGGCAAAGTGACATAAAAAGCACTTCACAAAGTTCACATCTTTCAAGATAGGTTGAAAGATGCAGATACAAGGAAACAATAAAGAGAACACTATTCCCCCTTCCTGGTCAACAGACATTCTTGGGACACAGTACAGATAAGTCATGGAAATATTAATAAATTCACATTAACAAGTTTCAAGCTATGACCCAAAGTGTGTCTGACTCAGCAAGATTTCTTGCTGATCCACTTGGAGAAAAATATTTGATAGTGCTAATAGTTCAGTACTCATCAAGAAAGCAAAATAAACAGGCAATTGCTGAGAAGTTGCCCAATTAACCATCAGCTGACACTTGAAGATAAATACACTACACCTATACCTATCAAATTCCACAGCGGGATGAAGTCTGTTGAATATTTACGCAGAGGAGGGAAATTCTGCAATTTTGACCATCTCAAATAACCAACTCGGCATATTTGACAGAATTCAAGAACCTAACATGGAAACAGGTACAAAATGTGGTCACCCATGAATCTAGGCTTATTTGTTTGATTTAAGTCCCAGACGCTCAGCTGACTGCAAAGATTTGCTTGTAAGAAGGCAAGTAATACTTGTGGAAAACCCGAGGGGTCGCTGAACAAATTTTTCTGCTTTCAGGGCTTCAGTGACCTCTTTGCCTTCCTCCACGATAACCAAGTAATTGCTGAGCAAAGAGAGGACTTTTATTTAACTTGACCATTTGCCATTTGGCTTATCTGTTTGTGGATCAGGCTGTCTGCCATACAAAGGTTCACAATATGTTCATCTTTCTGTGCCAAAACTGTCTGCTCACTCGCTGGCACAAGACATTAGAATCCAACACCTTATTGATCTCACCCAACCTACTCTCCTCATTTTGCTGCCTCTACTGTGATAAAGTAAAATACACATTTAAATATATATTGCCAGAACACTGTGTGACTGCAGGCAAAAACTTATGAATGTCATACTGAACAGTTACATAAATATATATTCAAATATATTGTCAAAGACTTTCACAGATGCAATTAACAAGCTGTTGTGGGTTTTTCGGGTTGTGTGGTTGTGGTCTGGTAGTTTTAACTTCTAACATTTTGTGCTCATCTGTGGCTGGCATCTTCTGACACATGTCAAGGTAAGATGTCACATCTTACTGTGAAATGCCTCTGAAGATGCGGGGGAAATGTTAGGAGCTAGAACTACCAGACCACAAACACTGCCTGAAAAGTCCACAACAGCCATATATACAAACGTTATTATTTGGGAACAAAAAAACCCATTCCAAACAGTGGAGCAGAAAGTCACAGGAACATAACATTTACATGTAAATAATCACAGACAAAAGTGAAATGGAGCCAGAGGAACTTAGCTCTAGTGAGTGGAAACTCCATTATTTCAGACATGGCAATAAATGCTGGCATGACCATTCAGGAGAACACATTAGCCCTGCACAGACAATATGCATGCACAGAATTTGCTTATGTCCAACTCCCTGTGCTACGGTTCCTAGCCTTCAAGTGGGGCCTATCCATAATGATCTCCCGACTGCAGGGATCAGTTCCCCTGAAGGAAAATGGCCGCCTCAAATGATGGATTCCATGGTTTAATAGTCCACTGAGGTCCCTCTCCTCACCAAACACTGCCCTTTCCAGATTCTATCCCAAATCTTCAGGCCTTTCCCAACCCAGAGTTAGCATTCCTGCTCCCTGCTGAGGACACAGGTGGCCATTATCCCTCTCTTTTGCCCATGTGTTAATATAACATGGTGATTTCTTCGGGGCTTCTGGACTGGAGCATTCACACCAGATCTACTCCCAGACTCATTTTCAAAGAGGTCAAGAAAAAGCTCACACAATACACTATGACATGGGAAAACTGAAATATCAGAAGGAAAGCTTATATGCCCATTCAGAATGCATTACATGTTTAAAGATAAATATCTCACATTTTAGCCTGATCTCATCAGATATCAGATACTAAGCAAGATTGACCCTGGCTAGTATTTGGATGGGAGACTTCCAAAGAATACCAAGGTTGTGATGTAGAGGTAGGTGGCGTAGGAGGTTAAGAGCTCATGCATCTAATCTGGAGGAACCGGGTTTGATTCCCAGCTGTGGAGGCTTATCTGGGGAATTCAGATTAGCCTGTACACTCCCACACATGCCAGCTGGGTGACCTTGGGCTAGTCACAGCTTCTTGGAGCTCTCTCAGCCCCACCTACCTCACAGGGTGTTTGTTGTGAGGGGGGAAGGGCAAGGAGATTGTAAGCCCCTTTGAGTCTCCTGCAGGAGAGAAAGGGGGGATATAAATCCAAACTCCTCCTCCTCCTCCCTCCTCCTCCTCCTCCTCCTCCTCCTCCTCCTCTTCTTCTTCTTCTTCTTCTTCTTCTTCTTCTTCTTCTTCTTCTTCTTCTTCTTCTAGGTAATGGTAGACCATCTCTGAATGTCTTTTCCCTTGAAACCTCACAATGGGAAGAGGCGGCCTACAAGTTCGAAATATAAATAAATAAATAAATAAATACCCCCCCCCCTCACAAAACCTTATACCAAGCTATTTTGAAGGTGAGGACAATGAAAAATATAAAATAGAGTGCAGTGTGGAGATTGAGGAATCACAGTGAGAAGTGCTACTCTGCTTATGACATAATTCCCTGTCAGAAAAACTAAACACCTATTTTATCTTTGCACCCGTTTTCAAAGAGAAGGGAGATGAGACATGTAAAATGTATTAAATGCCTTGGAGACTGAGATATTGGAATGAAAGAAGAGAAGACTGTTGCCAAAAAAAAATCATGTTCAAATACAAGCTCCAACCTTCCCCTCCTCACTTTCAAGAAAGTCAGGGATGAGTAAAGCTTCTCTCAGTCATTTAAAAAATGGTAACAAAACTGCTTAAATAATGCACAGTAAGTTATGGAAAATGTGCAAAAATACACAGTCTCCTTAAATTTGCCTAATTTATCTGGACATGGCCCACCCTAGCAAAGGGAGGGGAAGGGGAAGGAGGGGTGGCATGCAAGGGAGTGAGGGGAGTGAGTGAGGGGTAGCATGCAAGGGAGGGGAGGGAGGGGCCCTGGCATCTGGACATGGCTTACCCACCCTAGCTGAGGGAGGGGAAGGGGAGAGAGGGGTGGCATGCAAGGGAGGGGAGGGAGGAGGTCCGGCATCTAGACATGGCCCGCCCACCCTAGCAGAGGGAGGGAAAGGGGAGGGAGGGGTGGCATGCAAGGGAGGGAAGGGAGGGGCCCACCCAGGGAGGGGCCCACTCACCATGGGTGGGCCAAGGACAAGAGAAGAAAAACAGTCATTTTTACTCTGATGTTAATGGGAAGGGTGGTACCAGGCTTCAAGCTAACAAACTTTCGCACAAAATGGAAGAACGGAAATTTGTGTTTATGCTGCATTTTTTGGACCAGTGTGCTAGCTCATTTTCACAGGGTCTCCAAAGCCATTCAGAAATCAGGGCTGTTATTGAGCCTCGTGCAAGTTTGTTGCATTTGTATGTGTCCTCATGGTTTGAATGTCTGTGATTCATCTCCAAAATCAGGGTGAGGTGAGGTGGGGATGGGGGAGGTAAGGAGTTTACAGTGTCTGGTGGATTTTTGAATGGAATTTATGAAATAATTGTTTTTTGTCATATGTTAGAGCAGAGAAAATCAGGAGCTAAATATGGCGTCTGGAAGTCTGTCTCCTAGAAACATTTGTAATAGTTTGGCCTTCAAATATATGGGGCAGTGGGGTGGGGGAGCAGAGGGGAAGCTAAGGAAGGCACTGGCGAGAGAAAGAACACACATACAAAAAACTTCAATGGGTTCAGGTTGACAATAATTGTGCTGTCTCCTCATTAGGGTAAAAATAGAAAAAGTAACTCAGAGTGGTTGTTGGCTAGCACAAAAGCCAATCAATCCATTATAATTTAAGGCCAAGCTGTTCTGAGACTAACATTTACTCTGTAGCGCGGCATAAGTGCCAACAGGAGGATTGACAGAGTTGCTATGTCTGGGTATTTTCCAGCTTGGTACTTGCCAATGGCTCACAGATGACAAAGAAAATCTTGTTACTAAGAACAGCAATTAGTCAAAGCTTTCATATTTAGGCTCTATTAAAACTATTCATTTTCCCAGAAACCAACAACAAATTTATAATATATAATTTAGAACAAAACAATATGAAAAATCTGCTATGTTATACATCCTGAAACAGCTTCATGTGCAACATAAAAGAGAAGGTCTCTCTAAGGTTAGATGTTTTTCTTTGTGTACTACCCTAGGAAGTATCTGATATGCACAAAAAGATATACCATGAGAAGCAGTACACAGCTTCTGTAAGAAAAGACCACCATAAAAAGCAACATGGGACAAAACTGGCATCCACTCAAAGTGATACTTAATAGCACCCCTATTAAAGACTATAAAAAAGCAGCTAAAATGGTTGAAGTACGCCTTCCACATAAAAGCTATTCATGACATGTAATACATAAAGCTAGAATAAGGCCTGATAACATCCTCACCCGCCGTTTGTACCAATCTAAAGAGCGCATTTGTCATAATGGGCCATCACATGGGTTTACCTATTCTAGGACTATCAAAGCCACTATTTAAAAATATTGGCCTCTGGTGGAGGAAATTTCAGGTTGTGAACATCCCCCTTGTTAGGACTTAGAAGAACCAGATTTCTTGAGGATTCTTTGATACGTATAGATCTTCAATCCCACCATGCCACTCAGCAGAGGCATATGGCCCTAGGGACCTGGGGTACCCTATGCTTTTTGGTCATATGGGGGCTGCCGAATGGCCCCCATGTCACCAACAGTTTGCGCCTTTGGCTGGAGGCGAGGAGCTGAGCTGGGAGTGTGGCCTGCAGCCGGATCTCAGTCCCTGGGAGCTGTCTGCAGACCATGGCGCCCTGCACCCTGCTCAGCTCCTCCCCTCCAGCCGGCGGCTCAAAGCTCAGCTGGCTGCCAGAGCTCCCTGTCTTGTCTCCCCTGGCTGCAGAAGGAAAGACTTGGAGCCCCTGAACCCCTGGCAGCCGGCTCTGCTTCTCGCCTCTGGCCAGAGGTGAAAAACCGAGTGCCCAGTCCTCCCTTCCCCAGCTGGAGAGGGAAGGACTGAGTGGGCACCCCTGCAGCCCTGGGGGCTGGCTCTGCTTCTTGCCTCTGGTGATTAGTGCCAGGAGCAGAATCACCATGCCCAAGACCTGAAGACATAACAAGGATTTATCTGGGGCCTTGTAGGCTCGGTGATTGTAAACATTCCTTGATGGAATGCTGACTGACTGGTAGAACTGCCGAAGCTCACTTTAGGAATATAATGGCTTCTTTGAAGATATGTTTGTTGACTAATTAGCTCTCTGGAGCTGGTTAGCCTCTAGATATTTCCATTATGTTGATTCGAGACAATTCTGTTAAGGAGTATTATTAAACTGAAGTGTTTCTGACATAGCACGGGAAGTTGTTACAGAGTCCTGTTTAAAGTTTACATTGGAGTGCCTCATTGTTTACACAGAGGAAGAACACACTGGCAACGCCAGTCTCTTTAGTTTAGAGATTACAGTAGTCATTATAGAGTGTACTATTATCTGCCATGTTTGTTTCTAATAGCATTGATATAACGTTGAAGTCAAACGTGAAACACATTGGAATAACATTGTGTTGTTTCTTATTGTTAGAGGTTATGACTTTTTCAAATGTTCTGGGTGTTTGTTTAAATGCTGTGTGAACTGTAATTACATTGATACAATGCTGAAGTCAAATGTGATACATATTGAAATAACGCTGTATTGTTTCTTATGGTTAGAAGTTGTGATATTTTTAATGAAATATTTTTCATTATGTTAGTGATTATGTACAAAATAATTAAAATGTAGTTTAATTTATACTTTATTGATTTAATGTTTATGCTAACTCCTTGTGGGGCATGTGATTTGAAACCACAGATTGTTTTCTTGGTGCATCATTTATTTCGTACTTATATACTATAGGAACAGTGTTTGTTCTTTTAATGTGCAGGTTATATCTAGGGAAAAAAACTCATCCACTGGATTCATAATATTCAAGACATTATGGTGGTAGGCCTGGAATTGAGACATTTGTTGTGGACTGATCACAACTGTAATAATCAGCTGTATTGTAGTGGTTAAGAGCAGGTGCACTGTAATCTGGAGAACCGGGTTTGATTCCCTGCTCTGCCACTTGAGCTGTAGAGGCTTATCTGGGGAACTTGATTAGCCTGTGAACTCCAACACGCGCCAGCTGGGTGACCTTGGGCGCGTCACAGCTCTTCGGAGCGCTCTCAGCCCCACCCACCTCACAGGGTGTTTGTTGTGGGGGGGAAAGGAAAGGAGATTGTAAGTCCCTTTGCGTCTCCTTACAGGAGAGAAAGGGGGGTATAAATCCAAACTCTTCTTCGTCTTCCACTGAGGAGGCATTGGTTCTTTCCCCCTACAAGGATGGTAAACTCTAGTAAGATGATGTAGCCCTTGAAACTAACATCCAACAAATGTTCTGGAGGATTTTATGACTCTGTCAAGTAGAACTCTGTCAAGTCTTTAAGATCTGGAATGGCTTCAGGCTATAGATAGGAGTTCTCCCTGTTGCCCTCTTCTCTCAAACAGAAGATCGCTGGTCTCTATTTTTGTAATTTGTTTGTAATATGTTTGTAATTTGCTTCAAAGGTTGGGAAAAACAGGGCTTCCCCCCCAATAAATATATACATCTAAAACATTACAAGCTCGTGAGTACCCAAGGTCCAGTCTATCTTGTACCTGCTCATATCACAGGTGCTGTTATGAATCTATAGATTTCCCTTGATATGCACAGTCTGTTTTCTAGTGTAGTTCCTGAGGTGAGACTCTTATGATGACAGCAGCACCACTGGGGCTCCACTTGCTCCCAATAGGTCTGGTCAAGTACCACCAGAGGCGTAACTCCAAGGGGGCGGGGTGAGGTAGGGGGGCAACACACCGGGCACGCGCCCCTGTGGGGGTGTGGCGAGGGCATTCTGGGGGCATGGTGAGGGCATTCCAGGGTGGGACAGGGGTGTCCAGGGCGGGATGGGGGTGGAGGACACACCAGTGCATCAGGCACTTTCCCCCCTTGCTATGCCTTTGAGTACCACCATCGTTTTCCCCACACTGTTTCGTTGTTGGCATCCCAATATCTTTGTAGGTGGACATGGAGGGTTGTTGTGTTGTGTTTTAGAACTTGGACTGAAAAGGCTGTCCAACTGCTGTCACAGATGATTAAAGCATGAAACAAGTATGTATTTTAAAGGGCAACGGGAGGTGCCCCACTTAGTGCTCCTAAAGCCTTATTTCTAATTTCCAGGTGGATATGAATTTTCTGTGGTTTTAACTGGCTACCATTTTTCTGGCTGAATTTCTTATGCTGAATAGTACTGTGGGAATTAGTCATGAATCCTGAAGAAATTTCCTTTGCTAATGCAGTTATATGCATGATGGGCTACAGCTAGCTCACATGCTTTGCATATATATGATGCTATGTTCCGTTTCAGTCATCTTCGGTTAAAGAGATTCAAGACAGCAGATGTTGCAAAAGATCCTTCTCTGCCCCAGACCTTGGAGAGCCACTGTCACTCACTGTAGGCTATACTGGGCTTGATGGTTGAGTGATCTGACTCATATTTCCATGTGCATTCATATAAAATGTACAATGAATTGCATGGAACTTTAAGACATGGAACAGGGTGAGTGGTGCCCATCAAGATATCACTCCAAACGGTCTCTCTACCCCTTAAGCAGGATTTTGGCTCTGATTCGCGCAGTGCTTTGGAACTCCAAGATTATAGCCACACTGCAAGATTAGACACTGTATGCAACTTTCTGCCTCCCTTGTTTAATCTGCTCCCTTTCCCCAACTTTCATCCTATTACACTCAGCTGCCTTTCCAGCTCTCTTTCCTTCTTCTGAGTTTTGCTCAGAAAAGATTCCAATCCCATTCTCTGCTATTTCCTCCAACATCTACCTTCTCCCCTGCTTGGCCTGCTCCCCCACACCTCTCTCTCTCTCTCTCTCTCTCTGAAGTACCATACACTCATAACAATATATGGAAAGGTTATTAATAGACCAAGCCACAAGAGGATACATCTACAGAGTCAAAGGAAGTTGAGTGTCAGGTTATGAATGTAAACTTGCTGCTCTGCTTGGCTTCTACTAGGAATTATTTTATTTGCTTATTAGCTGCTTATTTGCAAAACGTTTTGTGATTTCATATTTACCTAGCGGTTCATACCATATTCCACAAACTTTAGGACCAATGTTGCATTTGCTTTGAACCTACTTTCCCTTGGTTTCTCTATCTGAATTTTGCACGTTAAAGATTAAGAAAGCAGACTACTTCTGTCTCCCTTCCACATTTCCATTTGAGATGGCATTCTCAGTTTGCACCTGTTTAAATGCAGATTTGAAAGATCTGTTACCTCAATACTTGAAGGTGCGTGAAGTTTGCCACACATTTGTAGCTTCTCACTTACCCAGTTACTGTTGCTGCAGCCTGATGTCCTGCATGTTTTGCTATACCAATAAAATATGCTGTCCTTTTTTTTAAGTAATAGAGCATTTTCCACAGATCATATAAAGGGGTTTTTTATCTACCAAAACTATTATTTCACAGAGGTGTTTTAATCAGGAACATAAATCATAGGTATGCACTTATCAAAAACATGGGGAAGATTTTAATTTCAGTTATGAGAAATGTTTGTCTGCCTTCCTTACTCCATGTATTTCTGTTTGTTATTGTTTTAGATTCAATTAGGTTTCTGGGATATTTAGTATATTAAAGCTCACAATCATTTTAAATAGGAGCTACCAATCTATGTGTGCTGTCTTCTACCAATCTCTACTGATGGATAACTCAACACAATATACCTGGTAAAGAATCAGGACTGAATCAGTCCTGAGTTGGTTGCAAAGTGCATTTCTCTATTTTGAAATAAGGAAGTTACTGTAAAAATTCCCCACATGAAGGCAAGCTAATAGTAGAGTAGTAGAGTATGAAGGAAGAAACTAAAGAGCCAAACTACCTGGTTTAGAAATATATATACACACAGTCCAAAGGAATACTTGGAAGAGAGAATTTTCTTGAAGCTGGACAGGTTGAAAGGATGACACAATTCTGCAGGGAAGGGATTGTGGCTGACTGGTAAATCATCTGCTTGGAGAATACCTCAGTTCAGTCCCTAGCACCTCCAGTTAAACGGATCAGAAACTGGGTGATCTGAAAGAACCTCTGAACTAGACCCAAGAAAGCTGCTACCAATCAAAGCAGACAATACTGCTCTCGTTTGACCAATGGTCTGACTCAGTATAAGGCCAGAGTATTAGTTAATTAAAAAGACCATGGATTTTATTAAGACTGAAGATATTCCTAAATAGGGTGCTATTATTGGCTCAATTCTGCGGCCTCACTGATTTAGAATATTATTTTGTAATTATAACACTGATATTGCAGTGACCTTAACTCCACTGGCTTTTCTGTACTATAGTAACCAGCATTGTCTATTCCATGGGTCTCCAACATGGTGCCCACCAACACCTTTCCTGGTGCCAGCCAAATGTTTTTAGAATAGGAGCAGGAACAGGTGGAGTTTTTGCCTAGCAGGGCTTCTAATTGACTATTCGAAATCTGACTGGCTGAACTGATTCAAAACTACCACTCTTGGCATCAACTGCTACCACAGCACAAAGAGGTTCACTGGATGACTGAAGGTAAGCTGTGTACGTGAAAAAAATATTTTTAAACAATATGTTCATAGCTTTGGCCTGAAATGTTAAAGTGGTACTATTAAAATTATGCATTAACTCACTTGCTTACATTTTGCGATTTGTCTGCCTCCTGTGGCGGCCATTTTGTGATTTACTCTATCTTCTGCAGCAGCCATTTTGTAGTTGTGCCCATTAACCTGTGTCAGAATTCCAAAGGTGCCTGCAGCCCAAAACCTTTTTCTTTCTCTTTCATGCTAAATCACACATGGCAATCTTTTTTCTCCATTCATAATCATGATGAAAAAGAAGATTGATTACAAATTGTGGGTAGATTTGTTGCCAGTTCACTTCCAAATCAGAAGTGAAGCATGTGAGACTCCAGAACCCATAATGCAATATAAGTTCAGATTTTAAAAAACTGTTTGTACAAAGATGGCCGAGCCCTAAGCTAAATTAGAAATTGAAGATGAGGAAATGCTGACAGAGCACACAGAAGCAGCCAAATTTAACTTTACATGGATTGTTCCATGTAAATCCATGGAAATTATTTGGCACTACTTAACACATATTCACCAGGATAAATATTAGTTTTGAAACTGATGGGAGGGAAAACAAAAGGAGGAAAACGGGTATTATTCCTTATTTGGTCAAGGGCTGACTTGAGTGTTCCCATGGAAACAGAGTTCAGGGTTCTCCTTATTACTGATTACAGTTTGAATGTCATTTGCATTCATGATTAAGGAGAGTATAAAGGTAAAGATTTTTTTGAAAAAAAAAAGAACATTCAATCACTGCTCCTTAGCAGTATTAATTAAATAAAAGGGAGAGATGTTAGAATTTCGCCAAGTTTTGTTTAATGGTTGGGATAGTTGATGTAGCTTTAAAAAGTTTCACTGTCAAGGGTCTGAACAGAGACAAAGTGAACAGCCACATTCCCATTACAGATTAAAGAACAGGTAGATCTATCGCTACTTCCCAGTCTTCTTGACTAACATATATTAATTAGATCACTCCCTTGGCTGAAATTCTAACAAATACCCAAGTTGCAATGATAGTTTGTAGTCAAACACAAGTTGCAACCATTCCCCATTGTAAAGGCTTCATTTGGATCCAAGGTTCCTTTTTGTCGATGGTTATTATTAGAGACATTACCATCGTGCATGCTCCCTGTGCTCCAAGTTATGAGCCTGAGCTAGCCATGCTCATCTTTTGTAAAACGCTAAGCCATTGCAGGCCTAAATTCTTGTGTTTTGGGGGGGACTGTCCCAGCAGCAGCTACCTGCACCAGACAGGAAAGGAAGGAAAAAGAAAGAGGGCCAAATTGGGTATTCTGAATATAGTTCCAAGGCTGGGCTAGAAAATCCAAGCTTTTTAAAATCTGTATTGGCCAGTTCCAAAATCATTTCATGGTATTGAGGGAGGGGGATGTTTATGCAATTTCATTTTAAAGTTTTTGGTGTGTACGTGTGAGGGTATTTGTTTCTTACAGATTTAGTTTAGTCTTTTTTATGTGTTCAGTGTTTAATGTCAGTTCTCTTTTCTGTTTATCTGTACTGATGACATCCTATATTCATTGGCATAGTAACTAGGAAGAAACCTTCGTTTGCACCTGCTTAAGAAATCTCTTTTCCCAGTTTACAACTAATTAGATGGTGTCATAATTTGCAGCTTAATGAAAAAAATCTGTTAACTATTTCACTGAACTGACTTTAACTCCTGAACTCTTGCCAATATTTGGAAGGGCTACATTGGTATTAATATCATCTATTGGGATGGGAGAGTAAATTTACTGATAAATGTAACAGGAACTGACGGCATTTTCTTTCCAAAATAACCCATAACCCAAATCAGCGAAGTTCAGCAAATAATGGCAAATTATCTGGCAATGTAATTAGACCTTTCATTGTAAATGGAGTGGGGTTTGACCAAGTGAATGTTATCACTCTCCCCTTCCTTCAGCAGTTCCCTGAATCCACACAAACCATCACTAGTGGCTGCGCAAGAGTGAGGAATTAGATGTATGTCAAGCGCCCCTCTCATTTTTGCACCCTCCCAGAGGTGGGATCCAGCAGGTTCTCACAGGTTCCCGAGAGTAGGTTACTGATTATTTGTGTGTGCCAAGAGGGGGTTACTAATCAGTGATTTTGCCACGTGATTTTTGCCTTAGTTACGCCCCTCCTCTCAGCAGTAGCGCGCAGAACTTGAAGCAGTCTAGCAGGAGGTGCACCGGTGTGCGTGGCAGCCTGCGCCTGCGTGCATTCGTTTCCCGCCCAAGGACCAACGCAGTGGCTGCGTCCTTGCCACAGCCCCGCCCAGGAATGCCCTGCCCACAAAATGCCTGGCCACACCCCTGTCATGCCCAGCCCAGCCCCATTGGTGCTACACCACAATTTGAATCCCACCACCATAGGAACCTGTTGCTAAAATTTTTGGATCCCACCACTGCACCCTTTCCATGTGACATGACATCCTGTTTTTGGAGTATTTCTGAAAAGCAGAGACTTTTCAAGTAGTAAAAGGAAGCAGCAATTGGGGGAGGGGAGAGAACACTTTCACAAAAATATTTTCCATTCACAGACACATTGATGCCATAGATGGACTGTATTCAGACTGCTAAGATCGAAGGGAAATAAAAATAAAAGAGCAACTCAGGTAAGATAAGGACAGACTGAACAACACTGAATTATTTTCATGCAACTGATCGCTTCTAGGTCAGAAGTCAACTTATTAACATCAATGGAAGCAGAGCTGGGCCAACACTTGATGGTTTTTGTCAGTTGCGTTCTTTGTGGATTTCTTCCCCCCCCCCCTTTTTCTTTTTGTAATAGTGCCTCATTAAGGAAGCGTTTATTTTGAGGTACGGCTCATTCTGTCCAATTATCTAGTTTACCTTTCTAGGAATTTTACATAAAAAAAGATTTCTGCCTTCTAAAAGCTCCTATTCAGAGAAACAAACATACATCCAAAGATTAAATTGGGCCAGCTGTCCTCTTGAAAAACGGCAGCTTCTTGTCTACCAATCTGCTCAGCAACGTTTAAAGCTTTCTTCTAGGGATCTCCCCCAGATGGAAGACCCTTTTCCATCGGTTGCTAGAGAAAGGATTCAAACTCCACTGACTGTCAAGATCTGTCCTCCCTGGGTCAAATTCCTGGGTTGTGCCTGGTCTCCAAAATCCCTTTAATCCCCTCAGCCTCTGGAGACAGGAGGGGCTAGTCTCATTCACAGCCCTCTCTCTCTCCTCTTTTCACTCCACTTCTGGGAACAGCTCTAGTTCATTCTCCTCAGCTTTCCTCCGGCCTTCCTTTTAAAAGCAGGACTGGGGTGGGGCAACCAAGGAACCTCCCTCCACACTTTGCAAGGGGATTAGGCATTGCAAGGATCGCCAAAGGGGTAGCCAGGTGTGATGTAGCCACCCTGTTGGTTTAGGTTTGGAAATACTTGGAGACTTGAGGGTGGAGCCTGGGAAAGTGGGATTTAGGGTGCAGAGGGACCGTGGTATGGTATCATAGAAAGCATTTGCCTTCCAAAGCAGCCATGTTCTCCAGGAGAGGTGGAATAAATGCTTTAAATAAATAAACATTGTAATTAAGCAGTCTGGAGATCAGTTGTAATTCTGGGAGAGTCAAGCCCCACCTGGAGATTGACAGCCCAACATTGGCTCCTCCCTTCTCCCAGTGAGCACAGGGATGAGCAGCCAAGTCAGTGCAAGCCTTGAGGGCCCCATGAGGCTGCCTGCTTTACTGCTGGGCCTGAGAGTGGGTTTTTTGACAGCACCATGTCTGCTCAGTGGGGAAGCTGGCTGATGTGGCAGGCTCTCAGAATAGCAGCAGTCTGGTTCCATTGCTGCTGCTGGCCTTGGTGGTTTCCTGTTGCCCCCCACCCCCAGCAGGCCATGTAGAAGGAGGACCAGGACTAACCCCTATGGGGATGGAGAAGGAACCTGTGGAGCTGCTCTCTTTACACATTCCAATGAGCTGGGAAGAAGTGATGAACATTGATACCAGCTGATACTTTGAGAGGACACATCAGTTTTCCTTCATATCAAGAGTCATGCAGTTAAGTGAGCAAATGAGCTCATGAAAATCATTTACATAACCATCTTTCAGGGGGGTTGATTCTTGCTTTTTCCCCCCCTTTTTGCTTTGCTGCAGCATTTTCTCACCCTGGAGGCAGGCTTGCATACAAGTTGGAAGATTGCCAATTAAAACCGTTATAATTATGTATTTGATTTACCATTCCACTGATTATTAATATATGAAAGCATATAATAAGATTTTTTTCCAAATGGGATAGCATTTTGTCTACTCAAGAGTCTACTCCAAGAAGAGCTGCGAAATTACATTCATAACTTGATGCTCAACTCTCTGTTATTGTACAGGCCAAATCATACGATTCAATTGTTGATAAGTTGGCAGGGGAAATCCCTTTCCACCAGCTCCTTGGCATCTATGGGAGACAATTTAGATCAGTACCAGTGGAGAAAGAAACTCTTCCTGTACCATTTTCCCAAACTGAAACGGCCCAAGGAGTGCTTTTTGTATCATTGTGGTAGGGAAAAATGCTGACTTTGGTAGCTTCCTGCATCATTTTGTCTTGGGAAGCATGGAAGGGGGGAAAGCAGAGGTCCTTTCTCCCTGGTTGCCATATTTGCAATCAAAATGGACTCTATAGTAATAGGCAAAGTAAATTCTCTGCAACTGTCATGTGGCAAGGAAAACCAGAGTGTCAGACTCGGATCTGGCAGAGCCAGGTTCAGATTCCTACACATGGATGCTTGCTGGGTGACCTTGGGTCAGTCACACACGATCAGCCGCCCTAGGCAATCTCGCACAGTTGTTTTGAGGACAAAATGGATGTGAGGAGAACGGTGCAAGCCATTTTCAGCATTCATCGGGGAGAAAGAGAAGATATAAATGAAGTAAATACATGACTTTTTAGGGGCAGCAATAAGCAAAGATTACACTAGGGCAGAAGAAACGTCCCTGCTGATAAAAATCAGTGACATGGTTCTGAACAAATGATCAGATAGTTTGGAAGGGTTTAAGAGCCAGAGTGGTGCAGTAGTTAAGAGCAGTGGACTGTAATCTGGAGAACCGGGTTTGATTCCCTGCTCTTTCACATGAAGGCTAATCGGTGACCTTTAGCTAAACACAGTTCTGTCATATCTCTCTCAGCCCCACCTGCTTTACAAGGTACCTGTGTAGGGATGGGAAGGCGATTGTAAGCTGTGTTGAGGCTCATTAAAAGTGGGGTTTTTAAATGGTCCTTCCTTCTTCTTAAATGGTCTCTCCTTCCTTCTTCTTAAATGGTCTCTCCTTTTTCTCTTTTAATATTTGAGACAGAGCATATCCCTAATAATTTACTTCATCCCCATATAAATATATATGTTTTTTCCTGATGCCATTGAAAGGTTGGTCCCCTCAAGCTGATCTAAAAAATGTATGCCACAAAGCTCAGCACCAGTTTGGCCCAGTAGTTGATGAGTTAGTTGCCATTGGGGCAACCCATTAGTAGCATGCATTTGGAAAGGAGGCAGCCCATTAGTAACATGCATTTACAAAGAAGTAGTCATGTGCCATCACTGCTGAGATCTGGAAAAAGTTACTTCTACATAGCTTGGAGATGCAAGAATTTGATGAAAGGTTGCAGTAGATGATGAGCAAAGTTTGTTTCACGAAATCTATCTTTTCATGTATGGTAACTGTTCTTATTCTCCCACAAGACTGGTTTCACAGGATGTTCAGCAGCAAAATAGTAAAAGATGATGTAAAAACTAGGCATGCTCTACATGTCATGTTCATAAGAGCGTAAAATGTACAGTGCTAACACAGCCTTGCAACCAACCCAATTTACAGTTTGGGGCTTAGGAAAAAAAGGCATGAACATCTGGCTTTCATTCTTGAAGAATATATTAAACAGACGTGACAGTTTGAAGGAGAACGAAGGACGAGCACTAACAGCTGTTAATAAAATATATTATTGTCGTTTAAATGTGTAAAAAAATCGCTTTGTATTTTGGTTTTATTTCAACGCATGTTATCCTTCTGTTCATTTAGTCGATTCCTTGTTTTCCTTCTGTCTTTTTTTTGGACCCTTTGTCATTATTTGTCCTCCACTGAACACCATGAAGTTCAGTTTCTTTCGGCCATTCTGTATTGTGATGTTGCTGAAATGATGCAAACGACATGTAGTCAGACTTTACCTGTAGAAACTGCATCACAGAACTGATAAAATCTCCCATAATTAGGATTCAAAAGAACGTCCTGGTCAAGCTGAGGACATGCGTGCTGAAAGTTATTTTCAGGCTCAAATTCCAGACTGGATTGTGAGCTTTATGCATCAGAGTCTGAAATGGTGCATGTGTAAGGTGACCAGATGGTCACCTTTGTGAACCGGGACAGGGGTAGGCGGCCACGCGCGCGCATGCACATGCGCATGCGCACACTGCCTTCTGGGGCGCTGCCGTTTAACGCCCTGTCACACGGCGGGAAATGGCAAGCCCCAGAAGGCCGTGCACTCCTGCCGGCAAGAAGGCTCCTGCTCCAGAAGGCCGAGTGCACTGCCTTCTGGGGCTTGCCGTTTCCCACCCTGTGACAGGGCAGGAAATGGCAATCCCCAGAAGGCAGTGCGGCAGCCTCCCAAAAATTGGGACAATTGCAATAACCCGCAGGATGCGGGACAAATTGTTTGAAGGCGGGACTGTCCCGCCCAAAGCGGGACGTCTGGTCAGCCTGTGCATGTGGTTCCCATGACTGGCTTGAAACCTAGAATCTCAGCCCAATCCCCACTGTTAATAACTGAAGCACTAATTGCTTGCGGGATAGGAGAGAGTGATTCTAGCTTTCCTTTCCCTGCAGGAACATAATCAGTACTGTCAGATTTAATAACACCAAGCATCTTTACAGAGGTCAGGGATAGCTGTTCCCAAACTGACATCTTTTTCCTCAGGTGAAGTGGTTGGAAAACATGGGCCTGTAGAAAGTGGCTACTAATTATTCCAGCTACAAGAACATTATGCTATACATACCCCTTTCCTTCAGTCTCTGAAGAAAGGAGTGACATTTGAGTTTGCACCACACAAGGTAGTTAAGTAGGCTGTGTTTCATCCTCAAAGCCTGAGGATTTCAAGTTCAAACCCCAGAATAAATACAATATGGCTCATAAAGTAGAATACAGAAATAATTGTTATAAGAAGGTTAAGTTCCATTAGAGATTGCAGTAGGATTGCAAACTCCAGGTTAGGAAATTTATGGAAGTTTTCGGCTGGAGTTGGGAAGGGTGGGGTTTGGGGAAAGGAGGGACCTCATAAAGCTACTAGGCCATAAATCCACCCTCCAAAGCAGTCCAGGTAACTAAACTCTGTGGTCTGGAGCAGTCTACATGAAGTGAAAATGCATTTGTTTAAAAAGGCTATTTTAAATTTAAGCTGAATAATAATTTTCCTGTTTACCAGCTATGGAGTTCATAGTCTCAATGACACTGAAACATTCTGCATTAATTTCGCATTTCAATGTAAGAACAGTTATGAAGCACCAATACAGACTGTTAGTGATCGTTTATGCTGTTTAAAGTATCAGTAGGTTCCCTACAGCCAGATATTACAAGTAGTTATAATGGCCTCAGGCATCTAACAGCTGAAACAAAAATGTCCCACAGTGTGGTGCTTGTGCAGGAGATTTCATTACAGCTGTTGCAACTCACCTACCTACGTCCACATGTCTACACAGCTGTGTACTTCCTGTGTTTGAAATCAGGGAAACTCAAACACTGACCAATTTGGCTCATGTTCTGCTCGATGGCCATGAATAAGTAGTCAACTTTTCATGGAGCATTTCACACGTTAGCAGCATGAATCTGTTCAACACATTACTCTCCATATATTCAAATAACACAGTTCAGTGCAATTAGCAGAATATCATTGTGCACATTGTCACGCAGCTCAGTAAGAGTTCTGGTTTCTCGGATCCTGGCCATAGGCCAGTCATCACTCTGCACTGTTCCACAGACAACAGTTTAAACAAAGAGTGAGCAAAGTAATCAACTGGAGGGAAGGCAGAATAGTATAGCCCAGTCTTGTCACATCTTGGAAACTAAGCAGGGATGGTACTAGGAAAGGAGACTTCCAAAGAAGGCTCTGCAGAAGAAGGCAATGACAAACCACTTCAGCATTTCACTTGCCTTGAAAGCCTCTTTCTGGGGCTGCCATAAGTTGACTATAGCTTGATAGCGTTTCCAAGTACCAAACTTATTTAGGTACTTACTTAGCTTCCGAGATTTGAGGAGAGCCAACTTTGGCCCTTTCCTCACGGGCGGTAAAGAGCGCCCCAGGGATGCTAAAAACAGCGAATGGCAACAGCTGGAAGGTGCCATTTCCCCCTTTCCCGAACGCTTTACTGTCCCCTCCAGCCTTCCGGTGCGTCGCACAGGCCAGGGGACACGCCCCCTGCCCTGTGACTCCAGAGCTGTTGCGCAGGGGGGGCGTGTCCCCTGGCCTGTGCGACGTGCTGGAAGGCCTGAGGGGATGGTAAGGCATTCAGGGGACGGCGCAGCCTCTGCGCAGGTTGTGCCGTCTTCCCCACCCCTACTGGGACCGTCCGTGCAAACGGTCCCGGGGGTGTGTGTTGGCGTCGTTTATGCCAATGCACCCCTGCAGCGTGGCCATGCGGAAATGGCCATAGTGTAGTGGTTAAGAGTGGTGGACTCTAATTTGGAGAATTGGGCTTGGTTACCTGGATTAAGGCACAAAGGGTTTTTTTTTGTTTAATTATTACCTTATTTCATTTTCTTCTCTTGGAGGAACTGTTTAAATGTAAATCTTCCAGATCAGTAAAATAATTTTTATTAGGTTATTAACAAGATCACTTAAATCAGTGGGAATGGTTGCAATGCCCTTGACTGTTTTAGAGACATGAATGAGCTGATTTAAACCTTCAATATTAACAACTTTTCCCTAAAGGAACAAAATGTGCATCTGACCAAGAATGGCAGTAGAAAAATGTTCCCTTTTTACTATGAAAAGGAAATGAAAAATGGTCTATTCCCCTTGTTGAAAAAGAGTGTTCAGAGAAGTGGTGTGTTCTTTAGTTAGGACCCAAACACCCCCACCCACCCCAAGTGCCTGATTTCAGAGAACTGTTATCCATTCACATTTATTGACCTTCTTGAAGTTTACTTATAGGCCTGTGGTATAGTTCAAACAAATCCTATGAGTTGTTGCCCAATATCAGGGTTTCTGTAATGAAGAAGATTGTGATCCATTCCAAACTGGTTTTCTGGCCTGATTACAGGGCTGAAATGGCCTTGTTTGCTCTTGCGGATTATGTCAGCCAGATGGGCAAAAGAAACACAACTCCATTAATTCTTCTGGACCTCTTATCTGCTTTTAACACCATTGATTGGGGTATCCTTCTCAACTTCCTTTCAGGATTGGAACTGGAAGGCAATGCTTTGTGGTGGTTTTGGTCCTACCTGAAACCACAAAGGGTTCTGAAGGTTCTATCTTGCTTTCAATTTAGATATTTAGATATTTGAAGGGATATCATGTTGGGAAGGGAGCAAGCTTGTTTTCTGCGGCTACAGAGACTAGGACCAGGAGTAATGGGTTCAAGGTGAAGGAAAAGAGAATCCACTTAAACATCAGGAAAAACTTCCTGATAGGGCTGTTTGACAGTGGAATGCACTACCTCGGAGTGTGGTGGAGTTTCCTTCTTTGGATGGCTGGATGGCCATCTGTCAGGACTGCTTTGATTATGTGTTCCTGCATTACAGGGGGTTGGACTTGATGGCCCTTATGGTCTCGTCCAACTCTATGATTCTATATCTACTTGAAGCAGCTGGGAGACATCATTTGGTGATTGCGGCTGAGTTGCCACCAATATGTGGATGACACTTAGCTCTATCTGGTGCTATCTTGTTTTCAACATCTATTTGAAGCAGCTGGGAGAGATTATTTGGAGATTTCGGCCTTGCTTCTTTAGAGAACTTGCTTCTTTAGAGAAAATACAACTCCATCCAGACTGTTAAGATATCTCGTTAGTGTCTTGCCTTAGACTAGTTGTGGCTTCTCAGCTTTTGTTGATTGTTAGTTTCATACATTCCAAAAACTGCCTCCAAGCACCTGTCCTTGGATCTGTTGCCACCAGTATGTGGATGACTCTTAGCTCTATCTGGTGCCTGCAACAGATCCAAGGACAGGTGCTTGGAGGCAGTTTTTGGAATGTATGAGGGCTAACAAACTTAATCCCAACAAAACAGAAGTACAGCTGGTCGGGGGAAGGCAAGACCCTGAAACTGAGATATCTTGTATTCTGGATGGAGTTGTATTTTCTCTAAAGAAGCAAGTTTGTAGCTGCTGCTAGACCTGGACCTTCTGTTGGATAAACAGGGGACAGTGGTGGTTAAGGCCACCTTTTACCAGATTCAGCTGCTGGATCAGCTGTGGTCATTGCTGGGCAGGAAGATTTTTTCATGGTGGTCCATGCCCTGGTAGCATTTAGATTAGATTGTTACAATGCATTTATGCGGTAGTGCTCACGAAGAGTGTCCAGAAACGACAGCTGGTACAGAATGTTGTGGCCAAAATGCTATCTGAAATGGGTGGTAGGGATCATATCACCCCACTTTTGTTCCAGATACACACCAGTTTTGTTCCAATTTACTATGCCTAATTCAAAGATCAGGTACTGACTTTTGAATCCCTGCATGGCTTGGAAAAAACATACCTGAAGGACCACCTTCTCCCATATGAACCACCTGCAATTGTGATCAACTTAAGAGGTGCATTCGTGGGTGTTCCTGGTATCTGAGGTTAGACAGATAGCAACCCAAGAAAGGAATTTCTTGGTCATGGCAACAAAACTTTGCAAAACACTCCCCAGCAAGGTCTCCCCCCCTCTCTTGTTGTCTTCTTTCAGTAGGTGAAGAATTTTTGATTGTTTTTTTGATCTGTCAATAATTTATATTAACTCCCCTCCCTGTTTCAGTTCTATTGAGCTTATATGTGTCATTTAATTGTTATAAATATTTATATGCATGCTTTCTAATATTTGAAATATTGTAATGTTTGTCACATCAGGAATTGTACATTGGCTAGAAAGGCATCACAGAATGTTTAAAATAAGCAAGTAAACAAATTATAACTAGAATTTACAAATTCCAGCCATTTTCAGATATTTCCACAGTACGTGCTGTTTTCATCAGTTCTTTTCCAACTGCAAAACAAATATGTGTTTTTGACAACAAGCAGTCAGCCATTTAATTGCAGAATGTTAACATGAAAATGAAAACAAAACAAATGATGGGCATACAATCCACAGAGCATCCAGGAAAAGAAGCTCTTACACACCATTAATGAGACATAGGAAGATAGGAGACTATGAGCCCCTTCCAAAAGAAGGGGGCGAATCCACTGGTGGAAGCGGGTCGTGGCCACACTGGTCCTCCCTTGGCTACTTATCCCGGTGGAGGGGTGATTGTGCCAGTGTGCAGCTGCTGCTGCTCCCAGCAAGAGATGGGATATGGTGCCAGATGTGGTGCCAGCAACCCAGCACCTTGCTACTGCTGTGCCAGATGTGCTGCCAGATGTGGTACCAGCAACCCATTATTCCCCTGGGACATGGCAGGGGAGGAGATGATTACCTCCTGGCCGTTTGCAGCATTATGCCAGTGGCCAGGAATTCAGACTTACATCGCCCTTTTGGGTAGTGCAAATCTACTGAGCCCCATAGAGCCTTCTCAAAGTCAGGGATGCTTTTCACTTTTCAAGCCTCCCCACACCACCAGGAAACCTCGGGGGGGGGGGGGGTCAGCCAGGCACCTAGCTCTTGGATGGTGCTGCCTATGACTAACCATGGGTCAACTGGGAATCTAGCTAGCATCTGAATTAAAGTCTGAAAGGTATGGAGAAGGCGAAAGAAAAAAGAGCCCAAGCTTGTTGAGCCCAAGCTAGGGCAGATGACCGTATAGCAGATATAGTCAACAAGAGATTACACACCCTTATCTGGGATTGCCACTTCAGGCATTGAAATCCCTGTAGATGCAACCTGGGGGGAGGGGTGGGAAGGGGAGAGATTTCCACAGGGTATAATTCCACAGCGTCCATCCATTTTCCTCAAGGGAACTGATTTCTGTCATCTGGAAATTTCCAGGCTCTATCTGGAAGCTGACAAATGACAACACTACTTTATCTGAAGATGGTTGGAAACTCACAAAGCTTAGTCTTAGTCTCAGACCATTAATGTGTACTTCAGATGATGACACTAAGTTCAGAGGTTGGCATTAACCTGTACAGCTTTCACAAGGTCTGATGGTTAAAACTTACAGAGGAGACCCTGTTCAGTTCTATTTATTTATTGAAAACATTTCCATGCCACTTTCCCATCCTAATAGGCCAGGGTCTCCCAGCGAACATCGAAACATTTAAAACATTAACATCCCCATTCAAAGGGGAAGTGGCGCTTGCCCATGCCGGCAGATTTGCCCTCCCCAGGGTACTTATTCTGGCAAAGGGACAGAAACATCGGGAGGTGGTCACCACTTGACTCTCATGCCACCACTAGCTGTGTTGGCACAGCAGGGGCGTGGCGTGATGGGGGTGGGTGGGTTAGGCATGCCAACATTAGTTGACTTCAATCCCTGGTTTGTGGATGTTCTGCCATGTCTCTGGGTCTCAGACAAGGTGACATAAGTCCATAGTGCCCAACGGAGGGCTCTCCAGTGGAGGGAAGGTATTGTTGTTGTTGTTGGCCTGCCCATGCTGCCTGAAACTCCTCTTGGAGGCAAGGGGCAGCGCTATTGCAATGCCGCGTTCCACCACTGGGACTTTGGATAGGACTGCTCAACAGTATTTCAAATAACAATTCAATAAAACCATATCGACATAAAACACATGTAACAATCCAACCAGAGGGGAGGGTTAATAAGAACTTCTACTTTATACCCCTAACTCCTGATCAGAAACATAATAGCTGACAAAACTACAATGCAATGCATGTTATTTTAAATATCAAAATACACTTACAGTACTGAACTAGATTTGAGTCCACCTGACAGACCTAAAAGAGTTTGGGGACATAAGCTCGCTTCATCAGAAATCTCATACCCCCCCCAAATCACATTGGTCTCTAAAAACGCTACAGGACTCACATTTAGCAGTTTTACTGCAGACCAACACAGCTGCCCTCCTGAAACTCTCTAGGACAGTGATGGCGAACCTTTTTGAGACCAAGTGCCCAAATTGCAACGCAGAACTCACTTATTTATTGCAAAGTCCCAACCCAGCAATTTAACCTGAATAACCCCCTCAAGCAGGGGCCAGCCTGCTGTAGCCTCCAGCAAGTCCAACATGTGCTGCTCTGCACGTCTCTAGAATCTCTGCCACCTCTGCCCCCCCCACCCCCGGCAGCAGCCACCTGGAGCACAGGCACCAGGCCCGCCAGCCGAGTCCTCCCTGCTCGCTGAGGTGCATGCACATCAAGTCCAGCGGCCCAGGGCAGCCTAGAAGTGTGTGTGTGTGTGCGTGGGGGGGGGGAATTCCCCCCCCACGTGACAAACTCTGCGCGTGTGCCCACAGAGAGGGCTCTGAGTGCCACCTCTGGCACCCGTGCCATAGGTTCGCCACTACTACTCTAGGAGTATGTCAGAGATAGTAATTAATTAAGACCATCTTGTGAGCAGAATGATCACAATGATCTAAGTGACAGATCTTCCCAGAGGATGCTGGGTAATGCAACTGTCAAAAATCCTAGCTGAAACTTACTGAAACCAGTTGAAACTGACAGCTGACCTTTAAGATGATTGACTGACATCTGTATAAAGTATTTGTAGGTGTGCTAGCTTATTGGTGGTGTGGATAAGGAGTTTCTGCGTAGCATGCTGTCGAACTGTTCTCTGATTTCTGTATATACTTTGTAAATAGCTGCACTAAAGATAAAAGCCTTCATTGAAGTTAACTATTTCTTGTGTAATCTGCTTATTTATCAAAGTATTCTGCTACTGCTGTCATCTGCTGAAGCTGCATTGCCTACCAATGTAACGCACCTTCTGCTGAATCAGGTCTACTCTGCGACGGAGTACTGGAAATCTATATTGAAAACTCTTTGGAAATTTTCTCCCACTGCAAGGTATTCTGGACAAAAACAACACACTGTGTGTGAATTGTTACATCTGATTACTACTTGCCACAACATTCTTACTGGCGAGCTCTGTTTTTTTTTATAAGATATCTAGTACATTAATTTGCATTCCTTTTTATATGTCATCTGGCCTGATATGAAACAGATCACCATTCAAAGGCTCTGCTACATGTTTATGAGAAGGGGATGATGACCATGTGCCTTGCAAGGTGGCTCAAGGCAAGTAACCCAATAATTTATTCATTAAATCCCTAGTGTACACTGAGAATTACACTGATTAAATTTTATCTCCTAGCACTTGCTAAACTAATGGCTTGTAAACATCACATCAAGCTACTCTTGCTGGATACCTTTCTAACCATCTCCTCGTGGGAACTGCTTATTTTCACTGCAAAGATTTGTGAACCTAAAAAAAGATGCACTAAATATACTGTCTGGTGATAACCATCACAGTCTGCATCAATGGGGGGGGGGGGAGGGGAAAGGGCAAGGAGATTGTAAGCCCCTTTGAGTCTCCTACAGGAGAGAAAGGGGGATATAAATCCAAACTCCTCCTCCTCCACCTCTCCTCCTCCTCCTCCTTCTCCTCCTCCTCCTCCTCACTAGCCAGCTTTTTACATTATATTGGTGGTATGAGAGCTGCAACAGTCCCCCAACTGCCTGTACCCCTCTGAAAATATGAAGCCTTGTGATTTTCACTGTGCCTTTGGAAACTGTGGTGGCACTGTTAAGGAAGAGGGATGCTAGAGAGCCCCCAAGTTTGGTTTACATCCTGTTTGGCAGTTGTGTGCAGAAAGCTGGTTTTTCACTGAGGAGCTCAGCTGATCATGAGTAATTTGAGTTTGTTTGGTGGGTTACTTTCCACGTGTTCAAACAGTGCAACACAGTGCACCTAGCAGTGTTTCACAAATGCATATTCCTGCACAATTCAGAGGAAGTCAAAGCTGTCCCTCTCCTGGCCTGATGTTCTCGCATTCTGCTCTGTTGCACATTTTTTAAAATAAAAAAGTTAACAAACCAGTAAGTTAGCTATTTTATAAATATGACAGGACTGCTATTTTCAAAGTCTTACAGCCCCATAAAAAGGGAGGAGTCCACCAGTGGAACTGACATGGTTCTGTGTTGGTGAATTTGTACTGAGCCCTTTGGGGGAGGGCGGTTTATAAATACAATTATTATTATTATTATTATTATTATTATTATTATTATTATTATTATTATTATTATTATTATTATTATTATTATTATTATTATTAATAATAATAATAATAATAATAATAATAATAATAATAATAATAATAATAATAATAATAATAATAATAATAATAATAATACTTGTCCGGGTGGAGGAATGAATTTGTCCTTGTACAGTGTTGGTGAATTTGTACTTGTCCAGGTGGAGGGGTGAATTTGTCAGCCAGTGGCCCTACCCGGCAGTGGAACATGACCTAGATGCCATGCCAGCATCCCTGTCCCCTCATCACCATTGTGGGGGAGGTCCAGGGGGATGGCTAGGGGAGGAGCTGACACTAATCAGCTTCTGCCCCCACTTTGCTGCCCGACATGTTACTGCATGGCTCCTGGATTTGCTTCATCTTTTTGGTGGCATAAGTCCATGGGAGTCCTATGGGGTTTTTCTGGCAGTGGGCTTTTTTGGTCTTTTTGGCTCCCTGCACTGTTGGAAAGTCCTCCTGGGAATCACGGGGTGGTGCGGCTGCGGCACAGCGGCAGGCACCCCACCATTTGGATGGGGCTTCCCATCTCTAGTTTTTGCCTGAATCTGTAAAATTAAGCTTAATATTGAGGATCTGTTTGGAGCAGCACCCATGGGAAAAATGAGGGGAATGATCTAGTATAGTGATGGTGAACCTATGGCACGGGTGCCAGAGGTGGCACTCGGAGCCCTCTCTGTGGGCACGCGCACACAGAGTTCATCATGTGGGGGGCGGAAAATCCCCCCCCACACACACACACACATCTAGGCTGGCCTGGGCCACTGAGCACGATGTGCGTGCACCACAGTGCGTGTACCACAGTGAGCAGGGAGGACTCGGCTGGCGGACCTGGTGCCTGTGCTCTGGGTGGCTGCTGCCTGGGCGGGGGTGCAGAGGAGGCAGAAATGCTAGAGAGGCCCAGAGCAGTGCGTGCGGGACTTGCTGGAGGCTAGAGCAGGCTGGCCCCTGCTCAAGCGGGTGGGGCAGAGGAAGTGGGAGCCAACCGGTTTTTTCTAAACTAAAACCTCAGCATTCAGGTTAAATTGCCGGGTTGGCACTTTGTGATAAATAAGTGGGGTTTGGATTGCAATTTGGGCACTCTCAAAAATGTTCGCCACCACTGATCTAGTAACATGAGCCAACAGTGACCCAAGGTTCCCTAATGAACAGAGCCAAAGAAGGCTGCAAAGCTTAAATAAGCTAAAGACAGCCACCACTGCTAATATACAGTGACAAAACTGTTTGCCATGGTGATCAAGCTCAGTACTGGCAAGTAAAAGAATTCTGGGAGTTTGGAGTGTTGAAAATGTGTGTTTGCCTGCTGATTAAGTCCCCTCTGAATTGGCAAAGGTGGACTTGAGATGATTGTTTGAGAAACAACAACAAGAAACAACAAGAAACAACACTTTTCCACGAACTCCAAGCTTTCCTGTATGAAGAAATATTTAGATCTTTTCCCAATCAGGATTCAGGCCTGATTAGCTAGAATGGTTTTCAAGCCATCAGAAAGACCAAGGGAAACATAAAGGCAATGAATCAAGAGAAGATGATCCCCCCAAAATGATCATGGATGGATCTCTTTGGATTTGTGATCTCAGGATTGTTAAACAGTGTCATTAAACAGCTAAATGACATTCCTACACACACAACCAATCACAGCACCCCAAAGAAATATGAATTCATTTCCTAACAGGCAACTTGAGTTCCAGATCAGAAACGCTATGCACATACAAGATTAAATGCTTTACTCATTGGCTGTTGGATTTACAGTTGGAAAATGTTGTGCACATTTCTCCAGCTGTGATTCCTTAAGCAAGCTGCGATGTGCAGCAATCTGTTGGAGAGCAGCTGTTCGTTCCCATGTACTTTTTTCTTTGCATGGGTGTGAAATAGCAGCTTGTTGTATGAATAAAACATATTTCTTCTTTGCCCTATCCTGCCAGGAGGATGCATCTAGCTGATTTACTTCTGAGCTGGGGGAAGTTTTATTTTGTTTCGAAATAGGTGCCCATTGTTCATTTCTTTTCCTGAATATTTGTCCTCACATATTTCAAAGTGCTAAGCAGCCATTTCCCTCAGGCAATACCACAGTGGCATTTGTCAGAAAATTCACATTTAATGCCAACCCTACTCTGAACAGGGGCTCACTAACAGCAGAGTTGAAAAAAGAAGATGGTAAAGGTGTTGCTTAAAAATGCTAATAAAACTATAACATAAAAGATGCTACTTTACAGCCCAATCTGTGGATGGGGAAATCCCCCTCTAGAGCCCTGTGCTGGTGGAAATGCCCCTTTTGCCCGTGCAAGCGGCAAACGTGTTGGTGGAGGAACAGCTTACGCAGATTGCTGGGCACTGTGCAGTTCCATGGTGCCCAACCTGGTAGGTGGCTCCATTGCCCAAGCCCATTGGCACAAAATGTTGTGCTGGCATGGGCAGGGGGTGGGACAGTGGGCGGGGCCAATCTTAGTCAGCCTTTAGAGCCCGATCAGTACCCTTGTGCTAGTGGAGCCACCGGTGGAGATATGGCACGTGTTTCGTGGCATATCTCTATTCCCAGCTATGGGAGATTTTTTTTAGAGCTTCCTGCCTACCCAACAGATCAGGATTGTGCTGCAAGTTCTCTAACAGTGCAATCCTAAGGAGAATTATACCAGTCAAAGCTCATTTATTTCAGTGGGCTTAGACTGAAGTAACTTTGCATAGGATTGATATATAAATGTCTAATACAGCATCACCAAAAAGATTGCTCATAACAGTAACAAGTTGGAAGTGAATTTCATGCCACTGTCCCTCCGTTGGGCTTGAATGTTGAAAAAAATGCAAAGAAAATTCAGATCTTGGCTTCATTACCCATGTTAGTGAACTGGCACTGCTAGACCAACAATGCAGTCCTCAACAGAGTGCCACTGTTCCAAACCACTGACTTCTAGGGATTTATAAGAGCTTAGGTTGTACTGCAAAAAACTCTGCCCACGGTAGCTTTGCTTTGAAGTCCTTATATTATTTTCCTAAGCAGCAAATATCAAGAGGGCAGATGGTGTTAAATCTTAACACAGATCAGATTTGCACTTGAATGTGGACTATCTGTTCAGAAGAAAAAGAGCTCTCTGTTTCCTGCATTTTCATCACACCTGTACAGGTGCTTTATATACTTTAAAGCAGTGGCATACTTTAAAGCAGTGGCATATGAGCTCGTGTATCTAATCTGGAGGAACCGGATTTGATTCTCCGCTCTGCCACCTGAGCTGTGGAGACTTATCTGGGGAATTCAGATTAGCCTGTGCACTCCCACACACGCCAGCTGGGTGACCTTGGGCTAGTCACAGCTTCTCAGAGCTCTCTCAGCCTCACCTACCTTACAGGGTGTTTGTTGTGAGGGGGAAGGGCAAGGAGATTGTAAGCCCCTTTGAGTCTCCTACAGGAGAGAAAGAGGGGATATAAATCCAATCTCCTCCTCCTCCTCCTCCTCCTCCTCCTCCTCCTCCTCTTCTTCTTCTTCTTCTTCTTCTTCTTCTTCTTCTTCTTCTTCTTCTTCTTCTTCTTCTTCTTCTTCTTCTTCTTCTTCTTCTTCTTCTTCTTGGAAAGCTGACTTTGTTTGCAATGCTGCTGCTGTGACTTGGTATGGTGTAGTCACGGCTCATTATTCAGGGGGGAAAAAACCACCTCTTGATGAAATCAAAACGACCAGAAATCCCCTGAATTAGCACTCATCTTCCTGGCACCCTCCGGATATCTCCATCCATCCTGGGGTTCTGAGGTCTCCTGAGGTCCTGCGCAGCTCTGTCCTTTTCCGGCTGCCCAGGAGGATGGTGGGAGAGGGAGCCCTGCCTTTGCCATCTGACAGTACCACTGCCTGCTTGCTTGGTGGTTGTGGAAGGGCTGCAGCGGCTGGGTAGCATGAAGCCCTCTAGAGACAGATGCGCAGCTTCCCCTTCTTTCCTGGCTGGGCTCGCTCCTCACAGCATTCACTCGTGGCAAAAGCCACTCTCACAGTGAGTGGCATTTGGACAGCACAGCGCCAGGTGAGCTTTGGAGAAGAGTGCAGCCAGGTGGGCGCGAAGAAAGGGAGGTGCTCTCTTGGCTGGTACACTGGGACTTGGCTTCTTATGTGCAACAGGCACTGTGCTGCCAAGGTCCTGGAGATGCTTCTTGCAGAGACTGAAGAGAGGTGTGCCTTAAGGAGATCAGACTGCCTGCTTTTCCTGGGGGTGGGGGGTACAGTTCAGGGATGCACAGGTTCAGTTCTTGCACAGTTCTTGCACCTTTTTAGGTAGGTTAGCTACTGAAGGAGGCAAGCTTCCTTTTGGGGAAACAATCCTTACTTCCACATGTATTTTTACTCATTTCCAGTATCATGCCTGCTCAGCAAGAGAGCCAGAAGCTCACTTGTTTGACATTTGTTTGCATGCATTATGATATGCATCCAACCAAAAGGTGACTTTCCGGAATATGGAAAAATGCACGTTTGAAGCCATCCTGGCAGTACAATTTTATGCAGAGTTATTCAAGTATGAGCCTATTGATTTAAATGGACTTAGGATGCAGTTACTCTGCACAGGATTGCACCAGAAGAAATAAAAAAAGAAACGTGGGGGAAAAAAAGAAATTGCTTCTGCTCTTTAACAGCTTTCTTTTTTTTTTCCAGCTGCCACCAGGATATTTATGCACTTTTGTTGTGCTCATTTTCAGCACTGCTACCTCGGTCTCAAACAATTCAATTTCTTTTTTAACTTCTTAAACTATTTTCATCCTGCTCTTCCATCCTAGCTAGGATTTATAGGGTGGCTAAGTCACTTTACATTCCACTTTAGTTAATAAAATATCCCAGAGTCCCTAGCACACATGTACAATATTTTAATATCTGATGGAGATATCTTATTCTTCCAATAATGTAATAGCTTTGGGAAGATTTCCCCCTTTTTCTATTACTAAGTATTTGATGATTCTAAATCCTGTAATCCTAACTTGTCACCAAAGACTATTCAACTAAGGTGACCTAATTATGCGACAGTTCAAAAAAGCGGAGTCCCCATCACAGTCAATAACCTAGAACAGTGATGGCGAACCTGCTTTTTGAGGGAGACAGGAAATTTGCTCCAAGTAATGGCAATCCAAAACCCCACTTATTTACGTCATAAAGTGCCAGAGCCTGGCAATTCAACCCCTTCGAAATGCTGAGGGTCTTAGTTTAGAAAAACCTCGGTTGAGCTCCCTCTTCCCATCTGCTCCACCTGCTCGGCGGAAAGCAGGGGGGCCAGCCTGCTCTAGCCTCCAGCAAGTCCCACACGCACCGCTCTGTGCCTCTCTAGCATCTCTGCCTCCTCTGTGCCCCCTCCCCATCGGGCAGCAGCCACCTGGAGCACAGGCACCAGGCCCACCAGCCAAGTCCTCCCTGCTCACCCCGGTGTGCACACGTCGTTCTCAGTGGCCCAGGCCAGCCTAGATGTGTGTGTGTGTGTGTGGGGGGGTGATTTTCCATCCCCCACGTGATGAACTCTATGTGCGCGTGCCCACAGAGAGGGCTCCGAGTGCCACCTCTGGCACCCGTGCCATAGGTTCACCATCACTGACCTAGAAGACAAAAAACGGTTGCACATGACAGTGGTGTGTGAAATGCTAATTTACTAAAAGCCATTCAAATATGGCTTCATACAGTTCTCTGTAAATGTCCTGGGTAAATAATGTGATCTTCTTCCCATGGCAGAGCACATGAGCTACCACAATTCATATGGGGAAATGATGTACTTATGGTCCAAACCGGGGGGGGGGAGGGGCCCAAATCAACTTCAGAGCATGGGAAAGGCCTGTACCAAATGCATTTGCCCCCTCTGCCAGTGTATGGGGCACTCACACCAGTGGAAAGGGCAAAGATGCTGGCATCCAGCCACCCCACAGCTCCGTGGCAGCAAACCCATCCCTAATTTCTGAACTGCTGTTCTAATTCTAGGATACGTTCTATTACACATTTTAATGATGAAATGGCTGCTTGAACTTCTCTGTAGTTTTATCTGGCTTCAGAAATGAACAGCAATCTATTCTAAGAGCAGCATACGTATCTATACCTCTGTGGTAAACTACACAGTATGAAGAAGAAAGAAGAAAAGGTGAAAGCCTATATGGCTGCAAAGAGAAGGAATAAATAGCTAACCGAAAGCAAGAGATGATACGTAAATATTCACATGTAAACAGCCTCTCCGGTGCAGCCTCCAGGGACTGGCAGTGCCATTCGTTTTAGTGTTGCTTGGCACCCGGCAATTCTGACTCCAATAAGGCATACAAGCTTTAGGAACATTAATCTTGCTCTGAGTAAAATCTTTCCTCCCATTAGGTATGCGCTGCCTTCTGCATTCAATGTTCCGCGGGCTAGCCTCAGGCTCCGGGTGAGTGGGTTGTTCTGATTACTTGATCTCAGCCAGCATCATTATGAATGTATGTTTGGGGAGGTGTTCCATAGTGGTGCTCTGTAAACTCCTGACTCCCACATGAAATGCCATCCTTCAAGTTAAGTAAGGTCTCCTGTTCAAATGGTTTCATTTTTTTTGCACTTGGCTGTTGATTAATGGCGAAGAAAGTGTATCTGTTTCTATGCCTCATTTTCAGGTGTTCGGCATCGTAAAGCTTGGTTGTGTTCTCCTTCCATTCAAAGAATCTGAAAGAGAAGGAAGGGAAGTATCCCCATCATGACAGCTACTACCCTGCTGTGGCTTAACTAAACTGCACAGACGTTTTAATAGGAAGATGGTTTCACTCAATTTGGAAAATGATTGCAAATGCTAGTTGTGAAATGCCTGGGGTGTGTAACACCCCCCTCCCCCCGCGTTATATTTTAGAGAGAATTTAAGCTATTGAAATCTCTGCAATTTATCTGGCGGTATTGTTGAGCTAATTCATCTGCCTTTCAACCCAGTCTTTCAAGGAATGAATAGATGAGCAACCTTTATTGGCTTGGCTTCTAATTTATGGGAGAACTTGCTTCCAGCAAAACAAGTATCTTTTTGTTACATATTTTGGAACAGCAGCAAAAATGAATTCAATTGTTTCTATACAGTCTCATCAAATATGAGTTCTTATTTACAGAATACTAATTCCTCTGGAGTCATGGGGCTGGATTGAATGCTTTCATGTATAGAAGAAGTCATGCAAGCAATTCTCTTTGGCTTTGCATTCCAACAGTAGTCCCACACATGTACATTTCTGCACACACAAAGCCACTGCAGAGGGTCAAGCACAGTGGTTGGGTTTCCAACATCCATGTGGGCCATCATACAATACTGTGGGGGTTAGTGCAATACAAGAATCAACCAAAGGCATTACACTACAAACAGCTTCAGTCTATAGCTGAAATGAAAATTACTTGTAGGACAAGTGTCCAAAAGAAGCAACGCATCGAGCTCGATGGTTTTGATACAGATGTTTTCATTGGATTATGAAATATTAATTGGAGTAGCATATCAATGCTTGTTGATGAATTTTCTGTAGATACTCAATATAACCCCCAGAGAAGTCATCTGGTTGTAAAGTCTGCATTGCTTCTTTTGGACACTTGTCCTACAAGTAACTTTCATTTCAGCTACTGGCTAGAGCCATTTGTAATGTGACTTCCATACAGGTCATGGAGATTTTCCAGAACTACCACTGATCTCTAGACTACTATCAGTTCCACTGGGGAAAATGGTGGCTTTGGAGGGTACCACATGACAATTAAAAGTGGCAGCTGGGTCTGCCCCCCTAGATACGCCATGGAGTATATAGAGTCATTATGTGCCCCCCTAGATACGCCATGGAGTATATAGAGTCATTATGTGCCCCCCTAGATACGCCATGGAGTATATAGAGTCATTATGTGCCCCCCTAGATACGCCATGGAGTATATAGAGTTATTGTGTGCATGCAAGAGGACAGCAGTGAAATTCCTGATGAGAATTTTCTTGCCACAGTTTCCCATACTGCCCAGTATTCTGTGCTGGGCCTCAGCAGCAGTTTGTCGGGGAGTTTTTGGAGTAAGGGAAATGACATTCATGAACTTGCTGCGTTCAGGATGCCCAAAGTGTGAGGTATGCATACTAAAACAACCTTTCTATTGCAGTGAGGAATGAATTTGTTCCCCTGGTCCTGTTTTTGTCTTAACTGTCTGCTTAAAAACAAAGCATTTTTTATGCTGCCTTTCCACCCAGTCCAAGTCCCCAAGTTGGCAAACATTAAAACACTTTACCTTTACAATTAACTGCAGACATATGATCGGTATTTTATGACTGAGATACAATGAAAACATGGCTATAGAAGGCATTTGTCATCTTTCCTTCAAGAATTTGGTATAAACTTGGACAATATATCAGTCTCTTACTGAAGAGTCTAATGTTGTATGAGTACCAGGTGTCACTTGAAGTGATTTTTCCAAATACATTTATCTCTGTCAATAGGATTGTAATTAACAATACTTCAATGTATTTTGCGTGTGTAAGCACATATCTGTAATATAGGCTATTATGGGCCCTTAACATGTACAGATGGTTTTAATTTGTTTGATATATATTCCACATTTTTATAAATCTGCAATTAGTGATCGTTTATTTGTATTTTCTTGACTGGTACTTAATTTCATATCCCCACATAGCCATGGAAGTTTGCTGGGTGATCTTCGGCCAGCCACATACTCCCAGTTCTATCTAGTGGGGATTGTTGTGAGGATAAAATGGAGGAGAGGAGAACAATGTAAATCGATTTGGATCCCTGTTGAGGAAAACAGGGGGATATAAATAAAATAAATAATGTTGGCTTATTTTAGAGCCATTTAAACGTCATAGTCCTTCCATGCAGGTGTGGCTTATTCACTAGCCCGAGTAAGAAGGCTTGTGACAGATATTTGCCCTCAGTTCAGTTCTAGCTTGAGAGGAATGTTGACATGTTGTTTTCCCTCAGTTTGGCCAAATTGGTATAAGAGAGTCTCTGCTGCTAAAGTGCATCTTTTCTGCTTTGTCTTTATTAACCTTGAGAAGGTTTAATTAATTAGAGAGGCTCACAAGGACAGTCTGAAAAATCTTTTCTCCTAAAAGCCTAGAAATCAAATGGGATGTCAGACGGGGGAGCAATACTTAAACCTGAAAGACAGCATTCTCTTTTCTTTGAAAGGAATGGAAAAATATTTCACTGAAATACAATACAACATCATTCCAAATCTGCTTGTGGAAAATTAATAGTGACAAGTTAAATAAGATTGTATTTACTTTCCTTTTGCTGTGAAGGATTTTTTCAGATGGCAGAGGCCAGACAGAAGGCTAAAGCAATTTCAAATCAAGTCCCTTTGAAGTATGCTCTTCAAAATGCCGAATTTGACAGAAAAGCATTTATAACTCCCGGTAGGCTAGTTTATATTTAGGCTACTTTCTAACAAAATAATGTGATCTAGAACATATTGAATATCACTCAAGACCTAGTGAGTCTCAGAGTAAGTATGTCTCACAGTAACCATCGGTTTTCGTTTCTCTTCCCTTTTCCTTCCCTTTATTATGGCTTTCCAGAATTCCACAGAAGCACAAGTCCAGGGTTCATTTCTATTAATGGGAAATGATGTCACTGTAGGCTTCTGGGTACTTTGGGAGTGTTGAGTATTATTTATTTAGAACATTTTTATCCATTTTTTCTCCCACACTGAGAACTCAAAGCCACTAACAATATAAGGTCACCTGTTTGACAGAACGTGACTTGTGGCTCTAGTCTAGTTGATGGATTTTGTGATAGATGGTAGTACCTGTGCAGCAGCAGTCAACACCAGGCAGTGAGTGAATTGTTTAAATGATGCCTCCTACTAAGCAGGAGCAACAAGGGATGGACTGAGTGATCTTTGCATTGTTGTCACCTTGCTGCCTGGCCTCCTGCTATGGCAACCCCCTTTGGCCACCACTCCAAGCAACAGCACTATGTCACTTACAGAGAAAATACATATCTGATATAGGATAGATCTAGAAATTACCAGAAATTCTATGGTTTTATTATAGACTCTATAAGTCAGTAATTTGTATTTATAAGCTGCGACAAATCTGTCTGCTCTGGCAGCGAAGCAAAATTAAAATCATTCTGTAAGTGGATTTGCTTGCTGCAGAAAAAGTGGGAAGTGAAAGTGGGCTAGAGGAAACATGTTCATACAAGAAATCTTTTGGCAGCAGACATTTGCCTCCACCATGCAGCAAAAACCTTTTGTGTAATTGGCCAATGTGAGTTTTCTCAATTATGTTTTATCTTTAAATTCACCAAAATATTTACAATGGGATATAAATGGGGCGGACACAGAGGAGATTAGATAAGGTTCAACAGCTTGGGGCAGCAGGATCTTCTGATTCTGGTAGGAGGCAGGCAAGAAATATCTTACACTGCTTTTGTTTGGAAACAGAATGGCAAGTCATAGCTTGTTGCCTGAACAATGTCTGTGACCTATCCCCACCCATATTCAAGCCATCTGGGTCAAAGATGAACCTTGATTCCTATTTAAGATACGTTTCCTGATCTAGGAATCAAAATATGTCCTTTTTCTTAATGCTTTTCTACCCTGCTAGCCTGTGCCAAAAACCAATAATCTTCACTCAGTTCAAGGTGAAAATACACAACTTGCACTCCCCTTACCATATCTATTTTTCTTCGACAGTTTAAGTAATCACAGTTTGTTATTAATCTCCCCCAATCATAGAACCATGCCTCATTTATGGATTTCCTCTTGCTTGGCTCCATCAGCTGCCTTTGTTGCACTGATAAAGAGCTGTTATAGAGTGCAGAAAATCACTGGAGGGTTGGTTGACAAAATGAGTTCAGGTACTTTTGGATAGAGGTTAGAGACTGAGTTGCAAACCAGGTTCAAACATCAAACCACAGCTCTGCCATGAACTCATAAAATTAACAGGCCAATCCAGAGCTCCAGACAACTGGGAAGGGCACCACCACTGTGCCGCCTTCAAATGGTGTTCAGGCGGTGTAAGAAAGAGGTGAAAAGGGGGGTGGGAAGACCACTGGTGAATTTCCCATAACATTATTTATTTAGTTGGGTGCAGTGTGGTTTCCGAGCTGTATGGCCGTGTTCTAGCAGCATTCTCTCCTGACGTTTCGCCTGCATCTGTGGCTGGCATCTTCAGAGGATCATCCAGATGCCAGCCACAGATGCAGGCGAAACATCAGGAGAGAATGCTGCTAGAACACGGCCATACAGCCCGGAAACCACACAGCACCCAAGTGATTCCGGTCGTGAAAGCCTTCGACAATACATTATTTATTTGTTTGTTTGTTTGTTTTGTTTGTTGTTTGTTCCATTCTTTATATACCCGCCCTCTCCCCGAGGGGCTCAGGGCAGTTTACAACATTAATACAAACAAGTTGGAAGGATAAAAAATACAATATTAAATATTAAATATTAAAATGCAGTGCTTAAAGTTCTTAACCATTTTAAAATAAGCAGATGGCTGTCTATGACCATTTTAAACTCCTCTGAGAGGGGGAACAGCGGGTCCAAGCTGTTAACAGGCATAATCAGCAGCCGGCCTCCCCAAAGGCCCGGCGGAATAGCTCAGTCTTACAGGCCCTGCGGAACTCATTTAGGTCCCGCAGGGCCCGGACAGCTGGAGGGAGAGCATTCCACCAGGCAGGGGCCAGGGCCATGAAAGCCCTGGCCCTGGTAGAGGCCAGCTGCATCATGGAGGGGGCGGGAATCTCCAGCAAGTTGGCCTCTGCCAAACGCAGAGACTGACATGGGACATATGGGGCCAGACGGTCCCTTAGATAGACTTACGCCATTCAAAAGGGTGGCATAAGTCCAACTCCTCTGGTGGTAGTGTACACGGGTTGAAAGGCTGGTGGAAACTGACAAAGGTCAACTCCACTCTCAGGAATGCCACCAGAATGCCACCATATCCTACACTGGCAGGGTTGGGAAATTGTGGCTGCTTCCAGGGTCAGGCACTGAGGAACTGTGTGGCTATTGGCCACCTACATATCTGTGCTGGTGCATTTGCCACTTGTGCCAATGAAGCTGGCATTTGTATTGACATGAGGCTACACTGGCTACAAAGGTGATTTCGCCCCCCCAATCTGAATTAAGCTGTAAGTGTGTTCTCACAGATGCATAGCAATACTGACATCATATATTGTTGTTGTAGACATTACTTAGATAATGTATATAGAATACTGAGAACATTCTAATGTAAGGTATAATTATGTAATGTCTTACATTAGGAACATTTCCAAACACCCTTGTACCTGCATTCACCTGTATGACAGAATGTGCAAATTGGGTATGATAGAAAAAGATGGAAGAATTGGGTTGCTCATGCCCAAATTGCTCCAAAACTGTAAGCATTTATAGTCAAGTTCATATGTCCCACTTGCATCCCTGAACATCAGCTTAGTGAACTTGTGTGAATGGACTCTATATAATTTCACAGCCATTTTCACTTATTTTTGGTATCTAAATGGTGCCAAGTAATTTGAGAATATGAATACTGGAATGTTCTAATTCAAATAATGTGATAATTTTACATTTAGAAGACCTGCCCTCAGCAAAAGGAAAAAGACACATTAAAAAGATTTACCACATCAACAGGAAATGTTTCCCATATAATTGGGTGCCTGGGTGGACAGCTATATAGGATCTACCTCAGCAGTTTAAGTTTCTGATCATTCACTTGGGTAATCCTTGGAGAAGATTCTGAGGAAGGGACACTGGACAAAAGTGTAGGAATCCAGAGACGTGACAAATATTATCTTACAATTCAAGACAAAACCACTTGACTAAAAACAGAATAAAACTGCTCCAAGACAGAACCAATATAAACCCCAAAGATCCTCAAAATAAATAATGAGAAGAGTTTCAGCAAGCAGAAGTTTTCACACTCAAGTGGGATCGTACTTGACCTGAAAGTGGATGTCAGAACAAGGACTGTCATCGACAGCTAAGACTTGAAGGTGCAACAGTACGTTCTGCCCCTACTCACAACTGGATCATTTATTCAGCAAGGAGCAATGGCTTCTTGCCAGCAGAGCATCAGACAGTTGACTTTGTTGTATGCTATGACCTAAGAGAGTCAATAGAAAGGCTTGGATCCCTCTAAAACACAGAGATTACTTGGCAGTTGGAATTCATCTCTTGTTCAGAAGATGTTGCATCATAATGACCTAGTTTTCCCCCAAGCTATTGTCTCTTTATGGCACTCTGCTCCTCTACTCCATTGTGTGTATAAATTAAGACAATATCTTATGCATATTCTAAGAACTTTGATTCATTTTCAAAAAAAGATGTGTGACTTTTGCAAAATGAAACCATTGTGGAATTAAGAGGCTACCATGTACTTGTACAAGTATTCTGGGGATCTGTACAACTATTTTTGTAAGTTATTCCTTGGAGTCCATTTGGCCCGGAAGCATGCCTTTGCCTCATTATAACACTGCCTTTGAATGCCACACATTTCCACTGTAGAAAGAGGTGATGGGGCTTGAAAGTAATGTAATATGGCTCAATGAGCTGGGAATCAAGAAGTAAGAATTAAGCAATCTTGTCCCGATGGTGACTTTAAAGCAAATCTTTCTATGAAGGCAATCTAGAGTTTCACTGCCCCATGGAGTATCACTGAAGTGGCTGATGCGAAGTAGCTGATTGAAGTTTCGACACAGACAAGATTAACTTAGAAAAGTAGCAACAGGAAACATCTAAAGATGAAGGTGTCCTAGATGGGCATATCCATTTTGCATTTAGATGGTCCTAGTTAACATCAGGGCATCTTCTGTTCATTGGGTTGTCAACCTCCATACTGGACCTGGAAGTCTCCAGAAAATACAACTGATTGTGGGCAGCAGAAATCAGTTCCCCTGGAGAAAATGGCTGCTTTGGCTGTCTCTATGGCATTGTAACCTGTTGAGATCTCTCCCCTTCCCTAACCCTATCCTCCCCAAGCTCCACCCCCAAACCTCTAGGTAGTTCCCAACCCAGAGTTGGCAACCCTACCTGCTCAAGGATCCCAGATCGTAGGCAATGGAAACCACCTTTCATAACCAGAACCCTGTAGAGCCAATCAGAGTGAACGATACTGACAAGTTGGCAGACTCAATATAAGGTTGCATATTGATGGCTTGTGAGATCTATTGGTTATTAATGGTATGTAAGTGGTTGTAAACTATCGCTGATGCTGAATTACCTTACAATGGGTGAAGAAACAAGGATATAAATAAATAAACAAACAAATAAATTAATGGGTTTTTTTTATCCCAACAGGTAGACAAGTTTAATTGGCTTTTTCAAAAGAAAGAAAGAAAGAAAGAAAGAAAGAAAGAAAGAAAGAAAGAAAGAAAGAAAGAAAGAAAGAAAGAAAGAAAGGTGCCCCCCCCCCCAAAATGAGAAGTGCAGGATATGCACACAGCTGCTTCCTGACTGGTCCTCTCTGCACTACTTTGCATGACAGTACTTCTATTGATGACAATTAAGAATAGAATCTTTCTTATTCAGTGGAAACATACTTGTCCTCATTTGACATACACGTTACTTGACCACTCTGTGTTTTACGTGTATGATAAGTTAGAAAGGTAGACTGGTTAACCCACTTATGCCTACAAATTCTTCACTGCAAACAAAAGTATCAGGGGGTTCACAGCAGACTCTCTCTATTTCATACAGGCTAGCACACATTTTAAAAGACATCTTACAGCAAGTTAACTACATGTTGAATTCCAGTCACATTTTCTATTAAGCAAAAACACCTGTGTGCAATTTTAACCTATCTGGAACTTAAAACATTCTGTGTAATTTCAAGTGTTCCTAAATCAGTCTTCGGTCCTATTCATTTGAACAAGGTCAAGATTTAGGGAAGTACATAAACATGTACTTCAGATGAAAACGTGATTAGATATGATTGAATTCAGCACCTTCAGCTATGGTACAGCATCCCCCCCCCCCTGAAAAAAATTACTTTAGATCTGCTCAGTATTTAGTACAAAAAGAAGAATAACACTATTTTAAAGGTGACAAATGGGGGTTCCAACTATAGGGATCCAGAAAGCTCCAATTCTGGTGGATAGGGAAGACTGCTAAGGCTCAGAAAATTATTCAAAGATGAGTTGGGCCCTACAGTGCCTGGATGGGTGAGAAAGCACACCCTCCCAAATAAATAATCCTCTGGCATAGTGGTGGCGAACCTTTGGCACTCCAGATGTTTTGGACAACAATTCCCATCAGCCCCTGCCAGCATGGCCAATTGGCCACGCTGGCAGGGGCTGATGGGAATTGTAATCCATAACATCTGGAGTGCCAAAGGTTCGCCACCACGGCTCTAGCAGAATGCACAAACCTTACTCCTGCTATGCAGTTATTGTTTTCCCTTTGATATTTTGCACACATGACTATGCCAACATCTCCCTTGAGCAAGTTGATTTGAATAGATGGGACAAAGTTGTGGAATAAATCAAGACAGTAAGGCTATTGACTTCTAGAATTGCTCCTCAGCATCAGGGAGTTTAATTCCATGCTGGATGGTGAACCTAAACTTATTCCTCTCTAAGCTATAATGTTCCCTCAGCAATCCAACAAGGAGACAGTTCTCTTCACCTACTGTTTAGTTAAACATAATGCTGCTAAGAGGGAAGCTCAGAGCAGTGATAGGAGAAAAAACACACCCTACACTGTCACCTGTGCTGATACATCACTTGCACGGAAAACCTGGAAGTGACTTACAGTTCTAGGAATCATTGGAATCATTCAGCAACTTCCTACGTTACTTCCTGGTTTTCCCTAGAAGTGACATGCAGATAGTGTTATCTCCCTCCGCAGGAATACTATGTGGATACATTAAAGCATCCTAGGCCTCTGGGTGGGGTTTGAATTGTAATGAAAGGCCAACAATCAGTTAAAGAACTGGCAGCTGTGAAGTGAATAAAAATTAAATAATAATAATACATCTCTCGGGAGGAGGGGCAGCTGTTCCACCCATTCTTCCTCCCATCTCATCATCGACAACCCCCACCTTCTACCTGTGATGACAGAACTCTGGAGAGAATAGGTGGGTTGTCTCCTGTGACTGCTAAATTGCAAGGTGATAACCCTGCTCTTGATGTTGCATTCAGATAATTCACTTAATAAAACAGTAATTTTATCATGTTGCTTACTCCTCTCATAATGTCATGAGGATCAAGCAGAGAACGATTGTGTGGAAACAGCCCTGTTAATGATGATGTTATGACTGTTTCACATATTTTCCCCCCTTTATAAACTTTGAGAGAAAAAATAGCATTCTTGGGTTTAACAAGGAAATGAAAACAAGGCGTACGCTTACAGTCAGTGCTTACTGCACTTGAAGGAAGCTACTGCTATCACATGGAAAGGATGTAAAGTCCTCACACCTATCACTGTTATTCTGCAAGCTTAGTTCCAGCAATGAGTGTCATGACCTCAATTCCCATATGATTCTAACATCAATAACACTGAAGTGTGTGGATATGGGTTTTTCTCACCCTCTCTTGCTTCTATCCATTAATTCGTTACACTTTAAGAGCTAAAATAAGAAAAAAAACCCTGCTAGCCTTCCTGTCTACCATACATAATTTATAAAACAGTTAATTACGAGACTGAAAAACACGGAGCTGAATGAAGCTCAGCGCAGCCAATCGTAATGAAAGACCCCAGCTGAGTGCTTGGCTGATCTACAGAAAACTCACGGGGCAAATACTCAACTAAAGAGATATGCCTCTTGTAGAGACCAGATGAAAGATGTCTTGGGGACAGAATTAATCCTGCCATCTGATCCCTATTTACCATATATCAATTCAAGATTTAAAACATCATCTGTATTGGTTGAATACTGCACTAAAATGTATATACAATGAAGGCTAGGACCCCCCCCCCCTCCCCCGAGCTCCATGTTGCGAGCCAGAGGGTTTCTCACTGAAATTTGCTGCCTTAGCAGACAAGGCATCAGTAGCTTCTCCCACTGGATTTTTACCTGGTCTTTTCATCCACCCCAACTGCTGAGACTTGGAGGTGGGAGAATGCCAGCCTTCTCTGCTCCCCCCCCCCCGCAATTGCTTGGTTCCCCTCTCACTGGATAGCCTGCATACCTGCAGTGCTGCTACCCTACCTGCCTAGCCTCCGTGTTAGTAGCTGCTGATGCAATGGTGGGTTGCTCCTGCTCTTTCACACTTCTGTTTGCAGTACCAACTCCTTCACCCACTTGGGCCATGCAGACACAGGGGGTAGAGGTTTCCATTCCTCTTCATTTACCCATCCATCTCTTTGGTTGCTCCTGCTCCTTCTCATCGCTTTTCTCCTGCTTGTCTGCCTGCTTTTCCTGCTACAAGTCCTCACTCATGCTACCACCGCTGCTCCCTCTGCTTGCCTACCAAGCCACCTGCCTATATCTTGTGACACCTCTGCTCCTTTCTCCTCTGCCCACTTCAGGTCCAGAAGCACAGACAACATTCTCCTCTTTGTGGACGATTTAAACCCTTCTCCATTTTTACCTATATTTCTGCAGGTGTGCAGAAGACAGCCCCCTTTCTGAACCTGGCCCAATTCTCTTGATCTAACAATCTACATGGGGACCAGGTTCAGAATATGATGCTGTGGGGTGCATAGCACATTTTTAAGCTGCACCAGACAAACTAGTATTCTCTCTTTGCAAATATAAAAGGCAGTACTGGATTTAGGGTTCTGCAAGCACTACACCACACAGGTCCCATCTAAGGAAAACTGCAAAAAAAAAGAAGAAGTTTATGTTAACATAGTTGGAGATTAATTTAAAGTCCTGAAAGAATGGAGAAAATAGCTAACTGTGAGAACACACAGAGAACCATGCCACTTATAATTTGACCAACAAATTTTCCATGGAAATCCACTGCTTAAGACTGCAATAAGTCAGCAGAGTTCCTCCTGGGAATTTCATACATGACATATTTTTTCCTACCCTTTCAATACGCTGTCAGGATTTCAGAAGAACTAGCAATCTTCTCTATTTATGAGCAGCAAAGTATGAGCAGACAACTGATTCCACTTGAGTTCCTTTCACAGTCTTGAAATGGGTGAGAAAACCAGATCTCCAGTCAACTTTAATCAATGTGTTTTGTTAAATCTGTGTAGCCAACTTAATTACACCCTTAGAGAATACAGACCGTCAGCACGCTAAGCATTTTTAAAAGACGGTCATCTGTGCACAGAAAACAGGGATCCCACATGACAGTGGACAGGACTATACGTTGGAATGTCAAGTGGATGGAAATTTAAAATGTATGTTTGACACGCTCTTCTCGAGCACAAGCGAATTGCTCCTGTTGAAGGGAACGAGGATGCAGTGATGTGGCTAAGAGGAAGAAGAGGGATGCTCTCAGCTGTGTAGTTGCTCCAATTAGTCAAAAGCAACCAAATTACCCAAACCACAATTAAGAGAGCTTTAAGCCCATTTCATAATTTTAATTATTTATTCCCCGAGCACTCCTCCAAGGTGCTCCTTTAGTGTCAAGCCAAGATGAAGATGAATTTTTTAAAAATGCAGCACGCAAAAATCCAACTCCATCTCTTCTGGGCATAGTACTCTATCTGACTGGCAAAGCATTGAGACTAACTGAAATCACACTATGATATATGTCAAACTCGTTCCCCACCCCCTAGCTTCTTAAGGCAACATCGCTGCCATCCCAGTACTTTCAGGTAGTCTTCAAATCACAACAAATTCAGAAATGACTGTTAGTGGACATGCCCATAGGGAAGGATGAGGTTTTTAAATGACTGGATCCACTGATAGTGGATGCAGTAGAGGTGCTGTGTACTGATGAGGTTATGAGCTCGGGGGTTCTCATGAACCCAGTTTTGTTGCTGGAAAAAGCCAGAGGGTGTTATCTGTCAGCTGCAGCTGGTCTGCCAACCCTCTCCTATTGTAAACTCAGCTGACCTGATCGTTCTGATTCATGATTTTGTAACTTCACGGCTGTATTGTGGTCATGCGTTCTGTGTTCGGGTGCCCTTAAAGATAACCTAGAAGCCACACCTGCTTCAGAATGTGGCCACCCAATTACTGTTAGGGGCCACCTCACCCATTTTAAAATGCCTACATTGGCTGTCAGTTTGTTTTAAAGTCCAATTCAAGGTGTGGGTTATGACCGTTAAAGCACTTCATGGCCTAGGACACCTATAGCTGAAGGACCATCTTTTCCTAAATGTTACCATACACCAGTGATGGCGAACCTATGGCATGGGTGCCAGAGGTCGCACTCAGAGCCCTCTTTGTGGGCACGCACGCACAGAGTTCGTCATGTAGGGGGAGCAGAAAATCACCCCCCCACACACACACACACATCTAGGCTGGCCTTGCTTCTGAGTAAACCCTACTTGGGTCATGATTCACCCATTCAAAGCGTTGCACGGTTGCTTCACCAAGCTTACTCCCAAGTAATGCGCGCCTTGGAGCAAGCCGTTTTTTCTAAACTAAAACCTCAGTATTCAGGTTAAATTGCCAGAGTGGCACTTTGTGATAAATAAGTGGGTTTTGGGTTGCAATTTGGGCATTCGGTCTCGAAAAGGTTCGCCATCACTGCCATACACCATTTGTTGTTCTTATGTTGCTACCAGTTAGGATAGCCTACATGGCACCAACTGGAGCCCATGCCTTTGCTATTGTAGCTCCCACTCTATGGAATGGGTTCCATGAAGTGGTTGGTAGAAATGTTTAGGATGCACTGCTCCCTCCCCCATTTTGGGGGGAGCGGCAGGGCTTGTAATGTGGTATAGAATGCAGATATTCTTTACCATAGTTATTGGGTTCTGTCTTATTTGGTATTCTGTTTTAAATTATGATTTGCAAACCATCATGAGCCAAAAGGAAAGGCAGGATACAAACATAAACAATGAAACCTACACACCAAATCCAATAACTGGCTAACATGGCTGTTTTTTCAAACAGATTCCACAGCATCAATAATTATCTTCTCAGGGTCGAAAGGGACTACTAGGAGAAGGTGAACTCAGTCAAAAATCATGTACCCCAATGCTCTGTGTGGAGGGATTCCCCTCTTTACTAAGATGTTGGCCACCAAAGAAGACCAGCTAGGGCATCCAAAAAAAATGGAGTTCAAATATTAAAGCAAGATCCGCAGCTAATTTCCAAACAGATGCATTTGAAGCTAAGAGTAATTCAGGAAAGAAATGCTGAATGCAGAACTAGACTCTTGAGAAAGGTGTTGAGTGACAACCAAGGAAGTTCTGCATGGAGTGATATCTGGGTTTATATTTTTTTTTAAAAAAGGAAGCTCTTTTAGCTGAATTGCTTTGAAAATCCTACTAAGTTTACTTTTAGTAAACTTTAACATTCCATGTGACTGTGCGTGTTGAACTGGGATTCCTGATAGTCAGCCTCCTGCACCATGGGTGCATGACTATAACTGTTTGTAGTTTTCCAGGATCTGAGGCAGGAAAAGATCCTTCTGAGCACATGCTACCTGAGATCCTTTTCAACGTCTGATGTCCTGGGATTTTCTGCATGCAAAGCATGGACTCTACCACTGAGCCATAACCATTCCAGGCTGGAACTGTGGGGCCAGGACCGTGTTACTGGTCCTACACAGCTGAATTAGTTTAAGAAAAACTTAGAATTAGCAAACACCCAAGAAGCAGTTTGAAACAGAAGATAAGTTTACTGGACAGCATAAGTATCTGACCAGGGTGTCCCCTTAAGGGTAAGAGGCACACCCTTCATACAAAAGGACTCAATTTTATAGACACAGAATTTAGAACGTTACAGGAGGTAAACCCTCCCGGGTGGCTCTCGAAAGAGGCACACCCAGTATAGGAAGACAGCAGTCTTTATAGATGCAAAGACGTCACACAATCCTCCCCTTACGTTTCACGTATTAATCCATACCCCTTTCACGTGCTACAAACATGTACCTTTCAAATTCCATTGGATATAATCTGTCTCCTGGTCTCATGAAGACAGCCTCTTATTCTACGTCAAACGCTGCATGCTGTTAGCTTATGGCCCTCTATGCATATGCAAAGGACAGTCATAAAGCTAGCCTCTGTCTCCAAGAAAAAACTGTTTTGCTAAGTTTCTCCCAGAGAGAGAGAGATGTCCTTAGGCTATGCAGCATTCCTTTAGATCATAAAACTTGTCTGTTCCCCAGTTTGAAATGTTAAAACATTTAAAAGATATTACATACACTGATTCTAACACAATAGAATTATAGTGAAATACAAATACATGTGAATCTCTTATTATAATGAACTGCCAAATTAACTGTACGAAAAAGAGCTTGCTGCAGTTTAACTTCATCCACATTCATTTCTAACCCAAAAACCAAAGTTATAAATGCATATGTCTGCTGTCACGTAGTAACCTGTAGTTACAAGACCCTAAAGATGTTATCTTGCTTGCCTGCATACTCACTGACAAGCTGGTAACATTCCTTTTGACCTACTGCAAAACTGCAGGCTTCTGGTCACTTTACACAGAAACCATTTTGATTCATTGCAATCTTTGGTTCATTTGGATTTCCATATTTCTTGATTAAATACAATTTTATACACATTCTGGCCTGTCTCCACAGAACGTATGAACATTATCTAGGCTGCAATGGATGCCTTTATTCAGCTGATCTTCAAGAACAATCAGGATATACCAAGCCTTACAAACAGGATCTTTTAAACAGTTAAACAATTTGTCTAACCTGCCTGTCTTGGGCTATACTGCTCACTTCTGGCCCTTCTGGCTTTCAGTTGGCAGTTTTGCCTGCTTTGGTACATGCCATCTACCAATCACCTATTTTCAGAAAATGTGCTCGACTTCAGTTTCAGCTCTAACTGACAAGCTGCACTATTTCTAGGGAAAAATTAAGCCTGGAGTGACTTCTATTATCTAATTCTGACATTTCTGTGCCAGATGTTTCGTGTTCGGCCTGGTTGCTAATTTTTAACTTCTTTTAATATAGGATTGGGGTTGGCAGTCTTCAAATAACACCCTTTTATGTGAGTACTGTAAAATGTTCCAAGAAGAATAATGCTGTATAAGTGGCAGCCCATTTTTTTTTAAAAAAAACTGGCATCATGATATCCACTGACAACAGTACCAAGATTCAAGAACTCTTTTCCCCCAGTTGATACACCATTCACTTAGCTTCTGCCCTACGTGCTCCCAAATAAGGTATTAGATTAACTTCTCTCAAATGCCCTTGGTTTTTACTACAGGTACCTTCGAGACCCCATATGTCCCTGTGCGGCCTCTGCGTTTGGCAGAGGGCAACTTGCTGGTTGTCCCTAGTCCCTTGATGATGCAGCTGGCCTCTACCCGGGCCAGGACCTTTAGAGCCCTGGCCCCTGCCTGGTGGAACACTTTGCCACCAGCTATCCGGGCCCTGCCGGATCTGGAGAGTTCCGCAGGGCCTGTAAGACCGAATTGTTCCACCGGGCGTTTGGAGAGGCCGGCCGCTGATGTACACCCTCCTCTTCCCCTTTTTACACCCTGGACCCCTAATTTTATGGGGCCCAGCTCTCTGGGTTTGCTCTTTCCAGGGTGGGTTTATGAAGTTTTACGAAGTCTTATGCTGGATGCCGATGTAATTTTGTTTAATCCGCTGTTTTAAATGGGAGTTTTAATGTGATTGTTATTGTGTTGTTCACCACCCAGAGCCCTTTGGGGGAGGGGCGGTATATAAAAATGATTATAAATAAATACATAAATAAATACATAAATAAATTTCCAGGGGTACCAAATTCAGGGGAAGTGTGAAAGCCCAGGATAGCCTTTTCTTGTCAGATCTCAGAAGCCACACAGGATCAGACCTGGTTATCACTTGGATTGGAGACCACCAAGGAAGTCCAGGTTACTACCCGGAGGTGGGCAACGGCAAGCCACCTTTGTCCATCTCTTGCCTTAAAATCTTACAGAGTCACCATAAGTCAGCTGTGACCTGATGGTATTTTTCACTATGAAACTCATTCCACAAACAACTATTGCACTGGCCACTGAAAACTCCTTAGGGGTCAAGTTGCTCCTGATTCTCTTGCATTTGGTACGGAGAGGATAGATGTGCATGAAATTTGACATCGTAATCTTGAAATCTTCTAGGAAGAGTGAACTCTGGTGTCTTCTAAATAACAGGGTTTGGGAGGGTTTGTTTGGTTTTTTTTGCAATAAGCATAATTCACTTTGCTACAACCTTAACGAAAGTTAAAGTGATATTCTTGCTGCAACAGCTCAACTACTAACCCTATTTGGCCAAAAAAAATCTCTTGAGCATTTGCATAGATGTTCCTGGAAATAATATTTATATCTATACAAACTGAGAGTATTAGAAGAACGCCAACAGCAAAACTGCGTGCAGTCTGAGCCACTGGGATAATAATATCACTCACAAGGACCTAAGATTCTTGTATTTATAACTGTGTTATCACATGTGAAATTATGCAAACTCTACGGAGACCCCACAGTTTGAACCTCAAAGGCAAGTCGTCCCAAAACATTAAAATAAATTATGCATATGAAAAAAAGAAATCAGTTAAGAAGATAATGTATCAAAACTTGTCTGTAGTATACCTTGAGTTGACAATGCTCAGACCCGTTCCTTATCTAGCTACCTTTTTCACTACCCTTAATCCATGCAAACGACCCGCTCAACAGTGCAAAGCAAAACAAACTGCAGTAGAGGCTTGTCGCTGGTCTCATTAGCTCTCCATTCATTCCAGGGAGAAAAAGGTAGAGATTATCCCGCCTCCCCCCTTGGCAAAAAAAAATCATGATTGCATATTACTGCTGCATTGGAACACCTTCCAGGTAAAACCAATAATTAACTACACACAGAGTCCCTGACTCGTCTCCCTTTCAAAATGCATAACAGCTTTAAGATGGTTTTAGTCAACTGACTGGTTAAATTGCAGGTTTATTAGAATAGTTACGTGATAACTTCTCACGAGTTGGACAGTTAGCAGAACTTCCCTCAGCTCCTCCATATTGTAATGAGGAAAGGAGGTTGGAGTTCTTTCCTCAATACTGGAAGAGTATCTGGATTTTTATGGTGGTGGGGGGGAGGGGAGGATTTTTCAACGTAGTCTCTTGATTCAATTTTATCTTCTTTGGAAGTGCATTTGCATTCCACTGCCTGGTTTTATGTGCCCTTTAGTCATCTGTGTTATCCCAAAGGAACACAAATAACTGCAACTTTCATTATAGAGTATAATTCTGCCATCTGTGGCTTGGGCAATTAATTTGTTTTGAGGATAGGATCTAAGGGCTTAACCTAGTTTCTGAAAAGGTCCTGGAAGCCAGTAAAAGCAGAAGAAGGCCACAGGTTTTGTGGTCGTATAAAACCAAAGCTGATCTGTAACAACTGCTGTTTCAGGATTTCAAAATTATTATTATTATTTCTGTTCCCAAAAGGGCCATTGTGAAACAGAGCCAAGTCAATCCCCTTTTATTGGTACTTATAGTCATCCTTTTATCTTTCTGTGTGTGTGTGTATGAGAGAGAGAGAAGAAATGGAGGAGGAGAAGGAAGATAAGTTTGTATTTATACCCGCCTTTCTCAATTCTGAATGAATTGTGACTAGCCCAAGATCTCCCAGCAGGAATGTAGGAGTGGGGAAGCAAATCGCATTCACAAAATAAGAGTCTGCCGCTCATGCGGGGGAGTGGAAAATCAAACCTGGTTCTCCATATTAGAGTCTACCGGCTCTTAACTACTGCACCATGCTTGTATAGACAGAGCATCTATCAAGGCTGCCTGAACCTTTGGAGGGAGAAGGGTGAGGAAGAAAAAAAAAGCTTCACTTTCACTTGGCCAGTAGAGTTGCCAGGTCCAAACCTGGCCACCAATGGGCAATAGGAGCAGGGTTGCCTGATCCAAGTCAGGAAACTCCTGGAAATTTGGGGCTGGAGCCTAGGGAGGACAGGGACCTCATCAGAGGCCGAGACAAAATCTGAATTTTCGGGGGGTGCCCTCTCTGCAGGCACTCAGGTCTACTGCCCAGAGCCCAGGTCTACCTCCTGGAGCCAGTGCTGGCGTCCAGATCTACTGCCTGGAGCTCACGCTGGCATCCAGGTCTTCTGCTTGGAGCCAACACCAGCATCCAGGTCTACCACTCTGGGCTACTGCTGGTGTCCAGGTCTATTTCTCGGAGCTAGTGCCGGTGCCCAGGTCTATGTGCGCCCAGGGACATGGGTTACCCCATGTCCCCATAGGAGACCCCTAAACCTCACTGGAGTTCAATGCAACAGACCACACATTTTCTGCATGGGAACTGTAGTCTGGAGATGAGCTGTAATTCCGGGGGGTCCCCAGGTCAAACCTGGAGGCTGGCATCCCTGATGGGTTGTAAAAACTCTTCACATAGGTTTGGGATTTTTGTCTCAGAGTCCCTTCAGGAGGAGGTGGACTGAGAGTCAGACTAGACATGACAGCATCTTTGTGGCTGACATGAGGAAGCTTCTATCTTTTAAAGTCTCCCCTTTTGACAGATAATGCCAAACCTCGAAATGGTCAAAGCTGCAGATCAAAGGGTCTAAGTCCCTGAGAACACAGGGATTTAAACCAGGACTTAAACCCTTCAATGAGAAAGGCCCAATGGCTTTGTTCTATTGCAGCGTGGAACCGGCACCCTGTAGCCCCATAATGCACAACCATACCAGCTTCAGATCTAATATTTTAGTCTGGGGGTGGGGGACTTTTTGTGGCTAATTCCTCTTTAAAGTTTGTATTTGCGGTAGGTCAGGGAGTATAGTAATTTTTAGTGATTTATTTTATTATGTTTATTTCATTTTATAATCCACTTTGAGTCCCCAGTACAGGAGACTAGTGGCATAAATATATTCTAAATAAATAAATAGAGGGTAAGATCCAAAGAAGCAGAATGCATTTGTGAAAACAGACTACCGGTAAGCTTATGCTGCAGTTTTCACTTCTCTCTTTAAAACGTGTCTTGTCTGTTGGATTGTGGAAATTTGAAGCAACCAACAGGATCTGGGTAATATCTCCTCTGAGGGAAATGCCTCCAACCAAGCTATACCCCTGGGGCTCTGAGTAAGGGGTATGGCTTACCATGCAACAAAGTCAATGGGCCTTTCTCACTGAAAGAAGCCCTTGGGCAAAGATGGATGTTTGCAAGCTCTTGGAGCATTTGGATCCCACCAAATCATACTGTTTATACATTCATGGCTTCTGCAAAATTATTCCTTCACCACATCTCCACCTAGTTAGTCTAGGTGAAATGAAAAGCACCTTAGGAAAATCAGAAGTGATTACAATTAGTATCTGTAAAGTTCTGACTGATGCCAGAATATATTCATATGCAACCGGCATGACATTTAAGTTCTGCATGGATTTCAGCTGAACAATAAACCCTTGAAGGCTGAGTGGTGATTGTACAGTTGAGAATGGAGAGAGGGGAGAGTTTGTCTGCTGTGCCCATACCAAGGTCATAAAGTAAAATCTTCCCCTGCCCCCCAAGCAACAGCTTTGGTTGTTGTGTGAAACAGGATACTGGATCAGACAAACCACTGGTCTGATCTGGCAGGGTTTTTAAAAACAAACAAAAAACAAACAGATATTTGCACATAAATAATCATAAAGTTCAATGACCTCCCCTTATGCAGTCTTATCAATCAACATTGTGGAATTCCTGGATAAAATTGTGCCATCAAGGCTAGACTTTGGGGAAAGTCCAGGACCCATGCCATTCAGACGCAGAAGCCCCCATCCCCGCCGCATGTCCAATGCTGGTTCTAAGTGAGAGGCAGGTAACTTTCCTTGTCTGAATGTACTCCTCCCCCTCCTTACCATTTGCTGCGCGCTACTCTGGGAAAGTACTGCGGGGTCCAGCGGCGCTCCCCACTTGCAAGGGCGGCTACCACGCAGCCGCCCCGACGCTGCCACTCTCCCGCCCCTTCAGCGTGCGTCATTTTTGGTGCTGAAGGAACGGCACCTTCTGACTGTCCCGCGCAGAGTGCGGGGCAGTGGGAAACACAACCCCGCGGCAGAAATCACTCGTGCCGGGAGCGCGCTGGGAGTAGCGCACTGCAAATGGTAAGTGGGGAAAGCCCCATCATTTCCAAGTGTATTCTGGGGAACATTAACTGTCAGGCATTTCAGAAACTTCATTTCCAAAAGGTACTTGGCAAGGCGAAGAGAAGTAGGCAGTGGTGGGATTCAAATAATTTAACAACCGGTTCTGGTGGTGGGATTCAAATAATTTAACAACTGGTTGTTTATAAGTACAATTTTAACAACCGGTTCTGCCGAAGTGGTGCGAACCTGTTGAATCCCACCACTGGAAGTAGGTAGTCAATTCTGAGAATATCCCAGAATTCACAAGCTGCCTTCTTCTCCCCCCTGCCCCCTGCCCTCCGCCACCATTCTAAGCATCTTTTGGGAACTGTAGTTTCTAAAGTGCTACTGAGGGGGCCTGAGAGAACCCAGCAGAAATTGATCATTTTATTTATTGACAAAATGGGTATGCAGCCTTTCTGCCCTGACATGGCCACCAAGGTGGCCAACAGTTTAAAACATACCTAAGACCAGATTTTAAAACCATCAAAATCAATCCCCCCTAAGCACACATAATTAAAGCCATTTTAAAAATAGAGCAACAATCATACTCCACTGCAACGGCTCTCAATATTATCAATGAGTGACTAACACAGGCATCCCAAGCAAAGTTTCACAGGGTAACCATGTTGGTCTGCAGCACAATAGGGACATTCAAGCTTTTTAAGAGTCAAAACTTTCTTTGTCAAAGCTCTACTTACACAACAACAGCAACCAGCAAAAAACCCCTGTTGGCCTCTAAGGTGCTACTGGGCTTGAATCTAGGTATCCTAAACAGATTTGCACCCTTCTCCTTCCACTGATACCTAGACTTAGATGAGTATAACTCTGAGTACAACTCTGTGGCACTATATGTCTGTTTAGTTATGGCACAGTTAGGAACATTCAGGGTCTTTGCTGGTACTGATTTATAGGAGAAAATTGCCCAGTTGAACAGGCTAGTCTAATGCTCAAAAATAGATTTAAAGTGAAGAAACGAAGAGCATAAATAAATAAATCATCTAATGAGTTACTCCAGAAGGTTGCTATAAGGCAAACCCACACACACTTAAGCCCTGTGTATCTTATTTGTAGCACCAGGGCCAATTCGAGTTATTTTCTACTAATTAACTGTATGCCTTCTCCTCCTCCACACTACATGAGAGAAGGATTCCTGCTCAAGGATTCTCCTAGTTGCGGCTCTATTCTCTGTTCCATATGACCCAAATGGATCAAAAACAAATGAATTTCAGTCCTTCTTATCTGGAATAAGTGACAGGAAATGGCAGTGACAACATTTTCCTCCATCAAATATGGATGAAGTTGCTCTGAAAGTTGGAGATGGCAGGCATGGCTGTGTTCCCCCTAGCGGATCTTTCCAATTAACCCAGAGCCCCTACTGCCCCGAGCAGCTGCCTACACAGCCTATTGGACTAGGCTGGCCATTGACACGGCAGCCTGTTTTCCGCTGCTGTTGCAGTATTGGCATCTGAGCCTCTGTACAGAAAACAAGACAGAGATAGATAGGATGTTCCTTCACTGACAAAGACCACAAAAGCTGCATTTCCCCCACCCACCCACCCCCCAATATACAATGAGAGAAAGGACAGAAATCTATTCAGCTGGGTGCAGCATAATTTATTCTAACCAGCACTCTCTTAAATGTCCTGCTTACTCTCGGTTACTCGTTCGCCGTCCATTATTTATGAAGAGAATGAACTGATCACAAGTAATTTTGGACTCTCTATGTAATTCAATGCCACTCGGCAGACACAATAAAATGAATATTCAAAATAGCAATCTTTACTAATGCGTTAATAGAACTATCACTCCGAATGTGTGCTTAATCTGAGGTAGCTCTAGCAGAAACAAACGTATTTAATTTCCAGGTCTAGGCGTACTGATTAATTTATCTAACGCGCCACACAGTGAGCTAGTGGGTTTGGCACAGAAGGCCATCTACAATTGAGGCAGACAGTATTTTTATTACTGCTAGAAGATGCATAGCCATGCTTTCTGGAGGGGAGTGTGTGTGTGTGGGGGGGGGGATCAACACAGGATTTCCAGAGGGAAGAAGCCATATAAATCTGACACACTGCACGAGCATAAAAGGCACATGGCTATATTAAAGGTGATAGAATCTCAAAAGGACTTCAATGAATCACTTTTAATGAATGGTTGACCCACTGCTATTTTACGATCAGTTGCTGACACTGGAGACTCGGTCCCTCCATTCCATGAGGCAGCAGGTAGGCTGACGGGAGCAGTGACCTGAGGGGAACTAGCAGTCCTACATAGCAATGCCTGATCACCCAAACCACTGAACTCACAAGCTGTTCACGAGAGAGATCAGCACAGATGAACATTCGCGAGACTGTCTTCCAATAGTTTGCATGTGTTCTCGAGGGTGCAAAAGCACTCACTGTGCATGCACATTCTGTTCCTGCTTTCCTGTGGCTTCCCCCATCTGCTGGCACCATCTCTCCTCCTGGTCCACTGTTTAAGCACATGAAACATTTACATGTCACAGAGAGTCAGTGAGGAACCAGAAAGTGTTTCCGTCTGTCCCTTACAGTTGCCTGACCCAGTACTCGTTAATGGGAAAGAGAGACAAGCTGCTCGGGTCAGGAACAATTTGACTGTGCCACTTCTCGCTCTGCTCTGCTGCGGCTGTCCCCGCCCCAAAACCATTTTCTGTCCAAAAGCAGGTGGGGTGGAAAAATCAGTTTACAAAATAGATTGTCCTTCCAGAAGGGGTAAGCCTTCCGTACCGAGAACCTCTTTCTTTCTGTGTTTTTATTTCCTAAAGGTGCATTTCTCCTCAAGCCACAAAAGCCTTGGTTGATTTTATTTCAGATTCTCAGGCTCAAGAGCTCTGGAACTATAATCCTCCAACTGATAAACTGATAAACCAAGAGTACTCATACCTAGCCTGCTAAAGATAAAAGGACCAAGGCTTTCTCTGGCTAGGAAAGATTTGTTTGATTTCATCTTCGCAGCCTCCAGCTATGAGTCTAAGAACCTGAATTAAAATTGACCAAAGTTTTTTTTTATTCATGAAAATACCAGGCTTCAGGATATAAAGGAAGGAAGGAAGGAAGGAAGGAAGGAAGGAAGGAAGGAAGGAAGGAAGGAAGGAAGGAAGGAAGGAAGGAAGGAAGGAAGGAAGGAAGGAAGGAAGGAAGGAAGGATAGATTTAAAAGGATAGCTTTAAAAGGGGCTTGGACAGATTTATGGAGGAGAAGTCGATTTATGGCTTGATCCTCTTTGATCTGAGATTGCAAATGCCTTAACAGTCCAGGTACTCGGGAGCAACAGCCGCAGAAGGCCATTGCTCTCACATCCTGCATGTGAGCTCCCAAAGGCACCTGGTGGGCCACTGCGAGTAGCAGAGAGCTGGACTAGATGGACTCTGATCTGATCCAGCTGGCTTGTTCATATGTTCTGAAGGAAGGAAGGAAGGAAGGAAGGAAGGAAGGAAGGAAGGAAGGAAGGAAGGAAGGAAGGAAGGAAGGAAGGAAGGAAGGAAGGAAGGAAGGAAGGAAGGGGTCCTGCTATAAAAAGCAAGAAAAGAAGAGCAGAAGGGACGCTATGTGCAATCTAACTCAGTGCCTTTTAAAAAGAGACATCTCATGATGGCCCAAGACATCAGAATCAAACAGAATCCAGCTGGTCACCACCTGGAAGCAAATTTTCTAGGTCTGACTTGGCAAAGGAATTGGAATGTTGGACACATTCAAAATTCAGCAAATGCACGTTGAATGTCAATTGCAGTTGTGTCAAGTTTTCATGATCCTTAATTGCACATTCTCTCATGGCCCTTTCAGATAGTGTGTTTTGATCACACAGATGGAACAAGCAGTGAGATAAAATCCCCCCCCCCCCCCCCCCAGCCCTTGTCTACTATAGCAAAAGTACAGGGAATTGAGAGAGGGAATGACAGTCCCTCCTATTTAGGAAACAATTTGCCCCCCCACACACACTATTTTTAAATTGAGTGCCGGGTCACACATTTAACATCAGTTGAGCTGGAGTTTCCCCCGACCCAACTCACATTTAATGTCTCATCTAATCAGACCCTCATATTTGCCATACTCTCATGAATCAAACGAACCTGCCTTGTACTGAGGGCTGCTTCAGAAGATACGAAAGCCTGGGGCGGGGGGGGAGTCATGAGGAGTTTGTGTCAGATGCCCAATGGGAGTTCTGTGCCTCCCAGAAGCATGCACAGAATCTGTGCTGCATGTTTCTGGGACACATAGATCTAAACCAGTGCACCAGACAACTCCTTGCCATTTTTATGTCCTGTAACAGCCCCAGACAGCTGCTGTCAATTCTAGCAGGTAAATGACACATAAATGATGGCTACATGAAAGTGTCCCATCTCAAGCAAAAGGCAGGTAATTAAGGATGTAAAAACAGCACAAAGGAAGCTTGCAATTACTTATACTTACATGGCGTGGTTGTGGTGAGAACCAAGATCACATACCACCTCAGGGAGACAGAAAACTCCCATTACTTGTGGGAACAGTGGGGGCTTTGTAACATGCAAATTGACCAGGGAGGGCATATCACTTGCTTTGGCAAGAGACCCCCTATCTCCCTGAGGCTCTCCCCAATTGGTGCTCAGCTGGATGATGGCTGAAATTTTTGGGTGTATGTGCGGGGGGGACCAGTAATGCCATTGATGCCATGGGGTGCTGGGTGCAACCCATAAGTGATGTTATTACATTGGGCAACATTCTAGTGTTCCACAAAACTCTGTGATTAAACCATAGAATTTTAGGGCAAATACTAGAACCCCCCCCCCCCCGTGATGACATTTTTTTCAAGTCATAATATAAGAAGACCCCTGCTGGAGCAGACCAGCGATCCACCTAGTCCAGCACCCTGTCTCATACAGTGGCTAACCAATTCCTCTAGAGCTCCAACAACAGGGCATAAAGACCAAGGCTTTAGCTACCAATAGACCTCCATGAATCTGTGCAATCCCCTTTTAAGGCTGTCCATGTCTGTGGACTTCACTATATCGTCTGGCAGCAAATTCCACATTTTAATCACTTGCTGTGTAATCTCCAACTGGAAATGATGTCACAGTATAACCAGGCAGTGCCCCTCCCACTAGTTCCAGGCCTTGTTCTGACATTCCTAGAATTGGCCCACGGTCAGGCCACTAGTACATCTAACTACATTACTGGCTCTTCTGACCTTTGACTCCCCATTTTGACCATGCATCAAAAACAGAAAGGAAGGAAAACTGCAGTATGTGTGCGCCTGATTGCTTGCTGCCAGGTTGCTCTTAATAAGCTGAATAAATAGTAATTGAAGCTTCCACTACACTAATAGCTCTTTATATGTTTTTACGGAAACCACATGATTGTGTAGCTTAAACCTTTGGTAAAAAACTGAATTGATTTAGACTGTCAGCTGTCACTGACTAAAAATAATGGGCTACATGTCCTCCAACCCATATTGCACAATGGGGAGGTACCCCCGCCTTCCCACAGACACCAGAACACCTTCTTGTTTAACTCAACTCTCTCCCCTCTCCTCCTTGGAGAGTTTTATACATTTCCAATTATATCCATTTTATGCTAGGTCCCCCCACTCCCAGCCTACATTGTTTAAATGTAATTAATCTTTTATATCTTTCAAGTAGCACATTAGCTGTCTCTGTACCAACTGAACCCCACCAACGACCTCCTTCTAACAAGGTAACCAGAACTGCACAGTTCCCTCCCAAATGTGATTTTATTATTTCTCTTGTGGGTGCCAGGATAGGTTTTAATGCTATTTTATTTTAATGTTATTTTAATGCTGTTTTGATTGTTCTATTTTATTTATGATTTTTTTTTAACCTGTAAGCCACTTAGAGATGCTGATATAAGATATGGTAAATAAATATAAATATAAGCAAATAAACGACATTGGAAGCACTTCAGTCACAGTCTAACACAGGTTTGAACCTGTTCTTCATTTTCATACCTTGTGATGTGCAGACTCTGTTCCTGTGATTATCTGCAATCAGCCACAGGCATATTGTTGGGCTCCCGAGCTCATCGCCTCTCTTTCTCTCTCCCTTTCTGGCTACACTGTGCATGATTATTCTTTGTGCTCAAAGAATACACTTACAACTCTCTAAGCCTATAATCTATCCAAATCATCCTAAATTAGTTTGCATTGGTGCTCTCTGTTTACAGAAAGCAACATTCTTCCTTCCCAAGCACAGATTACAATTACTGCTCTGTGTTTCCCCTCCCCCTGAATTTCCACAGTCAATGAGATGTTTATAAATACAATTGCTTTTAATGTTATTTATTACATTTATATCCTGACACTCCTCTGAGTTGCTCAGGGCACCTCCCATTGATATCCTTGCAATAACCTTGTGAGGCGGGTGAGGTTGACTGCCCAGTACCACCCGTTGATCTTCATGACTGTAATGATTTGAGCACACTAAGTATCATGATTTTTGACATTTCCACGGCAAAACACAGATGAACAGATTTTTCAGACTGCCAAGATATATGGAATGCCGCCACTGTATTTCGTTCTGCAGCTGTATGTCTGTGGATTTTGTTTAATGGCCTTTTGATTAGCAGTTGTGGCTTTTTCTCTTTCTTTGTCTTCTTTTATCCCAAAGTCCTGCGTGGTCACTGTACCTTCTGTGCTGTTGTTGAAGTACAATGAGGCCTTTCATTAAGTCTTTGTCAATAAGCTGGATATAGGATTCCTAGTCCTAAAGGAGCCTTTGGTATCAGTGTTGAACAACTATAACCCCACATTTATCTATTCTCAGTCACCTAATACTAAAGGGACATAATCATTTGCCAACTAATGGAAGCAAAATATGTTCTAATTACCAAATGGAGCTGGAAAGATTTCCTGATGGAAAGACACTAGTTAGTAAAATGACACACACTTTCTTATGGACAACTCACCAAAAATTGCAATTTTAGACAAGAGAAGTCTGATTTCCTGGCGGCCTTTCATTATGTACATTAATGCTAAAGGATACAATGCAGCAAAAATTAACTAATTTTGTGCCCTGACTTGGCAGGCTAGAAGTTGTCAGATCATAGAAGTTACGCAGGTTCTGATTAATACTTGGATGGGAGACCAAGGAATGCCAGGGTTGTTATGCAGAGGCAGACAGTGGCAACCACCTCTGTTAGTCTCTTGCCCTGAAAACCCTATTGGGTTGATGTAAGATGGCTGCAATTTTACACTTACACAGCCATGTTATGGCCTGATCTTAAGAACATAAGAACATAAGAACAAGCCAGCTGGATCAGACCACAGTCCATCCAGTCCAGCTCTCTGCTACTTGCAGTGGCCCACCAGGTGCCTTTGGAAGCTCACATGCAGGATGTGAAAGCAATGGACTTCTGCGGCTGCTAAGATAAGAAAGGTCAGTACTTGGAAAAGAGACCACCAAGGAAGACTCTGCAGAGCAGGCAATGGCAAACCACTTCTGCTTTTCACTTGCCTTGAAAGCCATTTTCTGGGGTTGCATAGACCAGCTGTGACTTGACAGCACTTTACATACACCTACACACATGGGACAGTGAGGGGGATTAAATAATACATGTGAAAATTTAAATCCTTCTGAAAAATCCATCTGTTGTCAAATTCTAAATGATCCCATGGTCATTTCCACCTGGCTTCCCTATAGCATTAAGGTGCCCCTCCTGAGGTTTCTCAGGCTTTTCTCTGATCTTTCCCAAACCTCTTCCATTATGCAATTGGGTGGCGGGGGAGGGGGGGGACAAACACAGCAAATGTGCTTCATGGATAGAAAAGTTTGGATTTTCCCAGACCCATCTACAGTGTATCCATTTTCCCTGACCCTGCTCCAGCGGCAACCATTTCTTTCCCCCACAAGCCATTGGGGGGCTTTTTAATTGGCAGCTGAACATCATCACAGTGATTAACATTTTAAATATCTATATTATCAGGTTCACTGAACTCCCAGCTTTCATTTAAAAAAAGAATAAGTCTCCCCCACAAAATGGACTAGAGACATAATTTTCCATAAAATGAAGTCTAGGAATTCAGAGACAACATACCAATTTTACAATGGTATATTAATTTAATGATATTCAGTTGCCAATTAAAAATAATTTTTAAAAAGCTTGGTGGTGCATGGGGAAAGGAATGGCCACTGTTAGGGAACTGGGGAAGGGACCATCCTTAAAAATTCCCCTTGCGAAACTGTTAAAAAATTTAACAGAGTCATGTAATCAACCCATCTGTCACATTCAAGGAGTGGGAATTGACGACTTTCCGCTCCTTCTGGAGTTCTATGATTCCTCCTCCCCACCCCCACCCCCACCATAAATTTTGTTCCTGGGGGTTACCAGACCTTCTAGAACAGGGATGTCATCAGATGGAAACGGGTGGCTGAATATGTTTACCACAGTGAAGAGCTTTAATTTATTAAAAGTGTCAGTGAATATCTTGCACTGATGTGAAAAACTACCAGACCACATGACTACTTATAGTGTGGTAAAATTTATAGTGTGGTAAAATTTATCACAACATTGACTGGTTTCTTAGCAGCAAAACTTTGTTCTTGCTCTCTTCCCAATTGCAAAGCAGGTGAAACTAATTTAGTTATTTTGTTCAAAATGCTGAGTCTTGATGGTAGCCAAATATTAACGCTGGCAAGGAGGGAGATTGGGATTTTTACAAGAGTATATACAAATTTCCTACAATTTACTCTCAGTTCAATTTCTTTTTGAACAGCTCTTTTCTCACGCAGCAGAAGAGCATAGAAACTCTCAGTCCTTATAAAACTATGTGATCAGAGTCAAACCACTAGCCCACATAGCTTAATCTTGTCCTTTCTGACTGTCAATGCTTCTCCAGGATTTCAGAGACGAGAAAGATCTTTCCAAGCAGCTCATATATGAGAATCCTCTAACTGCTCAGATCCTATAACAGTGCAAGAATGGTTGGATGTGGTGAAAAGTGCCATAAAGTCACAGCCAACTTCTGGTGACTCCCTAGAGTTTTCAGCGTAAGAGACTCACAGAAGTGAGAAACTCCCTTCTCCCCCAGGAAAGCTCATAAGTGCACAAGACTCATGCCATTTTTTAAAGTGGTGTACATCTGTGATTCTGAAGGCGGAAGTTCCCAAGCTGAAAGTCCTACTCCTTTAGTAGACTCTGTCCCTGGGAACTTCCCCTCTGGGAACTTTCCCTCCGTGCTGGTGTAACCCCCATGCTCAGAATGGGTTGACCCAGAAAGGGGTGGAGACTCAAAGCAGCAGAAGGCTGCAGAGCTCATGTAGTTTGGAGGAGACAAGGCTACCAGACTCGGACCTTGATTTATATAAGCCCTTAACACCTTGTTTTTTATGTTTGTAATGGGTGAGAGTTCTCCTGGAAACCTTCATCATGTTGAATCCTGTTCATCAAGCTCTTGGAGTCTTCAGGAGCCAACCCACTTGCAAAGAAGAATTGGACTTGGCAGTATCAGTAGACTGTAAATATAAGGACTTGAAATGAAATCTGAACAGGACCTTGAAGTGTGATGTTAAATGTTGATGTTATATGTTATATGTTAAGAAAGTAAACCATTTTGTTTTAAAAATTTGTTGCTGCAAACTCATTCCAAGTTCTGCCCCACAAAACCCACAGATAGAGGTCACACTGGCACAGTCTCCTGTAGAGCAGGAGAGACAGCGTGGAGGAAAACCTCCTGTTTCCTGCACCACAGAGTTGAATAGTGCCCTGGCACTGGGGTAAAACTGTCTGCGGAGGCATCTGTGCCACTATGTGCAGTGCTGGTGAAATTGGTCCTGTCACAACCCTCCCTCTACTTCCAATGCAGCTTCAGACCCCACCCACCCCTCTTGGCTTGTGGACTTAGTCTTAGCGTGACATTGTCCAGAGGTGAATTGGCTGGATGGGAAGTATCATTAAAGTAGTTTGAATTACGTTCCATGCTCTTTTGGAAACACTAGTTTTATTTTTTCCTCTCTCTCTCTTTCACCATTCGGCTCTGCTGGGGATCAATTAGAAGTGATGATGTACTTTATTCTATACCCATAAGCCTGACCCTAGGCAGATATTTCAAAGCTCACACCACATTAATTTTAATATTTTCATGCATTTATAATTCAGTTACAGGTTTAAAAATAAACCTGAATACGTTTTAACTCTATATCTCACAAGAGTTTTAAGTATGAAACTTCATTTAATTTTCCGACATGGTGACATGAAGAGCTGCTTAGTGTTGCAGTTAGAGTAGCGGATTAGGGCCAGGGACAGCTGGGTTTGAATCCTTGCACTACTGTGGAAACTTGTTGCATGATCATGGGCTACTGACGCAGTTGCAGCCTAAACTACCTCACAGGGTTGTTGTGAGGATAAAACAGAGGAGAGGAGCACAAAGTAAACAGCAATCAACCATAAAACTACACACTCAGCATTAAAGCAGACAAAAGACGTTCTTAGTTCGATTCAGCAGAACATTTCCTTTATTCTTAAGAAACTGCTACCCTATCAGCCTCAGCTAACTGAAAACCATTTCAGGGTGATCGAGATCTTTAATTAGAGGAGAACCCTGAAGAGAATATCAACTTGTTTGTTTTGTTGTCTGTTTTTAAGTTTCTGTTGCCTAAGGCTACAGGACAAACCCCACCCAAAAGATTATTGGATTACATACCCCACCAAGATTTTCCAAATGCATGTAGTCAATAGGAGATGCTCCACTATCTACAGGGTTCCTACATTTGAAACCTCCATGTGCTCCAGAAACAATGGGCATGTAATGATCTATGTAAGGAAGAAAGACAGCCTCAGACACTACAAAAGTAAGATCTGAACCCTTTACGGACTGAAACTACTAACCTGGGCTATTGAAAGAAGAAAGCTACTCTGAAATCAAGAAGAGGTCAAATACCAGAGGGAAGTCAAGTGTGCAGGCTAAAAGTAGACATATGTTGATTTAATAAAGGCCTGGTGAATGGCTTTTGAGTATCCAAGCATTTGCTTCTGTGATTTGGATGAAGGTGAGACCCAAAGCAGGGATCCAAAGCTGTGTGGCATGCGCATGTCATCTTGGAAGTCTGGTCTTCGATCTTTTCGTGTCGCAAAATTCATCATTATTGCACTGGATTGTGTTTGAGCAAATCAAGATAAAGATACAATCCAGCATCACTCTGTTTACCACAGAGGCAAAAATAACCACAAAACAAGGAGCTCGACTGCAAATCTTGATTTCTGTCCATCTGGATTAAAGCTGTGTTTCTTCTATTCTAATTAGGTACAGACTTCAGGATCCTGACAGTTTGCCAATGCGGATGATAGACACAGGTCATCATGGGATTGCTCTTCAAAGCTGTAAACAGAGCCAGTTTCCAAAATCTTGTTTCTCTGCTTCAATGGGTATAAATCCAAATGGTCATTCCAAGTAAACAAGATATCTATGGTCAAGTTACACCAATGCACTGGCATCCACTTCTGCCTACAGAGGGCGTTAAGCCAGCATGCCAAGAACGGTTATGCAAGGTATAGAGATGCATCTTAGGTTTGATTGCAATGTAATGAAGAGCCATTTAAGTCATTACTTCCGCATAAATTACTCAACGCTTGTATGTTCCAAGCCATAATTGCTGAAGATTTTAAGCAGCATGGTTCCTAATCAAGGGGAGGGAAGAACAGGAATCCTAGACTGACAGAAGGGGAACTGTTACTGAACAGGATGTCATGTATTCCACCAGCAGGCCTACTGTTTATTTCTGTCTCACCATGCATTTGGTCAAGTTGTCAAGAAGCAAGGCTGATCTAGTTCTTAAAAGGGCAGCTATTAATTGGTGTACTATACATTTGCGCTAGACACAGAGGTCAAGGAAAAAATTATCTGTGGAAGGTTCTATAAGGGCCACCATGGCTGGTAATAGATTCTTAACCCATGTGCTGTTTTCTTGGCACCCAGCATTTGCTCTCTGGCACTTTGTTTTGCATACAAATTGGCTGGTAAATAAGGTCAGAACCTTTTTATGCAAGATGCTGGGCCATAAGGAACTCTATATGGGGGTATGAACCTATTCATGCATCTGTGAACTGACGTTATACTGAATGAGACTATGGTCCGTCCATCTACTCTCACTCGTCTCAAGAATATGCTGTAACTTAAAGACCATATTAGATCAGTGGTGGGATCCAAAAATTTTAGTAACAGGTTCCCATGGGGGTGGGATTCAAACTGTGGCGTAGCACCAGTGGGGCTGGGCGGGGCACGACGGGGGTGTGGCTGGGCGTTCCGGGGGTTGGGCATTCCTGGGCGGGGCTGTGGCAAGGATGCAGCCGCTGCGCCGGTCCTTGGGCAGGAAATGAATGCACACAGGCGTAGGCTGCCACGCACGCCGGTGCACCTCCTGCTTCAAGTTCTGCGCACTACTGCTGAGAGGAAGGGCGTAACTAAGGCAAAAATCACGTGGCAAAATCACCAATTAGTAACCCCCTCTCGGCACACAAATAATTAGTAACCTACACTCGGGAACCTGTGAGAACCTGCTGGATCCCACCTCTGTATTAGAAGTTATATACACACTTAACACACACTATCTTTCACACATAAAACGGAGTTGTAAAACGGAGTTGTTCCACCAGGCTTTTGGAGTGTCCAGTCGTTGATGGTGCCCCCCCCTCATCCTTTTCTTTTCCACCTTTGGGTCTCTTGTTATTTATGAGACTCGCTCTCCCCCCCTCTGGGAGGGTTTTAATGAGAGTTAATGCGGACATTGTTTTGTTACTGATCGCTGCTTTTAAATTGTTTTAATGTATTTAAGGGTTATTGTATATACGTGTTTATGTTGTTCACCGCCCAGAGCCCTCCGGGGGTAGGGCGGTATACAAGACCCAATAATAAATAAATAAATAAATAAATAAATATCCCTAGCTATTCCAAGCCTTCAGCTGGGTAGGGCTCTTCTGTTCTGTTACGGGAATCCTAAGTCCAGGAAAGTTTCCTGGAATTCTAGATTTCCCTGAGTTCATGGAATGATTGAGTGAGTGGCTAGAAGTCCAGAGAAAGAGAGGATTAAATAGTCTACAATTATTTATTATACCATAAAGCAAACTGAAAAGAAACATGCCGAGCAGTTACACCTGTGTAAACCAATAATTCATAATATAGTAAGGTTAATACAAAGGAATATATCCTGTCGGCATACCAAGGTCCATGCAAAGCACTGGTAATACTGGCCTGAAGCATGGAATAAAAGACCTGAAAGATCAGAATCAGCACTATGAATTTTGCCCAGAAATAGATAGGTAACCAGTGAAGGCCTAATTTAGTCACTGTATTTGGGGCCAAATGAAGATTCTGGACTGTTTTCAAGGGCAGTCTCACGTGCAACCCATTATAGTAATCTACAGTGAAATGAATGTCTGGTGCTTCCTGCCATATATACAGAAATTTTCAAAAATTGAAATGGTGCATCGTTTACCAACACAGAAACCATTTCTATTGGATTGTTGTGTGTATGTGTGTAGGCAGGTTCAAGCAAAAAAAAAGGTTCTTATATTCTGTGGACTACAATAAAGTAGTGATTGCTAAGGTATATCAGTTCCCATGGAGTCTCCCTTTATCCCTACCTCTGAACAAACAGTGATCCAGACCCCTATGAGATCAAGTAAGGATCAAGAATTGCCTGGAATGTTAGATTTTTGTTCTTACTGTACCATTTGAAAAGCAAGGAAACAAACCAAGGGCACATCTGAAATCCCTTGGTGGACTGCAGCAGAATATGAAATCCAAGCCAATGCTAATTTTGAGTGCTATTTATTTTTGTAAGCAGTGTTTTGCAAGCCCTGCTTTCTTAGGGAACTAGATCTCTGGCAGCAAACAGAACGTGATAGAAAGGTCTCACACCAAACTCAAGTGGTCTTTGGCCTTTATTGATATGTGACATTTCTTGAAAACCTTTATTGGATAACCCACCGGGGAAGCATTTTTCAGTTTTCTACTGTAGTCCAGGATTTCTGGCATGAATGGAAGATGCATAGAAATTATGCCAGGTTCAGACAGAAGGCTGATGCATGAGATAGCGGAGAACAATTAAACTTCAGAATTGAAAAGATGGAAGCCCAGTGCAAGCCTCCTTCAAAACAGCACCGTGCTTGGGGAATTGCATCCAATGTGTTTGGCACACAGCAAGATCCAAACAGACCTACCACAGTACAATTATGCAAACATGCAGAGAAACACACAATCCCTTTAACAGTATTATGATCTTGTCAGATCTTAAAAGCTAAGCAGTCAGCCCTAGTTAGTATTTGAAGAGGAGACCACAAAAACAGTCCAGGATTACTACGCAGAGGCAGGCAATGGCAAACCACCTCTGTTCATCTCTTGCCTTGAAAACCATATAAGTTGGCTGTGAACCGATGGCACAGTACACACAGTACACACAAACACACACACACACACACACTTCAAGGGTTTAAGAATTGTGTGCGTGCTTGTGTAACCCCCATGCTCAGAATGGGTTGACCCAGAAAGGGGTGGAGACTCAAAGCAGCAGAAGGCTGCAGAGCTCATGTAGTTTGGAGGAGGCAAGGCTACCAGACACGGACCTTGATTGGTATAAGCCCTTAACACCTTGTTAAGGGTTTCTTTTTGTGTCTGTAATGGGTGAGGGTTCTCCTGGAAACCTTCATCATGTTGAATCCTGTTCATCAAGTCCTTGGAGTCTTCAGGAGCCAACCCACTTGCAAAGAAGAATTGGACTTGGCAGTATCAGTAGACTGTAAATATAAGGACTTGAAAATGCAACCTGAACAGGACCTTGAAGTGTGATGCTAAATGTTGATGTTATATGTTAAGCAAATAAACCATTTTGTTTTTAAAAAAATTTGTTGTTGCAAACTCATTCCAAGTTCTGCCCCACAGAACCCACAGATAGAGGTTACACTTGCAAAATTGGAGTGCATGGGATCCTCACAGATCTATTTCTATGCTAAAAGCTCTAAGCACCTTTCCTATGAAGCTTCTTTTCATCTCCAAGCTGTCTGACACAGGACTCCTTGCTCTCCTAACTCCGAAGCAAAATCGCTCTTGGCTATCTAGTACATCAGCATGCTGTCTGGGTTAGGCAAGATGCATTAAGCATAAAGCATCATCTTAACTAATCCCTCAGCCACACAGCCGTTTGGCCCTCACACAGTACAGTGTTTTAGGTGAACAAATCCTTTCAGGTTCAGGTGACAAATTTTGTTCAGTGAAACACATTCCCAATTTAAAAAAATCTGCATTACCACAGTCCTTCTTGAGGGTGGTGGTCTTTATTTGTTGAAGTTTTTTTTCTCTCTCCACCAAATAAGACAACAAACAAGTAAAATAAGCTGGGAGTAGTAATTGAACAAGACTGTTTTTTGCACTTTCTAATGCTCCATGGCTTAGCTGGTGAGCGTATCTGCTGCGGGGCTTCTCACTCTGCTTGTAGTTCCCACTGCTGCCCAGTTCTGCCCTTCGCTCAAGTCAGGGCCACTGAGGGAAGCCCCAAATGGTTTCCCACAAGCCCGGAGCTTTCCCATAAGCACTGCTTAAGCAACGCAAGCTCTTCTGGATTCTCTTTCACGCATGAGCAGCCTCCATTTCCTGAATCTCGCCTCATTCCCTCCACTCACTTTCACTATTTTAGTTGTACATGACAAATCAGGTACTGAGAATAAGCGCCCTCGCACACACACACACACACCCCCCCACATCTAAAATCCTTGCATGTGCGACAGGATTGCTGTCCTCCATCCCTTTCTCTTGATATGATGAAAACTGTAGTCAGATTTGCTGGCTTATAATAACAAGCAGATGCAGATGCATTTAGAGCATCAATGCAACATTAACAACAATGTTTAACCCATTCTATAAAATATATGTTCAATATGCATAATAAAATCCTTGCTTACCTAATAATGATCTTTGCTTTCCACGTGACTTTTTCTAGAGTTGCCCCAATCTCCAAATCAAGTTGATGGTGCAACAAATATGATTATTTTATAGACATATTCTAAGTGCAAGCCTCTGTTATGTTAACTGAAAATGGTCGTCTTTATGATTTCAAAATGCAATTGTGAAGCTACTTTTGTTAACTATACCACATTAAATTGCCTTGATGTCCAAAGGATTTCTGGGCATTACTTATTTTTTCTACACTGACCCAAGAAGACCATGTCACTTGGACACTAACTCAGCAAGATAGTTGATGTAGCCAAAAGTACTGACTAGAAGGAAGCAGTTATTGCTCTGCTTTCTACCTTATTGTGGTTTAAAGAAAACTGAGAATCAAATATGAAACTTTCCTTCCTAATAGACTAGACTCCACTATTGCTGTTATTTAAAAATTCATAATCGCACTCTGCTTTATCAATCTGTTGAACTTTTAGGCAATCATCATGGTATCAATATTTAACAAAATTCAGATATATGAATGAGATTGAGCAGACTTCCTTTCCGGTGAACACGAAGGCTTGGGGCTTTTAGCAGCAAAAGCTTAAGATTGCTCTTCCGTGCAGAAAGAAAGCAGAGCTTATGGCAGAAACTCAAACAAGTACATTGATGCATTTATATCTATCACTTCTAAAAATATATGTATATCCAAAGGCAAAACAAGCTGTTCAGAAAAGGCAAAACAGTGATCCTGACAATGCAATCCTAAACAGATTTCAGCCTCTTAACCCCATTGACTTCAACTCCATTTAGGACTGCATTATCAGGCTGCCTGCTTTGTAATTCTTAGCTGCTGGGAGGGGGCAGCGTTGGCAGTGGAACCTGGGTGAGACACTGTCGTACCGAAATGAAAGAGATAATGGCTTAAACCTCCAGGGGAAGTGGAGAAAAAGTAAAATATAACATGCTGCTGTATCAAATGATAGCTGCTCACTTCTTTCGGCAGCCGCATAAAGGTGTTTAGAACCAAGAGAGGAGAGCTCCGGTGGGAGACATCGAATCAGAGAGGTCAAGAGATAAAAACATGACTCCAAGCTCTCTTCCCTCACTATCCGGTTGTGTTTTTCCAAATATCTTTTGGAACCAAAACTCCTTTTGCAATATGGCTTGTGGGGTTGGTAGAGTGCTGGATCTGCCAAGCAAAGGAAAAAAAGAACGAAGTGGCTCTTTCAATTCCAGCCATAGTGCCAAGACACCAGTATGCCATTTAGAAGAAAAATCTTAGTCAAAATAGAAAAGGTTACTGGGTGATTCTCGTGTCTGAGTCCTTCCTTCCTTCCTTCCTTCCTTCTTCCTTCCTTCCTTCCTTCCTTCCTTCCTTCCTTCCTTCCTTCCTTCCTTCCTTCCTTCCTTCCTTCCTTCCTTCCTTCCTTCCTTCCTTCCTTCCTTCCTTCCTTCCTTCCTGACCAAGGCCTGTAAGGAACCAAGATGGCAACTCTTCCTCCATGTTCACTATGAGAACACAATCACTGGACCTAATAATACCAGCCATGCCATCTCAGACTACTCATATGCTATATATGCCATCAAATGCCAGCAATGCCCTTCCACTGTCTACAACAAACAGCTTAGTCCTTTCACAAAAGAATAAATGGGCATAAATCCAACAATAATAACCACCACACTCAAAAAACAGTGAGAGACCATTTTAACCTTCTAGATCAGGGGTAGGGAACCTGCGGCTCTCCAGATGTTCAGGAACTACAATTCCCATCAGCCTCTGTCAGCATGGCCAATTGGCCATGCTGGTAGGGGCTGATGGGAATTGTAGTTCCTGAACATCTGGAGAGCCGCAGGTTCCCTACCCCTGTTCTAGATCATTTAGTTGCTGACCTAACAGTTCAATCCTCAAGCAGAGAAGCTTCAAAGGAAGATGACAATGGGAAAGTGCTGAGCTTGAGCTCATTCACAAGTTCAAAACAATGGACACCTCAGGGCTGAATAGAGGCACAGGAGTCTTATCTCACTATACATGCTAATTTTATGCATTTCCCCTCTGCTCTAACCAAGCTGATTATAATGCATATTGTACTTCTGCATCCTGAATTCTTTATTTGAAGCATCCTTCTGCTCTCTGACAGGGATATAAGGATTCCCAGATCTCCATTCCAACTTGTATCTGATAGAGACAGCTTTCACTCATGAGCACTCATACTCCCCAAAATCTTCTTGTTTCTAAGATACTACTGAACTCAAATCCAGGTAGATCCACAGCCGACCCCCCTGAAACTAACAATTTATGCTGTTCTTATACTATGGATGGATTTAAATGCTGTTTTTTTTAAAAAAAATGTTTTGGTAATAGTGATTTTATTCTGTTCTATTGTCATCCTGTTTTATCTTCCAGGAGAGGTGGAGCAGACATTTTCTAAATAAATAAATTTCACTAATATAATGCAATTGCAGGTGCATCAGAAGTTTTTTCTATAATGCAAGGAGTTGGGTTCAATACAGGAAACTGGGACAAGAGGAAGAAGAAGAGGAAGAAGAAGAGGAGTAAGAAGAGTAGTAGTAGTAGTAGTTTGGATTTATATTCCACCTTTTTCTCCTGTAAGGAGACTCAAGGTGGCTTACAAGCTCCTTTCCTTTACTCTCCCTACAACAGACACCTTGTGAGATAGGGGGGCTGAGACAGTTCCAAAGAACTGTGACTAGCCCAAGGTCACCCAGCAGGAATGTAGGAGTACGGAAATACATCTGGTTCACCAGATAAGCTTCTGCCACTCAGGTGAAGGAGTGGGGAATCAAACCCGGTCCTCCAGATTAGAATCCACCTGCTCTTAACCACTAATCCATGCTGGAAGATCCCCCAGGCACCTAAAAGGGATACTTCCATTCTGACCCTGTTACTTAATGATACGTGCCGTTCGCTTTTAATTGTTAAAAAAGTTCCAGTTCAGAAATACAAGTAATTTCCCAGTTGTCGAAGGCTTTCACTGCCGGAACCACTGGGGTGTTGTAGGGTTTCTGGGCTGTATGGCCATGTTTCAGTAGCATTTTCTCCTGATGTTTTGCCTGCATCTGTGGCTGGCATCTTCAGAGGATCTGATGGTAACAAGTGTAAAGGGTACAATTAGCAAGTGTGATTTGCACATGTTGAGTGGAATCCACCCATTTTAGCATATGTAAGTGACAATGAAGCTTCATAATAAATTAGTGAGGCCATCTCAGTGGTGGGATCCAAAAATTTTAGAAACAGGTTCCCATGGTGGTGGGATTCAAACTGTGGCGTAGTGCCAATGGGGCTGGGCGGGGCATGACGTGGGCGTGGTCAGGCATTCCGGGGGCGGGGCATTCCTGGGCAAGGCTGTGGCAAGGATGCAGCCGCTGCGCCGGTCCTTGGGTGGGAAACGAATGCACGCAGGCGCAGGCTGCCACGCACACCGGTGCACCTCCTGCTAGACTGCTTCAGGTTCTGCACGCTACTGCTGAGAGGAGGGGCATAACTAAGGCAAAAATCATGTGCCAAAAGCACCAAATAGTAACCCCCTCTCGGCACACACAAATAATTAGTAACCTACTCTCGGGAACCTGTGAGAACCTGCTGGATCCCACCTCTGGGCCATCTGCATAATAGTCGCCTGGCATTTTAATCCATTTGATTGCTTCCTTCCTGGAGACATCCTGTGTCTGGGTGGTGTTCACTAACCATTGTCTTGATTCTAGTGTTTTTAAGTACTGGTAGATTCCACTCAACACATGCAAATCACACTTGCTAATTGCACCCTTTACACTTGTTAACCGATGCAAATGGTTCTTTCTCCCACCCTGGATATTCCACAGGTATATATATTCCACTTTCTTTACTACCATCAGATCCTCTGAAGATGCCGGCCACAGATGCAGAAGAAAAGTCAGGAGAAAATGCTACTGGAACACAGCCCAGAAATGCCGCAAAACCCCAATTTCCAAGTTAGTTGACTGCCTTCTTTTAAGGGGAGAGGAAGAGGAAATGCATTATTAGCCCATTTAAAGGGCAAACACAGTAACTCACCAATGTATAATAAAATTACAGAAGAAGACCTGGTCCTCCACTGTAAGACTGTAAGCTGAAGAACAAGCGGAAGCATAAATAACCAGCAGGGTATATTAAGAATGCAGTTATTTTTAAAATAATCATGAACCTTGGATAGAGGAAATGGTATCCTTCATAAGGGTACAAATGCAGGCATAATGAAATCAAAGCAACAAAATGCACACAAAAAAGCACGAGATATGATGATTAGCTCAGTTTTTCATAACCTTGCCAGTCGTAATAAGTAAAACAAGTTAAAGTTGTTTGTCATTTTAACCTTTGGTGTTCTGATTGTTCAAAGGCAGGCAGAAAACAAAGTAATTCTGCCATTATTCCCTAATCTATCATTTGCAAATAGAGCTCTGCCGCTATTCATATTGTTCTTGCAAGCAGAAACACATCTCTTTTGTTGCCTGTGATTTATTTCATTCACTCCTGGTGTTTCACAGCTCCAATAATCAGCTCAAGCGAGGTAGGAAGGCTCTAAACACCTGCAGCGATCCAGCAGGAAGTGGAAGGGGAGGAGAGGCCCAGACCACCTGGCAAGGCAGAACCAAAGAAACACACGCTTCCTAGCTGGCAGAAGTCTTATTTTAAATCTCTCAGGTGTTACTTCAAATGAATCTGACAAAGTACATGATTAGTTTTCCAAACCACAGAAGTATGGTCCGGAAACTTGAAAGTTTAAGCTTTAGTCTATCTTTATTCATGTGCACTGCTATATAGTAGACACTCTGATGCAAGAACATCTTTCTTGTCTTCTGACATTTCATCTCTTCACACTTCAGGGATAGTTCCTACAGTCATTTTTTTCCTTATGTGCATGCAGCCATGGACTGTCCTAAGTCATTTACCCAGTTGCAACTGTGAGGAGAAACTGAAACCTAAAGCAGATCGTACATAGACACAGCAGAAACACTAAAATGGGGACTTTTTCCCCAGGAGTCATCTTTGAGATATCTCCTGTTTGGCTGTGTGAACACAAACAGGCGGGATACATTTTATTTTTCTTGCCTTTCACCCTCTGTTACCTTATTTTATTTTTACAGCAGCTTGCACCCACCACTTTCTGCAGCTTAAGATTCCCCACTGCTGCCATTTGCTGCATTTGTTTCCCTGCATTTGTTTCCTCTTTTTTTTTTCACTCAGTGGGTTAAGAGTAGGTGGACTCTAATCTGGACAACCAGGTTTGATTCGCCATTCCTCCACATGAGTGGTAAAGTCTTATCTGGTGAACCAGATTTTTTCCTCCTACATTCCTGCTGGGTGATCTTGGGCTAGCCACCAATCTCACAAGATGCCTGTTGTGGGGAGAGAAAGGGAAAGTAGTTTGTAAACTACTTTGAGTCTCCTAACAGGAAAGAAATTGGGGTATAAATCCAAACTCTTCTCCTTTTTGGTCTTTTGAGAGTCCTTCAAGTAGGTGAAAATACTTTTTTTTGTGACTGTCCCCAGTTTCTAAGGCTTACTCAGATTTAGCAATAAGAGACTGTATTCTTGTATAGGTTTAAAAGAACCTATATGACATCCAGCAACATACAATTACTCTAAAATATATTACATTTGACTGCCCCTTCCCCATAGGGCAACATATTTGAATATGGCTGAGATGAATTTGAATTTAAGCAATTCTTTCTCTTTGTATGGGGGGAGGAAGTTAACAAATGAACCCTGATTCTTCACGGACGCTGGCTTCAGCTCAAGTTCTCACTGAAGTGTGCCCTCAATCCCAGATTTGGAAACAAGGCAGGCATGCTTTAAAATATCAGAAAGCTGAATTATGAGCATGTGACACAATTTTTTTAAAATTAGTCATAATGAGAAAAGATGACAAGTGATTTTGTGCCAGAGCTGGTCAATTAAAAAAAATTAAATCTGACAGACTCATTTAATATGTGAAGCTTTCACTCAGATCTCATTTTATTCAGCTCCATCCACACAGAGAATTCTTCAGAAACAGTAGTGGTAGAATCACTGGCGTTCCTGCCTAGGGACATGGGGTACCCCTTGTCCCCGGGCGCATCGATTGAGGTCACGTGGGGGGCGCCAAAACATCCTCCTAAACAACGAGGGATTGAGCAAGCCCTAGAAAGCAGGCACTGAAGTAGCGGACTGCTCCCAGTGCCAGTCGTAGCCCCGCCCACTCTGTACGGTGGCCTGGAGTGTCCAGGGGGCTGGGGAGAAGTCCCACTGGGCTCCCAGGAGCAGGACTGGGGAGCCCCGCCTCCCCTCCCTCAGACCCAGCCTGCCTTATTCGCCTTAAATGAAGCATGGCATTACTCAGAAGCCTTCTCCCAGGAGCCCAGGCAGGCACAGGAAAAGGCAAGCTGAGCAGGGAGCCCAGAAGCAGCAGCAGAACTGAAGATGATGCTGACGTTTGTTTGGTAAACCTTCAGATGGGGGGTGACTTGTGAGAGATTTACATGCTTAAAAGTTAATTCCCCATGCACTGGCTTGGAGCTCTTTCTGAGGCTAACAACCTACCTCATAGGGTTGGTGTGAGGACACAATTAGGAAAGAGAGTTGGTGGGGAGAAAGCCATGTATGTTTTGCTGGTGTTGGGAGGTGTTTTGTGAGCTGGTGCAAAAAATCATGTGTTTGGTCGTTGTGGGGGAGGGTGGTCATCCATACCTGGGGTGGGGGGGCACCAAACTCAGATTTTGTCCCCGGGCTCCAGTTTGCCTAGATTCGCCCCTGGGTAGAATGTAGCATCAAGTCCCAGCCAATGTGTAGAGATCCTGTAGCATTTTCTAGAGATGAACAGAGGTAGTTTGCCATTGCTTACTTTTGTGTACAGTGACCCCAGATTTCTTTGAAGGCCTCTTATTCAAGTAGCCAAATCTAATGACCAACACTTTTATTCACATTTTCCATATCACTAGACTACGGATATGTCCCTTTCCCTGCCCCACATACACATATGCATATCACAAAATAAACATATTTATTGGGGTGCTGTGTGGTTTCCGGCTGTATGGCCGTGTTCTAGCTGCTAGAACACGGTCATACAGCCCGGAAACCACACAGCACCCCAGTGATTCCGGCCGTGAAAGCCTTCGACAATACATTGAACGTATTTATTGTCAAGTGTATGGTCTCTGTATGTATGTATTTGAAGGGATGTCATGTTGGTGAGGGAGCAAGCTTGTTTTCTACTGCCTCAGAGACTAGGACACGGAGTAATGGATTCAAGGTGAAGGAAAAGAGATTCCACCTAAACATTAGGAAGAACTTCCTGACCATCAGGGCTGTTCGACAGTGGAATTCATTGCCTTGGAGAGTGGTGGAGTCTCCTTCTTTGGAGGTTTTTAAACAAAGACTGGATCAGCATATGTCGGGAGTGCTTTGATTGTGTGTTCCTGCATTACAGGGGGTTGGGCTCCTTCCGCACATGCAGAATAATGCACTTTCAAACTGCTTTCAGTGCTCTTTGAAGCTGTGCGGAATAGCAAAATCCACTTGCAAACAGTTGTGAAAGTGGTTTGAAAACGCGTTATTCTGCGTGTGCGGAAGGGGCCTTGGACTTGATGGCCCTTGTGGGCCATCCCAGCCAATGTGTCCCAGCCAATGTGTCGAGATGATTCTATGATTCTATGATTCTATGATTCTATGTATGTATGTATGTATGTATGTATGTATGTATGTATGTATGTATGTATGTATGTATGTATGATTTCCAGCTCAATCTTTGTGCTTCCCTGTATTGTTCTGGTTGAATTCCCCTCACTTTTTTTTTTTTGCTTGACAGCAACCCTAAAACACATCATGTAAGATGACGTCTTCAAGGCAGTGGTACTTTCTAGCATGCACACGTACAGGATCCCTTACTTGCAGAGCTTCAAAGTACTAAGAACATGCAAGTGCTGTTCTGTCAGAAACTGGGCTAACAAATGAATGGTCCAAGAGTTTATCATGAAGGAATCTCTCGGTGTTTAACTGTATCATCATTTGTACAATTTATGGTTCAGGTTTCGTTACCAACGGATCTCTCTCATCACAGCAGAGATGCATTAGTTCTAAGTGCTGCCCCGCTGGCACACGTTCAATTGTAAAACCAAAATTCTTTGACCTTTGGTAAGCAGAGAGGACCCCTTTCCACACCATCTGCACTGATCACAGAAGTCTGCAGTTTAACAGCTTTTATCCTCTCCTTTGCACCAACCACCGCATGGTTGGAGCAGTCATGTTTGGCCTGTGCCAATTAACCCCAGTTGACCTATCCAAGATTAAATGGCTCCATAGCAAGGGAAAGGGTGTAATCATAATTATTATGCTTTTGTCATTTTTGCATAAAGTTACCCCTAACACTGCAGTTTTGAGAAGGTCATATAATTTTATTAAATCTGTCCCATGGCACACACTGTATTCAGCGAGTCTTTAGCTATGGTGATAAATGTGTTAGTTCCTGGCAGCACTACTGTGTAGATTTATTTATTTTTTATTATACATCTATGTATTCAGCATTGGTATTTCATCATTTGGAGGAGGAGGAAAGAGGGCCTGACAATCAAAAACTAGGTTATCCTTGGCTTGTATTTTGCACCCCATCAGTAATCAAAATGGAAATGGGATAAACGAGCAGAGCGATAAAAAAAGAACATATTTCTTGAGCTTTGTTTCATTCATTCATTCATTCATTCATTCATTCATTCATTCATTCATTCATTCATTCATTCATTCATTCATTCATTCATTCATATGCCAATTATTAACTGTCTGCTCTGATACTCTGATAGGCTGCTCACACAGTTTGTATCTGCCCACAGTAGCATACAGTCTAATGTTACCCATACAGATGAGGATATCCACTAATGTAAAATAGAGGCTGGTTATAGATGCCCTGTATGAGTCAAAGCAGGAAGAGTGGTAAGATGCAGTACTGCAGTCAAAACTCAACTCATGGCCTGAGTTGGATCCTGACAGAAGTCAGGTTCAGATAGCTGGCTGAAAGTTGATTCAGCCTTCTATCCTACCGAAGTCAGTAAAATGAGTACCCAATCCACTGGGTTTAAAGTATAGTTGACTGGGGAAGTTAGGGTTAGGGTTCAGGCAAGGGTAAGGGTTAAGGCAAAACCCCAAAACCTGAAACTGTCCATACCCCTATTCTCAGACTGCGCCCTAGAACTCAACGTAACACTAAGGCAAGCCCGAGCCCCCCCGCTCTTGCCTTAACCCTAACTTATTACATTTATTTAATTTATTCAGTCATAAATGGTTCCCAAAATTGTAACACAAAATACATTAAATAAAAATAATAGGTTAGGGTTAGGGTTAGGGTTCAGGCAAGGGCAAGGGCTAAAGCTAACCCTGCTCTGGCCTTAACCCTAACCCTAACTTATAATGTTTATTTAATTTATTCAGTCATAAATTGTTCCCAAAATTGTAACAAAAATAAATTAAAGAAAAATAATAGGTTAGGGTTAGGGTTAAGGCAAGGGCAGGGAGTCAGGCTTGCCTTCGTGTTACATGGAGTTCTAGGGCACAGTCCGAGAATAGGGCTATGGTCAGTTTTAGATTTCTGGTTTTTGTTACAATTTTGGGATGGAATAAATTAAATAAAAATAATAAATTAGGGTTAGGGTTAAGGTCAGGGCAGGGCAGGGCAGGCCAGGGCAGGGCATCAGGCTTGACTTAGTGTTACTTTGAGTTCCAGGGTGCTGTCCAAGAATAGGGCTATGGTCAGTTTTAGGTTTTTGTTACAATTTTGGGAACAATTTTTGACTGAAAAAATAAATAAAAAAATTAGGGTTAGGGTTCAGGCAAGCGAAAGGGCTAGGGCAAAACCCCCAAACCTGAAACTGACCACTGCCTTATTCCTGGACTGTGCCCTAGAACTCAGTGTAACACTAAGGCAAGTGTGAGCCCCTGCTCTAGCTTTAACCCTAACTCTAACCTATTATTTTTATTTAATTTATTTTTGTTACAATTTTGGGAACAATATATGACTGAAAAAATTGAATAAAATAATAAGTTAGGGTTAGGGTTAAGGCAAGGGCAGGGGCTCACGCTTGCCTTAATGCTGTAGATGACTGGATATACCCCAACATTTTTAGACCACAACAATATCTGGTATCAGAAATTTTGTAAGGAAATATATGCCTCAGATATTTTCAAGAGAACAAGTTTTGAAGAATGAAGAAGCTTGGCTTATAAATCCGATAAGGTTAGCTGCTAATCCAAGAAAGCTTTCTTCACAATATTTATCTGAAGCTTAGCTTTTCGGTGGTTATCAGAACCAAACCAAAATGCCACTGCCCTCCGCCCTGCAGGAACCCCCACAGCAAGGAACCCAGACAATTCAGAAATTTGCATCTTCCTGGGAACCTCAGTTGTTTTAAAGTTCACAATATCCAGCCAGTTTGTGAAAGGCACTTCTGTGATGTTAACAGATACACTACAGTCAGTTTTCCTTTCCAATGCACTCATAAATGATACATCAGTACAATTCATCCTAAGTACATATTTGCTGAATATGGGATTCAGCTTCCCTTAAATACAAAACAGTCCATAAAATTTTACGCATGGTAAGTTGCAGCCAGAATCTCCTCCAGCACTGATTCCATCCATTCATTCATTCATTTAAGCAGACCAGGGATGTGGAAAACCTCCATGAGAAATTTCTCTCATGCTTAAGGATGTTCATACACCTGCTGGGTTCAGCTCGAGTCCTGTTGGTAAGCTCTGAAAACAATCTGATTTTTCTGATTGGTTCATTAGTTTGTCAATGTGTTTGTGGGATTCAGCAAGTCGTTCCACTGTATTCTTTACTAACCATGCAGTACAATGCAAATGGCTTTTTCATGCACCCACGTTCACACACAGTTTCATTACTCTCCCAAACTTGCTGCACAACTATTTTATTCAGAAGGTCATTATTTAAATAGATAAACAGGCAACTCACAAATCCTAAAAATCTATCATCAATAAATGCTGTATCCCAATAAACTCTTATCCTTACACATACATCTGAGAAGTCCTTAGTGATGCTGCTTGCTGACAATCAGTTTGAATTGGCAGCATCTTTGTGTGTGCAGGTTTGGGAAAAATCAGTGCAAGCCAAGTTGACCGGCATTCATAATAGCTATGCACAAACCAAACACATCAAGTCATGGACTCAAACTGACTTGCCACTGTCAAATACAGTAAGTTCAATGCTTGAGCAGGGGTCTCCAACCTATCGCCCTCCAGATGTTCATGGACTACAATTCCCATCAGCTCTGCCAATTGGCAGGGGCTGGTGGGAATTGTACTTCATGAACATCTCCAGTGCCATAGGTTGGAGACTCCTGCTTTAATGCGTTCATACCAAAATTTGCAACATCTCAGTACTTCCCTCAAAAAAACCTTCAGATGTTTTGTTAGGGTAGGAATATGAACATTGTGCTGTTGAATGTTCTCATGTGAGAAATCAACTGGCCATTGTGGGTTTTCCATGCTGTGTAGCTTTGGTCTGCTAGTTTTGGCTCCCAACATATTGCCTGAATCTATGGAGAGAAACCCATCTTACTGTGACATACCTCTTAAGATGCCAGCCATACATGCTGGTGAAACATTAGGCACTAAAACTACCAGACCATGGCCATACACATAGGGGCATAGCCAGGTTCTAAAGTTAGGGGGAGTTAGGGGGAGCATATAAAGTTAGGGGGAGCATATAAAAAAGGCACCATGACACATACCAAATAATTCCTGAATCCAATAGAGGTAAAGTTAGGGGGAGTACAGACCGGCTCTCCCCTTTCTTCTTTCCCTCCCTCCCTCCCTTTGTAGCTCCATCTGTCCTTGCTGGCCTGACTCCCTTCTCCCCCACCCCAACACTTTGATTCCCTCCTCCTCTTCCTCAGTTCCAGATAATGGGACCAGACCCTGCCTGATGTTGCCGGAGAGCGTGGCATCTTCGCCACCCCTGTTGCTGCTGCTGCCACTTGCCAGCTTCAGGGGTGCTCCACCCTTGCTCCTCCTGGCTCTGTTTGAGGCATCAGGAGAAGGCACTGTTGCACTTTAGGCAGCCTACCTCCCCCAGCGGTGCTGAAGGGGCACGTGGTACACCTCTGTCGTAGCAACTCCACTTGTCACTGGCGCCTCTCTGGTCAGCCCCCCCAGCTCTCCCCCCCTTGCAGAGTTGCTGGACCCATTCTTGCCCCTCCTAGGAGGTGCCTCACAGCTGGCTGGGGTGGACGGGGTCTTGGTTGGGGATGGCTTCCTCCTTAGGTAGCATCTCCTCCTTTCATGTGCACCAGCAACTGAAAGCAGTCATATTGGCATCCCTCTCCAGCATTCTTGTGCAGTTGCAGGACTCCTGCAGGTGGGGTGTTTCAAGAATGTGCTCCAGGGGACTGGTTGCTCCCCTTGTATACCCCCCTCCCCACACACAGAGAGATCAGAAAACCCACAACAGCCGGCTGATTCCATCTGCGAAAGCCCACAAGAGCTGGAAAACCCACAACAGCCAATATGAACATTGTTGAAAGCTTTTGATGTCAACTGTAATCCATGTCTGCTTCCCTGCTAGAGGGAATACACATGACCATGTGCAACAGAGACGTAGAAATAGGCAATTGACAGCTTTTTGCCCCTCATCACAGTTTGATATATGGATTGTGACCATTTCAGACATTCACCAAGAAGCACACATTCAATAACACAGTAGCGAAAAATAGTCTCTCTCTTCATATATGACAGGGCATTCATATAAACTGCCAATCACATGAGAACTTCACGGTGTGGTCAATCCCCCATCACCATGTTATTTTAGAGTTGGTTCCCACTGATCATAAGAATTGGAACTTCAGAGTCAACAGTCTGACAATCACAGTGTACACTCACATTATTAAGCAATAAAAAGGCACTGTAAGAAATGCTAATAGCATCAGTAGCTCACTGATTCGCTACTGTTCAATTCTCCATGAACAGCAATGAACAAATTCAAACATATGAGAAAATGAGAACGAAATGTCTTTAAAGGATTCTTCTTCATTTATTACCAAGCCAGTATTTCACTCAACTGGCCTTAAATGAATAAAAGGATCCTGCATAAATTATTTTTGTGTAGTGCTCACTCAACTCTTATCTGATGCAAAAACGTTTATTGCCAACCAGAATTCTACTTATACAACCCCATAACCATTTGACCATCTGTTCCACTGTAACGTAGGAAAGTGTCAATTTTTTGGCATTTTTCCCAAGATGGCCCCGGAGCCAGGTGTTTAGGTGTGGGCTTCGGGAATTTTTCTTATTTTAATTAGGTTTTTTAGCACCCCCTGTTTTGATTATATAGAGTTTAGACCAGATGCCTTGCCCCCCCTCCCAGTGTGGGTGGGCCACGACTAGATGATGTGCCCTTCCCCTCCCCTTCTTGCTCTCCCTCCCACAGCCTTCTGTTCTCCATAAGAAAAGGTTAATGCATCTCTTTTTCAAAACATATGTAAGGAAGCAATAATGTGTTAACAACAATAATGGGAATATAATAATAGCAACAAGGAAGTGCATTGCGATAGAAAGAATGGGAACAAACATGTACTTAGACATTTTCCATCCATTAAACATGCTGATTTCAAATACCAGTACAGTATAATTACCATACCTTCATTGTCAGATTCACAAACAGAGAAGAACTTATACATGAGAAACATGCTGCCATATATTCCAGTTCCAACAAAGCCGAGAGCATCAAAGATCTGGACAAGTCACATGCTCAAGATACAGCTGCCAGTTCTGAGTTGGGAAATACCTACCTGAGGCCTGGAGTCTGGGGAGGCTTGGGTTTGGATAGGGGAGGGACCTCAAGAATGTATTCTGCCATACTGTCCACCTTCCAAAGCAGTCCCACCAATCACATTGCAAAGTACAGTAAATCGGAGCCTACTTATCTAACCTTAAGCAATGAAAAATGTGATGTGACTCAAAGTCACGTGCAAAAATTCACAATGAAAAACAAAAACTTCTCAGAAGTGCAAAAAAGGAAAGCTAGAAGATCTCAACGCACAAAATATTTAACCACACAACACAGAAGAACCATGAAAATAACACCTCCCCTGACCTCTGCCCCCAGCAACTAAATATGTTCTCCCCTCATGAACCTTCCACTGGGAAAAGGTGGAGGAAATGTAACTGGCAGTAATAAATTAACCAGAAGAGTCTGTTAAGAACTGTCCAGGCAGGATACATCCAGCACAGGGCTACTGTAATATAAACAAGATAAGGAGTGTAGCCCACATGCAACATCCACATAGCGCAAAATATCCAACTGGATGGTTACAGTTTAAAAGGGGCCCTGTCATGCCCCCACAGAAGCTTTTGATATTTCCCCATTAAGCTTTAGTTTCCCCATAGTTAGCATGGTTTTAATTCTTTGTCAAGTCTTCTCTATTTTAGTTAGCCCCTGACCCTTTAAGACATTTCCCAATATGCAGTTTCCCTCTTTACCCAGCAATCCCCTGTTTTAGTTTTAGTCAGTCAGTCTGTTAAGGGTAGTTGGAAACCGGAATATTAATGACATCCATATTATTATATGGTGGTCCAAAGAGCACAAGTCAAGTTTAGCAGCAGTTAGAACTGGAAAAAGACTAGAAGAGCTGAAAGGAAGCAAGACACAGTAGACTTTCTTGAAAGCAGCCAAGAGAAGACACAGTCTACAGCTTCAAACCTGCTCAAGACAAGCAAGTACTCTGATTTAGATAGACCCAAGGGAGATTTTAGGGTCTTGTTTCTCTCCAGTAATAAACCCATTGTAAGAACTGTTGAATCTGGCTTGTGTCTCCCCCATTCTGTCCTAGCCAAGTACAGAGCACCTCAAACAGATTCATTTCGGGGGCAAAACAGGCCCAATTGTACTCTACCACTCAGGGCCTATCCAAATCTGGAAATGTCTCTGAGTATTAAAGTAGTTCTAGATAACTGATGTGGTTCTAGACATTTCTAATATGACATCATAAATCACAGAGAAATAAAAGTTGTGTTCATTCTGCTTTCTGTGGTTTCAGACTGTGGCAATATTTCAGTCCCTGTGCTATGATTGGTCACTTTCTCTACTCTCACTTTCTTTATGTTTTTCCCCCATGCTTCATTTCCATCCATTTGTGCTGTAGGCCCAATAATGATCTCAGTGTCTTGTAGAAATGCCTCTTCCATTTTCTGCCTTCCCACTGGGACAGTCCTGGCTTGCTTGTACAGCTTGCTAAAGCAGCATCCTGAAGTGATGCCTCTCCAACACTTGCTCTGCAGTTACATACTTGACTTGACTACGGAACGAACAGTGCTGATTTCATAGGTTAGCCACTCAACAACATATTCATTGCTTGGTTCAGATGCCTGCTGTAGGTTATCATATCAGAAAGATACCTGAACCCAGATAAATTAAAAATAGACAAACAGCAAAACTGCAGGATCACAACAAGGCTACAAAAGACACTTAAATGCAGCTTCTGAGGTTGCAGAGATGGCACTGGTATTTTTGCAGGTCTGGAAACACGGTGACATTAAAAACAAATACTGCTCTATTTCCATTTCAAGACTAGAAAGGAGCTGGGGGGACAGCTTCAGAGCCAAGAGGTATAAAACTGTTTACCTCTGTAGATTTGGAAGAAAACTTTGATGTCACGATCTTTAAGTGATGATCTGAAAATCACTAAAGCAAGAACTCAGTTCACTTTGCTCCTGCATGGTGGGTGATAGAAAGGGAATGAAGCCTATATTTTATGATCTTGACAATGCTATATCTTTTAAAGAGGACTTGAAGTTCCCAGAGAAGATCACAAAACTAAGATATTGATCAGTTCAAGGGAGATGTTATCCTGGTGAAAGAGAAAGTGAAAAAGATTGATGAGCAGGGCTCTCATCAACCATTCCTCAGAAGTCTCTCTTACTGGGAACCTAGACAAACAGGACAGTATAATGATTTCCAAGACAGAACTGAAGCAGAGAGCGTGCTTTCTGACCTTAATTTATTGCATTAAACTCAAACATTTTAACTGAGGCATGAATCCAGAATAATTAAGACATTTCATAGTTTAAGGGGAGGAAGGAACCAAATCACTGCATCAAAAAATATGCATATGCTCAACCAGCTTTGCTGTGGAGTGGCAAAAATAATTCATTAATTGATTAGATACATAATTTGGATAGGATTGAAATGGCTCGCTTTGAATCTCAATGCTGTTAACATAATGTTGGTGAGGAAAATAGCAGAGATTCTGAGCGAGTATCAGGAAGCACTTGTTGGTGCCAGTATATGCAAAGTTGCCAAGACCTGGGGCAGTGGACAGAAAGATCATACACTCATGTGAGTACTGCAGTATACTTGCTACATGTGCTAGTGCAACCTCAGCTTGTGAGTTCTGTGGGGCAGTACTTGGAAGGAATTGCAAAGAAACTAAAATTAAAACAAAATGGTTTACTTTCTGAACAAACAACACTTTTAACATTTAACACATTACAGTCCTGTTAAGTTGCATTTTCAAGTCCTTATATTTACAGTCTACTGATATTGCCAAGTCCAATTGTTCTTTGCAAGTGGGTTGGCTCCTGAAGACTCCAAGGGCTTGATGAGCAGGATTCAACATGATGAAGGTTTCCAGGAGAACTCTCACCCATTACAAACATAAAAAACCCTTAACAAGGTGTTAAGGGCTTATACAAATCAAGGTCCAAGTCTGGTAGCCTTGTCTTCTCCAAACTACATGAGCTCTGCAGCCTCCTGCTGCTTTGAGTCTCCACCCCTTTCTGGGTCAACCCATTCTGAGCATGGGGGTTATACTAGCCATGCATTAAAAATTTACAGTGTTGTGCATGCACAAATAGCTTCCATAAAACAGAATTTTAAAACAGAGAAAGAAGAGTATAAAACCCAATGATTTGGTGGGATTAAAAATAAACAGTATGAATTTGAAGACATCTGAAATTGATGATAAAATTTCCAGTGGACTTTTCATTAATTTATCCCCTCCCCACCAAGTTAAGGTAAGAGAAATTCTGGCTCATACCCCCTAGAGTAAAGGGCTGTTACTTATCTATAAAGAATGCACAGAAATAACAGAGCCCAATAATAATCAACATGCTGTGAGTTTTCTGTGCTGTGTGGTCATGGAGGTTTTTTTAATCCTAATTTTTCACTTGCATCCATGGCTGGCATCTTCAGAGGCATGTCATGGTAAAACGTATTTCTCTCTGTGGCACAGGGTCATGGAGAGAAACATATCTTACCATGACATAATCTGAAGATGCCAACAATAGATGCAGGAGAAATGTTAGGAGGAAATCTACCGGACCACAGCCACACAAGCTGGAAAACCCACAACAGCCAGTTGGTTCCAGCTGTGATCTTGTGTTTTCCTATGCAAAGCAAATGAAGAGAAAGGTCATCATCAGTACTATCACCTTTGAAGGCACCGTGAACATCAGTTCTAAGCACCTTTGAAGGCACCGTGATAAATCCTGCCGATGTCAGACGTATAGTGAAGAGTCATGATCAAGTTAGGTGAGGGATACCCATCCTTGCTCAGATTGTAGGCACTACTGATATTTGGAGAACACAGAGAGGGCACCATCACAAAATGGCTGTCATGGTGAGGAGTGGCCAGTCATAAAATGTTGGGAGGTTCCAAGTAAATTGTCCTACTATGCTGTAAATAGCTGGTTCACAGTGGGTGGTCCCAGAAGACACAGAGGTCACTGGTCTCTCCCAGAGCATCTCCTACTCCAGAGAAGTGGAAGAATGCCAGAATTTGCTTTTTGCTTCAGAGGAAGAAGGATGTAGGCACCAAGTGATTCTTAGTCATTTTAGGGCCCCAGGTAAATGTCACTATCACGCATACTGCAGTCATGCAAGGACTGTTCTTTGCCCTCTGTGAAATGGGCAAGAGACACCACTGCTACAAGAAGCCAGCTACCTGAGCGCTATACAAGGCAGGTGCAAAACAGAAGCAGAAGCCTGCTTTTCTTTTTTTTCCCCTCTCCAAGCACAGGGTGGGAGGGACATCTGTCCCAGTTGCTCATTGGCTAAAACTGCCCCTGATGGGCATCATAACAGTGAGCATTACATTGGTAATACCTGGTTTTGGTTATGAGAATTGTAAGCGATCATAGCAAAAGCAGAAAACACAATTTTATTTAAGAAGATCATAGTTTTAAAGAAAGGACACAGTATATGAGACAAGTAAAGGGGTTTTTTTGGTATCTCGTGAAACAGGAAAGATACAAACAAGCCAGTATGTCTCTAACATCAACCAATGTGATACTGAAAATTTCTATAACAAGAGGGAGAGAGAGTGCCCACCTGTTGGTTTGCCCCAAGGGTACGTCTGCATTCCATTCTGTGTTTTAAGATAAAGGAATCTGTTCCTTTAAATGAGAACCCACTGCAGTAGGCGACTCTGCTTAGCTCAAGGGCTGTCTCCTCTCACCCTCTTGCGGTTCATCCTCACATATCTTAAGCAGTTATGTCACTTTCTGCCCTCCAAGGCCTCCTGCTCAGCTGGAGCTTCACAACAACACTACTAACGTCTTCCCTCATTTTCTTCCTGGTTTTAGACAGATGGCCACATTGCGGAGTTTACCAGATTGCACAATGCAGAAAGGCTACGGCAGCCTTGCGTCACCATTCCATTGGAAACATCAGTTCTTTGCAACAGCTCGCAAAGTGCAAACATGGGTGAGTGCAGCAGATTATGCTGGGGAGCACGGGTCCAGCCTGGACTAAAGCCATGCAAGACAAAAAGTTGCCAAGAGGCTTGGAGAAAAATGACCTGTCCTTTTAATAGAGGTTTAATGTGGGCAAATGAGTAGCTGAAGCTCTTCATTGCATGGACATGAATAATGTCACCAAAGCGACACTGAAAATTTCTGTAACCAGAGAGAGTCCAACTTGCTTGCATATCCGCCTGTTGGTCTGCCCCATGGGTGTATCTGTATTACATTCTGTGTCTTAAGATAAAGGAATCTGTTTCTTTAAATACAAACCCACCTGAGCAGGCAGCTCTGCTTTGCTCAAGGGCTTAAGCCTCAACTAAAGAGGCAGGACCTTACTTTGGAATGAAAGTGATGCTAGCCTATCTCTGTAGTAGCACATGTTCTTGTATATTGAATGTGCACCTAATCCACAGTAAACTGACTGTGTACCTAGTCCGCAACTGATCCAGGAGGTTTGTACTGCAGGTGAAGAAGCCTGTGTGGGAAGGAAGTTGATAGTGTTGAACTATGTCATGTGACAAGGGGCCTTTCCCCACTCACCTTAAGCCCCGCGCTACTTGAGGAGAGTGGCGCGGGGTCCCCCGGCACTCCCCACGACAGGGGCGGCGACAGCGCAGCCGCCCTGATGCAGCTGTCGTGCCCCCTCCCAGGTGCTCTTCTTAATGGCACCTTTTGATGACCCCGCGCTCTGCGCAGGGTCGTGGGGACGCCCGGGCGCATGCCTGGGATGCCGCGCGCTGAGAGCAGCGCGCGGCATAGGGGGGATTGAAGAGAGTGGGGAAAGGCCTACTGTTAATTTTTAAACCAGGAGTATTTTTTCCACTTGTCATTTTATCCTATGCCAGCAACGACATAAACGTGCATGCAAAACTCTCAAGAGTAATTCCACTTTTCAGTTCATTTTTTGAAGTTGTAGATGTCCACAAAACCTATGCTATAGATTTTCCACAAAAATGTAGTTGTGTGTGTTTACCAGCAATTCTTTTGAATTCTGGATTTGCCCCCGGTCCCCTCCCCTCCTCCCCTTGTTCTCTGTTTATTATGTGGCCCATTTAGGGGGGGACTTTTGGGGTTCCCCGAGGGGGGTCGGTTTTAGTTCTCGGATGCTGACTGTATTGCTGTTATTGGTTTTAGTAGGGAGACAGGGCTTGTATTATATTTGTACTGGTTTTTAACTTTCCCCTGTCTGCATATCTTTATTTGTACACCGCCCTGAGCCCTCCGGGGGAGGGTGGTATAAAAATCAAATAATAAATAAATAAATAAATTCTGTATATTTCATATACAATTGCAATGCATTTCGGGTTTTGTAGTATTAAAGCTATATAAAGATTAAATGTCTAGGAAAAAACCAGAAAATCTATTGAAATTACTGAAGGCATCTGACTCCAATGGCAAAGCAGGATGTTAAATTAAATTCTGAATCCTATCAATGATTGCAGTAAATGAACCCAACTACTTCCAAAGAACAATGCTAACTGTCAAGCTGAAACTGAGCATTTACTATTCATCTGTGCAAACTGTTTAAAAAGTCCTCATAGGAAAAGACTATATTCTCTACTATATGCAAGAATTGCACACCACATTATTCTAACTTACAAATTTCAAACATGCTTAAAACTGGAAGACCAATGAGGCGGGGGGAGGCAGCAGTCATTGTAGGATGAGTTTTATTAATCTCTGCTTGCAAGGGAGGGAAGGGGAGGGGCCCCAGCATCTGGACATGGCCCACCCACCCTAGCGGGGAGAGGGAAAGGGGTGGCATACAAGGGGGGTAAGATGATGGAGTGAGGGGTGGTATGCAAGGGAGAGAAGAGGAGGCGAGTGAGGAGTGGCATGCAAGGGAGGGAAGGGGGTTAAAAAGAAACAAACAAAACACACTACATTAAAATTAGTAACATTTATGCATTCATACTCAACGAAGCTCTGAATGTCCTTGGCTTGCAGGGCCATGTTGATATAAGTGTGTGTGTTTTTTTAAAAAATAATGCATGCTGTGTATTTTCTCAGTTCTAGGAGGGGAAGAGATGATGAATGGCTTCAAGCTTTACAGGGGGTGTCTACTTCTGCAGCCATTTAGAGAGATGCCAAGGCTCTGTCACGCCACTTTCCCTTTCTCTAGATATAATAAAATGAGCATGAGGGAATCATTATGTAGGAATACGGCTTGATCGTATTTCTTTCCTTCTTTTAATCTCATGCTATGGTTTATTGGCCTACATGACACATGCATCTATTCTAAGATAATATCATTTTCCATGGGGCTCAAGAATTTTTTTTTAAAAAAGATACTTCCCTTTTAACATGTCTCATAAGTACCACAAAACATATCAACTATACTCCATGCAGCAAATTCTCACTGATTTGTTATACTTTTGCATGGCTTGTATCTAGGATCACCAACTCTAGATTAGGAAATTTCTGGAGGTTTGGGGGTGGACCCAGGGAAGGGGAGGGACCTCATCAGGGTACAGTACCATAGATTCCACCTTCCCAAACACTTGTTTACTTCCAGGAAAGTGATCTGTGTAGTCCAGAGACCAGTTGTAATTCTGGGAGATCTCCAGGCCGCACCAGGAGGTTGGCAACCTCACACCCCATACCTGACCAAATACTCCTCCAAAAGAAGGAAAAATCCTTCTGTAGAAAACTAGTTTAGCTAGATTAAAGGCAAGCTTTCTGTGAGCTGAAATACTTCTTTTCCCTTGAGAGAGAATTCCGTCATGTAAGTCTCGACTTGCAGTCTAAATTGGTACAGTCCTGACAACAGGTAACCTTGGTGAACCTGAGGTCACATTCAAGCGAGCTTTGCTGTGCAGCCCTGAAGAACACTGTGTTCTTCTTGTTTCAATCAGCAGTAATTGCTCTATCTCATCTCCATCCAGGCAACCTCCTTTCTTTCATTCATGCTTTCCTTTCCATGCCTTGCTCCTTGACGTAATTTTAAGGACGTGGATGATTCATCCACTTTTCCATTTCCTCTTCCTTGAGGCTACTTTGCCTTTATCATATATACATAAAGTAGTTTGATTTTGTGCTTTTTTCTTCCTTTGAAGCCAACATGGTATTTGTAGATATGAGACGGGATAAAACATCAAAACAAACAAAAAGCCAGTATTGTCACGAAGTAATTGTTATTTTCAACAGCCTCATGAATAACATCTTTTTTCAAAGAGGAAACTGAAAGTTTGCAGTGAAAGAAAAGAGATAGAGAGGGTTAAATTGGCATGTAGTAATCAATCTCTCCGGAACTCTGCCCAGCATTAATTCACAGTTTCAAAACTTTGCTGCAGAAAGTGCATCGGACAATGTCAAAAGAAACTCTCTTAGCTGGGCATTTGCAGGATCTAGTCAAGTTCTTACAGAACCTACACCAATGGAGCAGAGTTGCCTTAAGCAACCATTTTTAGCTTGCAGACACTTTTGGAATTTTGAGAGGGAGTGGTAAAAGGCACCCCAAATTGGCTTCTACAGAAGACACACCAAAAATCCCTTTTTAGTTTGCAAAAGCATCACAGAAGGGTATAAAAAGAAATGGAGGAAGTCCTGAGGGGAAGGAAGGGAATAAAAATAAGGAAAGCAGAAATTGAAACACACTGTAGAGAGCCAGCATGGTATAGCAAAATGCCACCAATGGCCTGGAGGGAGCCAAGTAAAGACGGTTCCACCCCAGCCATGCCTGTATTGCATCCCAGTGCTGAGGGGCCCACAGCAGCCACACACCAGCAAAATCGCCCCTTTACTGAGGTAAGTGCCCCAGGGAGGGCAAATCTGCTGGTGCAGCCACATGCCACTTCCATCAGCTGATTCTCCCTCCCCACCTCATCGGATGACACACATAATCATTAATTGCTAAGAGTTATCAATAGTGAAATAGTAGATTGACAGTTTTTTGTTATATTATTAAAAAAACAAAACGACTACGAAAAATTGCTTTGGATAATTTCAAGGAATTCTTCTGTCATGAAAAAGTAAATCCCCCTTAAATCAGTTTAAAAACTAAGATATGCCAAAGAATACAGATTTTCTTTCTTTCTTTCTTTCTTTCTTTCTTTCTTTCTTTCTTTCTTTCTTTCTTTCTTTCTTTCTTTCTTTCTTTCTTTCTTTCTTTCTTTCTTTCTTTCTTTCTTTTGACTGCGAGCCAGAAAATAACTATAAACAATTTAATCCCATGCATTATTAGAGGAATTCTTTCTTTCTTTCTTTCTTTCTTTCTTTCTTTCTTTCTTTCTTTCTTGCCATTGCTTCATTAATAGCAGCAATACACACACTTTAAGTCTGTTGCCTATGAATTAGGCTGCGAGGATGTAAAATACCTAGGGGGGACACTAATTTATCCTGATCCACTAAGATTAAAAATGAACCCCTACGTAATTTTACTTCTCATTCAGCAAAGGAATATCTCTGAAACAGCTGAAAAATTATCTCTTCTTTTTCTCCCTAAGAATAGAAACTGTTATTTATTCCATTTGTGTGTGGGAAAAAGTGTTAGTCTTTTGAAGCAAACATGAAGAGAGAGTCCTGTGACACCTTAAAAGACTTTTTCTTGCCGTCTAGTCACTTATGGCAACCTCATAGTGTTTTCGAGGTAAGAAAAATTCAGAGATGGTTTGCCGTTGCCTGTCTCCGTGTCATGCCCCTGATATTCCTTGGAGGCCTACCAATTATTTGCCAGGGTCTAGGCTGAGAGTGTCACCCAGCAAGCTTCTATGGTAGAATTGGGATTTGAATTTGGGTTTCCCAGATCCTAGCGCAACACTTCAGCCATTATACCATGCTAGTTGGTTAACCTTAAAGACTAAGAACACTTTATTCAAGCAGAAACTGTCATAGACTAGGGGCCATTTCTTGCATCTGAACAAGCAGAATCCAGTCCACAGAAACCCATGCTGGAATAAAAAATATATATAATGTGCCGGAAGCCTACATCAGAAGTTGATAACAATATTACCTGTGGAGAGAGTTCCAAAGCTTTCATGCCGTGACTTTCATGCCATGAGAAGGCCATTTTTTGGTTTTGCTACTTGCCTAATTTCAGAAGGTGGGGCACTCAAAACAGAGAGACTATCATGGTGGTACAGAAGCTTCATAAGAGAGAAGATGGTTCTTCAGGTATGTTGGTCCTCAACCATATAAGGTTTTGAAGGTCAAGACCAACACCTTGAATTGTGCCTAGAAACAAACTGATTGCCAATGTAGGCAGGCCAAGTGATATGACCCTTACGACCTTATAAGAACATAAGAACATAAGAACAAGCCAGCTGGATCAGACCAAAGTCCATCTAGTCCAGCTCTCTGCTACTCGCAGTGGCCCACCAGGTGCCTTTGGGAGCTCACATGTAGGATGTGAACGCAATGGCCTTCTGCGGCTGTTGCTCCCGATCACCTGGTCTGTTAAGGCATTTGCAATCTCAGATCAAAGAGGATCAAGATTGGTAGCCATAAATCGACTTCTCCTCCATAAATCTGTCCAAGACCCTTTTAAAGCTATCCAGGTTAGTGGCCATCACCACCTCCTGTGGCAGCATATTCCAAACACCAATCACACGTTGCGTGAAGAAGTGTTTCCTTTTATTAGTCCTAATTCTTCCCCCCAGCATTTTTCAATGTAGATGTCCCCTGGTTCTAGTATTGTGAGAAAGAGAGAAAAATGTTCCTCTCTGTCAGCATTTTTCTACCCCATGCATAATTTTTGTAGACTTCAATCATATCCCCCCTCAGCCGCATTACTCCTCTCCAAACTAAAGAAAGGTCCCAAACGCTGCAGCCTCCTCTCCTCATAAGGGAAGGTGCTGCAGTCCCTCAATCATCCTTGTTGCCTCTTCTCTGCACCTCTTTTTTTCTATCTCCTCAATATCCTTTTTTTTGAGATCGCGGTGACCAGAACTGGACACAGTACTCCATGCTAGCGATTAGCACCTACTGCTTTATATAAGGGCATGACAATCTTTTGCAGTTTTATTATCAATTCCTTTTCTAATGATCCCCAGCATAGAGTTTGCCTTTTTTTTCACAGCTGCCATGCATTGAGTTGACATTCTCCATGGAACTATCAACTAAGGCGCTTCTAAATCCCTTTTCCCTGGTCTGTGACTGATAGCACTGACCCCTGTAGGCGTGTGTATGTGAAGTTTGGATTTTTTGCCCATATGTGCATCACTTTACATTTTGGCTACATTGTTAGACTGCATTTGCCATTTCTTGAGCCCACTCATCCTAATTTATCAAAGGGAATCCGGCTTGGAGCTCTTAGCAGAATCCTTTGTGGTTCTCACCAATTCCTACATAATTTGGTGAATCATCTGCAAACTTGGCCACCACGCTACCCACCCTACTTCCAGGTCATTTTATGAATAGGTTAAAGAGCACTGGTCCCAAAAAAACGGATCCTTGGGGACACCACTCCCGACATCTCTCCATTGTGAGAACTTCCCATTTACCACCCACTCTTTGTTTCCTGTTTTTTTTCTCAACCAGTTTTTTTTTTAATCCATGGGAGGACTTCCCTCTTATTCCTTCATTTGCTGAGTTTTTCTCAAGCAGTCTCCTGGTGAGGGAACTTTGTCAAAAAAAGCCTTTTGGAAATCCAAGTGAACTAATGTCCACCGGTTCACCCCTGTCCACATGCCTGTTTACACTACTCAAAGAACTCTAGTAAGTTTGTAAGACAGGATTTGCCTCTGCCAAAGCCATGCTGCCTCTTTCTCCAGCAGGTCTTGCTTTTCTACATGTTTTATAATTTTATCTTTAATGATAGATTCTACTAATTTACCAGGAACAGATGTCAAAGCTGGCTAGCCTGTAATTTCCGGGTCCCCTAGATCCTTTCTTAAAGATTGGTGTGACATTGGCCATCTTCCAGTCTTCAGGGATGGAGACCTGATTTCAGGGATAAGTTGCATATTAATTGAAGAAGATCAGCAATTTCATGCTTGAGCTCTTTAAGAACTCTTGGGTGAATGCCAATCTGGGCCCGGGGATTTGGTAACATTTAGTTTATCAATGGCTACTAGAACTTCTTCCTTGTCTACCACTATCTTCAGCTAGTTCCTCGGATTAAAAGCCTCCTAGAAGCTTGGTTCAGGTCTGGGAATGTTCCTCACCTCCTCTTGGGTGAAGACAGATGCAAAGAATTCATTCAGCTTCTCTGCAATCTCCCTGCCATCTTTAGCACACCCTTTGTTCCTTTGTCATCTATGAGACCTGCAGCTTCCCTTGCTGGCTTCCTGCTTTTGATGTACTTGAAGAGACTGTTTGTTTATGGTCTTGATGTTCATAGCCATCGTTCCTCTAATCCTTTTGCCTCCCTTACAGCTAACTTGCTTCTCTTTTTGCCACTTAAATTTTATTGTTTCCCTCTCATATTATTCTTTAATCAGCCAAACTGGACTTCCATTTTTCCTAAAAGACATTTTCTTTTTTTTCTGATGAATTTCCTCAACCTCTCTTGTTAACCATGGTGGCTTTCTTTTGGACTAGGTGCTGCCTTTTCCTAAGGCTGTGGAACTACACATTCCAGCTGAGCTTTATTACTGTGTTTTAAATAACCTCCAAGCATCCTGGACAGTTTGACTCTCTTGATTTTCCCTTTCAGCTTCCTGCATACTATCCCCACATCTTTGAGGAATTTCCGCTTTCTGAAGGCGAGATGTAACTACATTAGTGAGTTGCCACTTGTTAAGCATGCTGAGATACTGAATCCTGACTTAACATTGTGGTCGCTGTTCCCCTATCGGCTCAACAACTTTTGACTTCCTGCACCAGGTACTGGGTCCCACATAGAATTAGATCCTAGGATCTCACCTCTCCTCCTGAAGTTTGGTTCCACAAGCTTTATCTGCTCTAAATAGACAGTCATTGACATAATCAGGAATGCTCTCTCCCTTACATATGACCTGAACATGCATTTTTCCAGTTTATATGGGATGAGTTAGTTGGAAATCACCCATTACCACTACATTTTTTGTTTTGTTGGCCTCTCTAATTTCTTTTCCATCTCAGAGAATCCTCCTGTGCACTTTGGTCCAGAGGTGATAATATATTCCTAATATTAAACTGTCCCTTCACACCTAGGTATTGATATCCCACAGTGATTCTGTGGGAATAACTCCACTTGCATTGTCTATTTTATGTGATACTATGCTCTAACTTTGATGTAAAGGGGCAGCTCCACCCCAATCGCCCTGTCCTATCCCTTCCTATGGAGCCTGTAGCCTGGTATAACAGCATCCCACTGGTTCTCCTCATTCCACCATGTCTCTGTAATACTTACTATATCAAAGCCCTCCTTCAAAACTCTGTACTCTAGCTCCCCCATTTTAGAGTCAGATGCTTCTACTATTTAGCATAGAGAACACCTTTATGCACCCTGTCTCTGTCCTTAACCTGGGATTTATGTGCTTTACCCTCCAAGAGTCTTTTTTGTAGACACTATCATCCTTGTCACATGCACATTGCTATGTTCCACAGCTTGTATGTGGTTTGATTTAGAAAAACCTCCCTCTCTGTCTGGCATCCCCCATAGATACTGTATTCGAGGACTGAAGTCACCTCAGCTCTAACCGGCTTTCCCCAGTGATCAGTTTAAAAGCTGTTCTGCCACCTTTTAATGTTGGCGCCAGCGGCCTGGTTCCTCTTTGCTTGGTTCAGGAATGAAGCCCGTCCCGTTTTGTACAGGCCCTGCCTTGTCCCAAAGGGTTCACCAGTTCCCTGACAAATCTGAAACCCTCTACCTTACACCACCTTCTCATCCGCATTTGAGACCCTGTATCTCCGGCTTGCACCTGCTTCAGCCCTGCTTAGCGTGGAGCGGGTAGCATTTCACAGGAGAATGCACCACCTTGGAGTCCTGGACTTCAACCTGTTTCCTAGCAACCCTAATTTAGCTTCCAGAACCTCCCGGCTACATTTCCCAATATGCGTTGGTGCCAGATGCGTGGACCACAACTGCTGACTCCACCCCAGCACTGTCCCTAGAAAGCCTATCTAGGCGAAGTGTGACATCCGCAACCAGCACCAGGCGAACCCAGAATCACCATCACGGTCATCCACGCCTCTCCCACAAACCCAACTCTCTACATTCCTAATGGTGAATCACCCACTACAAAGGAGCCCCCACCTCCCGAGGGGTATCCTCAGATCTTGAGGAAGGATAGCTGATGCCAGTTAAGGAAGGGATCCCATCTAAGGAGCATCTTCCCCCACCTCGAACTAGCACCCTCCATCCCCAAGGCCTTCATTCTCCATGACATCCTGAAGAGATGTCACCTTGGGAAGTGGGACCCGGCTGTTAAGGTCCCTGAAAGCCTTCGCTCATGTCACCCCTCTCTCCCTCTTTCCAGCTTCTCTCAGGTCGCCGCCACCTTGGCTTCAAGCAGAACGCACACGTTCAGCTTGAGTGCCCAGGGGAGAGCTCATTGCCAGTGAGGGGCACACCCACGACTTCTGTCCTAGTGGCAGATAATCATACATGTGACACTCAGAGCAAAACACTGGAAAGCCCCCATCCCCCTGCTGGCTTTCTGCCTTCATATCTGATTTGTTTAGATATTTAGATATTCAGCTTTTAGTCACTGCCCCCCTGGAGCTATCTGCACGTACTATCTGTCAAATATGTCCGTATTAATTTAAAAAAGAAAAAAAATTAAATTAAAATTGCGCGCACCGCCAGGCGTGCGCCGCTGGTTCCAGAGACTGAATTAAAGCCCCACCTCTCGGGACAAAAGCCCCACCTCTTAGGACAAAGAGGAACAAGAGATGAACTCTGTTAACCCCTGTTAAGCCCCACCTTCCAGATTCAGCAGCCTTACAAGGAGAAAAAGAGATAACCCCTGTTAAAATAACACTGTTTTAAAAGCTGTGGCTTTGAGAAAAGCCCTCCAAAATGAACACCAGCAGGTCACTCTGCTCTTCCTGGCCAAGTCTCTTCTGCTGCTACTCCTCTCTGCTGGTTCCAGAGACTGAATTAAAGCCCCACCTCTCGGGACAAAAGCCCCACCTCTTAGCCCCACCTCTTATGAAAGCCTGCAGCATTCTGTGCCATTTAAAATTTACCAATGTGAACCTCCAGGTTAAGAGAGCAAGACTGTTTCCCACAGATCCACTGGAAACAGCCACATAAGGAATCGGTGGAATAATAATGCTACTTTTATTACTAACTTCAATGGGCTGAGTCCAAACTTCCATGAGTGAAGCAGATTTTGCAGATACTCCCTTCTTTCTCTGATTCTCATGGTTTTATTTGGCTCTCAAGAAACCCATTCCCAAAGTTTAGAGGATCCTCAGAAACAAAGCAGGATGTGTGGGGGGAGGAAGCTGAAGTGGAAAGAGAAATTGTGAGAAACTGTTCTTTGCTTTTTGGACCCCCATGCTTCATCCCACACTGTTCCTGAGATTACCCATTATGCAGGAGTGGTTTGTGGATCATGGGAGAAAGTTGGAAAAGAAAGTCAAGATTCCTTCTGCAAGAACAGCTCTCAAACTTTGGTACATTTGATGGTCTGACTGGAGAACTGAGTTATTGAGTCACGTTTAGGAAACAGAAGGGAAATCAATAATGCATGCCTTCCTCACAAGCCCTGTTCTCATGCAGTAGGTTCATATGGATGTCAGTTCACAGTTCAAAATAAATGGTTGGGTCCTGCAGATGGTAGCTCAAGAGGCTCTTTGCCAACAGAAAGCTCTTTGTCCCAGAGGTATATTTTATGGGTGTGTGGGGAGGGCTTGTGACCTGGGTGCTACTTTTAAAAATCACAGAGGGTACATTTACAGCTGTCCCTCCAGTCCTCCCCAAGGAGTAAGAAGCAGAGGTTCTGCCAGGAGCACAGCTGGCTGAGGAGGAGGAGGAGGAGGAGGAGGAGGAGGAGGAGAAGAAGAAGAAGAAGAAGAAGAAGAAGAAGAAGAAGAAGAAGAAGAAGAAGAAGAAGAAGAAGAAGAAGAAGAAGAAGAAGAAGAAGAAGAAGAAGAAGAAGAAGAAGAGGAGGAGGAGGAGGAGGAGGAGTTTGGATTTATATCCCCCCTTTCTCTCCTGCAGGAGACTCAAAGGGGCTTACAATCTCCTTGTCCTTCCCCCCTCACAACAAACACCCTGTGAGGTAGGTGGGGCTGAGAGAGCTCCGAGAAGCTGTGACTAGCCCAAGGTCACCCAGCTGGCATGTGTGGGAGTGAACAGGCTAGTCTGAATTCCCCAGATAAGCCTCCACAGCTCAGGTGGCAGAGCTGGGAATCAAACCCGGTTCCTCCACATTAGATACACGAGCTCTTAACCTCCTACGCCACTGACTCCAACCTCTCAGCCTCACCCAGCAAGCAGTGCCTGCCCTGGTCATGGACAGGGCAGTCACAGCAGGTGGTGGGTTGGGCCAGCAAAATGGTCCACACTCACCCAGTTTGCCTGTTACTGCTGCTCTCCCACCCCTGCTGTTCACCTTCATCCCAGAGCTCTTCTTGGGACCCTTTCTCTCTACCCCCCTTTCTCTCCCTTTCCCCCCCACCCCACAAACATACATTTGTGACATGGAAGTTCATTGGGTGACTTTGGGCCAGTCACTCTCAGCTTAACTTACCTTGCAGGGCTAATAAGAAGATAAAATGGAGGAGGGGAGCACGAGGGAAGCCACTTTGGTTTCTGTTGGGGAGAAAGGTGGGTTGGGAAATTCCTGAAGATTTAGATATTAAGTAGTGTGTGTTGGGGACAAAAGGAAGTTGACAGGAGAACATTGTCATAGGCGCTTTCCAGATGGAAAAAAATATCTCAGGGAAAAACAGGGATCACACATACCAGGATGTTTCTATCTCGGTTTCTCCCTCTGCACGGCAGCGCGGTCAAGCCAAGAGGAAGAACTCGCATAGCCCCAAGTTTAGTTTCATTTTCCTTGCCAAAGTTGCTGCACATGTTCGAATTGTCCTGTTTTTCCGACGTTCTGATTGGCTGCAGGTGGTGAGGTAGGAAAAATAAACTAGTCTGTGTCCCGCTGTGTTTGTATGGGAGTGGAAGCGGTGCAGTTTTTTTTAAAGAACCACCAATTTTATTGGTTTTTGAAAGGCACGGGATAAGGGAAATCTCGTGGGCAGGCCCGAGTTTGATCCGGAAGCCATAGCCGAACTGGGATGTTTCACCTCCTTATCCCAGGGTACCAGATCTGTAATTTGGGATTCACCTGGAGGTTGGCAGCCCTAACTTAATGTAATTTCTCTGAGTATATGTAGATGTCCCCGGAAGCTAAAGGAACCTTCCAGAACAACTGCTGCCTCCACGGATGCTCACAGGGGGCGGGGCAAACTCAATTCTTGCCCCATGCACTATTTTTTTTGTAAATACGCCACTGCTTTGTTCTGAAGGAAAGCGTTGGTCACTAGCGCATCCAATCCACAGTAGTGTGAATCTACCTCCGTTATCTCCCAAATAGTTTGGCACCACTGTCTTGTGCATCATGTTGCTTCTCCTGAATTTTCCTCAGAGCAACTAAAAAGTAAGGTAAGGAAAGGACAGATAATTCACCTTTCCTCAAATGGATCATGTCAGATGATTGATTTTGCTCTTGGTGCAAAATAAGCTGTATTGACATAGCCAAATAAACACGAATCTTTGCTTAACCAAGAATAAACTTTTTAGATGATTGCACAGCATAAATCAGATGTATTTAGCTTCCAGAATTCATACTGCCGGTTCTGTTATGCATACCAATGATCAAACAGCAAATGCTACCAAGAATGGAGTAGAAATAAATATTTTCTATTTACCATTCTGAATTTCCTTCAGATAGCGGCTGCAGGTTCATGATCACGCAGATGAATTAATGTTTAATTATTTCTTATGGCTATAATTGTCCCCTGTAACTCTCCAGTTTATAAATACTGGTACCCTTGGATAGAAATAAATGCATAGTTTGCAAAAGTCAATTACAAATAACATCTATAAGAGATGCTATGTAGAGAGCACCTTTGTAAAGCAGGCACAAAGTAGTAGTTTCTTCACTATTGTGCCCACAACAAGTGCTTCTACACCACTAATCTAGCTACTGCAGATGAACATAGCTATACTCTGAAACTACCTCTAGTGCTAGGCTTAGAGTGGCAACTGTTTCGTAGCCACCATTTTATTAGATTCAGAATAAATTCTTACCATGAGGGACACCCCTTTCTTCAATTAACAGATTTCTGGGGCAGCAAAACAAACAAACCCAAACATCAATAATCAGTCATCAAAAATAATACCAATCAAATCTAAAACTAACTTTTAAAAGCACCAATAAAAGAAGAGGAGAAAGAGTTTGGATTTATATCCCACTTTTCTCTCGAGTCTCAAACTCATTCCCTTCCCCTCCCCACAACAGACACCTTGTGAGGTAGGTGGGGCTGAGAGAGTTCTGGGAGAACTGCAACTACCCCAAGGTCACCCAGCAGGCTTCATGTGTAGGAGTGGGGAAACAAATCCAGTTCACCAGATAAGTGCCTGTCACTCATGTAAAGGAGTGGGGAATCAAACCCTGTTCTCCGTATTAGAGTCCACCACTCTTGACCACTACACCATGCTGTAAAGTAAATAAAACCAGATTCATGCAGAAAAAGAAACTACCCAGCTACAACATACAAGCATGTTCTTGGGCTCTTAATCCAAGGTATGATGCACTGATCTTCTTAAATGAAGTTTTTTCCCCTAGCTATGTTGATGTAGGGACTGTCTACAATTCTCTAAAGGCATCTTACAGTGATCCAAGGACTGACAGCGTGAAATTCTCTACTCGTAGAACAAGTGCTATTAATTCTAACAGTGCTCAAACAACAACTTCTAGAACAACCTTGGCTGTAATCCAGCTTGTAAACAAGACCTTACAGGTTCTGAGAACTTTAGTTGACCCTCCCAATCAGTAGAAGTCTCACCCCTGTCACTCAAGGACTATGTTTAGCTAACCTGCACTAGTTTCTGCTCTGCACTGGTAGCCTTCTTCATCCGTTCATTGTTTGTTAGCAGCCTGCATCAGGAAAATGTCTCAAAGGAAAACTATTGATCTAAACACAGGAGTGAAAGACAAAAGTTCAAAAGCAAATGAAATGTGCTTTGATTCAAGATGTGGGAGGCTCCCAGGAGTTTACACTGAGGAAAAAATTAAACCAAAGGTTAGCCAAATGGTAACCAGTGTCAATGCTTTAGGTTAGGGCAGCTCTGCAATTTCAAAATTTGAAGTTATTTTTTTCTCTGTTTGGTGTTCTCAGAGATCCACTTCAGTGAAAGCTGATCTAAAGGAGAAATAGCTTCAGCTCTCCAGCTTCTGAGGTGCATGCAATGAACTTGCGCCTTCATGAAGAACATGAATAGAAAAAAGCTGGAATAGACACCCTTTGATATAAAACAATAACTATTCAAAACAGATTAATTGTAAAACTTGTACTTGTTAGCTAGGATTGTTTGCCCTGGCAACCAGCAAGACATTGGGGGAGGAGGGGGTGCGAATCACTGATGGAGTGAAGTTGCTTCTGGTGAAACCATGGAGATTCTTATGATTCCTACAGAAGACTGATGTGGGGGTTTCCTAGAACTGACAGCCATTTATAATTTCATTTTCCTCCTGCTGTCACTCAGAGTGGCAGCAGGAATTTGGAATCTGTGTTGGGGGAGATTTCTCCACAGGAGTTTGGCAAATCCATTATTAGCTGCTTGATGGCGACCAGAAGTGAACAATTTGCCTTTAACCAGGGTTTTAAGCCATGCACCTATGCATGCTTCTAATTTAATATAAAGAATGAACCACAACATCTTCAAAGATTCATTAGTGGTCCAGAAAAGCAGATCTGATATTATTCAGCAATTAAGATGTACAGTAGCCAGATTCCCCATTTCTAGTAGCCTGCTTATTAAACAAGAACAACTCACTGTCCAGAAAAAATGGCCAAATTGCTCCCATCCTTGTTGAAACTGTGGAAAATTTAGAAACAGGAAATGAATGCCACATCAAAATAGTTGTGTGTGGGCAGGGCCATCAACATTTTGAGAGGTTTCACAAAATCTTCGGAGGTTCCAAGAACGCATCCTCCTACAACATAGCCAGCCAATTCCTAGTTGGTGTAACTGATAGACACTAGACGTGCAGGAGACTTTATCTAGGATGTTAAGAGGGATTCACTTTATCATCTCCCTTTCGCCAGCATGGCCACTACGGGCTATGCTGGCAGGGGCTGATGGGAATTGTAGTCCATAACATCTGGAGTGCCAAAGGTTCGCCATCACTGCACTAGAATGATGCCTCTAGGTTCCTCTGAAGCACCTCTTGTGCCAGTGATGTTTAGGAAAGCCAGGAGTTTCTTGATGCGGAAAAAGCTAATTGGGTCCACAGAGCTGGCAACCTTAGATGTGCTCTTCTACCTATACTGTTATTAGGAACAGACAGAACTACCTCAAGTTCCTCCTGCCAGTGGAATGTAATGGCTGTTAGAAGACCTTGGTATCTGAATAATATATCATCTAATCAATTAAAGATATTGTTCATTTATTTACTATATATTTAATAGCAAAGGCAGTGGCTTATCCCAATCTTAAAAGCAGCAAATTCAGGTCACCTTGAGATAAAGTTTCTACATATTTTGTACACAAAACTGGCTTTATATATTAATCGGAGGGGGGAGGGCAGTGCTTTGTGAGGGCACGCGGCTTGATTCTTTTCAGTTGACATTCTAAAAGGAGAAACTGAAATCTCTGCCATTCTCCACGTCCAGTGGACAAATGGAGGAACTGGCAGACCTTGATGTGAAAATGAAAGAAGTCCCCCCACCCATTACATCTCAAGCTACAGCCACATTCAGCACCAGTGAGAAATATTCTCCTATACCACCTTTGCCTATGAAGAGAACAAAGCAAATCTTCAGGGAGGAAAAGTTTCAAAAAGTAGAAAGCTACAATGATCTTAATTTTTATTTTCTGAGAAACCTCCACATTCTACAAGATAGCAACAAACCGTAAAGGTTGGTGGTCTGGGCGTCAGTCCTAACCTAGTATCAATCTTCAGTGGTTTTTAGACCTCAAAGTGCTGTGTGCATGCATAGAGAGCAAGGGCGGAAGGCTTACTGCCTCTCTTTTTCATGCATGCTGAGAAGACTAGTAGAAGTAAAATATCTCAGTGGTGGACAGAGTTCTTTTTTAGCACAGGTATGCGCACAAACGTTCTCCTTTGCCTGGAGTGAACTTTCCCTGACATCCAGTTCATCCAGCACATATAACAACAGCATGGAATCCCTCTCAACTGTTTACATCATAACTCTGGTTCTTCTTGACCCTGTCATGCGACGCTCATGTCATTTGACTTTCTGTCACAAGTCTGCAGCTCAGTGCTACCATCTGGGTGTCAATTGTGGATCTGGAATAGTTTAGAAACCACTGCTCTATAAATTTCAAATAGTCACCCCTTCTCAAAAAGAATACAATATGGCCAGTTAAAATGTCTGAATTGCTTACATTTTGAAATCATGACTTAATCACACTTTTTGTCACAGAGGAGAAATAACTGGTCAGGCTATTTTTTAGCATCATGTGGCAGATATTCCCTGTTCTCTTGTTTGTCTCTAAGGTGTTATTGGACTCGACTCTTAAGTACATTATGGCAGACCAACATAGCTATACTCTGGAACTGTCATCATGGATAGGTGTAGAGTGGATTATTTTTTGTGTGGGATAATAGCAAGCTTCTGAAACCCTGTCTATAATGCATTAGATTTCAGAACTTCAAAAAACGAGTTCCCTTTTCACAGAAGTCATTACTATAAAAATGGCTATTCGCAATCTATAAAAACAGAGTGCTCCCAATTGTCCAGACTTTTTCAATTTTTAAAACATTAGCCGTGCAATCCTGAAGCAGAGTTACCCCTTTCTAAATCCACTGATGCCAATGGCCTTAGAAAGGCATAACGCTTCTTACAATCACCCTCTGAATGTACCACACATGTTCTGGTGAAAGAACCTTATTTCAAGCTGAACTTTCGCTAGACTAGAAATAGTGAAGTACAGTTGTCTGGTTCATGTTCCATATTCAGCTTCACTCTTCTATCTAGTCAAAATCCCAATGGAAACACTATGAATAATGATTGATATATCTTGAAGCTGCTGGGAGATGACATACAACATTGGCAAAATGTCCAGCAGAGCACGAGTGTGGCCATTACTCTTTCAAATATCCTAGTTGGCCGTAAATTAGCAAAGCCATTATCAGCAGAAGCTCCTGCTGTCAGAAATTCATTTTATAGGCTGAAACACAAAGATGAATGCTACACAGGAGCCCTGTATTAACACATGCCGTGTAGCTGTAACATGAGCCTCATCCTACCTGGGAACGTACAGCCCAATTCGATCCAGGGCTTTAGCTTCTCTCAAGGATGCTGGATGATCCTTATGTTCAAACTGCAATTGCTCATGGGAACCAGAGTGGTACAATAAAAAAGGTTGAGGCCTTGGAGACTAAGGCTTAGATCCCTGCTCTGCCATGGAGCTCGCAGAGTTATACTGAGGATAAAATATGGCAGGAGAGAACAATGCTGTAAGCCACTTTGCGGAGAAAAGAAAAGGTATAAATAAAAAAAATGGTATCATTTTTCAAGCATTGGAAACTAGACCACAACCATTCGGTGAATGTGCATTTCCACACTGTTTACACCATCCCTCATCTTTGCCAGATACTTTGGGGGGGGGTGGGGGGGGGGGGGGGTGGGGGGGGGGGGGGGTGGGGGGGGGGGGGGGTGGGGGGGGGGGGGGGTGGGGGGGGGGGGGGGTGGGGGGGGGGGGGGGTGGGGGGGGGGGGGGGTGGGGGGGGGGGGGGGTGGGGGGGGGGGGGGGTGGGGGGGGGGGGGGGTGGGGGGGGGGGGGGGTGGGGGGGGGGGGGGGTGGGGGGGGGGGGGGGTGGGGGGGGGGGGGGGTGGGGGGGGGGGGGGGTGGGGGGGGGGGGGGGTGGGGGGGGGGGGGGGTGGGGGGGGGGGGGGGTGGGGGGGGGGGGGGGTGGGGGGGGGGGGGGGTGGGGGGGGGGGGGGGTGGGGGGGGGGGGGGGTGGGGGGGGGGGGGGGTGGGGGGGGGGGGGGGTGGGGGGGGGGGGGGGTGGGGGGGGGGGGGGGTGGGGGGGGGGGGGGGTGGGGGGGGGGGGGGGTGGGGGGGGGGGGGGGTGGGGGGGGGGGGGGGTGGGGGGGGGGGGGGGTGGGGGGGGGGGGGGGTGGGGGGGGGGGGGGGTGGGGGGGGGGGGGGGTGGGGGGGGGGGGGGGTGGGGGGGGGGGGGGGTGGGGGGGGGGGGGGGTGGGGGGGGGGGGGGGTGGGGGGGGGGGGGGGTGGGGGGGGGGGGGGGTGGGGGGGGGGGGGGGTGGGGGGGGGGGGGGGTGGGGGGGGGGGGGGGTGGGGGGGGGGGGGGGTGGGGGGGGGGGGGGGTGGGGGGGGGGGGGGGTGGGGGGGGGGGGGGGTGGGGGGGGGGGGGGGTGGGGGGGGGGGGGGGTGGGGGGGGGGGGGGGTGGGGGGGGGGGGGGGTGGGGGGGGGGGGGGGTGGGGGGGGGGGGGGGTGGGGGGGGGGGGGGGTGGGGGGGGGGGGGGGTGGGGGGGGGGGGGGGTGGGGGGGGGGGGGGGTGGGGGGGGGGGGGGGTGGGGGGGGGGGGGGGTGGGGGGGGGGGGGGGTGGGGGGGGGGGGGGGTGGGGGGGGGGGGGGGTGGGGGGGGGGGGGGGTGGGGGGGGGGGGGGGTGGGGGGGGGGGGGGGTGGGGGGGGGGGGGGGTGGGGGGGGGGGGGGGTGGGGGGGGGGGGGGGTGGGGGGGGGGGGGGGTGGGGGGGGGGGGGGGTGGGGGGGGGGGGGGGTGGGGGGGGGGGGGGGTGGGGGGGGGGGGGGGTGGGGGGGGGGGGGGGTGGGGGGGGGGGGGGGTGGGGGGGGGGGGGGGTGGGGGGGGGGGGGGGTGGGGGGGGGGGGGGGTGGGGGGGGGGGGGGGTGGGGGGGGGGGGGGGTGGGGGGGGGGGGGGGTGGGGGGGGGGGGGGGTGGGGGGGGGGGGGGGTGGGGGGGGGGGGGGGTGGGGGGGGGGGGGGGTGGGGGGGGGGGGGGGTGGGGGGGGGGGGGGGTGGGGGGGGGGGGGGGTGGGGGGGGGGGGGGGTGGGGGGGGGGGGGGGTGGGGGGGGGGGGGGGTGGGGGGGGGGGGGGGTGGGGGGGGGGGGGGGTGGGGGGGGGGGGGGGTGGGGGGGGGGGGGGGTGGGGGGGGGGGGGGGTGGGGGGGGGGGGGGGTGGGGGGGGGGGGGGGTGGGGGGGGGGGGGGGTGGGGGGGGGGGGGGGTGGGGGGGGGGGGGGGTGGGGGGGGGGGGGGGTGGGGGGGGGGGGGGGTGGGGGGGGGGGGGGGTGGGGGGGGGGGGGGGTGGGGGGGGGGGGGGGTGGGGGGGGGGGGGGGTGGGGGGGGGGGGGGGTGGGGGGGGGGGGGGGTGGGGGGGGGGGGGGGTGGGGGGGGGGGGGGGTGGGGGGGGGGGGGGGTGGGGGGGGGGGGGGGTGGGGGGGGGGGGGGGTGGGGGGGGGGGGGGGTGGGGGGGGGGGGGGGTGGGGGGGGGGGGGGGTGGGGGGGGGGGGGGGTGGGGGGGGGGGGGGGTGGGGGGGGGGGGGGGTGGGGGGGGGGGGGGGTGGGGGGGGGGGGGGGTGGGGGGGGGGGGGGGTGGGGGGGGGGGGGGGTGGGGGGGGGGGGGGGTGGGGGGGGGGGGGGGTGGGGGGGGGGGGGGGTGGGGGGGGGGGGGGGTGGGGGGGGGGGGGGGTGGGGGGGGGGGGGGGTGGGGGGGGGGGGGGGTGGGGGGGGGGGGGGGTGGGGGGGGGGGGGGGTGGGGGGGGGGGGGGGTGGGGGGGGGGGGGGGTGGGGGGGGGGGGGGGTGGGGGGGGGGGGGGGTGGGGGGGGGGGGGGGTGGGGGGGGGGGGGGGTGGGGGGGGGGGGGGGTGGGGGGGGGGGGGGGTGGGGGGGGGGGGGGGTGGGGGGGGGGGGGGGTGGGGGGGGGGGGGGGTGGGGGGGGGGGGGGGTGGGGGGGGGGGGGGGTGGGGGGGGGGGGGGGTGGGGGGGGGGGGGGGTGGGGGGGGGGGGGGGTGGGGGGGGGGGGGGGTGGGGGGGGGGGGGGGTGGGGGGGGGGGGGGGTGGGGGGGGGGGGGGGTGGGGGGGGGGGGGGGTGGGGGGGGGGGGGGGTGGGGGGGGGGGGGGGTGGGGGGGGGGGGGGGTGGGGGGGGGGGGGGGTGGGGGGGGGGGGGGGTGGGGGGGGGGGGGGGTGGGGGGGGGGGGGGGTGGGGGGGGGGGGGGGTGGGGGGGGGGGGGGGTGGGGGGGGGGGGGGGTGGGGGGGGGGGGGGGTGGGGGGGGGGGGGGGTGGGGGGGGGGGGGGGTGGGGGGGGGGGGGGGTGGGGGGGGGGGGGGGTGGGGGGGGGGGGGGGTGGGGGGGGGGGGGGGTGGGGGGGGGGGGGGGTGGGGGGGGGGGGGGGTGGGGGGGGGGGGGGGTGGGGGGGGGGGGGGGTGGGGGGGGGGGGGGGTGGGGGGGGGGGGGGGTGGGGGGGGGGGGGGGTGGGGGGGGGGGGGGGTGGGGGGGGGGGGGGGTGGGGGGGGGGGGGGGTGGGGGGGGGGGGGGGTGGGGGGGGGGGGGGGTGGGGGGGGGGGGGGGTGGGGGGGGGGGGGGGTGGGGGGGGGGGGGGGTGGGGGGGGGGGGGGGTGGGGGGGGGGGGGGGTGGGGGGGGGGGGGGGTGGGGGGGGGGGGGGGTGGGGGGGGGGGGGGGTGGGGGGGGGGGGGGGTGGGGGGGGGGGGGGGTGGGGGGGGGGGGGGGTGGGGGGGGGGGGGGGTGGGGGGGGGGGGGGGTGGGGGGGGGGGGGGGTGGGGGGGGGGGGGGGTGGGGGGGGGGGGGGGTGGGGGGGGGGGGGGGTGGGGGGGGGGGGGGGTGGGGGGGGGGGGGGGTGGGGGGGGGGGGGGGTGGGGGGGGGGGGGGGTGGGGGGGGGGGGGGGTGGGGGGGGGGGGGGGTGGGGGGGGGGGGGGGTGGGGGGGGGGGGGGGTGGGGGGGGGGGGGGGTGGGGGGGGGGGGGGGTGGGGGGGGGGGGGGGTGGGGGGGGGGGGGGGTGGGGGGGGGGGGGGGTGGGGGGGGGGGGGGGTGGGGGGGGGGGGGGGTGGGGGGGGGGGGGGGTGGGGGGGGGGGGGGGTGGGGGGGGGGGGGGGTGGGGGGGGGGGGGGGTGGGGGGGGGGGGGGGTGGGGGGGGGGGGGGGTGGGGGGGGGGGGGGGTGGGGGGGGGGGGGGGTGGGGGGGGGGGGGGGTGGGGGGGGGGGGGGGTGGGGGGGGGGGGGGGTGGGGGGGGGGGGGGGTGGGGGGGGGGGGGGGTGGGGGGGGGGGGGGGTGGGGGGGGGGGGGGGTGGGGGGGGGGGGGGGTGGGGGGGGGGGGGGGTGGGGGGGGGGGGGGGTGGGGGGGGGGGGGGGTGGGGGGGGGGGGGGGTGGGGGGGGGGGGGGGTGGGGGGGGGGGGGGGTGGGGGGGGGGGGGGGTGGGGGGGGGGGGGGGTGGGGGGGGGGGGGGGTGGGGGGGGGGGGGGGTGGGGGGGGGGGGGGGTGGGGGGGGGGGGGGGTGGGGGGGGGGGGGGGTGGGGGGGGGGGGGGGTGGGGGGGGGGGGGGGTGGGGGGGGGGGGGGGTGGGGGGGGGGGGGGGTGGGGGGGGGGGGGGGTGGGGGGGGGGGGGGGTGGGGGGGGGGGGGGGTGGGGGGGGGGGGGGGTGGGGGGGGGGGGGGGTGGGGGGGGGGGGGGGTGGGGGGGGGGGGGGGTGGGGGGGGGGGGGGGTGGGGGGGGGGGGGGGTGGGGGGGGGGGGGGGTGGGGGGGGGGGGGGGTGGGGGGGGGGGGGGGTGGGGGGGGGGGGGGGTGGGGGGGGGGGGGGGTGGGGGGGGGGGGGGGTGGGGGGGGGGGGGGGTGGGGGGGGGGGGGGGTGGGGGGGGGGGGGGGTGGGGGGGGGGGGGGGTGGGGGGGGGGGGGGGTGGGGGGGGGGGGGGGTGGGGGGGGGGGGGGGTGGGGGGGGGGGGGGGTGGGGGGGGGGGGGGGTGGGGGGGGGGGGGGGTGGGGGGGGGGGGGGGTGGGGGGGGGGGGGGGTGGGGGGGGGGGGGGGTGGGGGGGGGGGGGGGTGGGGGGGGGGGGGGGTGGGGGGGGGGGGGGGTGGGGGGGGGGGGGGGTGGGGGGGGGGGGGGGTGGGGGGGGGGGGGGGTGGGGGGGGGGGGGGGTGGGGGGGGGGGGGGGTGGGGGGGGGGGGGGGTGGGGGGGGGGGGGGGTGGGGGGGGGGGGGGGTGGGGGGGGGGGGGGGTGGGGGGGGGGGGGGGTGGGGGGGGGGGGGGGTGGGGGGGGGGGGGGGTGGGGGGGGGGGGGGGTGGGGGGGGGGGGGGGTGGGGGGGGGGGGGGGTGGGGGGGGGGGGGGGTGGGGGGGGGGGGGGGTGGGGGGGGGGGGGGGTGGGGGGGGGGGGGGGTGGGGGGGGGGGGGGGTGGGGGGGGGGGGGGGTGGGGGGGGGGGGGGGTGGGGGGGGGGGGGGGTGGGGGGGGGGGGGGGTGGGGGGGGGGGGGGGTGGGGGGGGGGGGGGGTGGGGGGGGGGGGGGGTGGGGGGGGGGGGGGGTGGGGGGGGGGGGGGGTGGGGGGGGGGGGGGGTGGGGGGGGGGGGGGGTGGGGGGGGGGGGGGGTGGGGGGGGGGGGGGGTGGGGGGGGGGGGGGGTGGGGGGGGGGGGGGGTGGGGGGGGGGGGGGGTGGGGGGGGGGGGGGGTGGGGGGGGGGGGGGGTGGGGGGGGGGGGGGGTGGGGGGGGGGGGGGGTGGGGGGGGGGGGGGGTGGGGGGGGGGGGGGGTGGGGGGGGGGGGGGGTGGGGGGGGGGGGGGGTGGGGGGGGGGGGGGGTGGGGGGGGGGGGGGGTGGGGGGGGGGGGGGGTGGGGGGGGGGGGGGGTGGGGGGGGGGGGGGGTGGGGGGGGGGGGGGGTGGGGGGGGGGGGGGGTGGGGGGGGGGGGGGGTGGGGGGGGGGGGGGGTGGGGGGGGGGGGGGGTGGGGGGGGGGGGGGGTGGGGGGGGGGGGGGGTGGGGGGGGGGGGGGGTGGGGGGGGGGGGGGGTGGGGGGGGGGGGGGGTGGGGGGGGGGGGGGGTGGGGGGGGGGGGGGGTGGGGGGGGGGGGGGGTGGGGGGGGGGGGGGGTGGGGGGGGGGGGGGGTGGGGGGGGGGGGGGGTGGGGGGGGGGGGGGGTGGGGGGGGGGGGGGGTGGGGGGGGGGGGGGGTGGGGGGGGGGGGGGGTGGGGGGGGGGGGGGGTGGGGGGGGGGGGGGGTGGGGGGGGGGGGGGGTGGGGGGGGGGGGGGGTGGGGGGGGGGGGGGGTGGGGGGGGGGGGGGGTGGGGGGGGGGGGGGGTGGGGGGGGGGGGGGGTGGGGGGGGGGGGGGGTGGGGGGGGGGGGGGGTGGGGGGGGGGGGGGGTGGGGGGGGGGGGGGGTGGGGGGGGGGGGGGGTGGGGGGGGGGGGGGGTGGGGGGGGGGGGGGGTGGGGGGGGGGGGGGGTGGGGGGGGGGGGGGGTGGGGGGGGGGGGGGGTGGGGGGGGGGGGGGGTGGGGGGGGGGGGGGGTGGGGGGGGGGGGGGGTGGGGGGGGGGGGGGGTGGGGGGGGGGGGGGGTGGGGGGGGGGGGGGGTGGGGGGGGGGGGGGGTGGGGGGGGGGGGGGGTGGGGGGGGGGGGGGGTGGGGGGGGGGGGGGGTGGGGGGGGGGGGGGGTGGGGGGGGGGGGGGGTGGGGGGGGGGGGGGGTGGGGGGGGGGGGGGGTGGGGGGGGGGGGGGGTGGGGGGGGGGGGGGGTGGGGGGGGGGGGGGGTGGGGGGGGGGGGGGGTGGGGGGGGGGGGGGGTGGGGGGGGGGGGGGGTGGGGGGGGGGGGGGGTGGGGGGGGGGGGGGGTGGGGGGGGGGGGGGGTGGGGGGGGGGGGGGGTGGGGGGGGGGGGGGGTGGGGGGGGGGGGGGGTGGGGGGGGGGGGGGGTGGGGGGGGGGGGGGGTGGGGGGGGGGGGGGGTGGGGGGGGGGGGGGGTGGGGGGGGGGGGGGGTGGGGGGGGGGGGGGGTGGGGGGGGGGGGGGGTGGGGGGGGGGGGGGGTGGGGGGGGGGGGGGGTGGGGGGGGGGGGGGGTGGGGGGGGGGGGGGGTGGGGGGGGGGGGGGGTGGGGGGGGGGGGGGGTGGGGGGGGGGGGGGGTGGGGGGGGGGGGGGGTGGGGGGGGGGGGGGGTGGGGGGGGGGGGGGGTGGGGGGGGGGGGGGGTGGGGGGGGGGGGGGGTGGGGGGGGGGGGGGGTGGGGGGGGGGGGGGGTGGGGGGGGGGGGGGGTGGGGGGGGGGGGGGGTGGGGGGGGGGGGGGGTGGGGGGGGGGGGGGGTGGGGGGGGGGGGGGGTGGGGGGGGGGGGGGGTGGGGGGGGGGGGGGGTGGGGGGGGGGGGGGGTGGGGGGGGGGGGGGGTGGGGGGGGGGGGGGGTGGGGGGGGGGGGGGGTGGGGGGGGGGGGGGGTGGGGGGGGGGGGGGGTGGGGGGGGGGGGGGGTGGGGGGGGGGGGGGGTGGGGGGGGGGGGGGGTGGGGGGGGGGGGGGGTGGGGGGGGGGGGGGGTGGGGGGGGGGGGGGGTGGGGGGGGGGGGGGGTGGGGGGGGGGGGGGGTGGGGGGGGGGGGGGGTGGGGGGGGGGGGGGGTGGGGGGGGGGGGGGGTGGGGGGGGGGGGGGGTGGGGGGGGGGGGGGGTGGGGGGGGGGGGGGGTGGGGGGGGGGGGGGGTGGGGGGGGGGGGGGGTGGGGGGGGGGGGGGGTGGGGGGGGGGGGGGGTGGGGGGGGGGGGGGGTGGGGGGGGGGGGGGGTGGGGGGGGGGGGGGGTGGGGGGGGGGGGGGGTGGGGGGGGGGGGGGGTGGGGGGGGGGGGGGGTGGGGGGGGGGGGGGGTGGGGGGGGGGGGGGGTGGGGGGGGGGGGGGGTGGGGGGGGGGGGGGGTGGGGGGGGGGGGGGGTGGGGGGGGGGGGGGGTGGGGGGGGGGGGGGGTGGGGGGGGGGGGGGGTGGGGGGGGGGGGGGGTGGGGGGGGGGGGGGGTGGGGGGGGGGGGGGGTGGGGGGGGGGGGGGGTGGGGGGGGGGGGGGGTGGGGGGGGGGGGGGGTGGGGGGGGGGGGGGGTGGGGGGGGGGGGGGGTGGGGGGGGGGGGGGGTGGGGGGGGGGGGGGGTGGGGGGGGGGGGGGGTGGGGGGGGGGGGGGGTGGGGGGGGGGGGGGGTGGGGGGGGGGGGGGGTGGGGGGGGGGGGGGGTGGGGGGGGGGGGGGGTGGGGGGGGGGGGGGGTGGGGGGGGGGGGGGGTGGGGGGGGGGGGGGGTGGGGGGGGGGGGGGGTGGGGGGGGGGGGGGGTGGGGGGGGGGGGGGGTGGGGGGGGGGGGGGGTGGGGGGGGGGGGGGGTGGGGGGGGGGGGGGGTGGGGGGGGGGGGGGGTGGGGGGGGGGGGGGGTGGGGGGGGGGGGGGGTGGGGGGGGGGGGGGGTGGGGGGGGGGGGGGGTGGGGGGGGGGGGGGGTGGGGGGGGGGGGGGGTGGGGGGGGGGGGGGGTGGGGGGGGGGGGGGGTGGGGGGGGGGGGGGGTGGGGGGGGGGGGGGGTGGGGGGGGGGGGGGGTGGGGGGGGGGGGGGGTGGGGGGGGGGGGGGGTGGGGGGGGGGGGGGGTGGGGGGGGGGGGGGGTGGGGGGGGGGGGGGGTGGGGGGGGGGGGGGGTGGGGGGGGGGGGGGGTGGGGGGGGGGGGGGGTGGGGGGGGGGGGGGGTGGGGGGGGGGGGGGGTGGGGGGGGGGGGGGGTGGGGGGGGGGGGGGGTGGGGGGGGGGGGGGGTGGGGGGGGGGGGGGGTGGGGGGGGGGGGGGGTGGGGGGGGGGGGGGGTGGGGGGGGGGGGGGGTGGGGGGGGGGGGGGGTGGGGGGGGGGGGGGGTGGGGGGGGGGGGGGGTGGGGGGGGGGGGGGGTGGGGGGGGGGGGGGGTGGGGGGGGGGGGGGGTGGGGGGGGGGGGGGGTGGGGGGGGGGGGGGGTGGGGGGGGGGGGGGGTGGGGGGGGGGGGGGGTGGGGGGGGGGGGGGGTGGGGGGGGGGGGGGGTGGGGGGGGGGGGGGGTGGGGGGGGGGGGGGGTGGGGGGGGGGGGGGGTGGGGGGGGGGGGGGGTGGGGGGGGGGGGGGGTGGGGGGGGGGGGGGGTGGGGGGGGGGGGGGGTGGGGGGGGGGGGGGGTGGGGGGGGGGGGGGGTGGGGGGGGGGGGGGGTGGGGGGGGGGGGGGGTGGGGGGGGGGGGGGGTGGGGGGGGGGGGGGGTGGGGGGGGGGGGGGGTGGGGGGGGGGGGGGGTGGGGGGGGGGGGGGGTGGGGGGGGGGGGGGGTGGGGGGGGGGGGGGGTGGGGGGGGGGGGGGGTGGGGGGGGGGGGGGGTGGGGGGGGGGGGGGGTGGGGGGGGGGGGGGGTGGGGGGGGGGGGGGGTGGGGGGGGGGGGGGGTGGGGGGGGGGGGGGGTGGGGGGGGGGGGGGGTGGGGGGGGGGGGGGGTGGGGGGGGGGGGGGGTGGGGGGGGGGGGGGGTGGGGGGGGGGGGGGGTGGGGGGGGGGGGGGGTGGGGGGGGGGGGGGGTGGGGGGGGGGGGGGGTGGGGGGGGGGGGGGGTGGGGGGGGGGGGGGGTGGGGGGGGGGGGGGGTGGGGGGGGGGGGGGGTGGGGGGGGGGGGGGGTGGGGGGGGGGGGGGGTGGGGGGGGGGGGGGGTGGGGGGGGGGGGGGGTGGGGGGGGGGGGGGGTGGGGGGGGGGGGGGGTGGGGGGGGGGGGGGGTGGGGGGGGGGGGGGGTGGGGGGGGGGGGGGGTGGGGGGGGGGGGGGGTGGGGGGGGGGGGGGGTGGGGGGGGGGGGGGGTGGGGGGGGGGGGGGGTGGGGGGGGGGGGGGGTGGGGGGGGGGGGGGGTGGGGGGGGGGGGGGGTGGGGGGGGGGGGGGGTGGGGGGGGGGGGGGGTGGGGGGGGGGGGGGGTGGGGGGGGGGGGGGGTGGGGGGGGGGGGGGGTGGGGGGGGGGGGGGGTGGGGGGGGGGGGGGGTGGGGGGGGGGGGGGGTGGGGGGGGGGGGGGGTGGGGGGGGGGGGGGGTGGGGGGGGGGGGGGGTGGGGGGGGGGGGGGGTGGGGGGGGGGGGGGGTGGGGGGGGGGGGGGGTGGGGGGGGGGGGGGGTGGGGGGGGGGGGGGGTGGGGGGGGGGGGGGGTGGGGGGGGGGGGGGGTGGGGGGGGGGGGGGGTGGGGGGGGGGGGGGGTGGGGGGGGGGGGGGGTGGGGGGGGGGGGGGGTGGGGGGGGGGGGGGGTGGGGGGGGGGGGGGGTGGGGGGGGGGGGGGGTGGGGGGGGGGGGGGGTGGGGGGGGGGGGGGGTGGGGGGGGGGGGGGGTGGGGGGGGGGGGGGGTGGGGGGGGGGGGGGGTGGGGGGGGGGGGGGGTGGGGGGGGGGGGGGGTGGGGGGGGGGGGGGGTGGGGGGGGGGGGGGGTGGGGGGGGGGGGGGGTGGGGGGGGGGGGGGGTGGGGGGGGGGGGGGGTGGGGGGGGGGGGGGGTGGGGGGGGGGGGGGGTGGGGGGGGGGGGGGGTGGGGGGGGGGGGGGGTGGGGGGGGGGGGGGGTGGGGGGGGGGGGGGGTGGGGGGGGGGGGGGGTGGGGGGGGGGGGGGGTGGGGGGGGGGGGGGGTGGGGGGGGGGGGGGGTGGGGGGGGGGGGGGGTGGGGGGGGGGGGGGGTGGGGGGGGGGGGGGGTGGGGGGGGGGGGGGGTGGGGGGGGGGGGGGGTGGGGGGGGGGGGGGGTGGGGGGGGGGGGGGGTGGGGGGGGGGGGGGGTGGGGGGGGGGGGGGGTGGGGGGGGGGGGGGGTGGGGGGGGGGGGGGGTGGGGGGGGGGGGGGGTGGGGGGGGGGGGGGGTGGGGGGGGGGGGGGGTGGGGGGGGGGGGGGGTGGGGGGGGGGGGGGGTGGGGGGGGGGGGGGGTGGGGGGGGGGGGGGGTGGGGGGGGGGGGGGGTGGGGGGGGGGGGGGGTGGGGGGGGGGGGGGGTGGGGGGGGGGGGGGGTGGGGGGGGGGGGGGGTGGGGGGGGGGGGGGGTGGGGGGGGGGGGGGGTGGGGGGGGGGGGGGGTGGGGGGGGGGGGGGGTGGGGGGGGGGGGGGGTGGGGGGGGGGGGGGGTGGGGGGGGGGGGGGGTGGGGGGGGGGGGGGGTGGGGGGGGGGGGGGGTGGGGGGGGGGGGGGGTGGGGGGGGGGGGGGGTGGGGGGGGGGGGGGGTGGGGGGGGGGGGGGGTGGGGGGGGGGGGGGGTGGGGGGGGGGGGGGGTGGGGGGGGGGGGGGGTGGGGGGGGGGGGGGGTGGGGGGGGGGGGGGGTGGGGGGGGGGGGGGGTGGGGGGGGGGGGGGGTGGGGGGGGGGGGGGGTGGGGGGGGGGGGGGGTGGGGGGGGGGGGGGGTGGGGGGGGGGGGGGGTGGGGGGGGGGGGGGGTGGGGGGGGGGGGGGGTGGGGGGGGGGGGGGGTGGGGGGGGGGGGGGGTGGGGGGGGGGGGGGGTGGGGGGGGGGGGGGGTGGGGGGGGGGGGGGGTGGGGGGGGGGGGGGGTGGGGGGGGGGGGGGGTGGGGGGGGGGGGGGGTGGGGGGGGGGGGGGGTGGGGGGGGGGGGGGGTGGGGGGGGGGGGGGGTGGGGGGGGGGGGGGGTGGGGGGGGGGGGGGGTGGGGGGGGGGGGGGGTGGGGGGGGGGGGGGGTGGGGGGGGGGGGGGGTGGGGGGGGGGGGGGGTGGGGGGGGGGGGGGGTGGGGGGGGGGGGGGGTGGGGGGGGGGGGGGGTGGGGGGGGGGGGGGGTGGGGGGGGGGGGGGGTGGGGGGGGGGGGGGGTGGGGGGGGGGGGGGGTGGGGGGGGGGGGGGGTGGGGGGGGGGGGGGGTGGGGGGGGGGGGGGGTGGGGGGGGGGGGGGGTGGGGGGGGGGGGGGGTGGGGGGGGGGGGGGGTGGGGGGGGGGGGGGGTGGGGGGGGGGGGGGGTGGGGGGGGGGGGGGGTGGGGGGGGGGGGGGGTGGGGGGGGGGGGGGGTGGGGGGGGGGGGGGGTGGGGGGGGGGGGGGGTGGGGGGGGGGGGGGGTGGGGGGGGGGGGGGGTGGGGGGGGGGGGGGGTGGGGGGGGGGGGGGGTGGGGGGGGGGGGGGGTGGGGGGGGGGGGGGGTGGGGGGGGGGGGGGGTGGGGGGGGGGGGGGGTGGGGGGGGGGGGGGGTGGGGGGGGGGGGGGGTGGGGGGGGGGGGGGGTGGGGGGGGGGGGGGGTGGGGGGGGGGGGGGGTGGGGGGGGGGGGGGGTGGGGGGGGGGGGGGGTGGGGGGGGGGGGGGGTGGGGGGGGGGGGGGGTGGGGGGGGGGGGGGGTGGGGGGGGGGGGGGGTGGGGGGGGGGGGGGGTGGGGGGGGGGGGGGGTGGGGGGGGGGGGGGGTGGGGGGGGGGGGGGGTGGGGGGGGGGGGGGGTGGGGGGGGGGGGGGGTGGGGGGGGGGGGGGGTGGGGGGGGGGGGGGGTGGGGGGGGGGGGGGGTGGGGGGGGGGGGGGGTGGGGGGGGGGGGGGGTGGGGGGGGGGGGGGGTGGGGGGGGGGGGGGGTGGGGGGGGGGGGGGGTGGGGGGGGGGGGGGGTGGGGGGGGGGGGGGGTGGGGGGGGGGGGGGGTGGGGGGGGGGGGGGGTGGGGGGGGGGGGGGGTGGGGGGGGGGGGGGGTGGGGGGGGGGGGGGGTGGGGGGGGGGGGGGGTGGGGGGGGGGGGGGGTGGGGGGGGGGGGGGGTGGGGGGGGGGGGGGGTGGGGGGGGGGGGGGGTGGGGGGGGGGGGGGGTGGGGGGGGGGGGGGGTGGGGGGGGGGGGGGGTGGGGGGGGGGGGGGGTGGGGGGGGGGGGGGGTGGGGGGGGGGGGGGGTGGGGGGGGGGGGGGGTGGGGGGGGGGGGGGGTGGGGGGGGGGGGGGGTGGGGGGGGGGGGGGGTGGGGGGGGGGGGGGGTGGGGGGGGGGGGGGGTGGGGGGGGGGGGGGGTGGGGGGGGGGGGGGGTGGGGGGGGGGGGGGGTGGGGGGGGGGGGGGGTGGGGGGGGGGGGGGGTGGGGGGGGGGGGGGGTGGGGGGGGGGGGGGGTGGGGGGGGGGGGGGGTGGGGGGGGGGGGGGGTGGGGGGGGGGGGGGGTGGGGGGGGGGGGGGGTGGGGGGGGGGGGGGGTGGGGGGGGGGGGGGGTGGGGGGGGGGGGGGGTGGGGGGGGGGGGGGGTGGGGGGGGGGGGGGGTGGGGGGGGGGGGGGGTGGGGGGGGGGGGGGGTGGGGGGGGGGGGGGGTGGGGGGGGGGGGGGGTGGGGGGGGGGGGGGGTGGGGGGGGGGGGGGGTGGGGGGGGGGGGGGGTGGGGGGGGGGGGGGGTGGGGGGGGGGGGGGGTGGGGGGGGGGGGGGGTGGGGGGGGGGGGGGGTGGGGGGGGGGGGGGGTGGGGGGGGGGGGGGGTGGGGGGGGGGGGGGGTGGGGGGGGGGGGGGGTGGGGGGGGGGGGGGGTGGGGGGGGGGGGGGGTGGGGGGGGGGGGGGGTGGGGGGGGGGGGGGGTGGGGGGGGGGGGGGGTGGGGGGGGGGGGGGGTGGGGGGGGGGGGGGGTGGGGGGGGGGGGGGGTGGGGGGGGGGGGGGGTGGGGGGGGGGGGGGGTGGGGGGGGGGGGGGGTGGGGGGGGGGGGGGGTGGGGGGGGGGGGGGGTGGGGGGGGGGGGGGGTGGGGGGGGGGGGGGGTGGGGGGGGGGGGGGGTGGGGGGGGGGGGGGGTGGGGGGGGGGGGGGGTGGGGGGGGGGGGGGGTGGGGGGGGGGGGGGGTGGGGGGGGGGGGGGGTGGGGGGGGGGGGGGGTGGGGGGGGGGGGGGGTGGGGGGGGGGGGGGGTGGGGGGGGGGGGGGGTGGGGGGGGGGGGGGGTGGGGGGGGGGGGGGGTGGGGGGGGGGGGGGGTGGGGGGGGGGGGGGGTGGGGGGGGGGGGGGGTGGGGGGGGGGGGGGGTGGGGGGGGGGGGGGGTGGGGGGGGGGGGGGGTGGGGGGGGGGGGGGGTGGGGGGGGGGGGGGGTGGGGGGGGGGGGGGGTGGGGGGGGGGGGGGGTGGGGGGGGGGGGGGGTGGGGGGGGGGGGGGGTGGGGGGGGGGGGGGGTGGGGGGGGGGGGGGGTGGGGGGGGGGGGGGGTGGGGGGGGGGGGGGGTGGGGGGGGGGGGGGGTGGGGGGGGGGGGGGGTGGGGGGGGGGGGGGGTGGGGGGGGGGGGGGGTGGGGGGGGGGGGGGGTGGGGGGGGGGGGGGGTGGGGGGGGGGGGGGGTGGGGGGGGGGGGGGGTGGGGGGGGGGGGGGGTGGGGGGGGGGGGGGGTGGGGGGGGGGGGGGGTGGGGGGGGGGGGGGGTGGGGGGGGGGGGGGGTGGGGGGGGGGGGGGGTGGGGGGGGGGGGGGGTGGGGGGGGGGGGGGGTGGGGGGGGGGGGGGGTGGGGGGGGGGGGGGGTGGGGGGGGGGGGGGGTGGGGGGGGGGGGGGGTGGGGGGGGGGGGGGGTGGGGGGGGGGGGGGGTGGGGGGGGGGGGGGGTGGGGGGGGGGGGGGGTGGGGGGGGGGGGGGGTGGGGGGGGGGGGGGGTGGGGGGGGGGGGGGGTGGGGGGGGGGGGGGGTGGGGGGGGGGGGGGGTGGGGGGGGGGGGGGGTGGGGGGGGGGGGGGGTGGGGGGGGGGGGGGGTGGGGGGGGGGGGGGGTGGGGGGGGGGGGGGGTGGGGGGGGGGGGGGGTGGGGGGGGGGGGGGGTGGGGGGGGGGGGGGGTGGGGGGGGGGGGGGGTGGGGGGGGGGGGGGGTGGGGGGGGGGGGGGGTGGGGGGGGGGGGGGGTGGGGGGGGGGGGGGGTGGGGGGGGGGGGGGGTGGGGGGGGGGGGGGGTGGGGGGGGGGGGGGGTGGGGGGGGGGGGGGGTGGGGGGGGGGGGGGGTGGGGGGGGGGGGGGGTGGGGGGGGGGGGGGGTGGGGGGGGGGGGGGGTGGGGGGGGGGGGGGGTGGGGGGGGGGGGGGGTGGGGGGGGGGGGGGGTGGGGGGGGGGGGGGGTGGGGGGGGGGGGGGGTGGGGGGGGGGGGGGGTGGGGGGGGGGGGGGGTGGGGGGGGGGGGGGGTGGGGGGGGGGGGGGGTGGGGGGGGGGGGGGGTGGGGGGGGGGGGGGGTGGGGGGGGGGGGGGGTGGGGGGGGGGGGGGGTGGGGGGGGGGGGGGGTGGGGGGGGGGGGGGGTGGGGGGGGGGGGGGGTGGGGGGGGGGGGGGGTGGGGGGGGGGGGGGGTGGGGGGGGGGGGGGGTGGGGGGGGGGGGGGGTGGGGGGGGGGGGGGGTGGGGGGGGGGGGGGGTGGGGGGGGGGGGGGGTGGGGGGGGGGGGGGGTGGGGGGGGGGGGGGGTGGGGGGGGGGGGGGGTGGGGGGGGGGGGGGGTGGGGGGGGGGGGGGGTGGGGGGGGGGGGGGGTGGGGGGGGGGGGGGGTGGGGGGGGGGGGGGGTGGGGGGGGGGGGGGGTGGGGGGGGGGGGGGGTGGGGGGGGGGGGGGGTGGGGGGGGGGGGGGGTGGGGGGGGGGGGGGGTGGGGGGGGGGGGGGGTGGGGGGGGGGGGGGGTGGGGGGGGGGGGGGGTGGGGGGGGGGGGGGGTGGGGGGGGGGGGGGGTGGGGGGGGGGGGGGGTGGGGGGGGGGGGGGGTGGGGGGGGGGGGGGGTGGGGGGGGGGGGGGGTGGGGGGGGGGGGGGGTGGGGGGGGGGGGGGGTGGGGGGGGGGGGGGGTGGGGGGGGGGGGGGGTGGGGGGGGGGGGGGGTGGGGGGGGGGGGGGGTGGGGGGGGGGGGGGGTGGGGGGGGGGGGGGGTGGGGGGGGGGGGGGGTGGGGGGGGGGGGGGGTGGGGGGGGGGGGGGGTGGGGGGGGGGGGGGGTGGGGGGGGGGGGGGGTGGGGGGGGGGGGGGGTGGGGGGGGGGGGGGGTGGGGGGGGGGGGGGGTGGGGGGGGGGGGGGGTGGGGGGGGGGGGGGGTGGGGGGGGGGGGGGGTGGGGGGGGGGGGGGGTGGGGGGGGGGGGGGGTGGGGGGGGGGGGGGGTGGGGGGGGGGGGGGGTGGGGGGGGGGGGGGGTGGGGGGGGGGGGGGGTGGGGGGGGGGGGGGGTGGGGGGGGGGGGGGGTGGGGGGGGGGGGGGGTGGGGGGGGGGGGGGGTGGGGGGGGGGGGGGGTGGGGGGGGGGGGGGGTGGGGGGGGGGGGGGGTGGGGGGGGGGGGGGGTGGGGGGGGGGGGGGGTGGGGGGGGGGGGGGGTGGGGGGGGGGGGGGGTGGGGGGGGGGGGGGGTGGGGGGGGGGGGGGGTGGGGGGGGGGGGGGGTGGGGGGGGGGGGGGGTGGGGGGGGGGGGGGGTGGGGGGGGGGGGGGGTGGGGGGGGGGGGGGGTGGGGGGGGGGGGGGGTGGGGGGGGGGGGGGGTGGGGGGGGGGGGGGGTGGGGGGGGGGGGGGGTGGGGGGGGGGGGGGGTGGGGGGGGGGGGGGGTGGGGGGGGGGGGGGGTGGGGGGGGGGGGGGGTGGGGGGGGGGGGGGGTGGGGGGGGGGGGGGGTGGGGGGGGGGGGGGGTGGGGGGGGGGGGGGGTGGGGGGGGGGGGGGGTGGGGGGGGGGGGGGGTGGGGGGGGGGGGGGGTGGGGGGGGGGGGGGGTGGGGGGGGGGGGGGGTGGGGGGGGGGGGGGGTGGGGGGGGGGGGGGGTGGGGGGGGGGGGGGGTGGGGGGGGGGGGGGGTGGGGGGGGGGGGGGGTGGGGGGGGGGGGGGGTGGGGGGGGGGGGGGGTGGGGGGGGGGGGGGGTGGGGGGGGGGGGGGGTGGGGGGGGGGGGGGGTGGGGGGGGGGGGGGGTGGGGGGGGGGGGGGGTGGGGGGGGGGGGGGGTGGGGGGGGGGGGGGGTGGGGGGGGGGGGGGGTGGGGGGGGGGGGGGGTGGGGGGGGGGGGGGGTGGGGGGGGGGGGGGGTGGGGGGGGGGGGGGGTGGGGGGGGGGGGGGGTGGGGGGGGGGGGGGGTGGGGGGGGGGGGGGGTGGGGGGGGGGGGGGGTGGGGGGGGGGGGGGGTGGGGGGGGGGGGGGGTGGGGGGGGGGGGGGGTGGGGGGGGGGGGGGGTGGGGGGGGGGGGGGGTGGGGGGGGGGGGGGGTGGGGGGGGGGGGGGGTGGGGGGGGGGGGGGGTGGGGGGGGGGGGGGGTGGGGGGGGGGGGGGGTGGGGGGGGGGGGGGGTGGGGGGGGGGGGGGGTGGGGGGGGGGGGGGGTGGGGGGGGGGGGGGGTGGGGGGGGGGGGGGGTGGGGGGGGGGGGGGGTGGGGGGGGGGGGGGGTGGGGGGGGGGGGGGGTGGGGGGGGGGGGGGGTGGGGGGGGGGGGGGGTGGGGGGGGGGGGGGGTGGGGGGGGGGGGGGGTGGGGGGGGGGGGGGGTGGGGGGGGGGGGGGGTGGGGGGGGGGGGGGGTGGGGGGGGGGGGGGGTGGGGGGGGGGGGGGGTGGGGGGGGGGGGGGGTGGGGGGGGGGGGGGGTGGGGGGGGGGGGGGGTGGGGGGGGGGGGGGGTGGGGGGGGGGGGGGGTGGGGGGGGGGGGGGGTGGGGGGGGGGGGGGGTGGGGGGGGGGGGGGGTGGGGGGGGGGGGGGGTGGGGGGGGGGGGGGGTGGGGGGGGGGGGGGGTGGGGGGGGGGGGGGGTGGGGGGGGGGGGGGGTGGGGGGGGGGGGGGGTGGGGGGGGGGGGGGGTGGGGGGGGGGGGGGGTGGGGGGGGGGGGGGGTGGGGGGGGGGGGGGGTGGGGGGGGGGGGGGGTGGGGGGGGGGGGGGGTGGGGGGGGGGGGGGGTGGGGGGGGGGGGGGGTGGGGGGGGGGGGGGGTGGGGGGGGGGGGGGGTGGGGGGGGGGGGGGGTGGGGGGGGGGGGGGGTGGGGGGGGGGGGGGGTGGGGGGGGGGGGGGGTGGGGGGGGGGGGGGGTGGGGGGGGGGGGGGGTGGGGGGGGGGGGGGGTGGGGGGGGGGGGGGGTGGGGGGGGGGGGGGGTGGGGGGGGGGGGGGGTGGGGGGGGGGGGGGGTGGGGGGGGGGGGGGGTGGGGGGGGGGGGGGGTGGGGGGGGGGGGGGGTGGGGGGGGGGGGGGGTGGGGGGGGGGGGGGGTGGGGGGGGGGGGGGGTGGGGGGGGGGGGGGGTGGGGGGGGGGGGGGGTGGGGGGGGGGGGGGGTGGGGGGGGGGGGGGGTGGGGGGGGGGGGGGGTGGGGGGGGGGGGGGGTGGGGGGGGGGGGGGGTGGGGGGGGGGGGGGGTGGGGGGGGGGGGGGGTGGGGGGGGGGGGGGGTGGGGGGGGGGGGGGGTGGGGGGGGGGGGGGGTGGGGGGGGGGGGGGGTGGGGGGGGGGGGGGGTGGGGGGGGGGGGGGGTGGGGGGGGGGGGGGGTGGGGGGGGGGGGGGGTGGGGGGGGGGGGGGGTGGGGGGGGGGGGGGGTGGGGGGGGGGGGGGGTGGGGGGGGGGGGGGGTGGGGGGGGGGGGGGGTGGGGGGGGGGGGGGGTGGGGGGGGGGGGGGGTGGGGGGGGGGGGGGGTGGGGGGGGGGGGGGGTGGGGGGGGGGGGGGGTGGGGGGGGGGGGGGGTGGGGGGGGGGGGGGGTGGGGGGGGGGGGGGGTGGGGGGGGGGGGGGGTGGGGGGGGGGGGGGGTGGGGGGGGGGGGGGGTGGGGGGGGGGGGGGGTGGGGGGGGGGGGGGGTGGGGGGGGGGGGGGGTGGGGGGGGGGGGGGGTGGGGGGGGGGGGGGGTGGGGGGGGGGGGGGGTGGGGGGGGGGGGGGGTGGGGGGGGGGGGGGGTGGGGGGGGGGGGGGGTGGGGGGGGGGGGGGGTGGGGGGGGGGGGGGGTGGGGGGGGGGGGGGGTGGGGGGGGGGGGGGGTGGGGGGGGGGGGGGGTGGGGGGGGGGGGGGGTGGGGGGGGGGGGGGGTGGGGGGGGGGGGGGGTGGGGGGGGGGGGGGGTGGGGGGGGGGGGGGGTGGGGGGGGGGGGGGGTGGGGGGGGGGGGGGGTGGGGGGGGGGGGGGGTGGGGGGGGGGGGGGGTGGGGGGGGGGGGGGGTGGGGGGGGGGGGGGGTGGGGGGGGGGGGGGGTGGGGGGGGGGGGGGGTGGGGGGGGGGGGGGGTGGGGGGGGGGGGGGGTGGGGGGGGGGGGGGGTGGGGGGGGGGGGGGGTGGGGGGGGGGGGGGGTGGGGGGGGGGGGGGGTGGGGGGGGGGGGGGGTGGGGGGGGGGGGGGGTGGGGGGGGGGGGGGGTGGGGGGGGGGGGGGGTGGGGGGGGGGGGGGGTGGGGGGGGGGGGGGGTGGGGGGGGGGGGGGGTGGGGGGGGGGGGGGGTGGGGGGGGGGGGGGGTGGGGGGGGGGGGGGGTGGGGGGGGGGGGGGGTGGGGGGGGGGGGGGGTGGGGGGGGGGGGGGGTGGGGGGGGGGGGGGGTGGGGGGGGGGGGGGGTGGGGGGGGGGGGGGGTGGGGGGGGGGGGGGGTGGGGGGGGGGGGGGGTGGGGGGGGGGGGGGGTGGGGGGGGGGGGGGGTGGGGGGGGGGGGGGGTGGGGGGGGGGGGGGGTGGGGGGGGGGGGGGGTGGGGGGGGGGGGGGGTGGGGGGGGGGGGGGGTGGGGGGGGGGGGGGGTGGGGGGGGGGGGGGGTGGGGGGGGGGGGGGGTGGGGGGGGGGGGGGGTGGGGGGGGGGGGGGGTGGGGGGGGGGGGGGGTGGGGGGGGGGGGGGGTGGGGGGGGGGGGGGGTGGGGGGGGGGGGGGGTGGGGGGGGGGGGGGGTGGGGGGGGGGGGGGGTGGGGGGGGGGGGGGGTGGGGGGGGGGGGGGGTGGGGGGGGGGGGGGGTGGGGGGGGGGGGGGGTGGGGGGGGGGGGGGGTGGGGGGGGGGGGGGGTGGGGGGGGGGGGGGGTGGGGGGGGGGGGGGGTGGGGGGGGGGGGGGGTGGGGGGGGGGGGGGGTGGGGGGGGGGGGGGGTGGGGGGGGGGGGGGGTGGGGGGGGGGGGGGGTGGGGGGGGGGGGGGGTGGGGGGGGGGGGGGGTGGGGGGGGGGGGGGGTGGGGGGGGGGGGGGGTGGGGGGGGGGGGGGGTGGGGGGGGGGGGGGGTGGGGGGGGGGGGGGGTGGGGGGGGGGGGGGGTGGGGGGGGGGGGGGGTGGGGGGGGGGGGGGGTGGGGGGGGGGGGGGGTGGGGGGGGGGGGGGGTGGGGGGGGGGGGGGGTGGGGGGGGGGGGGGGTGGGGGGGGGGGGGGGTGGGGGGGGGGGGGGGTGGGGGGGGGGGGGGGTGGGGGGGGGGGGGGGTGGGGGGGGGGGGGGGTGGGGGGGGGGGGGGGTGGGGGGGGGGGGGGGTGGGGGGGGGGGGGGGTGGGGGGGGGGGGGGGTGGGGGGGGGGGGGGGTGGGGGGGGGGGGGGGTGGGGGGGGGGGGGGGTGGGGGGGGGGGGGGGTGGGGGGGGGGGGGGGTGGGGGGGGGGGGGGGTGGGGGGGGGGGGGGGTGGGGGGGGGGGGGGGTGGGGGGGGGGGGGGGTGGGGGGGGGGGGGGGTGGGGGGGGGGGGGGGTGGGGGGGGGGGGGGGTGGGGGGGGGGGGGGGTGGGGGGGGGGGGGGGTGGGGGGGGGGGGGGGTGGGGGGGGGGGGGGGTGGGGGGGGGGGGGGGTGGGGGGGGGGGGGGGTGGGGGGGGGGGGGGGTGGGGGGGGGGGGGGGTGGGGGGGGGGGGGGGTGGGGGGGGGGGGGGGTGGGGGGGGGGGGGGGTGGGGGGGGGGGGGGGTGGGGGGGGGGGGGGGTGGGGGGGGGGGGGGGTGGGGGGGGGGGGGGGTGGGGGGGGGGGGGGGTGGGGGGGGGGGGGGGTGGGGGGGGGGGGGGGTGGGGGGGGGGGGGGGTGGGGGGGGGGGGGGGTGGGGGGGGGGGGGGGTGGGGGGGGGGGGGGGTGGGGGGGGGGGGGGGTGGGGGGGGGGGGGGGTGGGGGGGGGGGGGGGTGGGGGGGGGGGGGGGTGGGGGGGGGGGGGGGTGGGGGGGGGGGGGGGTGGGGGGGGGGGGGGGTGGGGGGGGGGGGGGGTGGGGGGGGGGGGGGGTGGGGGGGGGGGGGGGTGGGGGGGGGGGGGGGTGGGGGGGGGGGGGGGTGGGGGGGGGGGGGGGTGGGGGGGGGGGGGGGTGGGGGGGGGGGGGGGTGGGGGGGGGGGGGGGTGGGGGGGGGGGGGGGTGGGGGGGGGGGGGGGTGGGGGGGGGGGGGGGTGGGGGGGGGGGGGGGTGGGGGGGGGGGGGGGTGGGGGGGGGGGGGGGTGGGGGGGGGGGGGGGTGGGGGGGGGGGGGGGTGGGGGGGGGGGGGGGTGGGGGGGGGGGGGGGTGGGGGGGGGGGGGGGTGGGGGGGGGGGGGGGTGGGGGGGGGGGGGGGTGGGGGGGGGGGGGGGTGGGGGGGGGGGGGGGTGGGGGGGGGGGGGGGTGGGGGGGGGGGGGGGTGGGGGGGGGGGGGGGTGGGGGGGGGGGGGGGTGGGGGGGGGGGGGGGTGGGGGGGGGGGGGGGTGGGGGGGGGGGGGGGTGGGGGGGGGGGGGGGTGGGGGGGGGGGGGGGTGGGGGGGGGGGGGGGTGGGGGGGGGGGGGGGTGGGGGGGGGGGGGGGTGGGGGGGGGGGGGGGTGGGGGGGGGGGGGGGTGGGGGGGGGGGGGGGTGGGGGGGGGGGGGGGTGGGGGGGGGGGGGGGTGGGGGGGGGGGGGGGTGGGGGGGGGGGGGGGTGGGGGGGGGGGGGGGTGGGGGGGGGGGGGGGTGGGGGGGGGGGGGGGTGGGGGGGGGGGGGGGTGGGGGGGGGGGGGGGTGGGGGGGGGGGGGGGTGGGGGGGGGGGGGGGTGGGGGGGGGGGGGGGTGGGGGGGGGGGGGGGTGGGGGGGGGGGGGGGTGGGGGGGGGGGGGGGTGGGGGGGGGGGGGGGTGGGGGGGGGGGGGGGTGGGGGGGGGGGGGGGTGGGGGGGGGGGGGGGTGGGGGGGGGGGGGGGTGGGGGGGGGGGGGGGTGGGGGGGGGGGGGGGTGGGGGGGGGGGGGGGTGGGGGGGGGGGGGGGTGGGGGGGGGGGGGGGTGGGGGGGGGGGGGGGTGGGGGGGGGGGGGGGTGGGGGGGGGGGGGGGTGGGGGGGGGGGGGGGTGGGGGGGGGGGGGGGTGGGGGGGGGGGGGGGTGGGGGGGGGGGGGGGTGGGGGGGGGGGGGGGTGGGGGGGGGGGGGGGTGGGGGGGGGGGGGGGTGGGGGGGGGGGGGGGTGGGGGGGGGGGGGGGTGGGGGGGGGGGGGGGTGGGGGGGGGGGGGGGTGGGGGGGGGGGGGGGTGGGGGGGGGGGGGGGTGGGGGGGGGGGGGGGTGGGGGGGGGGGGGGGTGGGGGGGGGGGGGGGTGGGGGGGGGGGGGGGTGGGGGGGGGGGGGGGTGGGGGGGGGGGGGGGTGGGGGGGGGGGGGGGTGGGGGGGGGGGGGGGTGGGGGGGGGGGGGGGTGGGGGGGGGGGGGGGTGGGGGGGGGGGGGGGTGGGGGGGGGGGGGGGTGGGGGGGGGGGGGGGTGGGGGGGGGGGGGGGTGGGGGGGGGGGGGGGTGGGGGGGGGGGGGGGTGGGGGGGGGGGGGGGTGGGGGGGGGGGGGGGTGGGGGGGGGGGGGGGTGGGGGGGGGGGGGGGTGGGGGGGGGGGGGGGTGGGGGGGGGGGGGGGTGGGGGGGGGGGGGGGTGGGGGGGGGGGGGGGTGGGGGGGGGGGGGGGTGGGGGGGGGGGGGGGTGGGGGGGGGGGGGGGTGGGGGGGGGGGGGGGTGGGGGGGGGGGGGGGTGGGGGGGGGGGGGGGTGGGGGGGGGGGGGGGTGGGGGGGGGGGGGGGTGGGGGGGGGGGGGGGTGGGGGGGGGGGGGGGTGGGGGGGGGGGGGGGTGGGGGGGGGGGGGGGTGGGGGGGGGGGGGGGTGGGGGGGGGGGGGGGTGGGGGGGGGGGGGGGTGGGGGGGGGGGGGGGTGGGGGGGGGGGGGGGTGGGGGGGGGGGGGGGTGGGGGGGGGGGGGGGTGGGGGGGGGGGGGGGTGGGGGGGGGGGGGGGTGGGGGGGGGGGGGGGTGGGGGGGGGGGGGGGTGGGGGGGGGGGGGGGTGGGGGGGGGGGGGGGTGGGGGGGGGGGGGGGTGGGGGGGGGGGGGGGTGGGGGGGGGGGGGGGTGGGGGGGGGGGGGGGTGGGGGGGGGGGGGGGTGGGGGGGGGGGGGGGTGGGGGGGGGGGGGGGTGGGGGGGGGGGGGGGTGGGGGGGGGGGGGGGTGGGGGGGGGGGGGGGTGGGGGGGGGGGGGGGTGGGGGGGGGGGGGGGTGGGGGGGGGGGGGGGTGGGGGGGGGGGGGGGTGGGGGGGGGGGGGGGTGGGGGGGGGGGGGGGTGGGGGGGGGGGGGGGTGGGGGGGGGGGGGGGTGGGGGGGGGGGGGGGTGGGGGGGGGGGGGGGTGGGGGGGGGGGGGGGTGGGGGGGGGGGGGGGTGGGGGGGGGGGGGGGTGGGGGGGGGGGGGGGTGGGGGGGGGGGGGGGTGGGGGGGGGGGGGGGTGGGGGGGGGGGGGGGTGGGGGGGGGGGGGGGTGGGGGGGGGGGGGGGTGGGGGGGGGGGGGGGTGGGGGGGGGGGGGGGTGGGGGGGGGGGGGGGTGGGGGGGGGGGGGGGTGGGGGGGGGGGGGGGTGGGGGGGGGGGGGGGTGGGGGGGGGGGGGGGTGGGGGGGGGGGGGGGTGGGGGGGGGGGGGGGTGGGGGGGGGGGGGGGTGGGGGGGGGGGGGGGTGGGGGGGGGGGGGGGTGGGGGGGGGGGGGGGTGGGGGGGGGGGGGGGTGGGGGGGGGGGGGGGTGGGGGGGGGGGGGGGTGGGGGGGGGGGGGGGTGGGGGGGGGGGGGGGTGGGGGGGGGGGGGGGTGGGGGGGGGGGGGGGTGGGGGGGGGGGGGGGTGGGGGGGGGGGGGGGTGGGGGGGGGGGGGGGTGGGGGGGGGGGGGGGTGGGGGGGGGGGGGGGTGGGGGGGGGGGGGGGTGGGGGGGGGGGGGGGTGGGGGGGGGGGGGGGTGGGGGGGGGGGGGGGTGGGGGGGGGGGGGGGTGGGGGGGGGGGGGGGTGGGGGGGGGGGGGGGTGGGGGGGGGGGGGGGTGGGGGGGGGGGGGGGTGGGGGGGGGGGGGGGTGGGGGGGGGGGGGGGTGGGGGGGGGGGGGGGTGGGGGGGGGGGGGGGTGGGGGGGGGGGGGGGTGGGGGGGGGGGGGGGTGGGGGGGGGGGGGGGTGGGGGGGGGGGGGGGTGGGGGGGGGGGGGGGTGGGGGGGGGGGGGGGTGGGGGGGGGGGGGGGTGGGGGGGGGGGGGGGTGGGGGGGGGGGGGGGTGGGGGGGGGGGGGGGTGGGGGGGGGGGGGGGTGGGGGGGGGGGGGGGTGGGGGGGGGGGGGGGTGGGGGGGGGGGGGGGTGGGGGGGGGGGGGGGTGGGGGGGGGGGGGGGTGGGGGGGGGGGGGGGTGGGGGGGGGGGGGGGTGGGGGGGGGGGGGGGTGGGGGGGGGGGGGGGTGGGGGGGGGGGGGGGTGGGGGGGGGGGGGGGTGGGGGGGGGGGGGGGTGGGGGGGGGGGGGGGTGGGGGGGGGGGGGGGTGGGGGGGGGGGGGGGTGGGGGGGGGGGGGGGTGGGGGGGGGGGGGGGTGGGGGGGGGGGGGGGTGGGGGGGGGGGGGGGTGGGGGGGGGGGGGGGTGGGGGGGGGGGGGGGTGGGGGGGGGGGGGGGTGGGGGGGGGGGGGGGTGGGGGGGGGGGGGGGTGGGGGGGGGGGGGGGTGGGGGGGGGGGGGGGTGGGGGGGGGGGGGGGTGGGGGGGGGGGGGGGTGGGGGGGGGGGGGGGTGGGGGGGGGGGGGGGTGGGGGGGGGGGGGGGTGGGGGGGGGGGGGGGTGGGGGGGGGGGGGGGTGGGGGGGGGGGGGGGTGGGGGGGGGGGGGGGTGGGGGGGGGGGGGGGTGGGGGGGGGGGGGGGTGGGGGGGGGGGGGGGTGGGGGGGGGGGGGGGTGGGGGGGGGGGGGGGTGGGGGGGGGGGGGGGTGGGGGGGGGGGGGGGTGGGGGGGGGGGGGGGTGGGGGGGGGGGGGGGTGGGGGGGGGGGGGGGTGGGGGGGGGGGGGGGTGGGGGGGGGGGGGGGTGGGGGGGGGGGGGGGTGGGGGGGGGGGGGGGTGGGGGGGGGGGGGGGTGGGGGGGGGGGGGGGTGGGGGGGGGGGGGGGTGGGGGGGGGGGGGGGTGGGGGGGGGGGGGGGTGGGGGGGGGGGGGGGTGGGGGGGGGGGGGGGTGGGGGGGGGGGGGGGTGGGGGGGGGGGGGGGTGGGGGGGGGGGGGGGTGGGGGGGGGGGGGGGTGGGGGGGGGGGGGGGTGGGGGGGGGGGGGGGTGGGGGGGGGGGGGGGTGGGGGGGGGGGGGGGTGGGGGGGGGGGGGGGTGGGGGGGGGGGGGGGTGGGGGGGGGGGGGGGTGGGGGGGGGGGGGGGTGGGGGGGGGGGGGGGTGGGGGGGGGGGGGGGTGGGGGGGGGGGGGGGTGGGGGGGGGGGGGGGTGGGGGGGGGGGGGGGTGGGGGGGGGGGGGGGTGGGGGGGGGGGGGGGTGGGGGGGGGGGGGGGTGGGGGCGGCGGGGGCCTGAGGGGGGGGGGAGGGCTGGGGGGGGGGGGGGGTGGGGGGGGGGGGGGGAGCGCGGGGGGGGGGGTGGGGGGGGGGGGGGGGGGGGGGGGGGGGGGCGGGAGGGGGGGGGGGGGGGGGGAGGGGGGGGGCAGGGGGGGGGGGGGGGGGGGGGGGGGGGAGGGGCGGGGGGGGGGTGGGGGGGGGGGGGGAAAAACCATTAAAAGCTACTTAAAAACAGCGGTTAGCATCATAATAGGTGCCCTATTATGGCCAATTCAATTTAGATCACCCCAGTAAAAGAAAAGGGAGGGGTCAGGTTCCTCTCTGGGAGGATAATAGGTGGTAAAGTGCAACAGATGGTATGTGCAAGAAGATGCAGGGGGGGGAAGGAGAGGGGGAGGGGGAAGGGGGCGCCACTCAGCGACTGGACACTCCAAAGGCCCGGTGGAACAACTCGGTCTTACAGGCCCTGCGGAACTCATCAAGGTCCCGCAGGGCCCGGACAGCTGGAGGAAGAGTGTTCCACCAGGCTGGGGCCAGGGCCGTAAAGGTCCTGGCCCGTGTGGAGGCCAGCCGCATCATCGAGGGGCCAGGAACCGCCAGCAAATTGGCCTCTGCTGATCGCAGAGGCCGAGTAGGGGCATATGGGGTAATGCGGTCTCTCAGATACGAGGGTCCCAGGCCGCGTAAGGCCTTAAAGGTTAAAACCCACACCTTGAAGATGATTCGGAATTCCACTGGAAGCCAGTGCAGCTGGTGCAGCACAGGTTGAATATGATCACAGAAGGCGCCCCCTGTGAGCAAACGCGCCGCTGCATGTTGGACCAGTTTCAGTTTCCGAATCAGGCGCAAGGGAAGGCCCGCGTAGAGCGAGTTACAATAGTCAAGCCTGGAGGTGACCGTTGCATGTATCACAGTGGTCAGGTCTGCCTGAGAGAGGAAGGGGGCCAGCCGCCGGGCCTGCCGAAGATGGAAAAATGCAGTCCGGGTTACAAGGGCCACCTGGGTCTCCATTGAAAGAGACGAATCCAGGTGGACCCCCAGACTGCGGACAGAGGGGGCCGGCGCCAAAATGGTCCCCTCCCACTCCGGCGGCTGGAAATCCCCTGCCTCCCCCCTGCGGCCCAGCCAAAGGATCTCCGTCTTCGATGGATTCAGTTTCAGCCTGCTCTGCTGTAACCAACCAGCGACCGCCTCCAAACAATGCTGTAGAGCTGCAGGGGCCGTGACAGCTCCCCCCTCCATCAACAGAATGAGCTGAGTGTCATCAGCGTACTGGTGACAAATCAGCCCAAAGCTCCGTACCAGCTGAGCAAGTGGTCGCATATAGATGTTAAATAATAGCGGGGACAGCAGCGCTCCCTGAGGCACCCCACATTGAAGTGGGCACCTCCGAGAGGCTTGGTCCCCGCACCACACTTGCTGGCAACGGTCCCGGAGAAACGAGGCAATCCATTGAAGGACAGTGCCCCGTATCCCGGAAACGGCCAGGTGGTGGGTCAAAAGGTCGTGATCGACCACATCAAACGCTGCGGTAAGGTCTAACAAAACCAGCAGCGCCGATCCGCCTTGGTCAAGCTGCATACGGAGCGTATCTGTGACGGCGACGAGAACCGTCTCCGTCCCGTGCCCAGCACGGAAGCCGGACTGGAAGGGGTCAAAGGCCGATGTGTCATCCAGGAAGCCCTGAAGCTGCTCCAACACCACTCTCTCAATTACCTTCCCCAGAAACGAAAGATTCGAGACGGGGCGGTAATTGGCCAGATCCCCTGGATCTAACGATGGTCTTTTCAAGAGTGGGCGGACCACTGCCTCCTTCAACCCATCCGGAAAAACTCCTTGCTCAAGGGAGCTATTGATGATATTCAACAGATGGGGTCGTAGCTCCGCCCGGCAGGTTTTAATAAGCCAGGAGGGGCACGGATCCAGAGGGCAGGTAGTAGGTCTAACAGCAGCCAGGGCCCTGTCAACAGCGGCCTCGGAGAGCAGGGAGAACTGGGCCAAACAAGGGCCGGAAGACGGCAAGGGAGCCTCCAGTTCACTCATTGTAGTCAAAGTGGAGGGAAGATCCTGGCGGAGCGACGAGATTTTGTCTGCAAAGAAGCTCATAAATGCCTCACAGCTAATAGCCAATTGATGATTTACAGAGCCTTCCGATAAGGAGGTCAGGGACCGAATTATACGAAACAATTGTGCTGGGCGTGAGCTAGCAGATGCGAGAGAGGAGGAGAAGAAAGTTCTCTTCGCCTCCTTCGTCGCCATCTCATAGGCTTTCATAAGCGTCCTATAAGATGTTCGCGCGGCTCCGTCACGAGATTTCCTCCACACTCGCTCAAGCCGTCTGAGTGCCCGTTTCATGTGGCGGAGCTCCTCCGTATACCATGGAGCCCGCCGAACACGGGGACGCAGAGGGCGCCGGGGGGCAACAACATCGATGGCATCGGAAAGCCGGGAATACCAGTCATCCACCTGCTCATCGAGTGTGCCGGCAGGGGCAGGATCCCGCAGAGCATTCAGGAAGCCAAGTGGATCCATAAGTCTCCGCGGGCGGGCATAAATCAGCCCGTCGCCTAGACGGGAGTGTTGTGGCAGGTCCACCCGAACCCTCAGGGCGTAATGGTCGGACCATGGCACTCTATCGACAGAGGAGTAAATAAATAAATATATGCTATGTTATGCCATGTTATTCACTTCCTGTTTATTAATGTTATGCTCTTGCTGGTCGTTATTGATTATTAGGATTATTGTTGTTGTTTATTGATGTTATGCTTTGTTGGTTACTATTGAATGTTGTGATTACTGTTGTTGTTATTCGGCAGCTGATGTTCACTGTCCTGAGCCCCTGTAGGGCGGTATACAGAGGTGGGATCCAAAAATTTTAAAAACAGGTTCCAATGGTGGTGGGATTCAAACAGTGGCACCGCCGCACACACACACCTCCAGTCCCTATTGGGCAGGGAGGTTGCTTTAGTAACTCCTTCTTGGCACTCAGAAAAAATTAGAAACCACTTCTAGAGAAGTGGTGAGAACTGGTTGGATCCCACCTCTGGCGGTATACAAATCTAATAAACCATAAACCAATAAATCATCTACATTTCTTTTATAAACTCCTTGGGCTAGACATTTCTTTCTCTGGTTATGTTGGTTACTGTGTGCACCACATGGTTGCAGGAGGCTAAACAAAAGACACTAACACACAACACTATGGAACAGATGTCTATGGAGAAAATCAATGTGTGCAAGGCATCCCCAAGGCCTAGGCTGCCTTTGAACAATCCCTTTTCTGTTTTACACATGGGGAATGATGGCGCAAAGAAGTACAAACTTATCTGCCTCACAGTATGTGTGGAGAAGGATGAGTTAACCTTTTGTAAAATAAAGATTTCTTTTCAGCAGGGAAGAACTGAAGCAGAGATGCTTTAATGGTAATTGGAGCTGTGTTTAATTCAGTGGAACTTTTTTTCTAAATTCTTTTTCTGGCTGCCAGTAAGAAGGAGTAGAGTTCACAAATAAACTTCACAAAAAACCATTTTTCAACTATTCATTTTATTAAAGCTTATCTGTGAGTTCCATTTTGCGAGTCAGTTCCAAGAATATTGTAGTGTCTATAGCAACAGAGATAAAGCTTGATTGCTTGAGAAGATGAATGAAAATCTTTACTAGTTACATATTTTAAAATCTAAATTATACTTCTATTGTAGTGGGGTGATGTAGCTAGGAAACAGGGGTATATGTGTGAGAAACTTTATGAGCCCATCAAAAAATAGATGCCATTGACCAAAGCAGAGTGAAAGGAGATAAAATTATATAAGGCCTACTGTGGCAGCTCTACAAGACATTTATTTCTTTATTTTCAAAATGGGAACTACAGGAAACAAAAATTCTGTAGTTCTGTTGTTACATGCCAGTCTGTTTCAAAAGAGGGGGAGAGAACAGAACACCAATTCTTTATCAGTATGGTTTTTTGAGATCAGAACAAATCACAATTGTCAACAACATAATATAAAGCTAGTCATATTGTATCTTCTGCCAGTTCACCTCACAGAGAGCCAACAGTTGAGTAAACTGTTTGGGTGCATCCAGTTTGCACAATTACACTGATTAGTTATTATATAATTAGACTGCTTTCTTGCAGCTGTTGCCCTCCACCCAAAACCCTACTACCATCTACCATTTGTAAAAGACACAGAGCAAATAAACAAACAAAATGCCGGGAAGGGGGGCAATCTGTTTGAAATTTTTGAGTATTCCTTTAATGAGTCTCCCTATAAACCTGGCTAATCTTGCAATCCAGTCTTGCAACCACTTCTCAAACAGATGCCAACAACTATGCAGAAGTGAAAAGCACGCAATGCAAACTACCCGGTATCAGTTGTTTAAAGGATGCATCTAATTATGTAGGCAGAAAAACAGGATAAACTTCTAATGATTCTGGTCATCTTGGATTTCTGGGGTATGTGGTCGTGGTCTGGTAGTTTTTGCCCCTAATGTTTTGCCTGCATCCATGGCTGCCATCTTCTGAGTAAGATGGGTTTCTCTCCATGACACAGTGTGCTGTGATTGTGTGGTAGGGTATATATGTGAGGAATGTTTGCATATGTCTGGGTGGAGTTCATTTTCAGTCATTTACATCAACACATTCATTTAACAAGAAAAGAAACAAGTGTATTGCCTTCTCTTTAGAACTTCTTTTCAGAAGTTTCTAAACAGTGATGGATGTAAATGAGCTCTAAGAAGGAAAGTGAAACTCATTCACCATAGGCATGAACAGTGAGAACTACGCCTTTGAGGAGGTCTTCACACTGAAAAAGGACATCTACAAATTTCTGGAACAGAGCTCTGTGCTGATGCAAAACCCATCAGTGTAACGTACAAAGACCACTGTATCTTTCCTTCTTCTTGAGAGGTACCACTCCCAATATCCATTCATCTTGGTATGCCTACAATTAATGCTAAGCTCCAAATTGGATTAGCCATGCAAGACGGCTCTGTAAGCAAGTTAATGGGATCTATCTGCTAATGGTGCTGTTACTGATAACCAATTACTGTAACCAGGTATTAATCTAATACTATTAATCTGCCAGATTAAGAAATTTGGAATGCATTGTTGAAACAGTTTAACAAAATAAAAAGTAATTATTTTCCCAAGTCTCCAGGTAGCTCACATTATTACCAGAATATTTCTTTTAAAGTATCATAGACACTGATCTCTGAAGAAAGTATAATTAACGAAGGGTCCATAAATTGTATTACCTGAGCTGAATTTCTTAACATTCCCTTTCTTTTTGATGGTCTTCTAAGCAAAAATAAAAACAATAACATGCCACACAGTTCTCTCAAGCTATGTTGATGGGAGCTATATTTATGACAGTTCTTTGAGGAATTTAGTTATAATGCTAACAAATTAGTTCACCAGAATTCATAATGAAACAGAGGGGCGACATATACACAAAATGTCTCCTTCTGAGCCATTCATCACCCACGTTTTAAATGCAATAATTCAAAAGAGGAATAAAAGTACTGAGGGAGAAAAGTGTATTTAGCAACCAATTATAACTTATATTGTCAAGATTGCCATAGTTAATAAGCAAAAGAAAGATACAGGTATTCAAATCACTTTTCTGTCACAGGTGATATAAACGTCAAAAGGTCATGAACTAAAGAAGAGTATCAAATGCTATCCTTCACCCTCAACTTTATATTCTACATTAATTCACAATAATTTTGATAATATCACCCAGCTTGTGAATAATGCTTACCGTTTCAGTCATGCAAAACCCTATCAAATTCACTATTTTTAAAAAGCAACAATTTAAAATGGGCAATATAGTACAACACAATCAGTATAACGTGTTTCCACTTTGGTGTTTAGCCACACGTTTCAGAAATGGCATAATGTAACTTATTGTAGCAAAACTATATTACTAGTATTGTGCTTTGGCTGTATTCATCAGACAGCTGCTGATTGGTGTCCAATATGTGAACAAATCATGGGCAGTACATTCAATGGCTCAAACCTTCCTGTCATACAACTTCCTTCAAGAATTATAGGGGGTTTTTTTATAATGAACTTCCATTTTCAAAGAAAACCAATTTTCTGAACATTCTTAGATCTTTTGACATCATAATATTTCTGGGTATGAATTATTGACAGTGCTGCTTTTCAACTGTGACATCTTTGATTTCATTGAAGGTAAAAGGCTGAATTATATTCAGGGCCAGATTAAGACATGCTGAGGCCCGAAACTATTTAAGTTTATGAGACACATAGTCTTATACAAAAACACCAAAAAATAGGTAATTGGGCAGTTTTAAGCAATTTCCTTTTATTTAGAGTCCTCTAATAATCCCAAACCCTAAACTGCATCTCACTTAGTTTGCACATTCATCCAGCTGAGATCTAACAGTTTAGCAGCAAACAGCTTCCTCTTCTGACATTTGTTGTGGGTGTGTACAATGTGATAGTAGGGGGGATTTGCTGTGGATGGAAAGGCACTCTTAATCCTTGCCAAACAAGCTGCAATTCCCTTCTGCAGGCCGCTGCTCATCTCTTGACCACAAAATATGTTATGTGCAAGGTGAGCGGGGAGGGAAGTTGGGAAGGGCAGCCTGGCCTTGCTCTGCCAAAACCCCTCCCCCCAACACACAGTGTCAGCAGCAAAACACTTTTAAGAATAATTTCTTAGCTACTGAATATTTTTCTGTCCTATTGAGACAGCTTTCAGATGACGTTTCAAAAACTTTTTCCTGCTGTTACTAGGAAAAGTCCATTACATATTGATCCTATGTTTATTGATGCTATGTTTATTGATGTTTTGATTACTGATGTGTGCTATTATGCTGTTGTTGTTCACTGCCTTGAGCCCTGTACAATACAATACAATACATATACTCCACACAGCATTTACCCCAAAATGTCCTCAGGACATTTTCTTTCAGCTCAAACTGGGTTTGTTTGTTTTAGAAAAAATGCTAAACTAGTGATCTTTTTCCCCAAGAGAGGGGTCAAGATATTTCCTGCTTGCTGTGTGGAGAGCAGGAAACATCTTATTTTTTCCCACCCAGCAGCTCTTACTTTCATTTTCACCACAGCTCGTGTCCATTTTCTTCCTCTTGTGCTTTTCTGTGCCACCTGCTATTTGGTGGTTTCCCTTGGAGATTTCCTCTGCTTCTAGATCATCCACCCTCTATTTCCATGTAAAAATTACATGGAAAAAAACATGAATAAAGTTAGTTTTGACTGCTGATTCAGCATGTGTGTCGTTTTCCCTTTTTTTAATTATTGTTTTGAGGGAGGTATCTTCAAAGCTATGACTCAAAATTATGTGCTTATTCCAGATTCTCATATTGTATCAACGTAGCTTCAAAGACACCTCTTTTGTAAAAAGGAAAAACAAGACATGCACCAAATTGGCAGTCAAAACTAACTTTATTCATGTATTTTGTACATGAAAATGGTGTGTGGATGAGCTGCAAATGGGAAACCACTGAGGGAAACCTTCACCAAATGGAGGTGGCACAAATCATAAGCGGGAGAAAATGGCGGGCGTAAACTGCAGCAAAAATGAAAGTAGGGTGGGAAAAAGAACCATTTTCCTTGACAATGCTTATAGTGGGGACAAAAAAAGTCAAAATGGTACTTTGTAAAAGTCTGCAAGATGTTTTATTGGTGATGTGCAGAAAGGACCATGTACATCCAAAATCTCATAAGCTGGACTCAAAGGCCATACTTACGCAGAATCAGTGTATCTTACCAGATGTTACTATAAATTCAGGAATACACTGCTTTTCCACAAATTTTTGAGTATCCAAGTGTTCTGGAAATGCACTGCCCCAAGTTTATAACATATACATGATCACACACAATTGATACAACTTAACTGTAAATAGGTGCACTTAGAGATCACCAGATAGACATAGTCTAATTAACATATGTTACCACTCCCCATGTTCTCTTCACAATAAAGAATGGAAGTAAGTTAGGTTGGTGATATGCGACTAGCCCAAACACGATCTAGAGACCAATCCTAAGCAAGGTTGTCAATTCCACAAGAGAGCGAATTTCACTGTCCCCCATTGCTCACCCTTGCTTCACTGAATGGCGGAAGAAAAATCTGAGATTTGGTGTTCTGTTGATGCAACAACATCATTTCCAGTGCAAACCAGAAGTGCTGTTACTGTGTTGGCATGACACTCAATCAGTAACCTCCCCCAAGGTGCCAATGCTGTCCTGGCAACCCTGTATTAAGCAGATATATTCAGAGTCCTATTAAGAGCTATTAAGTGGGGTTTACTCCAATGAAAATGTTCTTAGAAATGCATTGATAATGACCTTCCTGGCTGAGCAGGGGTTTTTACCCAGCTCTCCCTAGGACTAGTCTAATTTTCTTACTACCAAGCAGCAATGACTCTGTCTACCTCATACTGGCTTTCATTATTAATTGTTAGAATTAATTATCAGGTATCATGACTTCTAATTTCCAAATTAAACATTCTTGCTTGTACTTCTGTATCAATCATCATTCACCAGCCAGAATTTCTACACTCCCATTCATTTCAGGGCACAGTACAAAATCACAGTGAAGGGACTGGGTGAGCACATATGTAATTCCATCCCTTCTTTCTTTTAACCCTCTCAACAAGCATTCCATTAATTGCAGATAAGAAAGAATCAATAGCCTCTTCACCCTATGCGACTTTACACTGACAAATTACTATTCTACCACTTGAAATGGTTATTATTCTCAAGACTTCTAAGACAAGGGGCTAAGCCATTTGTGCTCAACATTCAATCTCCCATTAAAAAGCATTGTAACTAATACTTCAGAATGTGCAGACTTATTTTACCTGGTTTTCTCTTTTCTAGCAAAAGCTGAGATCCAGACTTTCCGAAAACATAAAAATTAAGCCTACTCTGGACAGTATATTGGCAAGATGTACACACAGACTGTTGTGAAATGAGCACTATGGGAATTGGGGTAATGCTGAAGGGCATAATTTATTATCATAATCTGAAAGCTTTTTAGTCCTTGGAGAGTTGCCGCCCTTCAAACCCTGACTTCAGTCACAAGTGTCTGTAACCCCCATGCTCACAATGGGTTGACCCAGAAAGGGGTGGAGACTCAAAGCAGCAGAAGGCTGCAGAGCTCATGTAGTTGGAAAAGAGAAGCCTACCAGACTTGGACCTTGGTTGTATCAGCCCTTAACACCTTGTTAAGGTAAACTGCAATATTGTTGGGAACTACTGGGAAGGTAGTTGTTTATTTTTGCTATGTTGTAAATGTTGGAGTTTATTGTTTCAGGGCTTCTTTTTTATGTTTGTAATGGGTGAGAGTTCTCCTGGAAACCTTCATCATGTTGAATCCTGTTCATCAAGCCCTTGGAGTCTCCAAGAGCCAACCCACTTGCAAAGAAGAATTGGACTTGGCATTACAAGACTGTAAATATAAGGACTTGAAAATGCAACCTGAACAGGACCTTGAAATGTGATGTTAAATGTTGATGTTATATGTTAAGAAAGTAAACCATTTTGTTTTTAAAAATTTGTTGTTGCAAACTCATTCCAAGTTCTGCCCCACAGAACCCACAGATAGAGGTTACATGTCCAACTCTGGCTTCCAGGTATTCATGGACTATGATTCCCATCAGCCCCTGCCATGAACACCTGGAGGGCCAGAGTTAAACTATAAGACTTGCTAGATGCCAGTCACAGATGCAGGCGAAACGTTAGGAACAAGATCCACCAGACCACGGCCACACAGCCCGGAAAACCCACCAGAACCAGTATAAGACTTGCTGTTTTACCTGGGGCATTCCCTATTACTAATGTAGTGAAATATTGCGTTCTTGATATTACATAGCCATGTTTTGCTTCTGCTTAAACAACAGATATGCAGCTGGTCGGGCCAACAGATAAATACAACATTAAAGCAGATATCGCAGTGCCTAGGTTTAGAAGTGGAATGTTAGGGTGTCCATTTTATTTGCCTAAAGCTATACTGAGTTTTAAGTGGGTCACACAATGGTTGCAAATAAAAAGTGGACTTGGGACTATTTCACAAATATTTGTTCATCTGATGAGTACAACATCAGGTAGCAACTTGGATACATTATGGGATATCACAGAAAGAGATTTTGTATGCAATTTTTAAATAAATCAGTTCATTTCAATTTAATTTTATTCATTTTTTTTGTTAGTTAAAACATTTGTATCCTGCATTTCCTCATGGTTCAGGATGGCTACTAACATACTGTCCACTTCAAATTACAGTCACTCCAAAAAACAAGACATGCTTGTTTAATCAACATATGTAATGTATATGTAAAACTTCCCCTTATTTTTAGCCCTTCCCAGTGTACTGTAGTGGTTAAGAATGGCAGACTCTAACCCAGAGAACTGAGTTTCATTCCCTGCTCTTCCACAGGAGTGGCAAACTCTAATCTGAAGAATCATATTAGATTCCCCACTCCTGCTGGGTGAGGCTTGGGCTAGTCACAGTTCTCTCAGAACGCTTTCTGTCTCACCTCACAAGGAGCCTGTTGTGGGGGGCAGGGAGGGAAAGAGATTTTAAGCCACTTTGAGACTCCTTTTGGTAGAGAAAGCAGGGTATAAACACCAACTCTTCTTCTATTATGCTGTAGAGAACAGTTTTATACTTCTATCGTCATATTTCAATTTAACTAAAAGGCTTACGGTATTTGCAATTCTAAAATTGCTTCCAGAGTAATGAGAATGTTTGTTCTCTACAGCCCCAAGCAATTACACAAATCACCATAATGCTGTTTCTTGCTTTCCTCTCTACCTTCAAACCTGTATCTACACTGATGCCACAGCACAATTTGCAGATGTTTCCTAGGCAACTAAACCTGCTAAAAGATCGGTCAACTCAAACCTTGACCCTTTCTTTCCTGCTAAAGATACATTGATTTTCACCTTTTCAATCTGCTGCCTTGATAATGAAAATGGCACCGTCCTATATTCTTCAACAGCAATGTCCTTACAAGCTCTAGGGTCATTGCTGTGAAATTCTATACTGTATTTTTATAGGATATAACTGATCAGAATATATTCTCTACAGCAGGTTCATGTTCCTTTCAGATCTATCAGATGCAAGCTGTTCTTCACTGAAGGAGGCAGATACAACTTCTCTATACACCTTTTCAGTTAGTATATAATTTCATAAAAAGACATAATGCATAAGTGCCAGGATGGTGTAGTGGTTGGAGTACTAGACTAGAATCTGAAAGAACCGGGTTCAAATCCTCATTCTGCTAAGGAAGAGTTTGGCCCAGTTGCAGATTCTCAGCCTAACTGATCTTTGAGGGTTATGGTGACAGTAAAATGGAGGAGAAGAATATTAGGCAGCGCTGTGGGTCTCTATTGGGAGAAAAGTGTGGTAAAAATAATGTAAACCTTAAGACTCATGGAATTCCATGGCTAGGACATAAACTCACCATTCCTAAAACTGTGTAACAATTAATAACATTTGAGGATGAAAAGATACAGCTGTATTTATCCTACCAAATTACTTGCTGAACAACCCTTTTGATTGATTCCAAGTCCACATAGTAAGTCATTCCACAGTACTGTCTTAAAATAGCATATGGAGTGCAGTACTGACTGTCTGTTTTCCCAACCATGTTTTTGGTATGGGAAAGGAACAATATTATGTAAACTGTCAATCCCCCCCCACCCCATGTAAATCTGCACCTAGTGCTGTCTAGATCTGCAAAAGACAGGTCATGGGACATGAAACTATCCATTCAACAAATAAACAGCTGGCAAGTAATAGTCAAGATGAGCCCCTACACTTTAAGTTCTAGGAATCATCAGTCTTGCTGTGATGTAATAGAAAGTGAACAAATCCAGTACTCAGGCAACTGGATCCTTGGTACACAGCCTACCAACACTGCCTGCTGCATGCTTATGTTATCTATAAAGAGACCCTTCCCTCCAGGCGACATTAAATTCCAGACAAATAAAACTTTTCAGGACAAGAAAGGAGCAGCAGTGGACAAGGCAACTGGCCAGGAAGAGCAGAGTGACCTGCTGGTGTTCATTTTGGAGGGCTTTTCTCAAAGCCACATCTTTTAAAACAGTGTATTTTTAACAGGGGTTTGCAGGGGTTTTCTCTTTTTCTCCTTGTAAGGTTGCTAAGAGCTGAGACTGCTGGAGGTGGGGCTTAACAGGGGTTAACAGAGGTTACTCTTTGTCCTGGGCTGCTAAAGGTGGGGCTCCTGAGGTGAGTCATTCAGTCTTTAGTTCAGTCTCTGGAACCAGCGGTTTCTTCTTCTTTTTTTAAAAATAAATAAATAAATTAATTAATAAGGACATTTTTTGAGGGATAGTAGGTACAGATAGCTCAAAGGGGCACTGACTAAAAGTTTAATATCTAAATATATAAACAAAAGCAGACATGAAGGCAGGAAGCCAGCAGGGGGATGGGGGCTTCCCAGTGTTTTGCACTGAGTTTCAAATGTATGACTATCTGCCACTAGGCCAGAAGTCGTGGGTGTGCCCTCGCTGCAATGAGCTCCTGGCATACAAGGAACGTGTCCGTTCTCTTGAAGCCAGGTGGCAGACCTGGAGAAGCTGAGAGAGGCAGAGAGGGCAACAAACAAGGCTTTCAGGGACCCAGCAGCCGGGTCCCACTCCCAAGGTGACATCTCTTCAGATGTCATGGAGAATGAGTCTGGGTGACAGAGGGTTGCCAGTCTGCGGTGGGGAAGATGTTCCCTTAGATGGGACCCCTTCCCTTAGTTGGTGGTCAGATATCCTCTCGCACTGAGGATACCCCTCGGGAGGTGGGGGCTCCTTGTAGTGGGTGATTCGATCATCAGGAATATAGAGAGTTGGGTTTGTGACAGGCTTGATGACCCCATGGTGACTTGCCTGCCTGGTCGCGAAAGGTTCGCGGATGTCACGCTATGTCTAGATAGGCTGTTAGACAGTGCTGGGGTGGAGTCAGCAGTTGTGGTCCACATTGGTACCAATGACATTGGGAAATGTAGCCGGGAGGTTCTAGGCTAAATTTAGGCTGCTAGGAAAAAAGGTTAAAATCCAGGACCCCCCAAGGTGGCATTCTCCGAAATGCTACCTGTTCCACGTGCAAGAGAGGCGTGAAAGCTAGGCAAGCCGGAGAGATCTACAGGGTCTCAATGCGTGGATGAGAAGGTGGTGCAAGGACAGAGGGTTTCAGATTTGTGTCAGGAACTAAACCTTTTGGGACAAGGCAGAGCCTGTACAAAAGCGGGACCGGGCTTCATCTTAACCAAAAGAGGAACCAGGCTGCTGGCTCAACATTAAAAAGGTGGCAGAGACAGCTTTTAAGAAACCCCTGATCCCTGAGGGGAGAAAGCCGACAGGAGCTGAGGTGACTTCAAGGGTTCCGGAACTACCTGGGAAGTCCATGGGGATGCAGACAGAGAAGGAGGTTTTTTTAAATCAACCACATACAAGTGCTAGAAAGAGCACAGCAATGTGATAAGTGATGAGTGTCTACAAAAGGCTAGAGGGCAAAACACATAAAGTCCCCAGCGTTAGGGACAGAGACAGAGTATACAAGTGTCTCTATGCTAATAGTAGAAGCATTCGACCTAAAATGGGAGCTGGAGTACAGAGTTTTGAAGGAGGACATTGATATAGTGGGCATCACAGAGACATGGTGGAATGAGGAGAACCGTGGGATGCTGTTATCCCAGGTTACAGGCTCTACAGGAAGGATAGGACAGGGCGTATTGGGGGTGGGGTGGCCCTCTACATCAAAGAGAGCATGAGTATCACATAAAATGGCCAGACAATGCAGGGGGAGCTGATTCCCCTACAGAAGCTAACTGTGGATATCAATACCAGGGGTGAAGCATAGTTTAACATTAGGAATATATTATCGTCCCCCTGACCAAAGCTAGTTACAAGAGGATTCTGAGATGGAAAAAGAAATTAGAGAGGCCAACAAAAGCAAAAATGGTAATGGGCGATTTTAACTATCCCCATATAAACTGGAAAAATGCATGTTCAGGTCATAGTAAGGAGAGAACATTCCTGGATATGCTAAATGACTGTGGCTTAGAGCAGATGGTTGTAGAACCAACCAGGGGAGATGTGATCCTAGATCTAATTCTATGTGGGACCCAGGACCTGGTGCGGGAAGTCAGTGTTGTTGAGCCGATAGGGAACAGCGACCACAATGCTGTCAAATTCAGTATCTCTGCATGCGAACAAGTGACAACTACTAATGTAGTTACATTTGCCTTCAGAAAGGGAAATTTCGCAAAGATGAGGGGGATAGTGCGCAGGAAGCTGAAAGGAAAAATCAAGAGAGTCAAAAATGTCCAAGATGCTTGGAGGTTATTTAAAAAACACAGTCACAAAAAAGCTCAGCTGGAATGTGTTCCTTGGAGGTTAGGAAAGGCAGCCAGTCCAAAAGAAAGCCTGCCATGGTTAACAATAAGGGACGCTTGAGGAAATTATTAGGAAAAAAAAGATGTCTTTTAGAAAATGGAAGTCCAACTTAACTGATAAAGAATACCAGAGAGAACACAAAATGGTGGCAAAAGAGAAGCCAAGTTAGGCCGTAAGGGGAGGCAAAAAAAGGATTATGAGGAACACATGGCTGTGAACATCAAAACCAGCAATTCAAACAGTTCTTCAAATTACATCAAAAGCAGGAAGGCAGCAAGGCGGTAGGCCCGTTGAATGACAAAGGAACAAAGGGTGTGCTAAAAGATGACAGAGGAGGATTGCAGAAGAAAGCTGGAATGAATTCTTTGCATCTGTCTTCACCCAAGAGGAGGTGAGGAAAATTCCTGCACCTGAATCCAAGAAACTCTTAGGAGGCTGAGATCCGAGGAACTAATAACAAAGATATAGTGGTAGACAAGGAAGAAGTTCTGGCAGCCATTGATAAACTAAATGTTACCAAATCCCTGGCCCAGATTGCATTCAATCCCAAGGAAGAGTTCTTAAAGAGGCTCAAGCTAATGAAATTGCTGATCCTTCCTCACTTTTAATACGCAACTTATCCTGAAATCAGGCTCCATCCCTGAAGACTGGAAGATGGCCAATGTCACGCAAATCTTTAGAGAAAGGATCTAGGGGACCCGGGAAATCGTTACAATAGCCAGTCAGTTTGACATCTGTTCCTGGTAAATTAGTAGGAATCTGTCATTAAAGATAAAATTATAAAACATGTAGAAAAGCAAGACCCGCTGAAGAAAGAGTCAGCATGGCTTTTGCAGAGGCAAATCCCCTGTACCTTCTACCAAACTTACTTCAGAGTTCTTTTGAGGATGTAAACAGGCATGTGGATAAGGGGGAACCAGTGGACATTGTCTACTTGGATTTCCAAAAGGCTTTTTTGACAAAGTTCCTCACCAGGAGACTATTGAGAAAAAACTCAGCAATGAAGGAATAAGAGGGAAGTCCTCCTATATGGATTAAAAACTGGTTGAGAAACAGGAATGGCAGAAGAGTGGGTGTAAATGGGAAGTTCTCACAATGGAGAGATGTAGGGAGTGGTGTCCCCCAAGGATCCGATGATGTGGGGACATCCTCAGTGCTCTTTAACCTATTATTCATAAAATGACCTGGAAGTAGGGGTGCAGGTAGCGTGGTGGCCAAGTTTTGCAGATTGATACGTCAAATTATGTAGGGTGGTGAGGAAACCACAAAGTGATTCTGCGCAGGAGCTCCAAGCGGACCTTTGCGGATAAATTAGGGTGAGTGGGCTAGAAAATGGCAAATGCAGTTCCAATGTAGCAAAAATGCAAAGTGGATGCACATAGGGGCAAAAAATCCAAACTTCACATACATGCTACAGGGGTCAGTGCTATCAGTCACAGACCAGGAAAGGGATTTGGGTGTCTTAGAAGTTGATAGTTCCATGGGAATGTCAACTCAATGTATGGCAGCTGTGAAAAGGCAAACTCTCATGCTGGGGATAATTAGGAAAAGGAATTGATAATAAAACTGCAAAGATTGGTCATGCCCTTTATATAAAGCTGTGGTGCTTAACACGCACTTTGGAGTACTTGTGTTCAGTTCTGGTCGCCACATCTCAAAAGGATATTGCGATAGAAGATAGAAAAAGTGCAGAGAAGGGCTTAACGAGGATGATTGAGGGACTGCAGCACCTTCCTCTTTATGAGGAAAGGCTGCAGCCGCTTTGGGGACTCTTTAGTTTGGAGAGGGGGGAGACGCCTGAGGGGGGATATGATTGAAGTCTATAAAATTATGCATGGGGTAGAAAATGTTGACAGAGAGAAATTTTACTCTCTTTCTCACAATACTAGAACCAGGGGGCATTCATTGAAAATGCTGGGGGGAAGAATTAGGACTAATAAAAGGAAACACTTCTTCACGCAACGTGTGATTGGTGTTTGGAATATGCTGCCACAGGAGGAGTGCGGTGATGGGCCACTCAATCCTGGATAGGCTTTAAAAGGGGCTTGGACAGATTTATGGAGGAGAAGTCGATTTATGGCTACCAATCTTGATCCTCTTTGATCTGAGATTGCAAATGCCTTAACAGTCCAGGGTGCTCGGGAGCAACAGCCACAGAAGGCCATTGCTTTCACATCCTACATGTGAACTCCCAAAGGCACCTGGTGGGCCACTGCGAGTAGCAGAGAGCTGGACTAGATGGACTCTGGTCTGATCCAGCTGGCTTGTTCTTATGTTCTTCTTAAGACCTCAATGAATGTATTCTCTCCCCAACTTTCAGATGTGCAACACAATCAATGTTAAAGCTGAGCATTCGGTGCACATGTATTCATGCACTGATTGTATAACATCAAGCGAGTTGCAGTTGTCACAATGGACTAGAAACAAAAATAATTCAAAAACTCCTCATGCATAAGGTGATATATGGTATCTGGCGACAAGCTGGCTTGGAATAAAAAGTCTAAAATGTTACCAAGAGCACACAGCACTAATTGATTATCTTTGTTCAAAATATCATTAAAATGCAAATATTTTCATAATGCGTACTGTTCACTGATAATGATGCATCCTGTTTTTTCTCTGAATAAGCATGCAGGGAATTCTATGAGCATCACTGTAACTTCCAGAAATTTCAGAAGAGATTAAAGAACACGCAAAACAACCCTAGAATATTTTACCTGAATTCTGCTTTTGATGGAATATGATACCTGCAGCTATCACAATCACTTTCCTTTTTAGCGGGGATTTGAGGTACACAGAAACTTTGTGTAACAACAATCGTAAACTCATTGACTGTAGTCAAATCATTGTACTTATTTCCCCGCTGCTTTCTACCATAATCCTCACAATAGGTTTTCAAATCAATCTGTCCTTACATATTGTTGAGCAGTCAAAGAAGTGGGATGAGACCATTAATAATGGAACTAAGGCACAAGGATTTTCCTTCCTGTTCCTTTACCAGCCAATTAAGCTTTTGTCCCTTCTGCTTTGCTTTATAGGTAAAGCACATCACAGCTGGAAAAGGAGGATAAAACGAGATCTTCAGTATGCTTATAGTTATAAAAGTTCCCTTCAAAACATTTATTTGCGAGAACTACTCTAAATATTTTAAACAATTCATTATTCTTGATAAGCTATTATATACTTGGACAGATATTTTTCCAACAATGCTTCTTTGCAATCAAGGACTGTATTTTATTTATCTGTTAATCGTACAACTTGCTTTCCAACAATTTTTCCCAAAGCAAGTTATAAAATATACCAACCAATAGAACCAACAAAGAAAAAAGTTCCCGTCTCCAAAACTCAGGCAAAGCGTTTCATTCAGCCAAGAATAGTATAGTCTTGTCAGTTATTACAATATTATTGCATAATAATAAAATTATCAGAATTAGCATGCGGTTTTCGGCAAAACAAAACCGCTCTGCAAAAACTGTGGTTTTAGAATAGGGATTGGGCTTTTTAAAGATTTTTTCATACCTTTCCTGGTGTATTAAACCCAAACCTGAAAAACACTGGGGGGAAAAAAGTAATTGTGCTGTGACAGACTACTAAAATAGGTTTAAAAGTGCAGTGGAACAAGGCACTATCACAACAAAAGCCGGGGGGGGGGAGGGACTTCTTAGGAATGACAAAGTGCCCTGATTGGGTATAGTGACCTGTGCTCTGATTGGTGAAACAACCAGCTGACTCAGAGGTATTTCTCTGAGAATAAAAGTGTTGTGAATTTTTGCATTTGGATTCCTGCAAATTAACATCAAGTCCTTTAACTGCCTGTGTTAAACTGTGGGGGGATTTCAGTCAGGGAGTGGATGTGACTTGAAATGTACTAAGTTTCAGCATGTGCTGAAAGCAGAAAATACTCAGACAATAAAATTCAGTGGTCAAGGCTGAAGACAGAATAGTAGTGAGATTTTCCGCAGATGACCTATAAATAAGAGGGAAGGGAATATATATTCTGGGTGTAGAACTGGAATTCCTAAGTAAGTTAGAACAGGAATGATACACACAGGAATCATACACACAGATTTCCAGTCTGGCATATTAGTATTCTGCTCAGAAGCTGTCTCCAGATGAAGATGCATGTGAAGTAGGTAGCCAACTGTGTTATTGCTGAACGGGGTCTGCAAATAGAAGGGGAACAGCCTGGTGCTAGATCCCAAAACACATGAATCCGTTATCCTGTTTACCATCCAATCCGCCACCTTAAAGTAAAGAACCTCTCATGACATCTAAGCAACTGAAGAAATGTATAAAGCTTGAATTAAGAACTGTGTCATTCCAAAATTGTTTGTATATAGTTCATGTCAGCCTGATTTCCATCCACTAAAATATCTCCTAATCCCATCTAGTTTGTTCAGTAACTGTTATTTTTGTTTGTTGAACTTGCCTCAGTTCTCAGGGTGATTTGCCATAGGGAAAAAGGGTCCATTCACCTTTCTGGAGTTCCTAAGACTGAGCAGACAGGCATAAAACACCTTACACACGACCATCAAATTAGCTCAATCATAGAAAAGGCAGAAAGACCTGTCCAGCACGGTTAGAAGGCTTCCTGAGCCTGCCACAAATAATGAGGAGGGTGAAGGGTTGGTGACAGGTGCAGTCCCCTAATCAGAATCTCAGAAGGTCAGTGCTTTTGTAACTTAATGCTGCAACAAAGAACGTTTTCTCATATGTGGTTTCCAACCTGATCTTATATTTTTATACAAATTTAACACCTCACCTTTCCAATCTCATAAGAGCCACTGAGGCAGTTTAACACTTTTGTTAAAACATATAATAAAATCACATCTGAAAAAAAACTAAATCTAACAAAAAATATCATTAAAACAATTAAAACCAGGGCTAAAACACATAAAAACACATAAAAAAACAATTAAAACACAAATACAACAATGTGATTTTTTTAACCAGTGACTATGTTTGGTGTACCCGTTTCTTAAGGAACACTGAGTGAAGAACTGTCACTTTTCATTTGGAGTCTGGATTAGGTAAACATGCTGAGAATATTAAGAAATCACCAAGAATGTATCGAGGCAAACGTCAGGTTTCATCTGTAAATGTTAGAGTTACATAAATTCCATTTACTTGCATTATCAAGCTGTGACACAATTATAATGCAGAACAACCAGGAATATTGAGTCCAAAAGAGGGAGATGCTAAATAAATTAGTTTCATCCAAAATAAGGCTCGATACTGATTTTTAGAGCATGTTCAAAATCTCTCCATTTGGAGCTACACAAAATTCCTATAGGGAAGAACTCTGTAAACAGCCCTTGCACTTGGCAGCAAAATGCTTCTTTACAGATAACTCTCTTTGTTATATAAATCTATTACCGTGCTAAACTCTAAGGGATATAACACTATAGATTGAGAATAGAGCCATGCTTAGTTAAAGTCATGGACACCAAAGAAGCTTCCTTCTCTAGCATATGATCCGTCGTACTGATAAAAATAAATACAAACACCGTTGAAACCTGCACTTTAGAAAGGTGAATTAATTTGGTTACATAAATCTTACTAAGCTGGTCTTCCAGGTAAGCTATATTTATGTTCTCCCAAGCCACAAAAATGTTCTTCAAATCAGAATGTTTTCAGTACAGCTGAGCATTGATACATCTCTCCATTTGGAGCTACACTTGAAGATTACATTTAATACTGGAATTATTTTTTTGAAAGGACTGAATTCACTGGATAATTCCATCCTTGGCTTCAGCCGTCATAACATATTATGGTGCTCTGAATATTTTGTATGAGGCTGCTCTTGAAAGTATCTGTCCTCTTCTTCTCACCGGTCCATTACTCATGGAACACTTACCTCAGGACTTTTAGCTGTGTGGTGGGGCTGAAGTGTGGTATTTTCTCATTTCTCTGTTTACACACAAGGAGGCTGCACAGTCTCCTGTCCCCCCCCCCCCCCGTAGCTAGTTTCCACAGGCCTTTGTTTTTTGGTTCTCTTAACTTTGCTCCTCTTAAAGGCACAGATCTCATAACACTCAGTAGTCCTGATACTATACAGCTGATATTCTCCCCCCTCCCCTCCCCTCTCCTCTTTCTTTCCCAGCCTCTCTCTCATGGCTGCTATGTTGCCACAGTGGGAAGAGAGGGGGCTGTCAGAGCTGTCAAAGCCTTGACTCAATTATAAGTCGAGAAGGGCTTTTTCAGCACAAAAATGTGCTGAAAAAGTCAACTTATATTTGAGTATATATGGTAGTTGCAATTTAAGGTTTAAAAAAGAGTGTTTATCGATCTCCCATTGCCATATGTAGAACTGTTCATTTTCTTGAAACAAGCTTGTGTAAAACAAAATAGTTTACTAGATTAAGAACCAATTGTTGCAGTTGAACTGGGGTAGGGGGGAGTGGGTTTTTTTTCCTCTCAGAGAAGTCATCTAGCATCTACAAGAACACATATCCCAGTCAATGCAGAGGAACAGATGACTTCATAAAAGATTTATCCTTGGTCCTTACTAACAAAATGTTACTGAAATGATTCATTTTATTATCACATTCCATATGGTGCCAGCTTAGGCAAAAGCAGAATATGAGGTCTAAAGAACCCGTGGCCAAGCATTATCTTAATCAAAGCCTAATTATCTGAATGACAAATGTTGACCTAATTTACGTTATGGTTCTCAATCAGATGAAAAGCCACCATTTGAGGACACATCTAGCTCCTGAAGGATGCAATAGATATCATATCTGCCACAGTTAGAGCAATTAAAATGATTTCTTCCCTCTACCACATTCATTACTAAGCGCTTCCAATGCACAAGCAACTATTTCTTCTGGAGCTAATAAAAAACCATGAGGATTCCTCTGTTGTGCATTCTGCCAATATTTATGGTCACTTCAACTCTGCAAACAGCACACCCTCTTCCGCTATTACAGCAATGAAAATATGAGTAACTGATGACACTATTTGCATGTTGAAAGGTAACTTAATCCTTACATATGGAAGATGGAATCTCCAAAGATGCAGTAGGGAAAAAAACCCTCAGAGGTCAAAAAAGAAAACATTAATACATTAAATCTGAAAGGCAGAAGAAATAACAGCATGCAAGTCAAGTGGAATCAAAGTTTGGCTGCCTTCTCCTGAACATTAAATGTCCTGTCCTACACTCCTCGACTACTTTCCTGAAATATTTTAGCTGAAACAGATCTCAAAAAGGCTCGAGGCAGTTTGCCACTCTTTATCTTGCAATATCATTAGCCTTAGTAATGTTAAGTCTTACACAGCTCAGTATTGTGCAGTTCCCAAATACCAGAATCTGCAATACACTTTTATATTGCCACTCCTCACCAGTAGTCTACTCTGGAGCAAAGACAAATGCAGAGTTAAAAGTCTCCTCAGGGATAGAGTGAGGGCAAGGAAGTGGGTGTTGCAATCAGAAAGTGGTTAAAAGGCAGAGGCAGGAAGAAGTGTGGGGAAGAGAAAAAGAAGGGTCAATTTACTGGCTTTGGAGGAAGTCTGAAGAAAAGCAGTCATTAAGTAGGATCTCCAGCTCTGAGTTGGGAGACACCTGGAGATTTGGGGGATGGAGCCGGGGCAGGGCTGGGTTTGGGGAGGAGAGAGACCTTCTCCAGGGAAACTGATTTCTCCAGGGAAACTGATCTTGGTTGTCTGTAAATCAATTGTAATAGCAGGAGATCTCCAGGTGTTACCCAGGATGGAGACGCAGTCTCTCAATAAAGTGGGGAATATTAGCTCAGAGCAGACCGCTTATTAATATCACGAGAAGCTGGGTAAGAAATCTTTGATACTAGTATATACGAAGGGCAGCTCTTGGAAGAAGATCCACAGAAAGGATCTTGCCACTGGAAGCATCCTCCTCACCTGGAGGTGACAACTGAGGCATTTTTTCCCATGGCAACTCAGGTATTTCATGTGATGTAAGTGTCTCCTTTTGCTGTCTTGGTGCATAATGCACGCACACAGAGCACTTCGAATGTTTCAATGTCATGACACATACCTGGCCAATACATTAACCCTTTTGCTCCAGCTCTGGTTCTCTGGAGGCCCTGATGTGAGTACATTCTTTTTCAACACAGTTCTTAAAGGTGCTGTGAGCTCCGCCTCCTTTGGAATAAATTTTGCCAAGTATTGGACAGATCCCAAGAATTTAAGAGCACCTTGTCTGTCCTGTGGAGGTGGCATTTCTTGAATGGCGTTTACTTTTTCGCCACCTACCTTAACACCTTGCGCAGTCACAATATGGCCCATATACCTCACAGAGTCCACCTTAAATTGAATCTTTTCTCTATTAAATTTAACATTCTTAGCCCTTGCTGTTTCCATCACCTGATGTAAGATCTGATCATGCTCCTCAAAGGTCTTTGCTGCTATAATCATATCATCAGCTCTCATATATATTCCTTTTATGTGACCAAAGGTCTCCTCATTTTTCTGCTGAAACACCTCACTGGAAGACTTAAGTCCAAATGGCCTCACAAAGGAAAAGACAACAACAACAACACTAACTTGGCTATCCAAAGCACTGTTACATCTTTTTAAGAACAATCATTAGGATTGAACTGTAAACCTTCTATTTGAGATCTTGTAATTATTGTATAATGTACCCAAACTGTTTTTTTTCCCTCACAGCAAATGCCACCAAAATTTGCCATATTAAATATTTGCCCCGTTAGCATCCTTTTCCACCTTCTTTGTACATAATACTTCGAAGTCAAGCAACTCCCTTTGGGCTAACAATACTTGAAATTATACTAATGAATGGTATTAGTTATTTATCATGAAATATGCATATACCAAACTTGGCATTTACTCCAGTCCAAAGAAGTTTAATCAGATTCCCTCCCCACATGAGGCATTCCCCCTGCCACACAGGCACTTCATAATAAACCTACTGGCAAGTATATAACTAGTGGGGATGGTTTGCAGTGTAACAAGCTGCCCTGAATTGCACTGACAAAAAGTGAAATGAAGGTTAGTTGCTGCCTGCAAAGAACCTGAGTACAGCTTCTAGTACTCCTGCCTGAGTTCAATCACAAGGTCTCTTCTTAGGTTATTGCAATTATGGCTCCCCGCAACGTTCCCAAGAACTAATTGTTCTTACCCACAGTTGAAGCACTCCCACCAAAACCTGCCACCCCAATTTGCACAATAAATGTGCACTGTGGAAAGAGCTGCCACGATCGCTTAAATTGTGGCGCATGGATCTATAGCTGCTGCCTCAAGACCTCTTGCGTACAAACCTTGAGCTCTACCACTTATCCACAGCTCCTCTTAAAATCCTAGCAAAGACATTATTTGGGAGGGATAGGCCCATATTTTCATATTACATTGCGTGTGATGTTGAGAAGAAACATCTCTGATCATCTCATAGGTTTTATAAAGGGAGCAGCTATTATTGCAGCAAACAAACCGGTTTGGGAACTTAGGGCACTTTCATACATGCAGAATAATGCACTTTCAATCCACTTCCAGTGCACTTTGCAGCTGCATTTTAATGCGCAAAATGACAAAATCCACTTGCAAAAAATTGTGAAAGTGGATTGAAAGTGCATTATTCTGCATGTGCGAAAGTACCCTAAGTCCTGACCTGGATAGTTCTGGATTTCCCAGGCTAGCCTGCTCTCAGAAGCTCAGCTGGGCCAACCCCAGTTAGTACTTGGATAGGCGACCACTAGGGAAGGGATGAATCAGCTCTCATGACCATTTCTTACATGCCCCTTCTTCTGATCATCATTTTGGGGTCAGGAAGGAACTTCCCTTGAGGCTAGATTGGCTGGAGATCCTGGAGGTTTTTTGCCTTCCTCTGGGACTACATCAGGGGTCACTGGGGAAGTGGTGAAGGAAATCATTGTGAATTTTCTGCATTGTGCAGGGGGTTAGACTAGATGACCATTGAGGTACTCTCCAGAGCTATGTTTCTATGAAGTCTAGGGACGCTTTGTAGAGGCAGGCAATGGCAAACCACCTTTGCATATCTCTTGCCTTGAAAAACCCAAAGAGACATTTCCGTAAGTCAGCTGTGATTCGACAGCAATAAAGTTGAATACCAAATCAGTCCATTTGTGTATCAGTACTGTGTAGCGCAACTGGCAGCAAGAGGCAAGTTCTTCCGAATCTGATCAGTATAGTTTACTGGTTAGGCTTGTCCAAGCCAATTCTGGAAGAAGGAACCTCAGATCCTCCGAGTGCCAAGAAGTTTGTTTAAGCAATATTGGTCCAGTTACATTTTGTTAAGAGTCATCTAGCTCACATGATAGTAGAAAGAGGTAAACCATGATGGTAACTAAGACTAGAGATTTGGTATTGATTGAAGCAAGATCTGAAGGTATCAGGGAAAAGATTATGGCTAGTTAAGAGCACATTGCAGCATCTGGTTTCAGCCATTGATTCCAAAGGACCTTAACCATTACATGTTTGCAGGTGTTATTTTAAACATGACAATTATGCCTGAGTCTAAAAAGCACAATGAAAGAAAATTCTTTTTAAGTTTCAAGGAAGTAACAGGCTGGGGCTTTGCTTTTCATTCGGGTCCTCCTGTAGCCTCTCCTTACAATAGCTATATTGAAAGGAAATTATTGTGTGAACAGCAGGCACGGCTGTAAAATGAAAACAGAGCAGAGGCCCTAAATGGATGACCTTTAATGAAAGTTTTCTGATGTGAGCATCCTCCTGACGGCAACATTATGTTTCAACTTCTTCTTTTGTAGAGCAACAAGTTTCCAGACTGCCTTTGCATTTGAGTTACAGCAAGAACCTAACCTTGTGTTGTCGAACTTAATGAATGGCCCTCCTGGCATCTCCAAGGCAACAGACATTAATTGAACTGTCTCTTTTAGAACAAGGTTAAGTGCCCCCCCCGAAGTGCAGGACATGCCTTGACTTAACAGTACAATAACATCCGTTTTTAAAGGAAACGCGGGTTTTCTGAAAGTATTTACAGAAGCATAGGAATCTTATTTTTGCTCCAGCTCAACAATTGTGATGAATAGCAATGTTGGTCTATCACAAAGAGGCAAAACAATGTCTTTGCCTCAGAGAAAGCCTCCCAATCAGGTTGGGTTGTGTATTTCGCTCCCTTAAAATCTGTGCTGGTATCACAGTACTATGGGAATAAGTTAGCACCACGCAATTCTACCCTTGCAATCCCAGGTAAACTTTTGTATTGGGAAGTGAAATGTATAAACTATGGCGACCACAGCTAGTGTGAAGCAGAGGTGGTTTGCCATTTTTTTTTCTCCTTGTCTTCCTTGGTGGTTTCCCATTCAAAGTACAATCTCTATTTCACTTTCAAGATCTGCAGAGACTGGGATTTACCATGCAGCCTTCACTCCCAATGTATTAATGAGGGTAAAATTATTAACATTCCTGTGTCAGATGGAAAGATGCATTTTGCAAACATGTTCTCCCCAAGAAATTCTCTCCCTCTGACAAACTTTCAGAGAGGGCTAAAAAGGGACTAAAATGTCATGTGCTTTGAAAAGCATGTCTTGCTATCTATCTTGAGGATATTACTATACTATTACTATTACTATCTACTATTTACTAGTAGACAGTAGTAATTACTATTACTATCTTGAGGATATTACTATAGCCTGTGCTGACATTTCATTTTATTTTATGATTTTACATTTTATGTTTTTATTACTATTGATTGTTTCCTGATTGCTTACAAGACCTATATGACAATCATTCAGTGCTGTGCCTTATGATTCTTGACAAATGTATTTTTCTTTTATGTACACTGAGAGCATATGCACCGGAGACAAATTCCTTGTGTGTCCAATCACACTTGGCCAATAAAGATTCTATTCTATTCTATTCTATTCTATTCTATTCTATTCTAGAAATGAAAAATTACATCAGAGCTAGGAATATCCATAAAAATAACAACAATAATTAAGGATGTAACTAGTTCTTAACATCATATCTGGAAAGGGGAAGCAACCCTAACAACAAAAAACAACAAAAACGTCGTCCAGAGAAAGTCCTGGAAAATGAGAAGGTCATGATCTTATGGGATTTCAAATCCAAACGGACAAAATGTTGGCACATAATACACCAGACATCACAGTGATCGAGGACAAGAAAGTGACAATAATTGACATAGCAATACCTGGTGACACCAGGGGTGTTGAAAAAGAACATGAGAAGGTCACTAAATACCACGATTTGAAAATCAAGATTCAGTAACTATGGCACAAACCAGCTGAGGTCATCCCAGAGGTAATTGGCACCCTGAGCGCCATTTTGAAAACACAAGGGTGGCACTTGAAACATCTTCAAATCAACAAAATCAACATCTGTCAGATTGAGAAGGCAGCCCTGCTGGGATCTGCACAAATACTACGCTGATACATTATTTATTTATTATTTATTTATTAATTAGGTTTATAGACCGCCCTCCCCCGGAGGGCTCATGGCGGTGAACAATATAAAGAGCACAATCAATTAAAATACAATATAAATATAAATTAGGATGGCTCTGATAAAAATAAACCTTACTCTATTAAAATGCAGCATTAATACTTTAGTTCCAGATGGCGCCTACTATCATTCCCACAGAAGCCCCAGAGTGGGGGTTTATAGGTCTTCATGATGTCAAAGAAGAACAAGAAGGGAGGGAGGGAGGGCCCCCCTATCAACGGCTAGTCTCACCAAAGGCCCGGTGGAACAGCTCAGTCTTGCAGGCCCTGCGGAACTCAACGAGGTCCCGCAGGGCCCGGACAGCTGGAGGAAGAGCGTTCCACCAGGCTGGGGCCAGAGCTATAAAGGCTCTGGCCCGGGTAGAGGCCAGCCGTATCATGGAGGGGCCAGGGATCACCAGTAAATTGGCCTCTGCCGAACGCAGAGACCGGTTCGGGACATATGGCCTCTGGGTGAGGCTCGAATTGTAATGAAAGGCCAACAACCAGCTAAAGAACTAGTAGCTATGATATTAAACAAAATTAAATAATAATAATATATCCATTAAGATGTGATGAGGTTGTCACCCAGAACATCATATTAAAGCTAGAAGTACTATGTTTTAGAAACAGAAGGACATAACCAGTTCTAGTTCCTGATGCCATGTAGAAAGCGTTTTTGGGGAATCTCCACCCTTCAAAATAGCACAGATTCTGATCTGAAGACACTAAGAATATTCATTAATGCAGCAACAGATGGCTAATTTGCAGACTCAGAATATGTCAACCTCATTTAATTAAAAGTCAATATCATCATTATATCATTGTTGGAAGATCAGCTTCTGTCACTGTGCCAACTACGGGCAAAGAGGCCCTTAGATATGCAGCACTGAGTTTTATGCTCTTCTGCTCATACGTATATGCATACATTACATACACGCATTATCTCTTGCTAAGATGTTGCAAATCAGGTTCCCATGCACCAGTCTGTCATCCAAAGAAGAGGGACATGATTTATCACTGCACGTGAGTTACTTCCACATGGCAGACGTATCACACAAAACATCCACAATAGCAAAGAATGAAAAAGCACAGAAAATTCTCAAAGCCGAACAATATTGTTTTACAAGAGTGATGACCAACTGATCCTGCTGGCTTGCACCTGATAACCAGGGTGGCATGCCATCACTTTTTGTGGATAACAGCCAAACCCAGCAGGCGTCAACTGACTGTGTGAGAGTATATGCATATGAGAAAGGGGGAGATCAAAGTAAAAGAAGCTCAAGGTGAGGCAGGACAAGGGTAATCTTTCAGAGAGATTATGGTAGATCAGTACCCTATTGTGCTTAACATGTGCAGGTGTAGTCACCCTTTCCTCTTTTGGCCAGGCCTGGGTGGAGAGGCAGAAGCCAAATCTCTATCAGAGGCTGATTCCGCATGGGCCAAAAACAGTGGTGTGAAAATGGTGTGAAAATAATGGAAAAGGATTTAAAATGGTGTAAAAGGGTTTACACCATTTTCACACCGTTTTCACGCCGCTGTTTTTGGCCATGCGGAATCAGCCCGACATTCTTCAGGTCCCATATTCAGCACCTGTTGTAGGCCAAAGTTGCTGAGTTGGAATGGCATGCAAGTTCTTCACATGTTTCTTTTTGTCCTAGAGCAGTGGTGGTGAACCTATGGCCCTAGAGCAGTGGTGGCGAACCTTTGGCACTCCAGATTTTATGGACTACAATTCCTATCAGCCCCTGCCAGCATGGCCAGGGGCTGATGGGAATTATAGTCCATAACATCTGGAGTGCCAAAGGTTTGCCACCACGGCCCTAGAGGGACAATTCTCCTGACCTCTAATTTCCCATGGTGGGGGCAATGGTAGTAGCCAGCTTAAGGAAAATCCTGAAGATTTGGGAGTGGAGCCTGGAGTGGAGGGAGTTTGTGGAGGGGAAGAAGCTCCACAGAAATGTGATTCCATAGTTTGCTCTCCAAAGCTGCCATTTCCTCCAAAGGATCTCTGTCGTCTGGAGATCAGCTGTAATTCTAGACAAACTCCAGGCCAGAATGGCAACCCTAGTATCAGCAGTGCCAAGCAATCAACATGACTATTATACCCTTCTTCTGATCAAATAGGTAGCCCTTGGTGAGAGAAGTGAGAAATTTCCCCAGAGGCCTCCAGCTTTTAGTTTGTGCGTGCAGTGATCCTTGTCGTGACCTATGGTAGCGTGTGTCTACTTGATCCTGAGGCCCTACCACTCTCCCTCCTAGTCATCCATCCCTGTTCATAAAATACAATTTCCAACAGTCAAAGCTGAAGGCACTTCTGTACCATGACTTTCATTATATCAGTTATTGTGCCTAGAGGAAACTAAACCATAACATGTGAGTTTGCCTTGCTTCTGTTTTTCTGGAGTAAAAGATACATTTGCTCAGCAGGGGAAGGGGAAGGGAGGGAGAGGATGAACAAACAAAACCAAAGGCAGAAAACTAAAAACACCTAAAGCTCTCAATGTAACTGAGATAAACGGAGGCCATATGAAAAGCAGACACTTCAACATACATTGCAAATCACCCCAAGGTAGGGACATGAAAAATTATGCTTCTGTCACAAGAAAACGTCTAGTGATATTGACTGAAGTCCATCATTCCATCACTCCATCAAGTGCATAGGCAGCATGTGAAGGATCCTAAGGGACGTTTGCTGGACGTCCTCAGACATAAAATCGGACAGGCACCCTGGAAACCACATCTGCATAATTACTCAGCATGACAAGAGCTGGTCCCCTAGTCCCTCAGGGCTCTCACACAGCTGCTAAATTAGCAAGCTGAAGAAATTGACACAAGGTCACGCAGTCAAATCCTCCAAGGCCAAGACTGGAAATGTGTAGCGCCAGCTCCGGGTTTTCACCTGCAGTGTTTGCCAAGCTGTTGCTTTTAGTAGCGGGCCTAAACCAACACAGCCAGCCAGTGAATGGAAGCAAATTAATCAATGCCATGGCAGGAAGCTGGGGTGTGAGCAACGGTAATGAATAATACTACATCTAAAAAGTGTTACGGGACTGTGAGCTATATTTATGAGTTTCAGGTTGGTGTTTACCAACTTGCTGTTTATTTTCTTAATGCCTGTTTTTTGCAGATTTATTCACTTCTTCCCTTACTTTGGAATAGCTTAACATAATGCAAACAGTTCCTAGAAAAACGTGTGCGTGTATGTGTGCTGCCAAGCCCCAACTGACCGTAGGGTTTTCAAGGCAAGAGAATTCAGTGATGGTTTGCCATTTCCTGCCTCTGCTTGGGCTGAAAGTGTTCTGAGAGAACTATGACTGGCCCGAGGTCACTCTCCAGGTTTCATGTGGAGGAGTGTGGAATCAAACTTGGTTCTGCAGATTAAAGTCTATCACTCTTAACCGTCCCATCACACTAGCTCTCTCCTAGGAAATTACTCAAACCATTTTTTTTAAAAAAAGAGTGTTTTACAAACTCAAAAGGGGAATTTTCCACCAAATTAACCATGTATTCAAGCAATGAGAGATTGTGTCTGTGTAACATCTTGATGCACCTGTCTGAGCCACCTGTCTGAGATATTTGCTTTGCAGGCACCGCTATGCGCTAGTTGTGGAACACGGTGTGTGTGTGGGTGGGTGGGGGGTGTCCTATCCCTGTTCCACCAATCCATTGAACATTTATTCATTTATTAAAATATTTATACCCCTTCTTTCCTCCAACTGAAATGACTCTTCCATAGGCAAAGGGTCACAAGTTGGAGGAACTCAGTTAAGTTGGAGAAGGCTGCTAACCAAGAGCCCCATCCAAAGGGCGGCCAGATCAGCTCATGGGAGCAGCACGCTGGCTGGGCTGGCAGATTTGCTGTATTGAACTGGAGATGGCAGTGTTTGAATTCGATTCCTTTTTCATGCAAATGCTGACACTGAGACATGGCTTTTCATCGACACTATGTTGTAAAACCAGACATTTCTTCCATTCATCCACGCATGCACACTGACCATTTTCTCTGCTCATATCCATACATCTGACAAAGTTAGCCATTGCCTACAAAATCTCAAACTGCAATAAATCATTCCCTTGTGGGAGTGTTAGAGGACTCTGCCTTGTTTTCCCTTTCTCTGTCTCTCGGAGCTTATCCTCCAATGCTTAGCTTACTCCTAAAATGACATGGCTTATTTGGGCTCTGATCCACACGCTAGAGAGAAAGCTTTCATAGCTCACATTCTTTGCTTTCATCTCTCTCTCTCTCTCTCTCTCTCTCTCTCTCTCTCTCTCTCTCTCTCTGACATCACTTAGATCCAGTGATATTTCTGGACATTGAGTATCTGTTAAACTGGAAGGCTTTGAAGCAAGCTTGTGTATATTTAGACTTTCCTGATGCTTCTTTGAAGACACGCTCTTAAGTTATTTCACTCTTTCTAATGAGGTCTCCCTAATTTGATGTATGAGCGCAGAAGCACCACTTGCTGTTTTTGATGAGACTCAACATATTATTCAGAAATCATTTCAGTACTGCTGAAGAACAAAGATATTTACTCTGCTTTATCGTTTGATCAACACACTCGCAAACAATATCGTTGGAAGCAGAAGAAATGAAAAAAAGAACGCAACAAGAAAAAGAAGGCAATCAAGTTACTCAGATTAAACAATGATGAATGAGAAAGATTGTAGATTTTTTAAAAAATGTAATTTTGCTCCAAACAGCTATTTGTCTAAGGCTCAACCAGTGCATTTCCTAGCTGCACCACAAAAATACATAAGAAGAAGAGGAGTTTTGGATTTATACCCCCCCCTTTCTCTCCTATAAGGAAACTCAAGGTGGCATCTGAACTCCTTTCCCTTCCGCTCCCCATAACAGACACCTTGTGAGGTAGGTGGGACTGAGACAGTTCCGAAGAACTGTGACTAGCCCAAGGTCACCCAGCTGGCATGTAGGAGTACAGAAACACATCTGGTTCACCAGATAAGTTTCTGCCACTCCGGTGGAGGAGTAGGGAATCAAACCTGGTTCTCCAGATTAGAATCCACCTGCTTTTAACCGCTACACCACGCTGGCTCTTGAGGTATACATAGCACCTTAATAAAGTAACTTAAGCATGTAGTTTAATATTAAACATTGCAATTAAAAAACCAGGTATTTCTCTTATTGCCTGCCTCACTTTTTTCCATTAGAAAGAAAAGAGAGAACAACCTCAGGAAAAATGGAGAGAGAGAGAGAGAGACCAATTTCAACTCCTCTTGGGTTTTCTCTCTTTTCATTTTCTCAATGCAAATACTTTGATACAAGAGAAATAGGAAGAGTAAAAAGCCTATTATTGTTGAAGATGAGCCTAAAAATATTAACAAATTTTCCTTCAGCTCTACTTCCAGTACCCCACAGACATTAATTACAGGTTGTCAAACATGTTCAGGCAGAAATGCTCCTTTCTGTGTGCTAGTTTAAAACAAACAAATCTTTCTCCTGTCTACTGTAAGCTATTTGCATATTTTAAAGTTTTGTGATTCTTTTTTAACAATTCGTTTGGTTCCAGAAAGAGTGAGAGATAAAGAAAGATTTTTTAAAATATGGTTGGATCCCATGACTCGCTTCCATTAATGGTGGACCTTGGGATAACAAAAGAGGCGTGTTCCACCAGCACAATGCTCCTTCTGCTATCAGAAGACTACATCATTGGCTAAAAAGGGTCATCACAACATACTCTTCATTTTTTCCTCTTCTTCCAGGACTTCATAACACAAGGAATGCCAATCACTGATTCAGACATACACATCTACAAGTACAGAGATGCCATCACTCTGTGAACCAGTTCGCACATTCACCAAACTAATTATCCTTGATATATAGCAAGGCAGTGGCTGCAAATACACTATTGCTAACTTGTTTTAATTGACCTGTGCAGAGTGGGCCTGAGAGGTTGTTGCCACTGGAACTAGTTCTGGCCTCCTCTTAGCTCCACTCAGTGACGTAGGTATAGATCTTTTAGGGGGGGGGTTCGGGGGCGAGGCCTCTGGGGGCGTGGTCATGCCTCTCCAAGCCCAACCCCCAGCCTAAGTGATTGTAAAAGCAGCTCTCTGAAGCAAGGGATTGCAGACTCCCGTGACCCACCCGACCCGCCTCCCCCACCGGCTGGGGTCCCAGCTGGCAGCCGGCAGTCCCTTGTCTCTCCCCTCCAGGTAGAGGGGTAGCTAGAGAAAATGGATCTCAGTGCAAAATGTGAGGTTTGCGCACCCCCCCCCCCCATGGGCGACTGCTGTGATGCTGGAATCCACCCTCAAACAGCATCATTTGCAATGGTGTTTAAATTAGGGAGCCCAGATTCTCCTTTTAAATCCACCATAAAGGGTGTATCTGAGGTCCCTAGATAAAACAATATTGAAAGTGATGCTGTTTTGGGGTGGATTATCCCCCACCCTGAAACAACATCACTTTCAATGTTTAAACTGGGGACCTCAGATTCTCCCTTTAAATCCATGCCGAAGGGGGTGGATTTAAAAAGAGAATCTGGGAAAATTTGGGGGCTGCCTGCTGTCAGGGGTACAATTGTTAAGCTAGCAGCACCAAACTTTCAGGGTATCTTTAGGAGACTCTCCTGATGATACCACCCAGGTTTGGAGAAGTTTGGTTCAGGGGGTCCAAAATTATGGACTCTCAAAGGTGTAGCCCCCATCTCCTATTAGCTTCCATTAGAAACAATGGGGGATGGAGGCACCAGCTTTGGGAGTCCATAACTTTGTATCCACTGGACCAACCTTCACTAAACTGGGGTGGTATCAGCAGAAGACTATCCTGATGATACCACCTAGGTTTAGTGAAGTTTGATTCAGGGGGTCCAAAGATATGGACCCTCAAATGGGTAGACCCATCTACTATTAGCTCCTATTGGAAACAATGGGGGATGGGTCATCCCTTTTGGGGGTCCATAACTTTGGACCCCCTGAACGAAACTTCACCAAACTTGGCTGGTATCATCAGGAGTGTCACCTGACGATAACTTGAAATTCTGTTGCCGCTATCCTAAAAACTCCGCCCCCTGCAGGCCAAAAACCGAAAAAACACTTTAAAAATACAAAAACCCACAAACCGGGGAGCGGAGCTTTGGACATGCAATGGGGGGAGTCTGAACCCGAGAACCCCCCTTACCTACGTGCTTGGCTCCAATTCACAGGGTCATTCTCCCTCCCCCCCCCCCCGTCACAGTTGCTTTTGTCAGACCATCAGGATGGGTTGGGCTCTTGCTTGCTGCAACAAAGTTCATGATCAGAGCCCCAGAGACAGCGCCAAATACATCACACAAACTTTGATACACCAGGGTGTTTTTGCTGAAGATTTCCACTCAGAGTTCACACATTTTCCCCCTCTCCTTCCCACTGAAGTTTCAACTGACCGTCCCATGATGCTTTGGGGCAGGGGGACTCCCTTGTCCCACTGAAGCATTTGGGGCTGTGATAGGAGGTGGAATTTGTGCTCTGCAGGCAGAAATAATTCTATTACTTTCTTTTTTATCATTCTAAGACCTTCAATGTTTCATGTTTTTATGCTCTGGCTGGATTTTAATCAACAGTGTTCAATGTTTAATGTTTTTATTTGGTAAGCAGCTTCAGGCTGGCTCCCTGGAATAGATGGCATAATTTTTTTCAAATAAACAGACCTGTGGAAACACGCTGGGGGATCCAAGCCAATATAACTCATGGGCTCGCTCCTTTGATACTGTACCAACTTGAGGGTGGGAGACTTGAAACACCACTGCCATGCTTCAACTGGCAACATAAAAGTCTTTTTATCTTGAAAATATGACCTGCCATTGTTTCAATGGCCCGGCAAATCTGCCATGAGGCTGCAGAAAAGAAAACTAGGCCTTAATTTTTTCTCATAAATATTCACTTAGAATTTTCAGAGGCATGAAGATCAAAGGGAATTGGAAAGGTCTCTTGCCTAAAGCAGAGACCTGTTGTACAGTCTGGTTCATTTTCATACCATATCAGCTTATTGATTCCACTTGACTCGCAGACACTTAACAAAAAAAACCTCACACAGCTTTTGGAAGTGCCTTTAGCATTGCTAATAGTACGGGGGAATCCACAGTTAGAGGGAAGACCTTGGGATTGTCAGTTGTAATTTTTGCTCCCTTAGATTGTTTTGTATTCCTTATCAAACATCCCAATGAGCAAGTCAAAGAGCAACACACGCACAGAGGCTACATGACAAGCAAAGCTGCTTAGTCAATATTAATAATGCAGAACCAGCGAGGCAATGCATTTTAATGGACACATGAATGTACAAAGTGCTACATGTGCAAAAGTTCAGGTTACATCAGACCTTTTTGTCAGGCGTGGGCATTGAAAGCAAAAATAAAACAACACTTTTTTAAAAAAAAAGAATACCGCTATTGGGTGGACAGGACTGAAATAAGACGTGCCGAGGCTCTACGTTATGTCAAGTTTAAGAAGCAGGGGGGCAGAGGGAAAACATGGCCTGCAAAAAGAGCCCCAAGTCACCTCTTCTAAGGAAAGAAAAACAGCCAGCCCACCAACTTGCATAGTTTCGCAGGTCATCTCCTTTGAAGTTTGGGGTATGACCACACATCTCAGTCCCTGTCCTAAATTGGCAATTTTGCTTATTCCCCACTCCACACCAGGAATTTCAGTGGTCTTAATAACTAATCCAGCCATTAAGAGGCTCCTCAGCATTACCCAATGGTAATTTAGCATTTTTAGCAGACTTTTCACAATCTGAGGGTCTAAACCAGAGGTCCCCAACTGAGACCTGCCAACACCATTCCTGGCACCTACCAAGTATTTTTAGAAAGTGGACAGAAGCCAGTAAGGCTTCATATTGACCACTGAAAACTTGATTGGCTGATTTTTAAAGTGTTGCTTTGGTAGCAACTGTCACCACAGCAACAGGATCTTCACTGAAGCTAAGCTACAGCAGCCATTTTGTGGCTGTACCCATCCTACTGCATCAGAATTTCCAAAGTGCTCACTGTTGTGAATTTGGAGATACACAATGCTTTGAAGGGCATCAAGGAATCCCCGGGCAATGGTTTATCTGCAACATTTAAATTTTATTTCATTTAAAAAAACCCCTCCCCCAGCCAAGAAGGAAAACAATAAAATGTGCCAAAGGGTCAGAGAAGAAAGGAGATTGTGCTCTGAGATAGCCATTTGCCTTGCCTGCCAACAGGGGAGGATAGATTACTATTGTACAATGTGACCTTGGTATAGAGCCATCATGGCGAACCTATGGCATGGGTGCCCAAGGCGGCACTCAGAGCTGTCTCTGTGGGCATGCATGCTGTCATCTCCCCCTCCCCCTTCGCCCAGCCAGAGGCAGCTGCCAGCAAAAGTGTTGGGAGTCATATTGCGCAGGCTGGCCATGCACAAGGCACTCTGCCGGCTGGGGCTGAGCTTCAGGGAGGTCCTCTTGAGTCGGCCTGTACCCCACAAGTACCCCCCTCCCCCACAAAGCTTGGGAGACTGGAGGCTGGCATGCTTTTCTTGACGTGTAACTTTTGGGACCAAACTAAAACTTTGGAGATAGGATGAAAAAGCAGAAGTCTGGGTGAGGGGCTTCCATTGGGAGGAGCGCGTCTGCCAAGAGCAGGACAGGTGCAGTGGTGGGATTCAGGCACTCGCCCCTATTGGAGTGAACTGTTTGTTAAGGGGGCCCCTCCCCTGGGAGAGAGATCTTGCAAGGTCCCTAGGCTCGCGATGCCAATCCCGTTCCCACAGGATCAAGGCTGCCAGAGCGGTGTCATCCCTGTTCACCCAACAGCTCTGGATTGTGCTGTAATTCAACTAATATTTTATGTAACTATGTTACGGCTAGGGATGCTTGATCACTGGATGGTTTGAGTTACGTCCTGCTTGAGAAAGCAACTATCAGAGCTGAATGTTTGAGCCACAGTTTGGCTGCATTTATTCTGAACATTTTTGTTAAGAAGTGTTCTGCATAACCGAGAACAGTAAAAAGTCATGTGAGGAGCAGAGATATTTTTAAAAATCCCTGCTTTGTTTATTTCTGTATTTGTTTATATTTTCCCTGTGATTTCAGTTTCCTGTTTTTACAGATTTGTTTATAGTGTTTAAAGGTGTTATACAGTATTTATGTGCAATTTCTTCAGCACCTACCTGTACAACATACATCACTTATGCATATCAAGTGTAACTACTGATAACACAAAGTTGACGAAAGCATTCATTTGATGGAGAAAAATGGTGAAAACAGAAAACGGTGTGAAAATAAAACCTTAGTAACACAAGAGAGTTCACACCCTAAGAAACTGAATGGTGCTATGTGTTTTGAAATATCTAATATTTTTTAACATTTGAACAGGACCCACAGGATAACAAATAATGACATGAAAACATGTACTTGACTTGGAAATTATTTCCATATGTATGTATTTTCCTATTGCTTCATAGGAATAACAACATAAACAAAAATTTCTTTGTACCAAAGTTATACAAACCTATTGCTTCATAGAAGAATTATAAAGTTCAAATGTTAAAAAATATTAGATATTTCAAAACACATAGCACCATTTCTTAGGGTGTGAACTCGCTTGTGTTACTAGGGTTTCCTTCACACTCTGACCTTGTGTATGTTTGTGAAAATAAAGCATCACAAGCTTGATTCACACACAATAGGAATAAAAAAATAGATAAGTTAAAACCAGCTTTAAGTGGGAGAAAAATTGATTGCAATAAAAAATGAGGCCTAGACGTAACATGGAAACAAATATTTGAGACTTGTACCTTGCTTCAGCCTGCCTTGATCTCCACCATCACACAAAAGGAGCAAGCAGAGTGACATTGTGCCCAGAAAAGACACACATACAGAGGGTCCTACTTGCCAGGCTCATTTAGTGACAGGTTCATTTATCAGAACCTAGCATTACATTGCATATGTGGACAACTGGATAGAGTGTTCACTTGGGATCTTTGAAGACCTTGGTTCAAATTCCCACTCTATTATGGCAAGTTTGCTGGGCAACCTTGGGTCAGTTACATTCTCTCAACCTAACCTACCTCAAAGGCACGGCTGCCCTCTTCCTGCTCAGGATGAGAGATTTCCCCACTCAGTTCTTATTTTCTCCCCCCCCACCCCCCGGTGAATGGGAGTGTCAGAAAAATAAACAAAAAAAAATTGCTGCCAGGCCACTGGTGTAGTGTCACTTCCGGGGGAAATCCAGAAATGACATCACGTCTCTCTAGGAATCAATAGAGCATCTCCAGTTTAGCTTCCAGCGATTCCTAGAGAGGCTTGACATCAGTTCCTGGTTTTCTCAGAAAAAGTGTAGGAGGGAAGAATATTGTTCGAAGCTGCATCGGGTGCCCATGGGGGAGAAAGGCAGGATAAAAATAAACAAATGTGACTATCATGAGGACAAGATCTATGTGCATGGTAAGAAAAATGTACCATATGATGTGCAGTCCCCACACCAACTCAGGACAAGTAACTTGGACAGATACACAGTTTCTGAGAGATCAAACAATTGTGTATACCTTCTTACACTCTGCTTTAAAGAGTCAGAACGAAACTCGTCCATGTGTAAGGCAGATAATAGCAATGATAGTACTGCTGTTCCAATGCTGGAAAGAACAAAGCATCCACATGTGCTACTGCACATCCCGACTGTACAGACCGCAAAGAATACTGTTGTAATGGCAAAATAAGTAAGTCCAGCTCACTTAAATAGATGAAAGAAACACCTTGCACACAGAGTTAAGTTCACACAATTTTTTGCTCTTAATTTCTTGGATTTTTGCTGCTAGCTTATGCAAGGATCAATGTAAAAACGTATAATTGTGCAGTTCCGCATCTACAAAACAAATTTCAGATGGTTACAGATTCTAGCTAAGAGTTCAAATCTACCCACCAGAAGGGATTCAATTGGTTAAACTGGTTAAAGTGATTTCAAGTAAACTGCAATAACTTTGATCATAGTTGTGATTAGTGGTTGCCTACAAAAGAGCCATAGAAGGTACAAAAAAATAGAAATAAAAGAAATTATGGAAAATCATTAATATCTTCTATAGTAGCAAACCTCATTTCTTGATATCTCTTGCCAAGGTAGATGTGTTGATGCACAAAGAGACATTCACATCAAACCAACATCAATAAATGTAATCGTGAATAATGTGGCAGTGTGGTTTTTGTTTTTTGCTTCAGCTCCATTAAACAGGGAAAAAATCTATCTTTGTCCTACATTTGAATAACAGGAACAAAAAGTAAAAAGCAGATTGTTAAGTTTGCAGGAGATGAATGCCAATTATGTTTTTTCTGAATAACCAATGGAAAGCAAATTCACTGTTCTTAAATGAAGGCCAATATGGTGCTGAGGAAAAGGATATACCTTTTCAAAATACTGAATCTGTGGAATCCAGGAACACTTGCCATGTATTGGTAACACAGAAGGCTATAAAAGTGACAGCTAATTAAAGGAAAGGCCATTCATAAAAGGCATGCCATGGAGCATGTTTTTTTGCATTTTTTAAACAGGGCAAAGCAAGGCACCGTCTTAAGTTCCTGAAAGGATAGATGGATCATCGAAAGCTTAAGAACAAAAGAACATAAGAACAAGCCAGCTGGATCAGACCAGAGTCCATCTAGTCCAGCTCTCTGCTACTCGCAGTGGCCCACCAGGAGCCTTTGGGAGCTCACATGCAGGATGTGAAAGCAATGGCCTTCTGCGGCTGTTGCTCCCGAGCACCTGGACTGTTAAGGCATTTGCAATCTCAGATCAAAGAGGATCAAGATTGGTAGCCATAAATCGACTTCTCCTCCATAAAACGATCCAAGCCCCTTTTAAAGCTATCCAGGTTAGTGGCCATCACCACCTCCTGTGGCAGCATATTCTTACAAAAGCTTACAAAAGAAACACTCACACTGAAACAATCTGAAGAGGAAAGTCAGGGCTGCAGCAACCACCCAGAGACATTTTTGCCCCTCCCCTGGGATAAGTGCCCCAGGGAGGGCAAATCTACCGGCACAGGCCCACGCCGCATCCAGGAGGTAATTTGCCCTGCCCCCCTCTGGATCTGACCACAAGTCTAAAAAACTTGGGAACAGTTTATGCAAAGTTTTAATTAGAAGAGAAACCATAATATAAATAGGAAAGATGTTTAGACAGATTTCCATGGAAACCCATTGCTCATGATCTGAAACATAGAACTAAGAATGGAATTCTGCCTGCAACTCTTGGACATGCTTCCCTCAGCAGTTCTCAGTACTTACTTTTAAGCTATCTCCACTCAGAAAGTACCAATACTGTTAAAGAAGGCTGCCTAATCGGGGAGTGGGGAAGTAGAGCCGCAGTCGGGAACAGCACTCACCTTTCCCAGGGTAGCCCATTCTCCTGAATGACTTATGCCATGCTTTTTGCATGCATTTGCCTGTACCTCTGGAAGGGGGCATTTACCATTCCAGCCCACCCCTGGAACACCCCCCTGCCAGCACAGTTATCTACTACAGCAGCCTGTGGACAATTGACCCAATTTCTGGGTGTGGGCGTTGCAGGAGCCAGCTGCCGAGGTAAGTCCCTCAGCACCGGTGTCACGGTTTGTCCCCTAGAGGCCAAAATGCCCTCAGGAGTTGAGCAGAGTCCAGTAAGCTCAGGCCAGGTTGGGAACCAACAGGGGCTGAGTCTGGAGCAGCCAGGGTCCCTGCAGGCTCTGCAGGATGAACAACAGGCTAGCCCGAAGTGCCTGCAGAAGCAAGCTGTGCACCCAGTCCTGCCCCAGCTGAATAGCCTCCAGCACTTAGCTCACTTGTGCAGAGGCAGCGCTGCAGAGAGCTATTGAAGGCTAAAAGGAAAAGTGCGTGCTTGCTGGCTGGCTGGCTCAGAGAAAGCACCTCCTGCAGCAGGGAGAATCAGACTCCTTGCAGAACGAAGGCTAGTTTCCCAGGAGGTCCTATATTAGGGATGATTGCAGAGTACACTGGCCTGGAAACAATGAAACATATGGCTGCCGCATCGCAACCTCCAACAGCAGTGATGGCGAACCAATGGCATGGGTGCCAGAGGTGGCACTCAGAGCCCTCTTTGTGGGCACGCACGCACAGAGTTCGTCATGTAGGGGGAGCAGAAAATCACCCCCCCACACACACACACATCTAGGCTGGCCTTGCTTCTGAGTAAACCCTCCTTGGATCGTGATTCACCCATTCAAAGCGTTGCACGGTTGCTTCACCAAGCTTACTCCCAAGTAATGCGCGCCTTGGAGCAAGCCGTTTTTTCTAAACTAAAACCTCAGTATCCAGGTTAAATTGCCATGTTGGCACTTTGCGATAAATAAGTGGGTTTTGGATTGCAATTTGGGCATTCGGTCTCGAAAAGGTTCGCCATCACTGTCCTACAGGTTGACTGTGTGGACTCCGACCCTTGGACAGGACTTGTTGATACTGAGCTTGCTTAACAGACTCTAGATATGGCTTTCTGTGATTCTCGTGGACAGCTTCCTGTTGCTGTCTAGACCTATCTCTTTGCTGCAACCTGACACCCATGGCCAGCAGCCGAACCCAGGACAGCCAGCATCTGTGCCAATTTGTATGGCGCTGGCGGCACAGCTTCCAGAACAACCCATCCACTGCTCCCGATGCGGCTTCAGCCACCCTCCTTTCAACTGCAGTCTAAGAATGCATTACTATCCCACTGTTAATTTTACTTGTACGATGTATGGAAGTTCAGCTACATATGAAGTACTGATTTCCATAATTTCTGCAAACGTTGACTCTGAGGCACAGGCTAAAACTACCTTTGTTTCCCCCCCCCACCCCCCCCCCCCCCGAAAAAGAAAACAAACAAAGAACCTTAGACATAAAAACTAAGATGTCAAAGAGAATGTTTTATTAGAACATTTTCCCCTGACATGCCCTCAACTGGCAGGCAGCTTTAAATGCAGAAGAACATTTAATCATGTTGTTTCCCTACCTGTAATTTCAAGCAGTATGGCCAGGAACAGTTTTTTAATGAGATTTGTTTGACTAGAAAGCATCTTGTTTAGAAAGTGCTGCAAGGTTGTAAAAGTAATATAGCTGTGCTTAACACACTGCATACTCTTGGTTACTTTCTCCTAGAAACGAAGGGAAAGCCTTGGACAGCACAGAACAGAATGTATGTTACACATCAATAAGACCTACTAGAAAAGCCCAGGAAGCTGCTTATCAGAAAAGACACTAAAAACTAGGTCAATGATGATTCTTCTTCACAGTTTCACTTGCCTATCATCTATAACCCTGGGCAAACACTTCACCTTTTCAAGTTTATCTTCTTTAACCTGTTTATCTGCAGCCCACAGGTGTTGTAAAGTTGCAAAAAAATATATCTGATACTATTGATTAACCATCTTGGAATTCTCAACCCTTTCCTTCTAATTTCATCTTCTACTCACCATGTCCCGAGCAAGGAAACCTGGTGCTTATCTGTATCACAAAAGAGTATCCTTTCCCCCAGCATAATTGCATCGCATTGACTTGGCAGCCTTGCCAATTTGCTGTAGGGGCTCCAACAGCGATCAAGCCAGGGAAGATCTGCAGGGAGAAGACGTGACCTGAAATTTACCCTCTGCTCCACCGTTGTCTAGGGTAGGCCAATACTGCCACAACTATTGAAGGCAATTCCATCCCGGCCCTTCCATCAGGGAACCCAGCTGCCATGAAGACAGTTGTCGGGGGGAACAGTGAGCAGGTCAGAGTCAATTAGAGCTCAATTTTTTTTTGGCAAAAAAATGCCAAGCTTTTAAATTTGACACGTGACCATTTCTTCTTAATTGGAGCCTGTTTTAAGGAAAGTTATATGCTGAAACAAAATCAGTGCCAGCCGATGGACCCTAGAACTGGCAGCGCTCCAAACGTCTCCTAACTGACATGCTAGGTTTGATCATCTGGGGTATATTTTCCCGAAGTCACCATAGATTTTCAAGTTCACTAATGCCCTTGTAATCTTAACCAATCCTGAAAAAGGTTTCCTTTTGCTACTTTAACTATAGGTCGTTTCCCCACTTACCTGCTGCTGCGCGCTACTCTCCCCAAGTACTCTCCCCGGCACTCCCCATTACAGGGGCAGCGACAATGCAGCCGCCCCAACGCTGCCACTGTTGCGCCCCCTCAGCGTGCGACATTCCTGGCGCCTTTTGAAACGTCGCCTTTTGATGACCCCACGCAGAGTGCGGGGTCGTGGGGAAGCCCAGGCGCGCGTCAGAAATGACGTGCACTGGGAGTAGCACGCAGCAACCACTCACCCAGGTAAGTGGGGAAACAACCTATGACACTGGACCAAAGTGCTTAAAGGAAACACAACGTAATTGTTTCTTAAAAGGTGTCCTTTATAAGTGGGAGAAAGTTTCCAGAGTTAAAAACTGCTGCCTCAGAGACAAAATTCACAGACACCTGGACTATAAAATGGATCCATTTAAGAGCTGGCTAATTATGAAGATTCTCCGCTCATTTCTTAGAAGTCCATCTAATTTGGCTATCAGGTGCAAGGCATCACCGTGGCTGTATTTTTCCCCAATATGGAAGATTTACATCTAGAAGCTGTGTCATGATTGACAGTATGATAGACAAGCAGACAACTTTTTCATACATATGGATATACTGCCGTGACTTAACTACTGGAAAGTTCAAATCTTTCAGGCAAATAAATACATTTGGGCTAGAACAGACAGAACTTTGTGAAATTGTAGGCAGGACCCAATCCTTAGCAATTTGTTGTCAGTGAAAATGACCCTGGATTCTAAGTCACTGTTTAGCTACAGGGCTATCAGTAGCAGCCGCGGATCACCATGGTTTGCTGGCTTCACCCATATTTGAACAGAGGGGAGCTGGCCACAGTGCTTCACCTTGTGGTAACCTGCCTTGACTACTACAATGCACTCTACATGAGGCTGCTTACAAGTGGTACTTTCGCCCAGTGCTGGTATGCTGACACTGTCTGGGTGTATTTTCTCAGATCCCTTAGGGCCGTGCAGAAAGGTCTGGATCATGGGACACAGTATCGTTCCCTGGGCTGGAGTGTATGCACTGTCCTCCAGATGGAGCAGTGACCTGGGCTTCAGGACCTATGGCTTGTCAATGTCTTGGTTTGGTTGGCGTGGGATGCATTGGGATGCCCTCCTGCCAACTTTAGACATCGCAATGGGAAAGGCTGGTACTCCTCACACATTGGGTTATCCATCTAGGCAAGAATGGTTTGCACGTACATAAAGGTGTGGTTTTGGGATCACTGCATGATGGCAGACATTGTGGCATTGGCACTCAAGCTGCCACGGACATCTTTTGGGTCCTGGCTATTGGAGTCGCAGGAATGGCATGGGACGACGGCCTGGGCTAGGGTCAACTTGGCTAGGCGAAGGGCTTGTATAAAGGTGGCCTGCTGCTTGGAAGTGCTAGAAGGTGTGGTCGCCCACCTGGACATATCCTTCTGCCAGGCAACCAGCAAAACGGAGTGCATCTTTCAGAGTAGGGCATGGACACTTGGCTCTGCAGCATCAGACATGTGTTGTGTGATTGGCTTAGGAAGCGTTAGAGAGAGCAAGGAGGGCTCCTTCTCTTTGGCAGGTTGCACATGAGGACTGTTTTGCTTCGGGGAGGAGGAACCTGCGTGCCAGCCCTCCCTGTTAGTGGAAGCTCACTCAAGGAGCCTAAGGGGTAGCAGTAGTAGAAGCATTCGACCTAAAATGGGGGAGCTGGAGTACAGAGTTTTGAAGGAGGACATTGATATAGTGGGCATCACAGAGACATGGTGGAATGAGGAGAACCAGTGGGATGCTGTTATCCCAGGTTACAGGCTCTACAGGAAGGATAGGACAGGGCGTATTGGGGGTGGGGTGGCCCTCTACATCAAAGAGAGCATAGTGTCACATAAAATAGACAATGCAGGGGGAGCTGATTCCTCTACAGAAGCACTGTGGATATCAATACCAGGGGTGAAGCAAAGTTTAACATTAGGAATATATTATCGTCCCCCTGACCAAAGTGCACAAGAGGATTCTGAGATGGAAAAAGAAATTAGAGAGGCCAACAAAAGCAAAAATGTCGTGGTAATGGGCGATTTTAACTATCCCCACATAAACTGGAAAAATGCATGTTCAGGTCATAGTAAGGAGAGAACATTCACATTGCCTCCCACACTAACCCAGGCTTTCCTTGGTGGTCTCCTATCACGGACCAGGTGGACTCCTACATACTGACCAGGACCAACCCTGCTTAGTTTCCAGGCTCTGAGAAGATCAGGCTACACAGGGCAATTAAGGCTATTGTGAGAATCCAGATTCTCTCATTTTAACTCTGTGTTTAATCTCCAGGACAGTGGCTTGATACTATTTCCTAGTCAAGCAAAAGGTAAAAGCGAGTAATTATGGATTCTTGGGGAGGCTTCCAGCCAAGATATCAAGATGGACTAACTGGAGTCATGCCAGCTGTTGCTGTGCTCTTATATATGAGAGCAAAAAGAAGCAGGTGGACTACTTGGCTTTTTGAAGTCTCCATAGAAATCTGGGTTTCTAGAGTTTTGTACCCTTGTGACCCCTGCTTATGTGCATGTGACTCTTTGCAGGACTACAGCTCAAGTCATTGCTTCAAATAAACCCAAGAGCAAGTTAGCGAGAAGGATTTGGGAGAAGGACAGAGAATGAAAAATGACATAATGAGGGTGAATTACAGTCGTATCCAAAACAGGATTATCTGAAAGCAATACACATTGGCTTCTCATAATGCATATTTGATGAGGCATCTTTCTTTTCTGCTGTCTTGTTTTTGTGATGGGACATTAAAAGAATGAAACAGAGAAAACAAAGAGGCAGGGGGGGAACAAAGCAACCAAAAAAAGAAAGGAGAAGAAAGCGGCTTCTGAATGCAGATGAAAACTTTCCCCCGAACGACCGCAAAAGAAGATCTCGTTCAAATTTTAATATATGTGACCAAAATTCTTTCCTAAAGGAAAAAGTTTATTCTATGTCACGTAAGGAAAGTTATTTTTTTCCTTCAAATGTCATGAATTTTGTATTTAAAAAAACCACATTGAACTAGCATTACCTAATATACAACAAAGTAGAATGAAGCAGTTGCTGTAGAACGAATATATTTTTTGGGTTTGGAATTTGTACGTTTTCATTGGGTGTGTGTATTATTGCTCAAATCCTTCTCAGTGTCCGATGAACATAAGAGCAACTCTGCAGGATCACAGCAGGTATACCTAGCCCACCCTCCTGTTCCCACAGCAGTCAAACAAATGTTCCCAGGAAGATTTCAAGCGGGCAAAAAGCAATATCTCTCTTCTCCGTACTCCAACAACTTTCTGCACCATACTGCTCCGAAACATGGAAGCTCTACGGTTGATGGACCTATCCTCTATGAACTTCTTTAATCTACTTCAAAAAATATTTAGACTGGGGTGTTGTGTGGTTTCAGGGCTGTATGGCAGTGTTCTAGTAGCATTTCTCTTGACGTTTCGCCTGTGGCTGGCATCTTCAGAGGATCTGATGGCAGTAAAGCAAGTGGAATATATATACCTGTGGAGTCCAGAGTGGGAACCCGGAAACCACACAACATCCCAGTGATTCCGCCCATGAAAGCCTTCAACAATACAATATTTAGACTGTAACAGTGGGTTGGATCCAAACAGCACGTCCACTATTAAAAAAGGAAGGACCACTATTAAAAAAAGGCTATACTGGCAATGTCCCTACATGTACCAAAGTCATGGAGGGTAGGTGCTGTAACTTGGAAGGAGAACTGAGACAGTTTGCATGAAAAAGCTGGCTGGATCTAATCCAATGAGTTCCATAAAGTAATTCAGCTTTTTGCTTATCCACTTGTAAAGCAACTCAAAGGCAAGACTGAGTATCAATGAATAATTCCTGGACATTACTTTGGCTTCTCTATTCTCAACCAAGTAAAAACAAATAGTAGCGTGATAGTTATCTGAAGCATAGTTTACACACATATATACACACACATCCTTTTGATGAATGTAATATGCTGGGTCAGTGCAGATATAAAACTGCTCATTCTTAATCCTTGGATAAGCAAGATTGTGTGCTTTTTCATCCTTCTCCCCCAACCAATTCTATTAACTAAAATTAATGACAATACTAAAAGCAATCTTAACTGTAATTAAGACTAACCAGAGCATCAGCTTAATCTAAGTTTTGAATCTATGGCTTGCTACTGGTAACTTATTCTTGGTTAAATAACTCACAGTCTTGCCAAGTATCATCTTGCATGTGTGAACGAACCATCTCTCTTTCTCTGTCTCCCACACACAGAATTGTGCTCCTTAGGGACAGTGGGGTGGCAAATTGTAGGTTTGCAGCAAGGATTGGCAAAAGCTGCCCTCCTCTCCTTCACAGACAGAAAAATACTTCCATTAGAGCACAGGTGTCCAGTCATGCGGCCCTGAGCAAATGTTATGGATCATAAGCCAGTTGATTATCCCCTGCCAGCATCATGCCCAGGGGGATAATGGAAGGCTCTTGTCCATAACATCTGAAGGCCACGAAGTTTGGATACCCCAGGCTTAGAGGAATGGTTGAGCCCACAGCAGTTCAGGATCCAAACCTACCAGAGCAATCCTAAACAGAATTATATCCTAATAGGCCCCATGTTTGGGATTGCGTTGTATGCATCCCATTTCAAACATCAGTCCAACTTCCGACACTGAAGGTCAGTGCAAACCAAAAGTTTTCTAATGATTTCAAAAGATGCTGAGAACTGGACTTTGGTAAGCTGGTATGGGGTGGGAGCACCATACACAGCAGAACAATTGCAAGAATGCTTATTGTTTGTTTTTGTTGGTCTGTACACCGCTCAGAGCCCTTTGGGGGTAGAGCGGTTTATCAAATTGAATAAATATTGATAATAATATGGGTAGAATTGCCACAATGCAAGACCTAGCTGGTTTGGCAAGAAAATGTACAGTTTTACCTCACCATAACAGCAGCACAACAAAAGCTTTAGCAAACCACAGAGAATTAAAGGCAGCTTTGAAGCACTGCAGGGATACGTGCCAGATGGTGATGCCACTCCCATCGTTTCCAGGCGGGGGGTAGAAGCCTGCGGCTTTTAAAATGTTCAGGGACTACAATTCCCATCAGCCTCTGTCAGCATGGCCAATTGGCAATGCTAGTAAGAAATGATGGAATTGTAGTTCCCAACATCTGGAGGAGTCAAGAGGTTCCTACCCCATTCATAAGAATATGTCAACAGAAAGGCTGCCATGCCAGCAGCGGGTAAGCAAAGAACTGTGCAACGCCCACCCCTAGAAGCTGCCATATGTGCACCAGAGATTCTCTACTACAGCGACCTATGTTGACATAGATGGGGTGAACGCACCCCTTTTCTGGGTATGCAGACTTGCACCACTAAAAGGCCATTGTTCCTTAAAAAGGGCCTTTCAGTATTAGCTGATGGTATTTCTGTTTGTTGTCTTAATGGCCACCAACACCAAATGTAAACAACGTCTCTGAAGGTAGCTGTGGGTGGCACCATGGCCAGCTACCACAGAGATCTACCCCTCCCCTTTGCACTGGGCTGTTAGTATATCTCTCATAGTAAGCTTCTCCTGACATCAGCTGTAAAAGTCAGTATCATGCACACATGCTGCAAAGAGTGGATGAGATTAAAGATAATCTAATTGAAATTCCACCGTCAATTGAAAATCAATGGTTTTAGAACAAGAGTAACTCTCTTTTTTAGGATTGCATCATTAGCATGCAAAGGTCACCTAGCATGTTAATGCTGGATTTGAACTGCAGTTTCCCTAGTTCACAGTTCACTACTTCTTACTAGCACTACTCAGATAAATGTACTAGCAGCCACGTAAAAAGGTGCTGCACGAAGTAGAGGCAGTTGCTACATAGTTTTTTTTTAAAAGCCGCTGTGAAGGGACCCATACCCTTCATATCATTGCTCTGGAAACTCAAGGAACTTACAGCAAGAGTTGAAAAATTGTAATTCTACACCTGTGACGAGTGATTAGATCTCCTATTTCAAGCATTTTTTCCTGAATATTTTTCTACAATCTGACAATGAAATTATAAAAATATAATAATTGCAGAACTTCCAAGTACTTCTGGGCTTCATCCACTGCTTAAATTGACTAAATCCATGCAGTATACGGCTTGATTTGTTTTCAGTCAAATCACTCAGTCTCTTCTGGATTTCCAAACTCTGCTTCTGAAATCTTTAATGTTCAGTTGCCTTACTACATATTGTCATACTGTTACAAACAAAAACCTAAGGAAACCATTGTGTTTTGCATCACAGATGCTCTTTTCATCAAAATGCTGGTCTACCCCACTTCTAAGGCATGGCAGCTTCAAACCCTTATACACACAACCACACACACACACACACACACACACACACACACACACACACACACACACACACACACACACACACACAATTTACACACACACAATTTACAAGGAAATAAATTCCACAAGGGAAATTATGTGAATCCTTCATATTATGATCATGCACATTATTTACGTTGTTGGAAACTTCTGAGGCAGCCCAAATTGACTATTTTAAATGTGTTTTTTGACATACAGTCATGGCTTTTATTGAAATAGAACAAACCCGAAAAAATGCTTCTAACATCATCATAGCAGGATGTTAGATTTACTGCTCAGGCAACATTTATCAGATGTTTCAAAATAGAAGGCCAACATTCTCCAGCTGATCACCTTTGACTGCAGAGATTCAAAGAACAATTATCTGTGAAATGCATGCACGAGGTTCATTATCACACGATGGAATACCTAATAAATAATTACTACCAGTTGCACAGCACTAAAAGCAATTCAGATGAGGGCTCAAATGAATACACCAGATTTCCAAATGAACAGCATAAGTAACACGTAATAAACCGTGCAAGGAGGCTGGGCTGAAAGATGTGAATTGACCTCTACAACTACTGTAAAATTTGGTTTTGAGAAGTCAGGGCAATGATTCTATGATCAATCCAGCAGGTTGCTAATTTAATTGGTTCTGGCCCAAATTCCATTTCCCCTTCCTAACGTCTGCTCAAAACTGAGTATTTTTTTACCTCTGTGGAAAAAGTAGGCTACTAGAGTGTTCACCTTTTCCTAATTAAAAGCCTCCCTTTGCTTCAGCATTGTACATTTATTAAATACAGGTGGTTACTGGGAGTGCTTAGAGCCTTTCAGGAAAGGTGACTGAGAGGAACCAAATCCTCCCAAAGGACTAGCCACACAAGCATGAATTGGATTCAGGGTAAGGGGATGAACTGAAGATGGTTCAACCAGTAACAGACCTGTTGTGTCGAGCATAGGGAAGCCTTTGGGAGTTCAGAAGAGGGACATATGAAATTACATTTGCATGGCTCATGGCAAACAACCCAGAGGCCTATCCCCCCAAAGCTAAAAAAAAGTAGAAGTTAATAAAATGTGTTTTCTCATTTATTCAGCAGGTTTCTATCCTATCCTTCCTCAACAAGGGGCTCTTAAGTGACATTTAAGGTTCTTTCTCTCTCCATGGAGTCAGGAGCAGGGTGGGATCCAGCAGGTTTCTCACAGGTTCCCAAAGAGAAGGCCACCAATTATGTGTGGTATTGCCGAGAGGGGGTTACCAATTGGTGATTTTGCCACCAGATTTTTTGCCTTAGTTATGCCCCCCCTCCCAAAGTAGAAGCATGAACTTGAAGGTGCCTAGCAGGAGGTGCATCAAGGCATGGCAGCTCAAGCCTGTGTGCATTCGCTTCTGCCTAAGAAACGAGCTGCCAAGGCCTGCTACAGCCCCCCTAGGAGTGCCCCCGTCTCGAATGCTCCGCCACACCGTCGTTCACACAGGCCTCACTTGGCAGCCCTACAGCATGCTTTCATACAGTTTGAATCCTACCTCATCATGGGAACCTGTTATTAAAATTTTTGGATCCCACCACTATCAGGAGTAAAGGCTTTAACCTCAAAATCAGAATCCCACCTAAGTGCTCTTTCCTCCCTAGTATTTCCCAATACTCAAGAGCTGAAGCAGCAGGGGTCTTCAAACTAGTGCCCTCTCAGACAATGTTCATGGATCATAATTCTACTCAGCATGGCCAAGTGGCAGGGCTGATGGGAATTGTAGTCTGTGAACATCTGGAGTGCCATAGTTTGAAGACCCCTGCACTACAGCAACAGAACTCTGGTTAGCAGGCATAGTCCATTGGAACCCTAATTTGAACACCCAACAGTGGGAGGACAGTAGCAATAAATTTTAACAGGGTAGCAACATCAGTTCAGTAATTTCATTTGCACAGCAGTTGTTTCAGGGGGGGGGCTGGCACCACACCATGCCTCCTCACCGAAAGCTGCCTTATTCAGAGCTATGCTGGTTGTTGTCTGCCAAGCTCAATACACCCTACTCTCTGAGCGAGCTGACCTAGGCAACCACCTACAGAACATGTGTTCTGTCCCTCAGGCTTCTGAGTCTCACTTATCTCCTTGGCATTGCCAGGACTCACCCTACAGATGACATCACGCGATAGTGGGTTTGGAGAGCTGGAGCAGAAAAGGTCTGGAGATGCCTCAAAAGGACCCCATGGCTTGCAGCTTTGCCAACTGGTTGATCTCAAATGCTGTTTATGCAGGCCTCATCCTAAACAGGTACTGGAGGTAATCAGCCCCTGGCTGATGGGAATTGTAGTTCCTGAACATCTGGAGAGCCGCAGGTTCCCTACCCCTGGTCTAAGGGGTGAATATGTCAACAGAAAGGCTGCTATGCCAGCAGCAGGGTGCTGCACAACTGTGCAACGCCCGACCCCAGAAGCTGCTATGTGCACCAGAGATTCTCTACCACAGCGACCTATGCTGGCATAGATGGGGGTGAACACCCCCTTTTCTGGATGCAGACTTGCACCACTAAAAAGGCCATTGTTCTCAGTGGGCCTTTTCAGTAGCTGATGGTATTTCTGTTTGTTGTCTTAATGGCTGTGCCACCAAATGCCTCTCTGAAGGTGGCGCGGTGGTACCATGGCCAGCTACCACAGATCTACCCCTCCTTTGCACTGGGCTGTTAGTATATCTCTATAGTGCTTCTCCTGACAATGCTGTAAAGTCAGTATCATGACAATACTGCAAAGAGTGGATGAGATTAAGATAATCTAATTGAAATCTACCGTAATTGAAATCAATGGGTTTAGAACAGAGTAACTCTTTTTAGGATTGCATTATTAGCTTGCCAAAGGTTACTCAGCATGTTAATGGGATTTGAACCAGGCAGTTCCTAGTTCACAGTTCACTACTTCTTACTGAAACTACTCAGATGCTAATAGCTACTACTTTAGCAAAGTAAAAATGAAGCAGAGGCAGTTGCTAATAGTTTTTTTAAAAGTTGCTAGAAGGGATTCATACCCCTTCATATCATTGCTCTGGAAACTCAAGGAACTTACAGCAAGAGTTGAAAATTGTACTTATTACCTTGTGACAGTGATTAGATCTCTCATTTCAAGCATTTTTTCCTGAATATTTTTCTACAATCTGACAATGAAATTATAAAAATATAATAATTGCAGAACTTCCAAGTACTTCTGGGCTTCATCCACTGCTTAAATTGACTAAATCCATGCAGTATACGGCTTGATTTGTTTTCAGTCAAATCACTCGTCCTTCTTGATTTAAACTCTGTTTTAAATCTTTAATGTTCAGTTGCCTTACTGTTGAAGAAACATACTGTTACGAACAAAAACTCTAAGGAAACCATTGTGTTTTGCATCACAGATGCTCTTTTTATCAAAATGTAAGTTGGTCTTCCCCACTTCTAATAGTGTATAGCAGCTTCAAACACTTATACACACAACCACACACACACACACACACACACACACACACAATTTACAAGGAAATAAATTCCACAAGGGAAATTATGTGAATCCTTCATATTATGATCATGCACATTATTTACACGTTGTTGGAAACTTCGAGGCAGCTCAAATTGACTATTTTAAATGTGTTTTTGACATTCAGTCATGGCTTTTATTGAACAGAACAAACCCGGAAAAATGTTTTCAACATCATAGCAGGATGTTAGATTCTGCTCAGGTAACATTTATCAGATGTTTCAAAAATAGAAGGCCAACATTCTCAGCTGATCAAATTTGACTGCAGAGACCAAAGAACAATTATCTGTGAAATGCATGCACGAGGTTTCATTATCAGATGGAATACCTAATAAATAATTACCTGAAGCTGCACAGCACCAGCACCAGATGAGGGCTGGGAATGAATACAATTCGTATTTCAACATAAGTAACACGTAATAACCAAAGAGGCTGGGCTGAAAGATGTGAATTGACCTCTACAACTACTGTAAAATTTGGTTTTGAGAAGTCAGGGCAATGATTCTATGATCAATCCAGCAGGTTGCTAATTTAATTGGTTCTGGCCCAAATTCCATTTCCCCTTCCTAACGTCTGCTCAAAACTAGGTATTTTACCTCTGGGGGGAAAAAAGTAGAAATATAGAGTGTTCACCTTTCCTAATTAAAAGCTCTCGGCTTCAGCATTGTACATTTATTAAATACAGGTGGCTACTGGGAGTGCTTAGAGCCTTTCAGGAAAGTGACTGAGAGGAACCAAATCCTCCCAAAGGACTAGTCAATGTTATGAATTGACCCAGGGTCAGTGATGAACTGAAGTTGATTTAACCAGTAACAGACCTGCTGTGTCGATAGGGAAGCCTTTGGGAGTTCAGAAGAGGACATAAGGAAATTACATTTGCATGGCTCATGGCAAACAACCCAGAGGCCTATCCCCCCAAAGCTTAAAAATAGTAATAGTTAATAAAATGTGTTTTCTCATTTATTCAGCAGGTTTCTATCCTATCCTTCCGCCAAGGGGCTCCAAGTGACATTTAAGGTTCTTTCTCTCTCCATGGAGTCAGGAGCAGAGGTGGGATCCAGCAGGTTCTCATAGGTTCCCGAGAGTAGGTTACTAATTATTTGTGTGTGCCGAGAGGGGGTTACTAATTGGTGATTTTGCCACGTGATTTTTTGCCTTAGTTATGCCCCTCCTCTCAGCAGTAGCGCACAGAACTTGAAGAAGTCTAGCAGGAGGTGCACCGGCGTGCATGGCAGCCTGCGCCTGTGTGCATTCGTTTCCTGCCCAAGAAACGGCGCAGCGGCTGCGTCCTTGCCACAGCCCCGCCCAGGAGTGCCCCGTCCCCGGAATGCCCGGCCACACCCCCGTCGTGCCCCGCCCAGCCCCATTGGTGCTACGCCACAGTTTGAATCCCACCATCATGGGAACCTGTTACTAAAATTTTTGGATCCCACCACTGGTCAGGAGTGTTATTTAACCCCAAAATCAGAATCCACCTAAGTGCCTTTCCTCCCTAGTATTTCCCAATACTATCTACTACAGCAGGGGTCTTCAAACTATGGCCCTCCAGATGTTCATGGACTACAATTCCCATCAGCATGGCCAAGTGGCAGGGCTGATGGGAATTGTAGTCTGTGAACATCTGGAGTTTGAAGACCCCTGCCATAGTTTGAAGACCCCTGCACTACAGCAACAGAACTCTGGTTAGCAGGCATAGTCCATTGGAACCCTAATTTGAACACCCAACAGTGGGAGGACAGTAGCAATACCGAACAGTAGCAACATCAGTTCTACCTCATTTGCACAGCAGTTGTTTCAGGGGGGCTGGCACCACACCATGCCTCACCAAAGCTGCCTTATTCAGAGTCAGGTTATTTGTCTGCCAAGCTCAATACAATCTACTCTGAGTGAGCTGACCTAGGCAACCACCTACAGAACATGTTCTGTCCTCAGGCTTCTGAGTCTACTTATCTCCTTGAGAGCCAGGACTCACCCTACAGATGATCACGTGACAGGGTTTGGAGAGCTGGAGCAGAAAAGGTCTGGAGATGGCTCAAGGACCCCATGGCTTGCAGCTTTGCCAACTGGTTGATCCAACAAGGCTGTTTATGCAGGCCTCATCCTAAACAGGCTGGGAGGTAATCAGCCCCTGCTGCACTGCCCGCAGGTGTTGGACTTCCTGAGGCGGAACTGTGCTCTGACCAGGATTCTGAAGGAAGTACCACCATTTGTGCACTGTTCTAACTCAAGAGTTGGATTGGGTGGAGCCACCCTGGCACTTCACCTCTTCTGTGCACCTTGGCCTGGGCCTTCAGCTGCTACCAATCCTGAGGAGAGAGAAAGGATCCTGGACTCTGCATTTGAGTCCCGCACTATGGAGGTTCAGTGGCTACCTCAGGGTTTAGTGACAAGATTTCTCTGACAGGGTGGTTTCTGGTCCTGCTGGTTCACTGTCAGTGGAGGCCTCTGCAGTGCTAGTCCCTCCCTGATCCCTCTTGGCTCCTTCAGCTCCTGCCCTGAGGTAGAGTCACTGAACTGGTTAGAAGTTCATGACAGCACTAGCCTTTGCCTTTGTTGGAGGGTTGTGAAACCAGCCCTCCCTGCTGTAGCAGTGGTGAAATTGGCAGTGGCCCTGCAGCCAGGTTTGGCATCACCTGATTCAGAAGCAGTGTATGGAGGCTCCCACTGCTGCGGTCAGCTCACCCCTCCTCCAATCCAGTACAGGAGGATGCACCAACTACAACCAGAAGTACAGCAGCTCTGTCTGGGTGTTGCTGCCAACCCCCAACAGACAAGAGCAAGGTAGAGGCCCCATCCACAGTGCTAGGCAGTGTATGATCTCTGGACTTCCATCTTATCCTCACAAAAATCCAACAAGTAAGCTAGGCTGAGAGAGACTAGCCAAGATCCCCTAATGAGTTCAGTAAGGATTTGAATCTGAAGTTCTACACCACTGCATGATACTGTTTAGCTTCAAACTCCAGAAACCTGAGGCAAAAGGTCTGGAAGAAGCCTAAAATGGCTTGATTCCTGCTCTGTCAGTTGAAACAGGCCTCACAATCCACCCATTTGGCAGCAAGAATATTTTTAGCTTTGGAAAGTTGTCCTCCACGTGAGCTGAAAATAACTTTTAAAGCATAATATTCCTGCTTGGCTGGAATGCTTATTACCTTCCTTGATGATATCTCTTCTTTTGGGTAGCTTTAACTGATAGTAGCATTTTGGCTCTTACTCATTTTGTTCTTTTGTTATAATCTCTTTATGCAGAAGGGCTGGTTTTGATGTGGAAAACCAAAAGCAGTACAGGGGGTATGAGAATGTGCCCAGAAGAGCCATCTCTGTTAGGAGTGGGAAGTAGGCCTTAAGTGGGAATGCCTTCCTGAGGTAGCAAATCCACACAGTTGGTCCATATGGAATATTCATCTCACACCACCCTCTCCCTTCAAGGGAAAGGCCACACTTCATTGCTTTTAGCTAAGGAGAGAGTTGGGCAAGGCAAACTTTCAGTCTTTGTGGATATGCTAGTTTTCTTCATGCTAATATGATGACTTAACATTGACACCTTCAACACTCGTTGGCTAGCTATTAATATTATGTCCCTTTTAATAAAGATATGACCTACTTAATGTCAGTTTTCCATCTCTGTCTTTTTTTTCTTTCTACTGCAATTGGGGTTTTTAAAATTCTCCCCTCTACACATTCCCACCGGGGTCTCACGAGCGGTCATTGTACTCCTGTTAAATGCTGGCTGAAAATGCAAAACTATGAGATTTGGCCTCACTGTGGGTAACTGGCTTTTAAATTTAATCAATGGTGTCTCTCATGACTGGAGAAGTGAATAATTACTGCTGCCCTCCTGTTGTAAAAAAACATCACAGATTCATTTCGGCCATTTTGCAATAACATAACAAGTAAATCTATGTCGAGTCACTCGGCAATATATTGCCAGCATTTTCTTTGATCTCACTACTGTACGTTGTGTTAGAAGACTTAAGAAAAGAAATGGTTTTATTTTAATAACTTCATAATACCATATAAACAGTTGCAGAAAATAAAACACACTAATCACCGTCGTAGGGTCAAAGGGACCATTAAATTGGTACACAACAATACTTTTTTCCAATTTACTTTCTTCAAGTAATTTGGGTTTCTGTTCATAGTAGCGATTCCACTAGTTTCAGTCCTTATGTAATAAAATTCCCAGTGATGTCCATCTAAGACAGTTTTAATGGTACACATGCAGCAATCTGGAATTGAAAAAATGAAATGCCAGTGTTGGTATTTCCTCTTAAAATCATGTACATGTCCTCTTTCCCTGCCCCATCACCCTATAGCAAGTCAATGGCGTTTTCCCCACGGCCAATATATCCTGGGATAAGGAAGTGAACCATCCTGGTTTGGCCATAACTTCCGCATGGCTTCTGGGTCTCACTCGGGCTCGCCCCGCGAGATTTGCCTTGTCCTGTGGCTTTCAAAAAATGATGAAATTGGTGGTTCTTTTGAAAAAGCCTGAACTGATCCGCTCCCATGCAAATACCACAAGAAACGGGGCGGTTTATTTTTACGACTTCGCTGCCTGCTCTCCCTGCCCTTTGCTGCAGCCAATCAGAACATTGGAAAAACGGAATCTATGTAAACTACATAAACATACGCAAACTACATAAACTACGTAAATGACGTAAACGTGCATATGGCAAATGAAAGTAAACTGGGGCTTGTGCATAATTCACTGGAGTTCTTCCTCCCGACCTGAATGTGCTGATGGGCAGCCATGCGAAGGGAGAAACTGAGATAAAAACACCCTGGGATATATGATCCCAGGTCAATCCCAGGATATTTTGTCTGTGGGGAAAACGCCAATATGTGCACCATTTTCTTTCCACGTGGACGATATATTGCTTACATCCATACACGAAGACTGCAGCATTCACCCAAAAATAAAGAGCTACACAAAGGATCTCTGAATCCAATAGTAAAAACGGGCAGGCCTTCATATTGGTGGTTATAGCAGCACAAGGGGCCTCTCACAAACACAACCAGGATCTCAGTCTATAGGAATTTTCCCAGATATGCAGAAAGATGTGATTCTGTAAATTAAAAAGCGGGGGAAACAACCAGATTTGGATGAAGAAGCAGAAGGGATGGCAGGGCACAGGCAGCTGAGGATTACAAAGTCCTTGTGGATTACAAAGTCCTTGTGATGGTTGGAGAACAACAAAAGGACTTTGTATCACTGTGAACTGGAGTTCTATGTCTCTCAGACACACAGCAGCTCTTTACTATTTGTTACCACAGCATGGAGACAGAAATAGCTACAGCTTCCCTGGGCGGCTGTTTCCAGGCACTCAAACTACCCTGCCCAGCCACTACTGTTTCCACTGTAAAAATCACCCTACCTGCAAATTTCACAACAGAGCCGATAGTAGTTTCATAGGTAGTTTGCAGATGAGACAACTGAGCTGTGTGGAGAAGCTAAAACCACTTCTTTCTATGAGCTGTGTTCTACAAACAGAAAACAACTGTTGTGAGTCTGGGAGGGACAAAACTCCCATTGCATGTGTGAAACAACATCCCCATGATATCCCCCAACAAAAATAGGTACGTAGTAGGATACAGATGAACCCCAAGTGACTGTGCGTGGGAAGACAGAGAGAGAAATCAGCTTGTTCTGCCTAGCTTGCCTGAAAGCTCACAGAAAACTCACAGAAGGGGAGAATCGGAAGAGTGTTGGGCAGATTTTCAGGGAGCTCCACTTTTTGCAAATTGGTTCATGGACCCCCAGTCTGCCACTGTATGTAATACAAAAATTGGTAGTATGTCAAAAGAAAGGACTCAGAGACAAGACAGCAATCCCTGTCGAGTAAGGGAATTTCTGATATGCTGAAAAGTATGGCTCTAAATTAAACAAAAGGGAGAGGAGATCCTCAAAACAGCTTGATGAAGACTCAAGGTGCCCAGGGAGGGTCAGAATGTTAAGAGCAGGTGATTGTCAAGACTGATTTAAATGGGATTCTGGCAAGGCACAGATTCCCAGAGTGACTGCATGGTTTAAAACCAAGCCAATGATTAAAATGGGTGTGTGGAACATACTGCTGCAGCTAGTGAGAGCTTACACAAACCTAATGGGGGACAGATCTAAAAGGAGGGGTAGCATGTGTGTGCACAGAAATACACACAGTCACACACAAAGGTGGATTCCACACAGGGCAAATATGATGACGGTAGGGCACAATACAAATCATTTGTTGAAGGGGGACTTCACACAAATCCTGTCCCCAGAACAAGGTTGATTCCACATGGTTCTAATATAATGGGTTGACGAAGAATGACAGGGAGGTTGATTCTCTCTGACAATGGACTGTGGAACTTACAGTGAATGGGCTCACTCTCCCTAAGCTTGCAAACAAAGACAGCAGGTGATTGAGACAGATATTTTTAGGTCTTCTAGATCCCTGTTATCTGAAATATTTCCAGTCTACAGCACAACATAAATATTACAGAAAGGCAAAAGTTCAGGGTTTCTACTGTGGAGAAGTCAGCAGAACTGGATCTTTGGGTCCTGCTGAACATCTGGACTCTACTCATGCCTCTGTCAATTGAACCAATAATCCATACTGCCCCAAATTCTGGACCATCTATCATCTCAGCCCAAGAGCCAGCACTGTGTCGTGGTTAAGAGAAGCGGTCTCTAAACAGAAGAAGAAGAAGAAGAAGAAGAAGAAGAAGAGGAGGAGGAGGAGGAAGAGGAGGAGGAAGAGGAGGAGGAAGAGGAGGAGGAGGAGGAGGAAGAGGAGGAGGAGTTTGGATTCATATCCCCCCTTTCTCTCCTGTAAGGAGACTCAAAGGGGCTTACAATCTCCTTGTCTTTCCCCCCTCAAAACAAACACCCTGTGAGGTAGGTGGGGCTGAGAGAGCTCTGAAAAGCTATGACTAGCCCAAGGTCACCCAGCTGACATGTGTGGAGTGCACAGGGTAATCTGAATTCTCCAGATAAGCCCCCACAGCTCAGGTGGCAGAGCGGGGAATCAAACCTGGTTCCTCCAGATTAGAATGCACCTGCTCTTAACCACTACGCCACTGCTGCTCCAGGTTCAATTCCCCCCTCCTCCACATGAAGCCTGCTGAGCAACCTTGACCAGTCACAGTTATATCTCAGACCACACAGTGGCAGGCAATGGCAAACCACCTCCAAACAACTTTTGCCTTGAAAACCCTACAGTGTTGCTAAAAATAAGCTGTGACTTGATGGCACACATGCACATGGACACACACACACACACACACACACACACACACACACACACACACACACACACACACACACACACAAAATCTCAGTCCAAGGATAGTTTCTGTTCTGTTAAAAAATTCAGGGTCAAAGAGTTCTCTCACAGGTGCATCCTCTCCTGCTATACAGCCGCTCTGTATCTGCCCTTCTTAACTCTGGCAACAAGAGCTCCATTTCCTCTGAATGCCAGGTAGACAGAAGAGAGACACAGAAAATTAGCCTGCCAAAGCACTTCTAGTGCAAGAGGCCATGCCCCTAATAGAGAGCATTTAAGGACGACTCCAGGGCATGCAAGTCAAATGTATGCCTTGCATATAATTGACCAACAACTTGCTTTTCGCATCTCATCTGAGCAGCTAATCAAAGCAAAAGCAGCCCCTTTAAGAAACCATTGTCTCAACCAAACGAACAGACGTGCTGCTCTCATTACTGTTCAATCAGCAGAGGAAAGCAAGGGATTCTTCTGAGCTCTGCTGAAAACACAAAGTTTGTGGCGGCTCCCGCTCAATAGATGTTCTTTCCCACAGGTTCCTGAAGGCCAGCCAATTACTTCTTGTGAGTGAAAACGAGATGGAGAAAAACGACAGCGATCAGAGATCCCTAGTGAAGAGCACAGCAGTTCCAGTTCCATTTGTTCTCTGGATAACCTACAAATCCATATGATTAAAATTTAACCTGTCTGTAAAATGTTCAATACTTGTTCTTGTTTGTTTGTTACTGATAGTAAACAGGCATCATGTGCTAGCTGCAAACCACTCTCCAACTTGTGCAGGGTGGGCATGTTGTTGGCAAGAATGAGCACCTGTGGAGGAGTGGACCTGCTCAGACCTGAAGGCCTTATTCCACTGAGCACTCCAAAGTGCCTGGGCCCTAGTGGTCCAGAATGCATCACCCACCTGAAAGGGCTTTTTTTCTCCCTCTGTTGGTGCACTTACTGCTATCCCCTATGTTGGTTCACCCACAAGCACAAAAATGTTTGAAAACTCAAGATGGAGGTTTTGCTCAGTTAAAACCTCCGAATAAAAATGCATTTCTCCACAGGCCCCATTCAGGGTGGCCAGAGGTGTAGCTCCAATGGAGCAGGGAGGTGCATGATGCACTGGTGAATTCCAACCCCTGGTATGGCTGAGGAGACATTCTGGGGCTGATTTGAGGTAGGGTATGCTTGCCCCTTGTAGTCTCTGAGGGTGACTGAGTAGCTTGATTGTGGGGGCATCTTCCCCAATCCTGCAGGGAACCAGAGCAGCTGGCTCATAGTGGATTGTCTGACACCACATGGGGTTAGGGCAGCTGAGTTGCTATGATCACAGAAAGAGAGCTATGTTTTGTTCCTTTACCCCCTTCTGGTCAGTGTGGAGGACACTTCCTCAGTGTGCCCTGGTAGTTAGATCTTCAAGACTGAGAAATCCAAAAGAAATCTCTCCAAAGCACGCTCCAGTGTATCCATATCCAGTAATGCAGTTAGATCTGAGCCCAGTAGCACCTGGGCGATCAACAGAATACCCAAGAAATTAGATTTCTAGAGTCAAAGTTCCCTTTCTCAGACATAGATGGGTAATGATAACCAAGAAATTTAGGGAGCCAGAGATGAATAGGATGCACAGAACACGTCAACATGTAATCATCTTTATTGGCTGGCTTACAAAGGGATTTCTGGAGCTAATTCAAATGTGTAGGAGGCATATGGTGTAGTACACTCCTTATGACTACCACCTTAAAATGCACCTGGATAAAGAATAACATCATAGAGAAAAATCCCTCCTAGCCAACCAATCATGTTGAATCCTTAAAGCAAAATTGCTCACCACACCTTGCATTTTAGCTTCCAGGAGAGTCAGCTAGATGCCCTTGGCTACAATCATAAGCATGTGATGGGAGAAAGCAAGCACAGCTGAACCTATGCCATATATATTAGTGTTTAACTACAATGGTGTAAGAACAGCGTGGTGCAGTGGTTAAAGTGCTTCGCGTACCACTCAAGCTGTCAGGAGTTCGATCCCCTCTCTTGGTCAAGATATCCTGGCAACTGGCTCATGAATCAACTCAGCCATCCATCCATTTCTTGGTGGTAATTGAGTACCTAGCACCCACCAACTGAGGGTAGAGAGCAATAGAGAAAGCAATGGCAAACTACCCCACTAGCAGCTTGCCTATAAAACCACAGCTTCGCGGTGGTACTTCAGAATTAGGATCACGACTGAAGGGGAAACTTTACCACACCTCTAGCATTATGCTGTATGTAAACAAGCCTTATATATACACGAACCAGTCATATGGAGCACTGTATAAACAGAAAGAAGGATCAGAAGTTTCATTAGGGAGGGGGCAATGAGGGAATGTATTCAATATATTAGCATGCAGGGGTCATCAAGCTGCAACTGACTTATAACAACCCAGCAAGCGGTTTTCAAGTCAAGTGAAAAGCAGAGATCGTTTGCAATGGCCCTTCTCTGCAGAAGAAGACTTGTTTTTTATACCTGCTTTTTCTCTACCATAAGGTGTCTCCAAGCAGCTTACAATCCCCTTCCCTTTCCCTCTCTGCAACAGACCCTTTTGTGGCGGGGTAGGTGGAGCTTGACTGGCATTCTGAAGAGCGACTGTTAACCCCAACTCAAGATCGCAGCAGGCATCATGTGGAAGAGTGGGGAATCAAACCTGGTCCTCCAGATTAGTGTCTGCTGCTGTTAAGCACTACACCAGGGGTCTGTCACCTGCAGCTCTCCAGATGTTCATGGACTACAAATCCCATCAGCTCCTGCCAGCACGGCCAATTGGAGGCTGATGGGATTTGTAGTCCATGATTTATCCTGAAGCTTACCCTGCACCACTACACCATCTTGACAGAGCCTTCCTTGGTGGTTTTCCCCATTCAGAAGTTCAAAGCGTGCTTTGCTTTCTGCTGATCCTGGCCAAGATTGGGCGATCCCTTGCCACCTTCCCCACTTATTCAATATGGCCCCACATTAATATCACTCGAATTGTTGTTACTTTCACGGTTGCAATGCTAAGCAGAGTTACACCTTTTTAACACCACAGGACTCAAAGGACTTTGAATGGCATAACTCTGCTTAGGACTTCACTTTAATGTTTCATGTAGTTCTCAGTGCCACTGTTTTAGGGTGAACGAAAAGAGCAAGGAGTCCAAGTTCACAATGCACCCTTTGCACCTGGCTTGTGAAATAGCACTGGAGACTGATGAAGGAAAAAAGAAGGCAAAAGTTCCATCTAAAAGTACTTTTGAAGTTTGGCATGAGTCCTCAGCACTGATGGGAGACTAAAAACCCCATTCAAAAGAGGAAGGGGCTGAATAATGCTAATGAAGCGGTGCTTGCCTGTACTAGTGGATTTACACCCTCACAGAGTACCTACCTACCCGTCACAACCACCGCTGAACCCAGACTTACAGTGCCCGGTGCTGCGTCAGTACTGAGATTTCATGAGCCCCATTGAATAAAGCGGTGAAGGCATGGCGGAGGAAATTTCCTGGGAAACGGGAGCCAACGTTTGTCACCTTCCTACCTTGGATTTGTGGCAGTTAGCCACAGTCGAACTCTCATATGCCACTACTTTGTTTGGATCAGTTCACTGAGCCCAGCTGGGGTTTTCTGATGGTGGGGAGCTTTTTTTCCTTTGCCTTCCCGCACCACTGAAAGTCTTCTCTTGAGAGAGCTGACGGGGGTGCCAGGTGGCTGCAGAATGCAGCTTCCACTGCCGCTGAGGAAGCTCTAGATTCAGGGCTTCTGAAAATCGCGTCCGTAATAGGTTTCAGAAATAGTGAAGTGCAAAGTCGCGGTGAGGCTATTTACACATATAGCAAATAAATCTCACAGCCATCTTTCAAAATGTGGGTGCAGAATTGGGGAGTGCAGAATGTATACATTCCCAAACGGTATACTTTATGGAACTAATGAACAATTGTCTACGTACCGCAGTGAGATCTTTCACTGAACTACGGAACAAAAAACAAAGCGAAAACAATAATACAGATGTCAGGGACCAGGCTTCACACAGAGAATCGCTGAGTATCAAGCGCAAGGAGCCACAAATGGCACAAGCTACTTCTGGCTGAAAATAAAAAGAGGCAGGAAACAAAGGAGGTGAGAAAACTGGGGGAGGAATAAACAGCTCAAGACAACAAGCCTTGTTTGTGCGGCGACAGAGGCGTTGAGAAATTGTGTTCTTCCCTTATCTCTTCGTTATCATTTTAACAGTGAAATTAAATGTTGATGCTTTTTACAAAAACAGAACCAGAAAAAATTCCGTGTCTATTAGCTATGCCAAGCTCGGCATATATTTTGACTGAATCAGAAGATATGACTTTTTTTTAAGCGCTTCATCACTACCTTCATTCCAATTGGCCTTTCTCGCAATATAACTTTCCTCTTCGTTATATATTTCTTATTAGCATTAGAGGAAAGTTTCAGGTGGAAGACAGGGAATTGTTTATCCTGTGTTTGCTTGCAAACATTAAAAGAATTATAATAATGTCAAACTATTATTTTAAATAGCAATTATATGGAGGAAGTTGAAAGAAAAACGGAAAGGGATTATAACACCCTTCAGTCATACAGATACTCTTTTAAAGGTGAAGATCTGCAGAGGTAAACTGGATAATTAACTTATAAAGGTGACCAGATTGTCTGCTTTGTAAACCCGAAGACGGTGCGTGGCCGAATTGGCAGCGCAAATCTCTTGTGGCGCAACGCAGAGGCGCCTTTTTGCAGCACAGAGCTCCCGTTTCCAGCCCTGTCTGAAGACGGAAGCGGGAAGCACCCAGAAGGCGGTCGCTCGGCGTGCGCGTCGTGGGAGAACTGCCACACTGCCTTTAACGCCCTAGAAGGTACCAGTCTGACGGCTTTCTCAAGCTCGGACACTTCAAAAAAAACCTGCCAATGGGGCGCTTGAGTACCAAATTGTTTTAAAGTGGGACTGTCCCATGTAAAGCTGAGATGTCCACGGTCATGCATTGTTATAGGGAGAGCCTAAAGGTACACCACTGCCCTGGAGCACTGGCGGACGCGATCCTAGGGACAATAAGTTACCCTTTGTCCCCGAGCATCGTCACGTGGGTGGTCGCGATGGGGAAGCCAGGCAAATGCCGACCTCAACAAGACTGCACTATCATCATGGCTCTTGCTGCCAGCAGCAACTTGTCCAGTCTGCTATAGCCCGCCCACTCTGAGCGATTGGGCCCTCTGGGCCAGTGCTTTAGCAAGCTCCGCCTTTGCTGACCTTGCCTTCTCTAGAATTATTAATTGTGGTGGCTTAAGAAGGTCGGAGAGGAAGCAGCAGCAGCAGCCGGCGGCAGAACCGCGTGGACAAAGTGGGCCTGAGCGCTGGCACGCTTCCCACTCCGAGAGTCCAGTCCTGCCTGCCAGTGCTGATCAGCAGCCAGCCAGCATCATAGCAGCAGCCGCAGCATCCTCACAGGAGAGGGGAGAGGTGTGTTTTTTCGCGGCGGCTCCCCAATCCCCCTTGCCCCATAGGCCACCCATACTGCTTCCTTCTATGCCGTGGACATTCTCGTGTAGGGGCAGCAGCAGCTGCTTTCCTCCCCTGGCCCATCGTTCCCCGCGCCCCGCCTAACCGAGCAACTGGCGCCCGTGTGGTAAGCCCGTTGCTGGGCGGTAAAAATAATAGACAGCAGTAAGCGGCCTGCTGGTGCCGGTGGCGGCGAGCCAGAATTTCCTTGCTTCGCCGCCTTACGAGCGCCAGCGAGTGGCTTGCTGCTGCTTCTCCATGGCGCCCTTGGCCTTAACGAAGGCATTCAAACAAGAAGAGGTTGCTCTTCCTTTCCTCCCTTCCTCCCCTGGCCCATCGGCTCCCCGCGCCATACGCCGCTAACAGGCAACTGACGCGGTTCCTTCTGTAGTACCGCCCGTTGCTGGAAGCTGACCAGAAGCGCTTTTCATGGAAGCAACAGTAAGCGGCCTGCTGATTGCCGGTGAAGCGGCGAGCCAGAGATTTCCTTACTTCGCCGCTTACGGAAGCCAGCAGTAGCTGCTGCTGCTTCTCCATGGCCACTGGCATAACGAAACCAGTAAAGGTTGCTCTTCCTTTCCCCTCCCACTTCACCGCCCTGGCCCGCTCGTTCCCCGCCCGCCCGCCGCCCGCTAACAGGCAACTGGCAGCGGTTCCTTCTGTGGTCGCCCGGTTGCTGGGCGGTAAAGGCGCTTTCATCAAACAGCAGTAAGCTGACCTGCTGGTGCCGGTGAAGCGGCGAGCCAGAGATTTATGCTGCCGCCTTGACCAGCGAGCTGCGGCGCTTGCTGCTGCTTCTAACCGCAACGCCCACTGCGAAATTAAACAAGGTTGCTCTTCCTTTTCCTCCCTTCCTCCTGGCCCATCGGCTCCCCGCTGGCCGCCCGTAACAGACAACTGGCCGCCCGGTTCATCTGTGAATTAAAGCCCGTTGCTGGGCGGCCAGAAGCTTTCATCGGAAAGCAGCAGTAAAGCGCTGACCTGCGGTGCCGGTGGTGGCAGAAGTCGCTGCTTTCGCCCGCCCACGGAGCCAACCGTGCCAGCTTGCTGCTGCTTCTCCATGGCGTATGGCATGCGGTACGGCCTAGAAACAAAGGATTCTCTTCTAACCCCTCCCTTCCACCGCCCTGGCCCATCGTTTCCCCGCCCGCCATGCGCCGCCCCAACCGCAAAGGCAACTGGCGCCCGGTTCAGCCTTCTGGTCGCCCGTTTAACAGGCCAAGGAAACTCATGGGCTGCAGCAGTAGCGCGGCCTGCTGGTGCCGGTGAAGGCGGCTGAGCCAGAAGATTTCCTTGCTTTCGCCTGCGAGCCAGCAGGCAGCGCTTGCTGCTGCTTCTCCATATGGAGTCTCTCCGTGGCATTAGAAATCTGGTAAGGGCGGCTTTTCCCTGCCTCTTCATTTTTCCCTGCAGAGGAAATCAAGCTGTGTTATTCTTGTTTTGGGTTTCCCAAGTTACTCAGCTCCTCCCCCACCTTCCTCCTGTCCAAACAACAGCACAGCCTGGCCAGAATGAAGGGAGGAGTTGTTGCTAGTCTTTCATAGGATGAACTGTGGATTCATTTTTTTCCCAGGAGGATTCTGAATGGCAGTTTGTTCCCAGGCAAAAAGGACTTCAGCCTGTTATATCTTTGAAGATGGTGGTGAACCTAGCATGTGCATGGCAAGGGGATGTCACTATTGGCCAGGCACACAAATGAAATTGGCAGATACAGCAGCAAGCCTCCAGTGCAGTGGTGGGATCAGCCAGTTAAGCCCTGGTTCAGGAGCAAACCAATTGTTAAAAGCCCCCCTCCTCCACACTCCTGGGAGGAGCAACAGGACCCACAGCACCTTGGAGCCCGGGGCGGGGAGGAGAGCCAAACTGGGCAGTGCTGGGGCGAGGCGGACCAGGGGCTCCAGCTCATCTCTCCTCCCCATCCTGGACTCCCAGGGCAGGGAGGAGACTTGCCAAACTGGTAGCTGGGGGGATGGTACAGGGCTCAGCTCCCGGAGGAGAGGAAAGTCCGAGCTGAGCCAGAGAGCCCTCTGCTCTCCAGCATTGCCCAGCGAGCCTCCTCCCCCTCCTGGGCAGGGAGGAGAGCCAGGCCGGAGCCCTCTGCTCCGCCTGCTTAGCTACTAGGCCCTCCCGCCTGAAGGTGAAGGTGAGGGGCAGCGAAAAGGTGAGGGAGGCAGTCACCCAGGGGCATGGAAAACTCAAAGGAGGGGCAAGGCAGAGGCAGTGGTTTAAAGTATTTGAATCCCATCACTACTCCAGTGATGAGTGCAGCACCAGGCCCTCCCTGGGCTCTTCAGGGCAGCAGGCAAGGAGAGGGCAGCCATCTGGAAGCAGGGGGGGGCACACTCTGCTTTCAGTGCTGTTGGCCCAACTGGGGAGGCAGCTGGGGACTCTGGCAGTGAGGCAAGGCAGCCCAGCCCTGCCTGCTGCGGCTCTTATGGAACCTTTCATATTAGAAGTTGCAAGGAAAACCAAATGCAAAGCACACAGTGGCATGACTACAGGTGTAGAGACATAAAGGGGCCAGGTAATGGTGCCTTTCTCAGGAGTTGTTCTGGATTCCATTTTGGGTTGGTAATTCTCCAATGGTAAATTTAACTGATAACATCTAACTGGACTGTAATATTTGTGCTTCCATTGAAAGTCATTATTACAGTTACTGTAATATCCTCTGGTGTCCAGTGGATAGGAGTAATACCTGTCCTGATGATCCAGCACACAGAATAGAATAGAATAGGAATAGAATAGAATCTTTATTGGCCAAGTGTGATTGGACACACAAGGAAGTTGTCTCCGGTGCATATGCTCTCAGTGTACATAAAGAAAATACATTTGTCCAAGAATCTGGGTACAGCACTTAATGATTGTCATATAGGTCTAGTAAGCAATCAGGAAACAATCAATAGTAATAAAACATAAAATGTAAAATCATAAAAATAAAATGAAATGTCAGCACAGGCTATAGTCATACCAGTCATAATAATTGGGAGGAGATGGAGTAATAGGAATGATGAAAAAAGTAGTGCAGTAATTATATAATAAATATATAATAAATGAACGACATTATCGAGGTGTTGTTTAACAGAGTGATGGCATTCGGGGAAAAAACTGTTCTTATGTCTAGTTGTCTTGGTGTGCAGTGCTCTGTATGACGTTTAGAGGGTAGAAGTTGAAGCAGTTTATGTCAGGATCTTTGAGGGTCAATAAATATTTTCACAACCCTTTTGACCGTGCAGTATACAGGTCCTCAATGGAAGGCAGGTTAGCAGCAATTGTTTTTTTCTGCAGTTCTGATTATTCTCTGAAGTCTGTGTGTCGATCTTGTTGGGTTGCAGAACAAACCACACAGTTATAGAGGTGCAGATGACCAGACTCAATGATTCCTCTGTGAACTGTATCAGCAGCTCCTTGGGCAGTTTGAGCTTCCTGAGTTGGCGCAGAAGAACATTCTTTGTTGTGCTTTTAATGACATTTTGATATTGATTGTCATTTCAGGTCATGAAGATATGATGGAGCTTCGAAATTTAAGGTCTCTACTGTTGATACTGTGTTGTCTAGTATTATTGAGAGGTAGGATGGGAGGGTTTCTCTGAAATCTACCACCATTTCTACGGTTTTAAAGATGTGTTCAGTTCTAGATTGTTCCGGAAGAGTGGCACCCGCGAGGCTAGTTGTTCAAGCACTCCGTCTGTATCTTGGTTTCATCGTTGTCTCGAATGAGACCAATCACTGTTGTATCATCTGCAAATTTCAGTATTTTAACAGATGGATCATTTGAGATGCAGTCATTGGTATACAGAGAGAATAATCTGGCAGTTTCAATAACATATTTCATTATTGCTTCCAAGGGGGAAAACACACATTGGCAACAACAACCACCACACACACAGTGAACTAGACCTATATCAGAGGTTCTCAGGGGTCAAACGACCCTTTCACGAAATTAGCCCTAAGACTCTGCATCAGTGTTCTCCATCTGTAACATGGATAAATGTTAAGGTTGGGGGTCACCACAACATGAGGAACTGTATTAAAGGGTCACAGCATTAGGAAGGTTGAGAACCACTGACCTATGAACCCTCTCATGTAGGCCTTGGGAGGAAAAAGAAACTAGCATGCCTAAAGGTATGCACACATATACATTACAGGAAAAAAGCACTCCAGTCCTGTGATTATTACTTGGGAAAAAAGATAATGATAGACCAAATAGATGAGGTGTACTTTATTCACTTGCCCAGCGATACGGTTATTTACTACCATACTACTAATGCATACAAAGTAGTTTAAACTTTTAAAAAATAAATGATCTACAATTTAGTAGACACAAAACAAAGAGGAAGGAATAAGCAGTTCATGTACTCAGTGTTACATATTGCTAAACACTAGGTAGAATGGGGCCAAAATGGAATTCAGTCCCTGCCAAGAGTAAATGAATTTATTGTTTCAACTCTCCCTCTCCTTATAGCCAGAATACTTACTGACCAAGTGTGAATTGCTTGCCACAGGAGTAAATCAAGAGACAAAGAGGAAAGAAGACACAGTTTCCCAAAGTCTACATTCAGTTCAGACCTTAGACATTTCCTAGCATATTTTCTTCCTTTCCTTCCTTTCCTTTCCTGTGTCCTTTTTTCTTTTACTTTTGTCACTACTCCCTCAGTTTCAGTTTCTAGTGAAAACAGAAGTTGTCCCAAAATGATGCTATGATGATGATGAGGGCAATAAATGAAGCTGAGAATAACCAGGCAAATTTCTGTTATGGATACTGTGCCATTAACGTACATAGTGCTTCACAGAACCTGGGTAATGAAGATGGTCATGTTCTTCAAAGATGATTTGGGGTTAATTGCAGGTTGTGTGATTGTATTGTAGGGATTTCATTGCTATTTTATACTGTGCTTATTATTTTCAAAACCACTTTGAACTTAGGAGGTGTAAAAATGAGTAAATTAATAAGTAAAAATTATTTTCCTGCCTTGCGGACTAAGTATATGGACAATGGGGAGAAATGGGAGAAATAAGAGGTCAGCTCAGTGTGGATGATAAGAATAAACTCAGAAAGTAGGTTTGGGGAAGGATGGGAAGGGAAGAGGACCACGCTGTTTAAAAGAGAGTTGGGCCATTGTTATTCATAAAAGCGGTTGATTAAGTATTTATATATAATGAGGAGTTTGATGCTGGAATTCCTGCTCCCTCGCTCCCACAGAACTCAGGAGCATCAATATAGTTGATGTCTATTCAAGGCAAACAAAATTTTAAAAGGTTGATCCATAGAACAATCTTGAAACAAAGATTGTGTAATATTAGAACCAACCACTCAAGGTAGAATACAACACACAGTTTTACCGGTTTTGACAAAAGGGCTTTGAGGCCTTTCACGGACAGGAATCACCTGACTGTTATTGAATTTTCCAGTTGTGTAACCAACTAGCCGTGGTCTGGCAGTTTTAACTCCTAACATTTCGCCTGCATGTCACGGTGAGATATGTTCTACAGCGAACCATAGATACCCTTTAAAATGAAACTCTATAAAAAAGCACAATCCTTTTGGGGAGTACCAACCCTACTAACAAGTTATAGTATGAAGTGCTTTGTACATCTACGGTATATATACTGGATTTAAAATGTGCATTCAGTAATTCTCATGTTACATTCAATGCATATGCGAAGCTGGGCATACTATAAAACCCCATGTTATCTAGAGGAGAAAGAAGAGTTTGGATTTATACCCACTTCCTTACACACACACACACACACACACACACACACACACACACACACACACAAAATCTCAGTCCAAGGATAGTTTCTGTTCTGTTAAAAAATTCAGGGTCAAAGAGTTCTCTCACAGGTGCATCCTCTCCTGCTATACAGCCGCTCTGTATCTGCCCTTCTTAACTCTGGCAACAAGAGCTCCATTTCCTCTGAATGCCAGGTAGACAGAAGAGAGACACAGAAAATTAGCCTGCCAAAGCACTTCTAGTGCAAGAGGCCATGCCCCTAATAGAGAGCATTTAAGGACGACTCCAGGGCATGCAAGTCAAATGTATGCCTTGCATATAATTGACCAACAACTTGCTTTTCGCATCTCATCTGAGCAGCTAATCAAAGCAAAAGCAGCCCCTTTAAGAAACCATTGTCTCAACCAAACGAACAGACGTGCTGCTCTCATTACTGTTCAATCAGCAGAGGAAAGCAAGGGATTCTTCTGAGCTCTGCTGAAAACACAAAGTTTGTGGCGGCTCCCGCTCAATAGATGTTCTTTCCCACAGGTTCCTGAAGGCCAGCCAATTACTTCTTGTGAGTGAAAACGAGATGGAGAAAAACGACAGCCCAGCATCCCTAGTTAAGTACAGCAGTTCCAGTTCCATTTGTTCTCTGGATAACCTACAAATCCATATGATTAAAATTTAACCTGTCTGTAAAATGTTCAATACTTGTTCTTGTTTGTTTGTTACTGATAGTAAACAGGCATCATGTGCTAGCTGCAAACCACTCTCCAACTTGTGCAGGGTGGGCATGTTGTTGGCAAGAATGAGCACCTGTGGAGGAAACAGACCTGCTCAGACCTGAAGGCCTTATTCCACTGAGCACTCCAAAGTGCCTGGGCCCTAGTGGTCCAGAATGCATCACCCACCTGAAAGGGCTTTTTTTCTCCCTCTGTTGGTGCACTTACTGCTATCCCCTATGTTGGTTCACCCACAGCTTCCAAAAATGTTTGAAAACTCAAGATGGAGGTTTTGCTCAGTTAAAACCTCCGAATAAAAATGCATTTCTCCACAGGCCCCATTCAGGGTGGCCAGAGGTGTAGCTCCAATGGAGCAGGGAGGTGCATGATGCACTGGGCGGGTGCCCCTGTGGGGGTATGGCGAGGACATTCTGGGGCGATTTGGGGGCGGAGTATGCTTTCCCCCCTTGCTATGTCTCTGAGGGTGACTGAGTAGCTTGATTGTGGGGGCATCTTCCCCAATCCTGCAGGGAACCAGAGCAGCTGGCTCATAGTGGATTGTCTGACACCACATGGGGTTAGGGCAGCTGAGTTGCTATGGGACGCCAGAAAGAGAGCTATGTTTTGTTCCTTTACCCCCTTCTGGTCAGTGTGGAGGACACTTCCTCAGTGTGCCCTGGTAGTTAGATCTTCAAGACTGAGAAATCCAAAAGAAATCTCTCCAAAGCAACTCCAGTGTATCTATCCCAGTAATGCAGTTAGATCTGAGCCCAGTAGCACCTGGGCGATCAACAAGAATTTTAGAGAATTAGATTTCTAGAGTCAAAGTTCCCTTTCTCAGACATAGATGGGTAATGATAACCAAGAAATTTAGGGAGCCAGAGATGAATAGGATGCACAGAACACGTCAACATGTAATCAGCTTTATTGGCTGGCTTACAAAGGGATTTCTGGAGCTAATTCAAATGTGTAGGAGGCATATGGTGTAGTACACTCCTTATGACTACCACCTTAAAATGCACCTGGATAAAGAATAACATCATAAGAAAAAATCCTCCTAGCCAACCAATCATGTTGAATCAGCAAAAGTACTCACCACCTTGCATTTTAGCTTCCAGAAGTCAGCTAGATGCCCTTGGCTAATCATAAGCAGTAGGAAAGCAAACTGTGAACCTATGCCATATATATTAGTGTTTAGCTTTGGTGTAAGGAGCAGCGTGGTGCAGTGGTTAAGTGCTTGCGCTGCCACTCACGCAGCCAGGAGTTCGATCCCTCTGCGGGTCAGATATCCTGGCAGCTGGCTCATGGTCAACTCAGCCATCCATCCATTTCTTGGTCGGTAATTGAGTACCTAGCACCTAGCTAGGGGGTAAAGAACAGCCAGAGAAAGCAATGGCAAACTACCCCACTAACGGCTTGCCTATAAAACCACCGCTCGCAGTGGTACCCCAGGGTCGGATACGACTGAAGGGGAAACTTTACCTTTACCTCTAGCTTTGATATGCTACATGTAAACAAGCCTTATATATACACAGACAGTCATATGAGCACTGTATAAACAGAAAGAAGGATCAAGTTTCATTAGAGGGAGCAATGAGGGAATGTATTCAATATATGTGCGCATGCAGGGGTCATCAAGCTGCAACTGACTTATAGCAACCCCAGCAAGCGGTTTTCAAGTCAAGTGAAAAGCAGAGATCGTTTGCAATGGCCCTTCTCTGCAGAAGAAGACTTGTTTTTTATACCTGCTTTTTCTCTACCATAAGGTGTCTCCAAGCAGCTTACAATCCCCTTCCCTTTCCCTCTCTGCAACAGACCCTTTGTGAGGTAGGTGGAGCTGACAGCATTCTGAGAGAACGATGACTAACTCAAGGTCACTTGGCAGGCATCATGTGGAAGAGTGGGGAATCAAACCTGGTCCTCCAGATTAGTGTCTGCTGCTGTTAAGCACTACACCACGGGTCTGCAACCTGCAGCTCTCCAGATGTTCATGGACTACAAATCCCATCAGCTCCTGCCAGCATGGCCAATTGGGAATTGGCTGATGGGAATTGTAGTCCATGAACATCTGGAGAGCTGCATGTTACAGACCCCTGCACTACACCATGCGGCAGAGCCTTCCTTGGTGGTTTCCCATTCAAGTTCCAAATGTGCTTGCTTTCTGCGATCTAATGAGATTGGGCGATCCCTTGCCACCTTCCCCCCCATATTCAATATGGCCCCACATTAATATCACTCAATTGTTACTTTACGGTGCAATGCTAAGCAGAGTTACACCTTTTTAACACCACAGGACTCAAAGGACTTTGAATGGCATAACTCTGCTTAGGACTTCACTTTAATGTTTCATGTAGTTCTCAGTGCCACTGTTTTAGGGTGAACGAAAAGAGCAAGGAGTCCAAGTTCACAATGCACCCTTTCACACAAGCATGAAATAGCACACAGGACGGTAAGGGGGAAAAAGAAGCAAAGTTCCATCTAAAAATGCTTTGATAAGTTTGGCATGAGTCCTCAGCACTGATAGGAGACTAAAAGCCCCATTCAAAAGGAAGGGGCTGAATAATGCTGTGGAAGCGGTGCTTGCCTGTACTGGTGGATTTACCCTCACAGAGTACCTACCCTGCCGTCACAACCCGCAACACCCAGACACAGTGCCCAGTGCTGCGTCAGTACTGAGACTCCATGAGCCCCATTGGTGCGGTGAAGGCATGGCAGGGGCGTTCCTGGGGGCGGAGCCAACGTTTGTCACCTTCTACCTTGGATTTGTGGCAGTTGCGCCACAGTCCGGGCTCTCATATGCCACCTTTTGTTTGGATCAGTTCACTGAGCCCAGCTGGGGTTTTCTGATGGTGGGGAGCTTTTTTTCCTTTGCCTTCCCGCACCACTGAAAAGTCTTCTTGGAGGCGGCAGGGTGGAGTGGCTGCAGTGCAGCTTCCTGCCGCTGAAGGCTCTAGATGGGGCTGAAAATCACGTCCGTAATAGTTTTCAGAAATAGTGGTAAAAGTCACGGAGTAGGCTATTTACACAAATAGCAAATAAATCTCACAGCCATCTTTCAAAATGTGGGTGGGGGGTGGGGGTGCAGAATGTATACATTCCCAAGCAGTATACTTTTATGAGACTAATGACAATTGTCTACATGCCACAGTGAGATCTTTCACTGAACTACAGGAACAAAAGAAAACAAAGCCGAAAACAACACAGATGTCAGGGACCAGGCTTCACACAGAGAATCACAAGTATCAAACGCAAAGACTTACAAATGTAACAAGCTACTTCTGGCTGAAAATAAAAAGAGGCAGGAAACAAAGGAGGTGAGAAAACTGGGGGAGGAATAAACAGCTCAAGACAACAAGCCTTGTTGTGCCGACAAAGAGGCGTTGAAATTGTGTTCTTCCTTATCTCTTCGTTATCATTTTAACAGTGAAATTAAATGTTGATGCTTTTTACAAAAACAGAACCAGAAAAAATTCCGTGTCTATTAGCTATGCCAAGCTCGGCATATATTTTGACTGAATCAGAAGATATGACTTTTTTCGCCTTCATCCTGCCTTCATTCCAATTGGCCTTTCTCTGTCTCTTTCCTCTTCGTTATATATTTCTTATTAGCATTAGAGGAAAGTTTCAGGTGGAAGACAGGGAATTGTTTATCCTGTGTTTGCTTGCAAACATTAAAAGAATTATAATAATGTCAAACTATTATTTTAAATAGCAATTATATGGAGGAAGTTGAAAGAAAAACGGAAAGGGATTATAACACCCTTCAGTCATACAGATACTCTTTTAAAGGTGAAGATCTGCAGAGGTAAACTGGATAATTAACTTATAAAGGTGACCAGATGGTCACCTTTGTAAACCGGGACGGGCGGGTAGGCGGGTGGCCGCGCACATGCGCGCGCAGCCGCAGGAGCGCACTGCCTTCTGGGGCGCTCCCGTTTCCCGCCCTGTCACAGGGCAGGAAACGGGAGCACCCCAGAAGGCAGTGCGCTCCTGCGGCCGCATGCGTGGGAGGCTGCCACACTGCCTTGCGCCCTAGAAGGCAGTGCGGCAGCTTTCCAAAAATCGGGACACTTCAAAAAACCTGTGGGACGCAGTACAAATTGTTTTAAGGCGGGACTGTCCCGCCAAAAGCGGGATGTCTGGTCATCGTATTATAGGGAGAGCCTAAGGTACACCACTGCCCTGGAGTCAAGCCCTGCTCTTGCAGCAGGAGACAATCCACTCAGACCTGGCCCACCCCTGAAAGGAAATTCCAACATAGAAACGTTTAAAAAAGAAATCCACGAAAATCCAACATAAAATAGCTTGATATCATCCATACATCTAATTCTCAACATGGCCAAAGCTCAGACAAGGCAGATCTCTCTATGGCCATTTCCGCGCAGCAAATTTAAAACGGGTTGCAGGCGGGATACATGAACCCATCCTCGCCCTGGGCCATTCACATGGCTGGTCGTTCTGTGGACAGGCAGCGCAGTGGCTGGGGCGTGCACCTTTGCACAAAGGCACATCTTTTTTACTTACCTGCCACCAATGCGCAGCTACACAGGCAGGCACATCTGAACCCCCAGAGACTTGCTGACTCCTCACGTCCCTAGAAGTGCCTGTGAGGCTCTGCAGGTGGGAGCCGGAAGTTTTTTTAAAAAAAGAGGAAAACACAGCTGCATAATCCGTCTCCTGCCTGGCTGCTTTCTCTGCTGCAGCTGCAAGGCACCTTTAAACAAAAAAAATGCACAAATCGTGATTCTTGAAAAACCTGGGTTGGGGGGTGGGAAATGTGTTAGGAACAGGATCCGTGCAAAGTTCTCCCCCAACTCAGGGTTTATCCAACTCTTTACCAGTGTTTATTGGCCCATGTGGAAGGGGCCTATGAATCTGAAAAAAACAAAAACCACCAGGTTAGCAGAAACATCTTTGGGCATCTGAACACTGGAAATATTTGGGTAGGGAGCCTGTGGCCACCTGAGCTTCTTCCCAGTTCAAATATTGCCCATTTCTCCTAGTGACTCCCTTCTTTCTCTTCTGAAGGTAGTGAGGGAATTTCCCTACGAGTTTCTCATAGTTTCCTATTTGTGTATAAATATTCCTGATAAAGCCACTCTCTCTTGATTGTCTCCCCACCTTTTACCCCATTCTTTATTAGCTTTACAGAAGTCATAGGTGTGTGCATGGCCGACAAGTGAAAGGTGAATCCACTGAATGGTTTGTCCTGCACCTTCAAATGTTTCATGGATAGAAATCAAGAACACTCCTGCACATCAATGGAAGAAAAAATAATAGGAAAAAATAAGCTAATAGTCTCATAGGTCCTTTCCGCACTGCGGAAAAGGCGCCCCTGCACCAGCAGGAATTCTGCTGGTGGAGGGGGGGCCATTCGCATGGTAGCGTGTGAGCGGCCCCCGCAGAGGCTGATGCGGGAGAGGCGGCTCCGCATGGAGCCACCTCTTCCCCATCCCCCCACTCACCTTGTCGCCTTCGTTACCCTGCTGGACCCGCCCACGCTGCCCTCTGACCTCCAGGGGTTGGAGGACAGCAAGGGAGGGGCTCAGCAGTCCAGTAGAGTGGCGCAGGATGACAAGGTGAGTGGGAGAGGGACGGGAAAAACAGCGTGTTCCCGGTGGTGCCGTTTGCACCGCGCCGGCGGGAATGCGCTGTTTTCCAAAAACCTCCCTCTAGAAGGGAGGTTTTTGGAGGCGGCCTGACGGCGCCCTGGGGGTGGTGGTGGGGAGCCAGGTCGGCGCTGCTGCATTTTAGCAGCGCCGCCTGTGCGAACGGCTCCCTGGGGATGGAGTTTTTGTCGTCCCCAGGGCACCGTATATGGCCTGTGCAGAAAGGGCCATAGATTGGGAATGCAGTGTAAGTAGCATTTTTTAATGCACTGCGAGGATCCATGAGCTTCTGAGCACAATACAGTTACATCTTCAGTATGAGTACCTCAGAAACCTCTCCCACTGAATCTTACCATGACTACACACTGATTGAAATATCATTGCTGTGCCCTTTAATAACAATATTGCCCTTTAATAACAAATATCATTGCTGTGCCCTTTAATAACAATATTGAGAATACTGCTTTGCTGTGATGTTTTGCTTAATAACTATGAAATGCTTCAAATTTATAATTGATATCAACACAGCCTTCTGAAATAAAAAAATAGGAACACATAGATCTCTCTGTTTTTCTCAAAAGCTATGCACCTGCTGTGTCTTTGCTATACTGGTTATGATTTTCCTATTGCACACAACAAAATCGATATGAGCAACAATAAATTCCCCCTCTTGTGCAACGTTTTTCTTTAATTTTAAAAGTGTTTTTTTGGTCCCAACCACACATTAATTTTCTTCTTTTTGAAGATAAATGGTTCATGGTGCCTTAACAGAACTATTTACAGAATCTTTGAAAAAGCAATTTCCCAAACACCCAAAGTTTCTCTCTAAAATTAGTGTGGAAGTAATTTGTTGTTTCTTACAACTTTATGGCCACACATGGCAATTCTGGGATCAAGGGAAGGGGATTATCAGAAAATAAAACAGACATAACTGGTGTCATACAAACTAGCCAATAAAAAATCACCAACATCATTGTAGATTATAGTGCTTTGACTTTTAACTCCAAATAGTAAATTTATTGACTATATGGTGCTCAGAATGCTCAGATCCTAAACGATGTCAGTGAATATTTTATTAAGTGAAACAACTGTAATTGAAGTCATGCTTATTTGAGCAAAGTGCAAGCCAAACATACTGGACTAAAAGGGATCTCTATTAACAGGAGTGCAATGAAACTGATATTTTTCTGTATTATTTAAATATATATATATTTTTAACCTGTCTTTTCATCCAGGTCACAGCGAATGATATCAAAATGTCATTATAAAATGTACAATCACATACAATCAATAACAACCAGCAAACTTAAAAGCATGCCCAACTGCCACAGATAAATAGAAGAACCCGAGACATAGAAGAAAACTGTCAGAAATTATTTCAGTTACAGGTTAAACCAAGCACATTCTCAGTCAAAACTATTTTGACTAACATTCTGAAAGTCAAAGGAGACGCAATAAGGAGACATCCCAGACTTGGAATCACCACAGAGAAGTCCTGCCCCCATGATCACAGGTTATACCTCTGCATGGGTTGCATGGGTAAGATTTCTTCTGTTGACCTATAAATATGTATGTACATAGAGGAGAAGACAGCCCTTGAAGCACATTGCTCCCAGCCTGCTTCTGGTTTTAAACTTCCTATAGGTACTAGCATAAAAACCCAATAGACATCACAACAAATGATATTAAGAACATAAGAACTAGCCTGCTGGATCAGACCAGAGTCCATCTAGTCCAGCTCTCTGCTACTCGCAGTGGCCCACCAGGTGCCTTTGGGAGCTCACATGCAAGATGTGAAAGCAATGGCCTGCTGCTGCTGCTGCTGCTGGTGAGCACCTGGTCTGCTAAGGCATTTGCAATCTGAGATCAAGGAGGATCAAGATTGGTAGCCATAGATCGACTTCTCCATAAATCTGTCCAAACCCATGCTTAATACTAAAGCATTTCCCACCGAATGTTACGTTCTGGTCCTAGAAAGTTCCATGAAAGATAAGACACCATATTACACAGAGCTGATAAACAGATATAATTATATAAATAAAAGCCATCCAAGCGCAGAGATATTCTTTCTTCCTTGACTCAGCCAAGTTTGCGATGGGTTTGCAAATAAAAACACAGCACAATCTGATCTGCATAAGGATTCTATCACTTCCTGAGCTGAAGTGGGGCCCGTGATGGGACCAGCTACTACGAATTAAAACTCATCATATAAGGATGTTCAGTGACTTGTTCCCCTCCAGAACCTTTAAAAGAGGAAATTGGGCCAGAGATAACAGTTGCACCTGCCAAGATTCCTTCTTCTGCACAACTAGTCAAGACATAAGAGCTCTATCCTCTTTTGATGCATGAGATCCCGACATACCTACTTACCATTTCATAACTCTTCAGTTTCATGGTTATATAAAATAATGTTGTTGGATTTATTTTGCAGTCCACTGTTACTATCTTCAGCCCTAGGGATTATTCATTAATTTCACTTCAGTTTCACATGATTTTCATTATGGAACTTAAGGTATCTTCTGCGGAATTCCCACAAGGTCTTCCACCCACATATCCATAATCATTTAGTTTCAGCACAGCTGCTGTACCATATAACTAAGTCACTCTCATCATATATTGGTTCAAACACATTGTCCAGTTTACTCCAATACTAATTTAGTAGAAAATACTATCTGTTGCAGAATTGGTGGTGGAAAGTGCCATCAAGTTGCAGATAACTTGTGGCAATCCTATATACTTTTTAAGGCAACCCTGGACTTCCTTGGTGTCTCCTATTCAAGTGCTATACCTGTTCAGGATAAAGATGACAGGAGATTTGTGAATTCATCCGCCATATCCTGTACCATCTTTGTTCTAGAATGCTCCACTTGGGTCCTAGTGCCTACTGTTTCCAAGACACTAGGACCCAAGCAGTGCGTCCTAAAACAAAGATGGTCCAGGAAGTGGTAGAATTCGCAAATCTCCTATTGTCTTTATCTTGAATAGGTTATAATCAGAGCCAATCTTCATTAGCTTCTGAGACAGACAGACAGACAGACAGACAGACAGACAGACAGACAGACAGATATTTAATTTATATACCGCCCTCCCCCGGAAGGTTCAGGGCAGTGCACAACACAATAAATAAACAATAATATAACAATATGGTAGGACTAAACATAGTAACAATACCATTTACAACAGCCCTAACAATAAATTAATAGTTCAGCAATTCAATACATACTAATAATTCTATACCAGGTTAATAAACTTATAACAAACTTATAGCAACAGCAATATAGCAACAGCATAATATTTCATGACAACAGGGGCAGAACAACAGTATAACAACGACAGTATAGCAGCACAAACCAGGTAAGGGACTGCAGAGTTAAAAACACTGAAATTTAATGAGCTCAATGGCATACACATTCCTTAAACAAACAAAACAAACATGAACTTTAAAAATAAGCTCACGAGGTACCATTTTAATATTTTGGATATGAACAATTCTTACATAGCAAAAAAACAATACTAAGCTGACTGATGAATCAGAGAAAGATGATGACTTTCCTAATGAAGAAGTAAAGAAGTAATAATGAATTGTCTTCACAATTTGTCATGCTGGACCACTATCTAAAAATGCAAAGGTCTGCACACGAGAAAAGAAGACAATAGTATAAATAACATTAGCTCCACCAAAAATTAAGGAAGTACGTTTAAACCTAGACCTACTGGAAGGGAAACAAGATTGTCTAAATTAAAATTCCAGCGGAGCATCTCTAATGTTCAAACAGCTTGAAAAAGAGAAGGTCACTGTGATGTATAATCCTGGGCTCGGCTGCTGATGTCATTGCCCATGCCCTATTCCAGGGCCTCAGGTACTGGATTTATATTTTATTGTAAAGCAGAACTTACTAATGCTTTCAGTTTATCACATCAGTCATCTTGAAGGGCGCAAAACATGACCATTTTTATTATTAATAAATATGTGGTGCATACTGTTAGGAAATTGGAACTTTTGGCTGTGTGTCATTCCTCAGTCTGTAGTTTTATGTTTTGTGCAAGCAGCACCTTGAATTTTCCTAGTTTTTCAAACCCTGTTCCTAAGAAATTTTTACATTAGATATTTTCCTTATGTTTTCCCCATTATTTTATGTTTCCTGCATTGAGGTGATAAAAACATCATCATCATGCTCCAGAAAAGGTGCACCACATATTTCAGGAAGTGAAATATTCCTTATTATGGTTCCCCATATGAGTCAATCTCCAAACTTGATGAGATAATTCCAACAAAGAGCTATCTGCATGTTCACAAAACCACGTTGCACAGGTATGTCAGGACTATACTACTCTAGACTGCTAATTAGGGGATTCTGAACTTCCATACTATGTAAAAAAAATTGTTCTACATAAATAAAGGACACAATCCAGCCAAAGTTAACACATATAATTCTTATTAATTTCAGTGGAAGAAATAATCACGTGCTTATTCTCCCACTAAAATGATCACATTTTTAGAAAGCTTTAATTTTCACCAGGCTGTGCCAAGTGCTGTGTTTCATTTCTACAGCAAAACTGTCTGTTTTCTATTATTGCAGACTTGGCTGGGTTCTCTTCACCTATCAACAATGACAGATAAGAATGTTCTTTTGCCAACAACAGCTCTATGAATCAACTATACTTGTCTCACAGAAACACAGAACCTCAATGTTAAAGTAAACATCAGCCACATTCTGGGCCTTCTTTGTACTAAAAGGAGATGGTAACCACCTTAGGTAAGGTGACCAGATGGTCACCTTTGTGATCCGGGACGGGGGAAGTGGCCGCATGCACGCGCATGCAGCCGCAGAAGCGCACGGGCTTCTGGGGTTTGCCGTTTGCCGCCCTGTCACATGGTGGGAAACGGCAAGCCCCAGAAGGCCATGCACGCGGCCGCAGGAACGCACAGGCTTCTGGGGCTTGCCGTTTGCTGCCCTGTCACAGGGTGGGAAACGGCAAGCCCCAGAAGGCCATGCGCTCCTGCGGCCGGGCGCACGGGAGGCTGCCGCACTGCCTTGCGCCCCAGAAGGCAGTGCGGCAGCCTCCCAAAAAATCGGGACAATTTGAGGAACCCACGGGATGCGGGACAAATTGTTTAAAGGCGTGACGGTCCCACCAAAAGCGTGACGGCTGGTCAGCCTAACCTTAGGGGACCAGAAAAAAATGATAAAATTGGAAAACAACAACAGGTGGGGAAGAATCCGTGATCCCAAGCAGAATGCAGTTAAAGATGCCATGATAGGCCAAGAGATTCCAGAGATACCAACATTTTTACCCAGGTGGCCATTTTGGAAAAATTGGGAATCTGAATTTCAAAAAAGTGATTAGTGGAAAAGAATTCCCAGGGGCCAGTAAGCAGAATGCAGTTAAAACTGCTGTAATAGCTGAAGGGATTCCAGAGAGACAGGTGGCTTTATCCATGGCAGCTATTTTAGCATCGGAACTTTTTTCCACAGCGGAAGCACACTGCTTTCACTTTTTTAAACAAAATGAACAGCATTTTTATTTTTTGTGGACTAGAGTATAGCCTTATTCCTCATGGTTTACATTTTTATTTCAGAAAACAATAGTTCTGTGTCTTATACACAGTCCTATTTTATCATATTATTTAAAGCGATGTAAATTAGAAATTACATTTGAATAAGAACTTGCTTGATTCCATTCCTGAGAATTTGTTTCTCCTTCTACTCTAAAGACCTATATAAAATGAAGGTCCTTGGGTTCAGCCAGAAAGCTTGAAAACATTGAACTGAATGTCGTCCCGTAAAGGATACCATGGTTTCGAAATAGTACTAGATCAATGAAACTATGATCATCACATTTTATAATGTGTTTATGTAGTGAGGGCATGATAATATGTTTGATTAGTCAGGGTAAAACATGAGATGCTCTGGGCCTTAGTTTAACAGTTAGATTTCTAAGGAGCCCTGTCACCATAATGTTCATCTAAAAATAATGGATCCCACGATGGCCCTGAATAGATGCCTGAATAGGCCAGATTAGCCCAAGATGCTCAGAGCTTGGAAGCTAAGCAGGGCCAACCATGGTGAATACTTGGACAAGAGACTTGGACAGGAGACCACTAACAAAATCCATGGTTGCTACACAGGCAAGCCATCTCTGCTGATTTCCTGCCCTGAAAACCCTACAAGGAGTTGCCATAAGTCAGTTGCAACTTGACAGCACTTAATTATTTTAAATGGTCCTGAAGTTTGCCCTACAGAGGACTAGAGAAGGTCCTGCTACTGGGCTATGTTATGATTGAAAAGCATATAATTCAGCAATGTCTGGATGTGAAGCGCTCTGAAAACTCCACGCACACTGCCTTAAGTTCTCCAACAAAGGTGAAATATAAATGCGATAAAAATAAATATGATATTGTTAATAGAAAGCAGTTGCATTCTAGCTGCTAATCTTCTGAAGTGGCCCCGAGTCCTACTCTATTATTTATCTCTTATAATACTAATGTGGTTTTCCACTGAAGTCTTCTCTGACAGCTTGTTGTTAGTAATGGAAGTGATTCAGTAATTAGCAGTTGGGGCTCCAAAGCCATCTGTTTTCTGATACAGAGTTTTCCCTTTCTTTTCTCTTTTTTTGGAAGAATTATTTTTGCATGTCATCCAAATTCTGTCTGTGCCGGGACTCAAAATGTTTTATGCCGAACAGTACCCTTTCGTACGGATGCCAACATTCTTTACAATGTGCACAAGCGTCTTGCAATGGCAAGATTTATTCAGGCCAAATAAGCTTTTCACTCAGACTCAGCATCCCAAGAGCTAACTTTCTAATAGCCCACTCTTTCTAATAGCCCACTTAGCATTCAGCTTAGGACAAGGTGACCAGACGTGCCACTTTTGGCGGGACAGTCCCACCTTAAACCAATTTGTCCCACGTCCCGCGGGGTTTTTTAACTGTCCCGATTTTTGGAAGGCTGCCGCACTGCCTTCTGGGGCGCTCCCCGGTTTCCCGCCCTGTCACAGGGCGGGAAACAGGGGAGCGCCCCAGAAGGCAGTGTGGCAGCCTCCCGCGCACGCGGCCACAGGAGCGCACTGCCTTTTGGGGCGCTCCCCGGTTTCCCGCCCTAAACAGGGGAGCACCCCAGAAGGCAGTGCAGCAGCCTCCCACACTGCCACACTGCCTTCTGGGGTGCTCCCGTTTCCCGCCCTGTCACAGGGTGGGAAACTGGGGAGCACCCCAAAAGGCAATGCGCTCCTGCGGCAGCGGCTGGCTCCCAGTTTAAAAAGGTGACAATCTGGTCACCTTAGCTTAGGAACCTGTGAAATGAGAAAAAGTTGGTCCACGGAGGGCAGGTCAACCCAATGCTTTTCAATGGACAGCCTACCCATCTTCTGAGTGGCTATGATTCTCTTATGTGTGTCTGTGTAGCAACAAAAATAGCTAATCAATTTTTTAAAAAATAAAACAAAATATTGTTGTAATTGGCAGGACTGACTGAGTATAATTACATTGTTTGGGGGCTGAAAAAGCATCCAGGATCAGAAAATGCAAAGTAAACATCATGGGGCTACTTTCAGCAAATGGTGGCAGGGAGAATCTCTTCAGCTGCACACAAAATGTTGGGTGCAAGGGGTAGCTGAGGGTAAAACTGACCAGAGAGCAAAACGGTTGGACAGGAAACAACCTCTATTCCCCTCTGATGCCTTTGCTGTCTGGAAAGCATCCAGAAGCCGCCTTTTTTAAGCCCCCCCCCCCGGTCATCTTATTTTGGATAGGCCAAGTGAAAAGAGGAAACTGCCTCTTTTTAAGACATCCTACAGACATCTTTTTTGTGCTGTGAGAAATGGACCATTGTGTCCCAGAAATTTGGTCTTCCCCAAGAGAATGTTTCTCAGGAGGGACTGAGCAGAAGGACAGGATGAGGAGACCTGTCAATGGGGAAGGAAGTTATCAGCACCGAAATTTCAGGCTATCATCAGGTGACACTCCTGATGATACCAGCCAGGTTTGGTGAAGTTTGGTTCAGGGGGTCCAAAGTTATGGACTCCCAAAGAAGATGCCCCCATCCCCCATTGTTTCCAATGGGAGCTAATAGTAGTAGATGGGGCTACATTTTGAGGGTCCATAACTTTGGACCCCTTGAACCAAACTTCACTAAACCTGGGTGTTATCATCAGGATAATCTCTTGCTGATACCAGCCAGGTTTGGTGAGGTTTGGTTCAGGGGGTCCAAAGTTATGCATCTGCAAAGTGGGTACTCCCATCCTCCATTGTTTCCAATGGAAGTTAATCGTAGATGGGAAGTTAATCATAGATAAAGCTAATAGTAGTAGATGAGGCTACATTTTGAGGGTCCATAACTTTGGACCTCCTGAACCAACCTTCACCAAACCTGGGTGGCATCATCAAGGGGGTCTCCTAAAGATACTATGAAATGTTGGTACTGCTAACATAAATATTCCTCCCCTGACAGGCACCCTCAAAGTTTCCCCAGATTCTCCCTTTAAATCACCCCCCTTCTGAGTGGATGTAAAGGGAGAATCAGGGCTTACCAGTAGCTGCTGCATTTCCCACCCTCGACTTATACGCAAGTCAATAAGTTTTCCCAGTTTTTTGTGGTAAAATTAGGTGCCTTGACTTATATGCGGGTCAACTTATACATGAGTATATACGGTAGGCAAATTCAACCAACTTCTTGGCACCCCTCCAGAGTCACAGGATGTATTACAGAACAAACTGATGAAAGATCAATCCGGATTTTGTTTTGATACTAAAACAATGGTGACAGTTGGCATCTCCTGTCCCATTTTTCCTGCCTCTGCTTTCACCCTAGCTTGTCTGAGTATCTGTAAGAAACAGAACGAAAATCAGTCCCTGTTTAAGAGTGCTACAAACCTTACTGTTGTTATCACAGAACCTTCAGGAAGCATTTAAGCCTCCAGCATTCATATCCTTGGAAATCTCCACAAAATTCTGTCAAAGTTAATATGATTAGCATTTGCAATTCTATACAAAACTGCTTCAAGATCTCAGAGATCTGCCTTGAGAAATGTACATCAAACAGCCTCAAGTGGGCTATTAATGCCAATATCCTATATAAACACAGCTACATTATATTTGGGCCAAAGAGCTTAAAATCTGGTTGTTATTTTTTTTAAAAAAAAAACCCTATACCATCTAGGTAGGAAAGCCCAGAGACATTTTGGGGCAAACTTCTAGTTCTGTCCTAGGTCTCAGGAAACCCATGAATGCTTCTAGTAAATAAAATTTAGGGCCTGAGGAAATTTCTAAATTGCCTTTCTTCAGAAAGCACACAACCATTTTATTGCATACAAACGTTTACAATGTCTAAAATTACGAGGCTTCAACCTTGTCAATAACATAACAAATACAACCCCTTACCCCTACTGCTTATATCATGCCTCTATAACCCATAGCCCACCAAACCAACCACTGTTCATTAGCCATGTGTTGTGGCCTTCTAGATGACTGACATACTCTCTGCCTGTTTCAGAGTCCCAGAAAGGGAGGAAAAGGTTATGAGATGGAGCCATACACAGCAGGCAGCTGTATATTTTCCTGCTGACTTACTTTAGATTTCAAAGTAGATAAATACAGCACCTAAGTTTGCTTTCTCTTTCTTGAAAGGATGTTAAAATTAGCTTTGTGTTTGCAACAGCTTCCTCTTCAGTACGGAGAAAGAGGTACTCGAGTACTTTGCTGGACTCTGTCAGACTGCAGATGATCATAATTTTAATGTTCTGTACATGTAGGAACAGAGATGTTTAGCCAAATAGTCCATTTGTCGTGTCCACCCCTTTTCCCCTTCCAGCTGCAACTCAACATTTCTACCAGTTCATTGCACATAATGGAATGCACTGACTCTTACTTCCACATTGCCTTTTCATCTGCACAAAGCAATGTTCATCAAAGCATGTGATCCCCATAAGTGATTGCTGCACAGGAGTTGAATGTGTGAACCAGTCCAACTGAAAAGCATTCTGTCTGAAGAGATGGGATGGCATGAAAAAAAAAAAACCCACTTGTGTACTTGAGGTAGCCCATTCACACATTCAAGCAACCTGCTCGAAGTTGCATTCAACGAATGATAAATACACATCTGTGAACCTGCCTAATCAATGATAAATTCCACTGGCAGAACAAGAAGGAAGGGCTGAAACACGAAAATGCTCATTGGAATGCTTTCCTCACTCCATAGAGAGAAAGGGGAAAAAATACTTCTTTAGATGTATGTCAGGCTTTGCTTTAAAAAGTAATGTATATATTTTAATAATGCCTGCAACAGACACCAGCCAGGAAGACACTATTTGTTTAGCACTTACAGGAACTCATTCATAGAGATGATAAATCACCACCTTCCAGAACTATTGCTTTCTGGGAAAGTGGCCATTCTGCAACACAGCCGACATACTACATTTCTTTAAACTGTACAGTAAACTATACAGCTAGGATGAAGTGGGTAAACTTTTGACTGCAGGACTATTCCGACCCACCTTGGCATGTACTTTGAGCTATGTGATCCCTTGAAAATTCTAATTCATCTAGTGGGGACCCCAAAGTGGTTTACAGCACTGTTCTTTCCTCCACATTTTATATTCACAGCAACAATCCTGGGGGATAGGTTAGGCTGAGAATGATTTGCCCAAGATCATCCAGTGAATTTTCATAGCAGAAACTTAACAAGGGTCCCCCAGATCCTACTCCAAAGGATTTCCACTACACTAAGAGCTAAGTTACCATCAGAAGACACAGAGGATTTCCAAAGGGCCAGAAGAGGAAGAAATGTTTGGATTTATATCCTGCCTTTCTCTTCTGTAAGAAGACTCCCTGCCTCTCTCCATAAACATCTTGTGAGGTAGGTGAGGCTGAGAGAGTTCTGAGAGAATTGTGACTAGCCCAAGGTCACCCAGCAGGAATGCAGGAGTGGGGAAACAAATCTGGTTCACCAGTAAGAGTCAACCGCTCATGTGGAAGAGTGGGAAATCAAACCTGGTTCTCCACATTAGAGTCCACCTGCTCTTAACCACTATACCACACTAGCTCTCAACATCCAAGGTGGGCTTATATGGATACTGGCTAGAACTCCCTCTTGCAATCATAATAAAATCAAGTGGACTCTATAATAAATCAGTGACTGGTTTTATTTTGTACTACCCTTCCTTTCTGATCTTTTGAAGAAGTGCTTTCAGCTGCATCAATTACTTCAGAAATTGAAGGTTGCTAAAAAATTAATACGCATTTTACTCCTGTCCACAAAGGAATTAAATCTAAATAGCTCAGGAAACAACAGTATAAAAGGCACATCAATATTGATTTTACAAGAAACACATGACTGGTTCAATTAACAAACCAAAACGGTTTCATCAATACAACATAAATGACAAGATTTTTGATTAATATTCAAGAGAATTGAACATTTATTTTCTTTTTCAAAAATAATTATCCTAACTTAACAGATACAGTGCCCCTTTATGTATGACCTTGTTCCGTTTAATATTAAAGATGGGTTTCGGGGGAAGGGCTGTTCATGCCAAGAAACAATGCCAGCCCCTGATTCACAGAAAATTAATTTTACACACTTTCCTTTCCCATGCTTGAGGGCACTTGTCAGCAATGCTTAATTTCTAAGGCAAGCAGGTGCCAGAGCCCTACCATGTCTGGAAAGTTCATGATGTCAGGCCCAGAAGGCTTGCTCGCTCATTCCTGGGCTCAGCGTCGAAGGAAATTCAGTTACACAGCATTTTCTTTTATTCTTAAAATCACATTATCTGGATTCCTTGCCAGAGCTTTGACTCAAATGAAACCATTCCAGTCAGTCAGTTAATTGGTTCAAAGTCATGGACTAGACCAGGGGTAGGGCACCTGCAGCTCTCCAGATGTTCAGGAACTACAATTCCCATCAGCCCCTGACAGGGGCTGATGGGAATTGTAGTTCCTGAACATCTGGAGAGCCGCAGGTTCCCTACCCCTGGACTAGACAATACCTTTGCCATGGACTTTCTACATATTCTCCATTCAATATTTAGCACAATAGCAACTCTGCTGAAATACAAGCTGACACCTCTTTCTTTGATCTATGAGGCTCCAAAGATTTTCCAGGCACGGTCACACTACTTTCTCCTGAATTGCTTCCATCTGCACTATAGATTGTGGTTATCTAATTCAGTACCATGCGTAACAGGGATTGGATACTTATTTAATACAAATCTAGCAACTTTCAAAATGTCTGTTAATTGGCTCATTGGAGACCTCTAGTCTATATTCTGAACTACATATTCAGAAATGTTTCATGCTTCAGCCCTACTGGTACCAAAGTGCTTCAAACTGTCGTCACATATCTCTTGTCATAATCTCCTTCCCTGAGGAAAATCAGCACATCGGGAAGAAAGCTAAAGTAGTCCTCTTCTCCTTGCTGTGTTAGCTTTATACTTGCAGGGATATTTTTGGCATCACCCCCTCCTGAGGTTTCAAGTGATATAGTATGGGAAGGAGCGTCCCATGTGGTATATTTCTGAATTTTCATCCTCAATTGCAAGGAAATTTAATTAAGGCCATGTAAGAGTAGACATGCTGGATCAAACCAATGGGCCATCAAATCTAGCATCCTGTTTGTACAATGGTCTACACAGCGTACCTATAATGTCTTTTGGAGGTTATAAAATGATCCATTTTGGCATTTTGTATTCCCATAGCACAGGAGAACACAAGTGTTATAGGCCCAAACAGATCTTTTTTCCCACTTGCTGCATGGGGCTCTTGTCAGTTTCATTGCGGCGCCTGCCATTTTGTGCGCTGCAGCAGATTCTCCGTGGAGGTTTTTCCATGGAGGTTTCCTCTGCTAGCAGTTCATCAACTTGCTACTTCCGTGTGAAAAGTAGACAAATAAAGTTGGTCTAGCATATTTGCACAAATATGCACATATTTGTGTTGTTGTAGCTTCACAGACAGTCCCCTAAAACAAAAAAGGGAAAAACAACATGTGCACGAGATCGCTAGGCTAAACAAACTTTATTCATCAACTTTTTAACAAAGAAATAGCAAATGGATGAGCAGAAAGCAGAGGAAATCTCTGTGGGGAATCTCCACAGAGAATCTGCTGCAGCCCACAAAGTGGCGGGCAAGAGCAGCTGAAGCAAAACAAGTTTTGGCAGGAGAAAGAAAGGGTCACTATCCACTCACCTCTTACTGTGCAACCCCGCAGCGCCCCCGCCTGGAAAAGCCTCCGTGGCTTTTGACCACGGAGACATTTGTTTCCCACTCGCTCCCTGGACACTGGTGGCGTCTCTGTCATTTGTCTCTCGGCGGGTGCTACAGCAACGGGGATCTCTCCCTGCTGTTGCTGTTGCTCTTGTGGTTTCTGCTGTTGCTGGCCGGTTTCGCTTTCGGCCTCTCGCTCTACTCCTCCCCCCTCCTTCTCGCTCTTCCCCCTCCCTTCTCCGTCGTTGTGGCTGCTTTCGCTTTCCGTGAAAATCCCCTCCGTTGCCAACTCCCAGGCCGAGTTTGGGGATTTTAGACTGTTTCGCCGTTCAGCCCCTCTGAGCGCTCCTGTCAGTTCACTGGAGGAGTCTTTGCCGCTCTTCCACCTCCTTGCTGCAGGGTTTTTGAAAATGTTCCTCTTCGTAGAGGACCTAATTTGCCGCGCGGCAAGGAGGTGGGAGAGCGGCAAATCCCGGGCAGCTGCGCAGTGAGCGCCGGTGATGTGGGGACCGTCCGGGATCCCCGCGTCTTTTACAGAGGTGACCCCGCGGCTTATGGTGAGTGGATAGTGACCCAAAGTGCTTCTGGCTTGCTGATGTTTTCTTAGCAGGCAGGAATTGTCCTCAACCCAGGTGGTGGTCGTGGTGGTGGTGGTGGTGGTGGAAGGGGGAAATAGCTAGCTTAATTTTTTTTAAAAAAACCCAGGTTGAGAGAAATATAATGAGCTGAACTCATTGTGGGGAGTGAGCTTTGCGAACTTTTCCCCCAAAACACTACTTACAGCACCCTAAAGACATTATATTTTTGTTGTGCAGAATCCACCATAGAGCAGGAAATCAAGCCTCAAAAATGGGAAATTGCCTTTATACTTACAATAGAAGAAAGGTTTGTGAAGTTATTTGAATTGGCAGAGGTGTCCAAATTTATTCCTTTGATTAAATAACATATCTGAATTCATGGACTTTTTGTGTAAAACGGAAGAATAAAATGATGGTTTGTGATTGTGAAGAGTAGAAGAACAAACAAATGGATGCAATACAGAAAGGCGTGAACCTATTTAGTAAGAGTAATTAAGAATTATTTTTATAACTGTAATTAGAGAACAAATGCTAAATTTTAAATTGTTTATATCGGTGCAGGTGAAATTGGGAGGCCTTTTAAAAAGTTTTCATAAAACTTTGTGTGTGTGTGTGTGTGTGTGTGTGTGTGTGCTTTCCCTTTTTGTGTTTATCTGATTTTGTCCTTAAAGTCTTAATAAATAAAACTCTTTAAAAAAACGTTCTTCCTTTCCCTTGGGTAGAAGCATTAATCAATTTGATACACTGATTAACACCTGCATTAAAAAAATTTTGATTAATAATTTAATCAGAGTTTCGCCCTGTAATAGGATATTCAGCACCGATGGAAGCTTTGGTAAACAATCAATGTGTTCCTGTTCTATTCAGACAATGCTATTAAGATGTTTGTCCCCAGCAGCAAATTGTGTGTCTCTGCTACTTAGTCAAATCGTTACCAGCCTTAAGTAGTCTTGGAGTATCATCTGGATTGAAGCGCTGTAATATTTTTAATCAGTTAATTCATCAACTGATTCAAAGCAATACAGTTAATTGACTCGACAAATTCTAATCAGTTGGCAGCTCTGTCCCTTCTCCCTTGTTCTTTCAAGGAATGTAACAACCTGTCATCCCTGCAAAAACCTTTAATGTCCATGAGTGAGATCTTGGCACAATGCAAGGCCATTGGTATACTTACACAGTTATATATCATGTCCGTATATCCCATGGCTCTGGAACATGCTGATAGAAAGAGTACTTAAATAATGCAAGGACTTTGCTTTTTCAGACCAAATGGTGCATTTCATTCAGCACTGACCACCTCCAGCATAAATCAGAAGGACGGATCCACATCTGCAGTGAACAGGGAGGATATTTTACCAGCAGTATTCTTGCTTATATTCATTCATAGCATTGAAAATGCTCTACAAGAAATGCCCTCGAGGACATTTTGAACAAAATAAATGTCAACTGTTCCAGAGGATGGGCCACAGATGTGGACACTCAGGCTCAAACTTTACTCCCCTGCACCACTATCAACCAGTCCTCTGACAACTTTATTCATCAACTATGGCTACCAATCTTGATCCTCTTTGATCTGAGATTGCAAATGCCTTAACAGTCCAGGTGCTTGGGAGCAACAGCCGCAGAAGGCCATTGCTTTCACATCCTGCATGTGAGCTTCCAAAGGCACCTGGTGGGCCACTGCGAGTAGCAGAGAGCTGGACTAGATGGACTCTGGTCTGATCCAGCAGGCTAATTCTTATGTTCTTATGTTCTTAACTTGTCTTGTACTGTATACACTGGTTTCTTTTCTTCCTCTTTTGTCTCTGATCAAACAGGTTTCAGAAAACCGGAACCCTCAAGAGAGCTGTAAACAAACACAACAGTGGGAAGAATGTCCAGGGCACACAAAAAAAATGGACTCCATTTTATGACACAATTAAGTCAGTTGTCTTCAACTGTTTAATCTAGAACGATCCTGAAGTAGCAGTTGTGACTACAGTAGGGCCTGCCTAAGGAAGAAGAGATCTGCAGAATATTAAAAAGAGAGAGTTTCATTTGCTATTGTTGGTTACAAAAATGTAGCAGAATTTTGTCCTGAGCCATGCCTTTTTTCACTGTAGCCAAAAAGATAATTTCAGAGGATAGCCATGTTGGTCTGCAGAAGAATAGTTAGATTCAAATCCAGTTGCACCGTAGAGATCAACCAGATTGGGGGTGGGGTATAAGCTTTTGAGAGACAAAGTTTATTTTGTTGGACACTTTGCCACAGTAGTCATAGGGCCTTTCCCCACTCGCTTCCATCCCCCCATACCGCGCGCTGCTCTCAGCGCACGGCATCCCAGGGGCACGCCCAGGCGTCCCCACGACCCCGCGCTCTGTGCGGGGTCATCAAAAGGCGCCGTTCAGAAGAGCGTCTGGGATGCCGAGCGCTGAGGGGCGCGACAGCAGCAGCTTTGGGGCGGCTGCGCTGTCGCCACCCCTCTCAGTGGGGAGTGCCGAGGGACTCCGCACTACTCTCCTCGAGTAGCGTGGGGCTTAAGGAAAGTGGGGAAAGGGCCATAATCTGCAAAACAACATAAAAACCAAATACATTTTAATAATGTTTACTAGGGATGTCTCAGTATGTTATCAACTCTACGTTATCGCTCTACGGGGCCTTCCCTTGCGTTTGATTCGGAAACTAAAGCTGGTCCAAAATGCAGCTGCGCGCCTGCTCACAGGAGGCGCCTTTAGAGAGCATATCCAGCCTGTGTTGCGCCAGCTGCATTGGCTCCCGTTTGAATTCTGAATCATCTTCAAGGTGTGGATTCTGACCTTCAAGGCATTACGCGGTCTGGGACCCTCGTACCTTCGGGACCGCATCACCCCATATGTCCCTACTCGGCCTCTGCGTTCAGCAGAGGCCAATTTGCTGGTGGTCCCTGGCCCCTCAATGATGCGGCTGGCCTCCACACGGGCCAGGACTTTCACAGCGCTGGCCCCGGCCTGGTGGAACACCCTCCCACCAACTGTCCGGGCCCTGTGGGACCTTGGTGAGTTCCGCAGGGCCTGTAAGACTGTGTTGTTCCACCGGGCCTTTGGAGTGTCCAGCCGCTGATATGGTGCCCCCCCCCACTGCTCCTGCTTTGGCACTGGTACAACAGAGCTCCTCATATTGAGGGGCCTGCCATCCCCCCCTTCTTGGGGTGGGTTTTTAAATTGAGCCTGGACGCCTCTTGTTTAATTTGCTAATTGTTAGCCGCTGTTTTTATGTATTTTAAGATGTTTTATTGACGGAGCCTATGTTTGTATTTTACCGGATTTGCTCCTTTTTATTGTTTATATATTATGTTGTTCACCGCCCGGAGCCCTTTGGGGATCGGGCGGTATAGAAATTGAATAAATAATAATAATAACAACAACAACAACAACAACAACAACAACAACAACAACAACAACAACAATAATAATAATAATAATAATAATAATAATAATAATAATAATAATAATAATAATAATAATAATAATAATAATAATAATAATAATGATGATGATGGTCTGCAAAAAGGGGGAGAAAATTACCATGGAAACCAGAATCTCTTTTTGAGCTTCTCAGTTTGTTTGTAAGGGGTTTCTTTTTAGCCAAACTATGCTGAACCTTCAGTTTCAGAATGGGAAATTTGTGACCCTCTTGCTGTTCAGAGAATGGCAGACAGCCCACTCCTGAGGGTTTCAGTGGCCAGGGACAGCATTGCTGTCACGCCACTGGGCCACCTCCAGAGGGTTTCCAGGCGACATGGGGAGGCAGTGAAAAAGAGAAAAATCTTGGCCACATGCCAGCCCCTCATACCTCGAAATGGAGTTTGAGAGCTAAGCTGGGGGTATTCCCAGGCAGAAAGCCCAGTGGAAGCCAACTATGGTCAGTTCCACCCCAGGAATGCTCCTAGCTCAACCCCAGCTGTGCCAACTGCCAGGTTTAGGCTGGTGCAGCTCTGAGTCCTTAGCCTGCTTCCAAGTAGGTGCCACTAAGCTTTGCAGCGCTCACCCACTGCCCTCTTTCCCCACTCGGCTGGCAAGGTGGGAACCCATGTCGGTGCAAGCCCACATTGATTTTCCTTCGCCCCCCCCCCCCCCCCCGGATTAGGGTTTTAGGCAGTCTGCTTTTCACAGGCTTTGGGTTTTATTTGATAGACCTGTCCCTCAGAGACCTTCTAAAGTGCCAGTCATTTGTACAATCCCATTTCCTTTTTGTTTTCTTTGATCTGTCTTTCCATGGATATAGAACAAGTATTAATGCTTCTAGGTGACTCTCTCTCACTCTCTCTCTCATCTTGTTTAGTGCAACCCATGTTTCTCATCTCCTAACCCTCCTTACTGAGGAAATGGTACATCAGTATTGGAAAAACCCTGATCTAATGAGAATAATTAAGTATTATGAACTCGGTTCTACACCCTTTGTTAAGCTATTTTTCCTCTTTAAGCAGTTCTGCTGAAGTCAGCTGTACAACTTGCAAGGAATTAACTGAACCCGATGCCTGAGTAAGGGCCTATCATTATTTTCAAGGCATCTGTATTCTGCACCAAGCAATACAGAGAGGTAATCAAGGTAATCCCCTCCCAAGAGATCCCCAAACTACTAGAGAACTGCAATCCATTAGGTATCAGTGCCAGTCTAGTTCAAAGCATATTTATTGGGCTCTCGCCTACATCTCATTTAATTAGATTGTGTCATGTAGAATTGATCGGTTTGGCAAGTGCGGAGCAATGCAAAAAGCACATCATATCGTAAGAAAATTGTACTCACAGATCACATTAACCTCTTTCATGTTCGGTTAATAAATAGGGTTCTTTTCTCAGCTGGCAAAAAGGAGCAAACTTGATTGTAGGCCTGCTTGCTCACAAAGGACCCAGAGTGGGGAACAGCCCACAATTCTTTATGGAGGGGTGACGACAAGCAAAAATAGTAGGCAAATACCAACCACCATTGACCAGCTTACCCAGGTTTGCATATAACAGTGATGGTGGACCTTTTAGAGACCGAGTGCCAGGGGGGCACGTGTCAGGGGCACGTGTGCACCCTGTGCCCCTGCCACACCCCTGTCTGCCCCCACCCTGCCCTGGAATGCCCCCCAAAACCCCGTCACACCCTCACCATGCCCCTGCAGGGGCACACGCCCAGTGCGTTGCACACTCCTTGTCCCCTTGACACTATGCCACTGCCAAGTGCCCAAACTGGGGCGATGGCGCATGTGCCCACAAAGAGGGCGCTGAGTGCCACCTCTGGCACCTGTGCTATAGGTTCGCCACCACTGGCATATAATTACTCGGTGAGCTGGTCATTTGGACCAGATTATCAAGTTGTGATCAGAATGTTACCACTTCCTTTCCTTCTGAAATTTCTGAACAAGTGCAGTACAATTTTCTATACTATTAGGTAGGGAGAGATAAATGTCCATCTTGGTAAGTGTTCGCATCCATGTAGTAATAAGTTACCATTTGGTAACCTATAGCTTCTTTATTCGTGCTCTATGTTGTCCTGGCCTGGTGGTAAAGAACATGTACTTTTTCACCCTTCAGCAAAGAATGGAAGAAACTGACTGGATCCAATTTTCTTTCAGAAAGCATTAAAATAGATGAGGCAAAGATTGGGGCAGCCAGGAGCTAATGTTTAACCCCTCAGTACCTGTTCAGCTTTGCCATTTGAATACTGACTTCCTGTGTTATTTTCAAAGTTAAAAAATGTGTCCCTCAAAAACTAACTTCTTCCGTTTAAAATGTGACTAAAAGGACAGAGAGCCTGATTTTAGTGAGAAAAAGTGGGAGAAGGTGAATGGTTAAATCCCTAATTGTGGATGCAAACGTGAAGTTTACCTTATACAGATAAGGAGGGGCATAGGGGGAGAAAATGATGCTTGGAGCAAAATGGAAAAAGAGAGCTTCAAATGGCACTGGCTCCTCCAGTCTATGTCTTTCCGTGTTTACCATCAAGGATTTTACAACTGGAAATTGGAAGTTTTGAAAATTAACCCCATTTCTGAGTTATAATCCCTTCTCAAGTACCGGAAGAAAAGTCCACCTTAGTGTCAAACAACTGACCAGCTTAATTCCGGACTGTCCTTTATTAGTTGAAGGCTGTTGACCACAAGCTTCCATCTTGGCTGTCTTTTCCGTCTGCCAACACACAGTTTTCAGATGAGATCAGCTTACCTTCTCACTACCTTTACATGGGCCAGTACACAAGTTTTGTTTATTTTACTCTGCAAAGCTACTGTCACCATCAAGAAAATGAGTGAACCTGGGGTAAACAAGTGTCACTTTGCATTTTGTTACTAACAATAAGTAAATCATCCATTCATCCATCCATACTGGTCTATATCTTTCAGTCCAAGAGAAAGCTCTTGCTAGAAAGCCATAACTATCTACCTTAATTTTGTTTTACTAATAGCACATGCTTATAACAACAGCAATCCATAAGCATGAATTGTGTATAGGTAGTGTGACCAGACGTCCCGCTTTTAACCAATTTGTCCCGCATTCTGCGGGGGTTTTTAAATGTCCCGATTTTTGGAAGGCTGACACAGTGCCTTCTGGGGCGCTCCCCTTTTCCCGTCCTGTCACAGGGCAGTAAATGGGAGCGCCCCAGAAGCTTTAATCAGTGTAGCTCTCCTCACTTGTTACCGCAAGATTGCAGCTTCTAGAGGCCTCGGTTCCCGCCCTGTAATAGGGCAGGAAACCGGGGAGCGCCCCAGAAGGCAGTGCGCTCCTGCTGCTGTGTGCACGAGCGTCCCGCTTTAAAAAGGTGAAAATCTGGTCACCTTAGTATAGGGTTGGCAGCTCTGGGTTGGAAAATATGTGGAGACTTTGGAAGTTAGGTCCAGGGAGGATGAGGTTTGAGGAGGGTGGGACCTCAGTGGGGTATTCTGCCACAAAGCCCACCCTCCAAAGCAGGTATTTTCTCCAGGGTAACTGATGTGGTCATCTGGAGATCAACTGTACAGCTGGAAATCACCAGGTACAACCTGGAGGTTGGCAACTCTTATTGCATTGACAGTTATGAACAGAACATGCCATTCCGGAGCTGCAAAACATTATTTTCATGCTCACTGGTTTTTTTTGACAAGAAACGTTGGTGACTTGAAAGTTTGGGTTTTTTTACATAAAGAATTTAATACAAAGTTGGTTTTTTAAAAAATATATACATACTTTAATACAGAGCAAAGTTGAGGCCAAAAAGCAGGAATGGGTATAGAGTTCCAGCATAGGTTTGGAGAAAATCCAGAATTACAATTGATCTCTAGTTGATAGAGATCAGGTCCCTGGACAAAATGGCTGCTTTGGAGGGAAGATTTTATGACATCATATTCTGCCAGGGTCCTTACATTCTAAAGAATGCATCTTCTAAGGCACCGTTCCCCCCCCCCCCCCTCAGGGGAATATATCTCTGTCATCTGGAGATATTTTGATTCCAGAAGAGCTCCAGGCACCACCTGGAGGCTAGCAGAAAAAAGGGGCTTCAGGAAATGCACAATATGAAGAACATTTTCATAGCTTCTCAGTATCAGCCTATTTAACTGTCTGTTCAGTCAGGGAAATCAAAGAGAGGGGGGGTGGAGATCACAACGAACAATGATCAAAGAAAGTACAGAGGTTTGTTTTGTTTTACAACTTCTAAAATCTCACTGTGCTTGCCGCTGATGGATGTGCTATAAAAGAGTGTGCTTTTTTATTCAGTGAAAACTTTTTTTACCCAAATGCAGTAGCTTTAAAAGCTCATTCAACTTCTTAGATATTTTTTTGAATCTGCATTACAGGTTTCATATTCTTTCATTAGTTTGGTTAACAAATTCTGCTAATTGACAGGGAATTTTAGTTGTATCTGAACAACTGTGCAAGCAAAGGGCAACATTTGTGAGTAGGATGAGACCCAAAGCAGCAAATGATTGAACTTCCTTTGGGCCCTTTCCGCACGGGCCAAAAGCGGCGGCAATGGGCCAGTAAAACAGCGTTTTGGCAGGAATTGTTTGCACAGGCGCCGCTGCCAAATCGCTGCAGCAGTGCCCGGCTCCCGCCAAAACGGTGCTTTTGAATCTCTCTCAGGGAGCGAGGTATTTTGGAAACGCCGGCTTCCATTCAGTGCCATCGCTTAACAGCAGCACCGAGGTGGGAAGCTGGCATGCGTTCTCCTCTGCCAGCCACTAAACGGCTTCCTTACTCTTCCAGTCACCTTCTTTCTCATTGTGCAGGCCAGGAGACACACCCCCTGGCCTTATTCTCCAGTGTCGTCGCTCTGGCAAGGGGGGGCGTGTCCTCTGGCCTCCACAACGCGAAAGAAGGCGACCGGAGGTAAGGAGCATTTGGGAGTGGAGCAGCCTGTGTGAAGGCTGTGCCACTGCCGCTGCCGCTGCTTCCAGTTGGACCATCCATGTGAACGGTCCCGTGGGGGTGCACTGGCATAAACTATGCCGATGAACCCCTTCCCAGTGCCCGTGCAGAAAGGGCCTTGTATTAGACCACTGTTAACGCTGGCAAATGTGTATACTTTTTAAAAATATTGTAATTGTTTTGATCTGTCAAGCAGGGTTGTCTACTGATCTTCAGACTACAGAAATTAATTCCTTTGGGTCCCTCCACTTCTCAAAGCCCACTCTGGGGAAAATCAATGTGGTATAGTGGTTATATAACAATGGTGGACTCTGATCTGGAGAACAAGATGTGATTCCCCACTCCTCCACATGAACAACAAACTCTAATCCAGTGAACCAGGTTTGTTTCCCCACTCCTCCATGTGAAGCCTGCTGGGTCAGCCACATTTCTTTCAGAACTCTCTCAGCCCTACCTATTTCATGAGGTATCTGTTGTGGGGAGAGGAAGGGAAGTTTATAAGTTGCTGTGAGACTCTTTAAAGGGAGAGAAAAGTGGGGTATAAATGCAAACTTTTCTTCTTCTTCTTCAAGCTCTATCACCAAATCTTCAGGAATTTCCCAAACAGGAGATGGCAACCCTAAGGCTTGTTAGCATTAGTGGTCAAAACAAATAAATGAATCTATACATCATTCCAGTTTTTAAAAGAACAAAATACTTTTCAGATACTAATCCTGCACTTCACTCACCCAAAATCTACACAAGCAAAAGGATTTTGGGTGCTGTGTGGTTTCCGGGCTGTATGGCCGTGTTCTAGCAGCATTCTCTCCTGACGTTTCGCCTGCGTCTGTGGCTGGCATCTTCAGAGGATCTGATGTTGGGAAAGCAAGTGGAGTATATATCTGTTGGAGTGTCCAGGGTGGGTGGGGAAACCAGGTCAGCCACAGACGCAGGCGAAACGTCAGGAGAGAATGCTGCTAGAACACGGCCATACAGCCCGGAAACCACACAGCACCCAAGTGATTCCGGCCGTGAAAGCCTTCGACAATACACAAAAGGATTTTATTTAGAAAGTTGTCTATTAACAGCTATGATTATTTTATTAAATATAAAGAAGTTACACACACTACACTGTTTCCCTAGGTATAGTGTTGCTGGATTGAAGCTAGTGTTTCATGCAGTATCTTGACTGAGAATGTGTGTGTGTGGGGGGGGGGGGTTGGTGTGTGATGGAGAATGTGTGTGTGTGTGTGTGTGTGTGTGTGTGTGTGTGTGTGTGTGTGTGTGTGTGTGAGGGGGGGGGGGTTGGTGGTGATGGAATTACCAGGCTCCTTTCTATATTTATAATAAAATGAAAGGCAGGATAAATTAAGGCAGAGTGCTCATTTTCCTCTCTTTACTCCTAACAGGAACATTTAAGAAAGAAGAGCAATTAAATAAGAAGTGCTGTTAACTGAGCTCCTGTCTGGGTTAGAGTTTTTAAAAAATCCGCTAGTGAAAAATTATAACCTAAGGATCCTGGCTTCAAAACTGAAGAACCATGACACTCCACAGAAGAGACACCACGAATATCATACCCCTAGACAGGACAGTGATTCAACTAGAATAGGAGCCACATGTCACTGGAAAGAATAAAAATTATAATGCTGCACTATCTGGTGATGTGGATCATGCTAGACCAGGGGTAGGGAACCTGCGGCTCTCCAGATGTTCAGGAACTACAATTCCCATCAGCCCCTACCAGCATGGCCAATTGGCCATGCTGGTAGGGGCTGGTGGGAATTGTAGTTCCTGGAATTCATCTGGAGAGCCGCAGGTTCCCTACCCCTGTGCTAGACCATGGCTTTGCACCGCAGTAGATGCGTACAGCTTGCCACAAAACTGACAGTGTCAATAAATAAGTAATTTATTAATAAGATTTTTTTAAAAAAAATTAAAAAAAACCCTGACATTTCTGAGGACTGGATGAGGAAAGATGTGTGAACCTTATCTTGTGACATTTCACCTGTCTGACTGAAAGTTTTAGCTTAAGTATAAAAATAAAGCAGTTAGACTGGAATAATAGGCTGATTCTGCACAGGCAATATGGGTACATGTAGGCCATTTCAGCTGCCTGCACCACTGTTTGCATAGTGGGAGCAGGGGCCAGCCAGGATCTCTGGGATTCCAGTGGCAGGAGGTAGCACAGCTCATAGAGGAAATGCTGCGTTTCTGTGCACATTGTGCAGTTGAGAATCCCCCCACCTGAGAATCCTCCTACCGAGAATCCACCTCCCTCAGAATGTACCCCCCCCTCAAGAATCCCCCATCCACCTACTTACTGGTACAACATGGCAGCTGCCTATTAGGAATCCACTGTAATGGTGGCTGCCTGGGGAATTCACCATAACGGTGGACAGAAAGGGTGGGGACGAAATGCTTCCTGCTTGCTGTAGTTCACATGAACAAGCAGGAAGCATTTGAAACCCAGATTAAAGAAAAAAGTTGCTAATTTAGCTACTTTCATTTAAGAGGGTTCAGGCAAGAACGGGTCAGAAGCGTTTGGGGTGCAAGTTCTGTGGGAATCCCCCCCCCCCAGGCTTTTAAAAAGGACCTGAACCTGTTCTATTTGGCCCGTGCAAAATCACCCACACATATACAAACAAACAGCCTTATATTGATTCAGATTACTGGTCTACAAAGCTGTTGCCATTAAGCACAATATATTATGGTTAAATGGTTTAACATGCTATAATTATTCTAACAATTGTACATTTGTTAACTCTATGGATTGTAGGGTTTATTGATTATTGTCACCAAAACTGAGATCTTCAGTACAATCTTTTAAGATAGGTGATCTTCTTTTAGGGGATTACCTTTCTCTCAATCTTGCTCTTCACTAGGAAGAAGTTAATGATAATTTGTTAACCATATCTAATGAATATTTACCTAAGCTTTCTTGGACACCTAAAATGACTCTTATTACTGATGACTTGTTTAACTCCTGTAATCTAGATAGTCTTGCTCTTGCTGTTTTTAATGCTGATTCTTCTTTGGGGGCAATTTATAATTTTGAATTATTAATTATGTTACTGATCTTCTTCTTAAGTCTTGTAAAAGGAAACACCCCAGTAGCAGTAAGGGGGTTTATAACTGGAAATTGAAGTTTTGGATTGAAAATTAAGAGAGTGCTTGGAATATAACAAATGCATTTTCTTTATCGGCAATATAAGAAAGTCCAGGTGTTCTGCTTCATATAATCAACTAGTTCAATACAAATCTACTCTTTGTTCCCTAATGAAAGAGAAACAGCTCAAGTATGCACACTTTCAATGGAAATGCCTTTATCAAGCTGTGATCTCTAATGACTCCAGACAGTTCTGGGCCATGATTAATAACTTAGAATCTGCAAAATCATTTGCCCCCTCTTATATTTTTCCTGCTATTTGGACAGATTATTTTTCCAAGCAGTTCCAAGAGGATGTGATTAGTAAGGTCTATCAACCACCTCCTACTTTAGATATTTTTAAACTGCCTCCTGTCTCAAGCCAAGAAGTTATGGAGCTAATAAACGAATTGAAAACCTGCAAGACCCCTGGACCTGATATTATCATCCCAGAGCTCTTAATGTCACATATAGTGGTGGGCACCTCTTTTGGCCAATCTATTTACCCAAATTAACAACTCAGGCCAAATCCCTAAATCTTGGCTTTCTGTGGCAGTTGTTCCTATTTACAAAAAAGGTGACCGCTCTGACCCTGCCAACTTTCATCCAATGAGTCTATTATCAATTATTGGGGGAAAATATGCCAAGACACCCTTATACAAAATTTAGACCTGGATAATTCAACATCATGTTGTCGGACCAGAAGAGATAGGCTTCACCAGAGGGAGATAGACACTAGATCATGCCTACGTTCTCTTACACCTTGCCAATAAATATTCTAGTGGCCCAAGAAGCAAACTTTATGCTGCCTTAATTGATTTGAAGGTGACTTTTGACACTGTTCCTAGAGAGCATCTGTGGCCAAAACTTGCTGCCCTAGGGATTGACCAAAATTTTATTTATTTAATAAGGCAACTCTATACAGGCATGAGCTGTCAAGTTAAGTGTCCACGTGAAGATCTCATGACAGATTCCATTCTGACTTACAAAGGTGTTAGGCAAGGCTGTGTGATAGCCTCCACTCTTTTCAATCTTTATTTGAGTGACCTTCCCTCAACTCTTTTGGGAATTAATAGCCATGCCCTCAAATGGGTCTCAGCACACATTCCAATTCTGTTACATGCAAATGACACTGTACTCCTCTCTCGATCAAGAGTTGGCCTTATTCGACTGATGAAACGATGTGGTGAGTATTGTGAAGAAAATTGATTACCGGTAGTTATCCATTATAATAAGACCAAGTCTTTGAAAAAAAAAAGTATAACTGGTCTAGAAATAATGTGTTAGTTGAGCAGGTTAACCGATATAAATATCTTTTTAAGTTTTGGTTGTGTTTGCATTTTTCACAAAGTGATCATTACTTGGTTATTTACTCCTCTCTGATACACATGCTAATCCTTGGTTTTCCTTAATTGAAAAAAAGAGTGAATCTCTTGGATTGTCTCTTGATTCTCTTCCCTCCTTTTCATGTTTGGAATCTTTCAAATTACTAAAAGAAAAATTACTGGAAAGAGAGTTTGCTGATCTAACCATGGCTGCCAGGAAAACATGCTCTCCCTTATATTTTCTAATCCCGTTCTAACAGAATAGGACGGCTTATTATCCACATTTTTTAACAAATCCCAATAAAAGAAGAGCACTTGCACTTGCTCGGTTCAATGTCTTCTCCTCCGCCATATTACACGGCAGATGTAACAACAAAGAAATTAGCAAAAGGGTGTTATTTGTAACGAAGGGCAAATTGAAATTCTGATCCACCAATTATTTTGTTGCCTCAAGATTGCAAAAATTAGATTTAAATATTCCAGTTTGATTCCTTTGTTACCAGATGAAATGTCAGACTCACGTAGACTTCTTTTTTTGTTAGATAACTCTGATCCTACTGTTTGTGAATTAGTAGCTAATTTTTATTAGATGTTTTACAGAATCAATAGTTGGGTTTTTTTCTGTCTTTTTCTTCATTTTGTATCTTTAAAATGTATGTATGTATGTATGTATGTATGTATGTATGTATGTATGTATGTATGTATGTATGTATGTATGTATATGTGTACATGTATATGTACATGTGCGTGTCTACATCTCTCTCTCTCTCTCTATCTATCTATCTATCTATCATCTATCTATCTATCATCTATCTATCATCTATCTATTATCTACCTACCTGCCTGCCTGCCTGCCTACCTACCTACCTATTGCTGCTGTGAAAATTTTAATGTGTTATTTATATTTATATTGCCATTGTTGTATTTTGTTGTTGCCTTTTGGGCCTATTGTACACCACTCTCAGAGTCCTTTGGGGGTTGGGCGGTATATGAAATTTAATTAATAACAACAACAACAACAGCATATCCATCCATCCATCCATCCATCCATCCATCCATCCATCCATCCATCCATCCATCCATCCATCCATCCATCCATCCATCCATCCATCCATCCATCCATCCATCTATCTATCTATCTATCTATCTATCTATCTATCTATCTATCTATCTATCTATCTATCTATCTATCTATCTATCTATCTATCTATCTATCTATCTGTGTATCTATCCATCTATCGCTTTTATATGTTATGTTTACAGTTATTCTTATTTAATCTCATGTCAATTGAGGCTAATGTTTAATATTTAATTAAATATTACTTACCCATGCTTGCAAAGGCACTCCAAAATCTCAGGCAGAGATCTTTCATATCACCTTAAAAAATTCTGGCAGACTCCAAGGATTGAAACTGGGACCTCTGCATGGAAAGCAGAGGCTCTTCTACTAAGTCACAGTACTTTTTACATAGCTATAGTTACACTCCCTTCACCTCTGTTAATTTTCCTGAACAATTCTGTTAAGATAGAGCCCCGTGTTATACTTAAATGCCTTACTAAACAATTCTGCAGAAGGACAGAAGCACGGGAGCCCTCCTGATCTCCTCAGGCAGGGCACTCCACATGGTGGGGGCCACAAGAGAGATAGGACATGAACAGGTAGTGGATGACCTTGCCCATTTATAGGGTGGCACCTGCAAAAGGTCAGATTAGCAAAGTTTTTTGTGATGGAGCATTCTACATGATTAAAGTCTACATAATTAAATTATATTGATTAAACCACTTCAAATTTTAAATCAGAAAAAAAATCACTCTGACATTTTCAGCTGATTTTTCTTCCCCCTTAATTTTTAAAACTTATTTATTCTAGATGGTTTACAAGGCATTTTTTTTTTTCAAAAAATTCAATCAGGCGGCATAAGACAGACAATAAATAATGCAACAGGATGAGTATTATGGAATTTAAAATCAATGCAAACAAAAAAACTTTGTAAGTCATGATATAATGCACTAAGTAAAAGGGAGAAGAGAATGAATTACCAAAGGCTTTCATGACTGTAATCAACTGACAGTGGTGAGTTTTCTGGGCTGTGGGGTTTGGTAGTTTTCGCTCCTAACATTTCACCAGCATCTATGGCTGGCATCTTCAGAGCATGTCACAATATGTCATAGAAACACATCTTACTGTTACATGCCTGTGAAGATGCCTAGATGCGATAAAATGTCAGGAGCAAAACTCTGAGAGAAACACTGCAACATGCTTCTGAAGATGCCAGTCATAGATGAGCGTGAAATGTTGGGAGCAAAAATGATCAGATCCCAGTTACACAGCCTGGAAAACCTGCAACAGCCAGTGCCAGAGAATCTCATAAAAGCAAGGTGATACATACAATAATTATTGCAATAGGCTACTATTCTATATAAAAACAACCTCCTGAGGTGTTCCCTTATACTAAAGTTCTAATCCCTGGACATTCCTGTTTTGCACATTCCATGAAATAATACTAGTGTGGAAACCTTCCTGATATCCTCAGGTAGCCATAGCACAAGGTGAGAGCCAGAAAATACATATATATGTCAGATATTCATCATGAGAAGCTATATTTGGTTCTCTTTGCAATGATTTGCAGTACAAACATTTACATATTTGGGGTGCTGTGTGTTTTCCGGGCTATATGGCCGTGTTCTAGCAGCATTCTCTCCTGACGTTTCGCCTGCATCTGTGGCTGGCATCTTCAGAGGATCATACAGCCATACAGCCCGGAAACCACACAGCGCCCCAGTGATTCCGGCTGTGAAAGCCTTCGACAATACATTTACATATTTGATGTACAGAAAAAATATATTGGGCCAATCAGTGAAAAATTTAAAAAAACAATTAGTCTGTCAAATATGTTTATTGTTCATGTCACAGAATGAATTATTTGGCACCTGCTTGTTCTTCCATTTTTAAAAATTAATTATATTTTGCAGAATTTTGCAAGGACCTATGGTCAGCACAAGTAAAATCATCTATCTCCTCTGATATTTTGCCCAAGGAAGAAACTTTTACTTTCATTGAATTCACTTCAAGTACATTTTGATAGCAATTATAAATGAAAAGAGGAGTAGCAATTTCACTATCAACGAATTAGTTGTTAGCAGCTTTTCATTATATATTTTGTCAATTATTTTGTCACATGAAGGCATTTCAAGAACCCCATTAATTAACTGAAATGACAACTGACCATGGGTAACCTATTCAAGAAACTAGTCAGAATAGTGTCCCCTGTGTATGTTATGACAATCCCATGAGGCACTGAACAACTGACCATGGGTAACCTACTCAAGAAACTAGTCAGAATAGTGTCCCCTGTGTTTGTTATGACAATCCCATGAGGCACTGTACAAACACATGTTGTGTGGTCAGCTTTGGCCTTCATAGTTCTGTCAGATTTTTATTTTGGGAAATGTCTTCTCAGAAGACAAAGTGGTCTGCCTGCTGAGATAACAGTAACTATTAAGTATGAGGGGAAATGTGCTTTGAAGGAAATGAAAATTATGCATTAGCAGAAACATTTTTATTTCAGCAATTAAATAAATTCTATAAATTACAGGATGGATCTTCAACAAATCTAAAAAATGAGTCACTGGGAAAAAAGAGTGTGCTTCTAAAAGTGCTACTGAAGCTCTTAGAACCATTTGGCTTGATCCACATGAAATAAATTTTCTTCACAATATATACAATGGTACCTCAGAAGCACTCAAGCCACTTCAGGGTTCCATTAATACCTTGGAATGTTCTGGGATTTAAATTTCTTTAAATCAGAGTTCAAACAGCCACATTACATTCTCTACCTACTTTCTGTTCATATTTATGGACAACTTGGCATGAAATGTGTCGAGTTTGTGTTATTGGCCTTGTGCCAAAAGTTTGTCTCTTTTAAATCAATGCCAGAATTGTGGCTGACACAGTGCAACATCTGCAGGTTATCCGGAAATGCAATTTTGCTTTTGTTTGCGGTGCTCTGTTGCTGAAGACCAATGCTTATATTTATGCCAATGTTTTTCCTTGATCCTTTGTGCCAATGGCGCAGTCATACAATATGAAGTAACCTGTTGAGTTATGCGTGGAAAGAAGCAAAAGCACACCTGCCCCATCTTGGAACATTGATACAACAGCCTAACAAATGAATTGGCATATGCACCTACAGACAGATCACACAGTCCATTTTTGGATTTATTTTGAAAACCAATCGTATGTGAATACGATTCTTATGCAAATACACATTTTGAAGCAATTTGCAATAGGCTCAATGGCAAAACATGTTTTCATACCAATGGTCCCAGATTTCATTTCTAGTATGTGTGCATATAGTGCCATGAAGTCACAGATGGCTTAATAGACCTTTTCATCTGGTTGTTGTGGGTTTTCCAGGCTGTGTGGCCGTGGTCTGGTAGAAATGTTGTTCCTAATGTTTCGCCTGCATCTGTGGCTGGGATCTTCATAGGTGTATCACAGAGAGGTCTGGTCCAGTACACTGTTACACACTGGGCACAGTGTATAACAGACTTTTCTCTGTGATACACCTCTGGACAGCCACAGAGACCGGAAAATCAACAACAATCAGTTGAATCCGGCTGTGAAAGTCTTCGACAATACATTAGACCTTTTCATGTCTACTCTAAGTGACCCGCCCCCCAACCCCATAGCTGGCATCTCCAGGCTCTGATTCCTCATATCTGTGAAATGCATGCACAGTACTTTGAAAAAATAAAAACTCAGACTTGTCTGCCGACAATAATTCAGTGTAACTCTTAGATATCTACCACACTTTTATGCCACCATTTAGGGACACAGAGTGGTGTATAACAACCCTGTAGATTAGGTGAGGCCAAGGGTCACTTACAAGAATGCTCAGCCAATGAGTTTTGTAGCTGAGTGGGAATTTGAACTTCCCAAACCCTAATCTGACACTCAATATCTGACATTTCACCACATTCCCTCCATACAATAAATGTTTTCAGAACCGAAGAAGTTGACTAGAAATCTCTGCAATTTGTGGGCACAAGCCAATTTTAACTGAAAAGTACATCTGCAGTGCACCTCTTTTGTATTGACGGTATATAAAAGTTTGTGCCCACAAAGCAAAGCAGAAACCATGAAACAGCACAGCAGCATAAACTAGACCAAGACCAAATCAATAGAAAGCAAACTTAGAAAGATGCCCATGTAGCAAAAAAAAGAAACATTCATTATCTCTTATGGTCACAGTCCTAGTTTGCTTCACCCAATTTTCATTCCCAGATTATGTTATTTATTATTTAAGACCATTCATTCCCTCGTGAAGGGAATTAGTGGGGAAGAATAATGAAGATATCACAGCAAAAATAGGAGAATGAAAAGACTGTGGCTTGAACAGGATTTTTGCAGTCTTACATGAAACAAATGCACACTACCAACCTCAACAGTTACATCATTCTAAGACCACTGAAGTCAGTGGACTTAGAAGGGTGAAAGTTTGATTAGAACAGTACTGCTGGGCTCATAATTTTCCTGCAAAACTGACTGGTGGTCTGGAGGAACGATAGAAGTGGTGTGGAGGAATTAACAGTTACTGCTTTTTAGCACTTAGGCCATTTCTGCACGGCGTCGCTGGGGGTTGGGTCGGTGCATTCTGCGCCGACCCAACTCCCCTGGGACCATTTGCATGAACGGTCCCAGAAACAGCCGGGACGACGGCGCCGCAGAGCGCCGTCACCCAGCCGACCCGGCTTGTCCCTGGCACTCCGGCGTGTCGCCGAGGTCTGGAGACACGCCCCCCGGCCCTGCGTGCCTGCTTCAGCATCGCAGGGCGGGGGGGCGTGTCCCCAGGCCTCAGCGATGCGCCGGAGGGTCGGAGACCAGGTAAGTGAAGGGTGGGAGTGGGGGGGAGGGCGCCTTGGAGCCGCTGCCGTTCACACGGCAGCAGCTCCAAGCTGGCGTTTCCCAAAAACCTCGCTCCCCGAGCGAGGTTGGGAAATGCCGGCTTCGCGCCGGTTGGGCGGTGCGAGGGCGGCGCGGCTGCGCAGCAGCTGCACCCCCTGTGCGAATGGCTCCCTGGGGACGGCGTTTTTGCAGTCCCCAGGCTGCCATAAAACGCCCGTGCAGAAAGGGCCTTACAGTTGAAGGATTGACTTTTTAAAAAGGAGATGTAAAATATAGCACATAAATAAAACATTTGGGCTAAAAACCAAGCAGAACTTTATTTCCTGCCTCAAAACATTTTTAGTTTGGTTGTGCGGAAAGGGCCAATGTGAGACAGTAGCAAAACAGATAAGTGGGAAAATAGGCAAATTAAATGCTATTCAAAAAGGACTGAAAACAAAATGTAATGTCTTTGTAATGTACTGTAACGTCATCAAAGATCTCTTGTGCAGCCACATTTGCGATACTGTGCGCACTTTCAGTTTCTGCTGCTCAAAATTATATTGTAGCATTTAAAGGTGCGGAAAACAGCAATCAAAAGATCAAAAGATTGAACTACTTTCCCTTCTAAGGAGATTGGAAGCGGGAATATGATAAAGCTCACATGAATTGGAGAAATACACCTTTATAAAATCTCACATGAATTGGAGAAACACACTTTTAACTCCCTCTCTCCAAATAACCAAAGCTCACAGGCATCCAATGAAGCTGATGAGCTGTAGATTCAGGACAGATGAATTGAGAACTCTAAGGCCATTCCTTCAAAAGTGTAATCTGGCCACAGAAATCCATGCTGGGGCTTGGTCATTAAGCAGGGTCAGCTATGGTCAGTACTTGGATAGAAGACCAGGGAAGTTGGGGCGCTGCTAAGCAGAAAAAGGAAATGGCAAACTACCTCTCTTTGTCTCTTGCCTGAAATGTTCCATGGATGTGGTCACCATGACCTGTTTGCAATAGGACAGCACATTCTTGTTTGAAATTACTATGTTTCCTACATTGGGATGCCTTTGAAAACTGTCCAGAAACTTCAGCTGGTCTCAAATATGGTGGCAAGACTATTGTTGGAGGCTGGATGCAGGGAATGTATCATTTCAGCTGTGAAAACAATCTTCCATGGAAACCCACATGTTTCCAAGGACAATTCAAAGAAGAGTTTGGATTTATATCCCCCTTTCCTGTAGGAGACGCAAAGGGGCTTACAATCTCCTTGCCCTTTCCCCCTCACAACAAACACCCTGTGAGATGGGTGGGGCTGAGAGAGCTCCGAAAAGCTGTGACTAGCCCAAGGTCACCCAGCTGGTGTGTGTGGGAATGCACAGGCTAATCTGAATTCCTCAGATAAGCCTCCACAGCTCAAGTGGCAGAGTGGGGAATCAAACCCAGTTCCTCCAGATTAGATTGAGCTGGGTGGCAATTAGGGACAGGGCATTTTCAGTGGTGGCATTTCATCTTGGAATGCCCATTTCTTTGAAGCTCAGCTAGACCCTACTAGACTATCTTTCATGCACCAAGCCATTTTTCCTCTTAGGTTTTTTAACCAAAGGTTTTTCTTTTTAATATGGATAATTTTGGTGGTCCTGTTATCTTACTCATGAGATTAACAATGTCCATAAATAAGAACATAAGAACATAAGAAAGAGCCTACTGGATCAGACTAGAGTCCATCTAGTCCAGCACTCTGCTACTTGCAGTGGCCCACCAGGTGCCTTTGGCTGACCTCTAACATCAGCACAGAGTGGGAAACATCTCCTTCTACAAATAGAGTACTCTGAAGATCACATTTGAGAATAACTTGCATGCCGATCCAACAGAAAATGATGTGGATGCATTTTGCTTCTGGCTATCTCTCTGTAGCACCACAATGCCTAAACAATCAAGTACTGAACATAAACCAACCCTCATTAGACAAACATTTTCCAGTCTCAGGCCAAGTTAGACAGCAGATGTTACCCCTTGTACACAGCAAATTTTATTCACATCAGTAAGTTGGGAAACAGGCATGTGACAACTCTTTAGTACAACGCCCTTCACATTTTATTACAGTATTCATTGTAACAAATACCAGTGATAAAGGTATGGCTTTACAGTGGGATTTCATGTACAGTCACAACATTTGATCAATTATTTGGTGACCCTGAATGGAAATGTAACCCCCATGCCCAGAATGGGTTGGCCCAGAATGGGTTGACCCAGTAAGGGGTGGAGACTCGGAGCAGCAGAGAGGCTGAAAGAGCTCTTTTGCAGAAGAACAAGGCTACCAGACTCGGACCTTGATTTCTATAAGCCCTTAACACCTTGTTAAGGTAATTTCAATATTGTTGGGAACTACTGGGAAGGTAGTTGTTGTTTTGCTGTGTTGTAAATGTTGGAGTTTATTGTTTCAGGGTTTCTTTTGTGGTTGTAATGGGTGAGAGTTCTCCTGGAGACCTTCATCATGTTGCAACCTGTTCATCAAGCCCTTGGAGTCTTCAGGAGCCAGCCAACTTGCAAAGAAGATTTGGACTTGGCAATATCAGTAGACTGTAAATAGAAGGACTTGAAATGCAACCTGAACAGGACCTTGAATTGTAACGTTAAATGTTGATGTTTTACAAGTGTTAATTGTAAAGAAAAGTAAACCATTTTGTTGTTTAAAAATTGGTTCTTTGCAACTCCTTCCAAGTACTGCCCCACAGAACCCACAAGCTGAGGTTACAGAATCTCAAAGCGATCAGCATTCATGTTTGGAACTCAGTGAAAACATATTGGCTGATTCCGCATGGGCCCAAAACAGCAGTGTTAAAACGGCGTGAAAATGGTGTAAAAGGGTTTAAAACAGTGTTAAAGGGTCTATACTGTTTTCACACTGTTTTCACACCGCTGTTTTTAGCCCATGCGGAATCAGCCATTGAAGGCAAAGGGCTATAACAAAATAGTTATTTTAGTGATTGCTATCCCTGGGTAGATGTCCTAAGGTTGAATTGTTATCCCAGCATAATCAATAATGTAAGTTTGACCTTTAGTAATACCTGCAACTTCCTGAAGGGATAATGTGCATATAAAAATATTCTGAGTATAAATTTCACTGAAGTATCTTAGAAGAGGAAATAAAAAGTATTGAGAACCCTGCTTGTGGGAAAAGTTGACAATGACAAAAAAGAATTCGGTGTTTTTTTCTATTGCTCAGAGTTAACACTCAGAGGCCCCTTCCACACACGCAAAATAGTGCGTTTTCAAACCACTTTCACAACTGTTTGCAAGTGGATTTTGCCATTCCGCACAGCTTCAAAGAGCACTGAAAGCAGTTTGAAAGTGCATTATTCTGCATGTGCGGAATGAGCCAGAGTTAGCAATTCCATTTGGGTTTATTTTAAAGAAGCAGATGGAAAGATGTGCTGTGATTAGATGCACGTTTCTGTCATCTCTCTACTCTTAATGCATAATTATTGTAAAATGTGAAATGAACACCCCACCTGCCTCATGCTGATTAGTACAAATTAAACATAATGCTAAAAAGCCCGATGATTTAGCACATTATATCTAAAGTGCACAGTTTCTATTGATTGGTGTGGTATTTGTGAAGCAAGAAAATGCATCACTGTAAACCCAGGTAAGCAATTCTGGAATTCTGATTTGCCAATGGATATACATGAGTCAGATACTTCTGAGATTTTGTTTTTCAGACATTTATTTTCATTTATTCCATACAGTCAACTGAGGCTCCAAATCTGAATCCAAAGACTCACAAGAGTGCCTGCTGTTCACTGCAACTCAGGTCAACCATAATGGGAAAAATCATGGCTTATGTTTACTATGGTTGCTTGTGAAACCAGGATTCAGCTGCCAGTCAAACCCTCAGATCCTAGTCTGCCACAACAAATAATTCTTCTCATAGAAGAGTCTGAATTTATAAACCTGTTTTTCTTTACATTTAAAGAGTCTTGAAGCTCCCAAACTCCTTTCCCTTCCTCTTCTCACAATAGATACCTTTTGACATTGGTAGGGCTGAGAGAGTTCTGAGAGAACCATGACAAGCCAAAGGTCACCCAGCGGACTTCACGTGGAGGAGTGGAGAAACAAATCCAGTTCACCAGATAAGAGTCCACCACTCATGCGGAGGAGTGAGTAATCAAACCCAGTTGTCCAGATTAGAGTCTACCACTCTTAAGCACTATGCCATGTTGGCTCACTGGAGACTGGAGGGAACTGCCAAAAAATAAGCTAGGTTTAAACCAGGAAAAAGCCAGAGAATCTGCATTTAGACAACATGTGAAACCCAGTTAAGACCAATTGTAGTTAATAAAACCACAAGGAGATCCTGTGTGGTTAAGAGTGTTAAACTAGTATCTGAAAGAGCCAGGTTTGAATTCCTACTTTTCCTGGTTTGAATCCCTGCTTCAGCCACAGTAGTGGGAAACCTTGGGCCAGTTTCTCAGTCTCACCTGAATCTTAGGGTTGTTGTAAAGATACAAATAGGTGAAAGGAGAATATTAGCTGCTTTGGATTTCCATTGGGGAGGAAGGTGGGTATAAATGCAAAAACAAAACAAAATAAACTGTTTTTCAATCTCAGCTTGACAGACCATCCTGACTGATTACTCACAGTTAGTTTGCTAACCAGAGTTAGCAGAATGGCTTACGTTCAGACAATGATTGTAACTGTAGTTTGCATCAGTTCTGAAATGGACCACAGTCTCTACAGTAGACAGCAGCTTTATAAATCAGACTTCATTGTAGTTGCCAACTGTGCCCTGTTACAATCCACCATTTTTGGATCAGTCTTATCTGATTGATTTCAAAAGGCAGGCAGGAAAGAAATCCATTTTCCATCAAAATGTTTTTTGCATTGGCGTGTAAATTTCCATGTAGGACATCCCCCCCTTTTTTATCTCCATTTTCTTACTCTCCCCTGTTACGAGCATCTTCAAGGGTTTTAATGTTTAATTCCATCAAAACCTCCTGCATGGGTTGCATTTGTAGCACGATATCCCTCCCAAGTCTCACAGAAAAGGACTAATGAAGATCTTGCATATCTGGCCAGTATTTCATTATTAAGAAAAATGCACCTAAACTTATCTGAACACAGCAAAGGGAATTCAAAAGATGGCATCAATTCACTTCATTTTTGACATAAAGCATTTCCACATATAAAATGATCAGCAGCAATCGTATCGGCAATTTATTTTACAACTGACCTTGACACGAGCACCATGTTATCTAGACTTGCTGCAAAAGTGGAGAGAAAAGAAATGGTTTCAGCATCATGGAAAAAAGCCTCAGCCATCCCCTGGAGAAAGGATGCATAACATGAAGTGAATTGTGATGAAGCAAGTAGAAGGGAGAGCTACCCAGCTGCTTTCACACTGAGAGTTTAAAAACCAGCTTACGCTCTGATCTTTTCGGCACTTTACAGAATCCCTAAAACCCAGGAGGAAACCCCAGTGAATCTGAAGTCAGACTTCACAAGTCCAGAAGATCATTCAATATGGCTATTGATCTGTAGGGTTTTCATCACACTCTCGCCAACATTATTGCCTTTGACTTTCCACTGACAAATAGAGAGCAGGGAACCCTTAAGATAACTGGAACTGAACATGGGAAAACAAAACTATTTGCCAAATGTTTAACCTCAAAAATTCATGGGGTGGTTCTCAAGCACCACTCTTGCAATGGAACTTTCCTGTTATAGACCACTGTGCTCCCCAGATTCTTTGCCGGGGGGAGGGGGTGGACCCTCAGAGACAGCGATGCTAGCAGACTGACCCATGGTGGTGGTGGGGGGGGGGCTGTTTTAAGACAGTAGGGCCTCTACCCATCCTGCCAAACTTTGGGGTGCCTAGTAGTGCAATGCCAAAATGAGAAGGCCATTTTCTGCATTGGCTAGTGTGCCCACAAAGACACAGTACAATCCTGTCCTCACCCACATCTGCCTTGCAAATAGGCACCACATCCTTCTTAAAGGAGAACACAATACCCTTGCCCTGGATAACATTTCCATCTCCAGCCTTGCACTATACACCCTGCAAAGACAAAGGATGTGGTAATGTGCTTGCCCCAAGTGTTCCTGTCAATAGTGCATTAACCCACGAACTTCTCCCTCCCTCAGTCAGGCTGTTTCTGCCCGGCCATGGTAGGGGTTGGGTCGGCGTACATGACGTCGACCCAACCCCTCTGGGACCGTTCGCATGAATGGTCCCAGAACCTACTGGGACGACGGCGCTGCGCCACGCCGTCGTCCTGTCGACCTACCTGCTCTGCGGCCCTCCGGCACATCGCCGAGGCCAGGAGACACGCCCCCTGCCCTGCGTGACCGCTCCAGAGTCGCAGGGCAGAGGAGGCGTGTCCCCAGGCCTCGGCGACGCGCCAGAGGGCCGCAGAATACTATGCCACTACATTACAATTCCTAGGCCTCTGAGTGAGGCTCGAATTATAATGAAAGGCCAACAACCAGCTAAAGAACTAGCAGCTGTGATACTAAACAAAATTAAATAACAACATCTAAGTTAGAGATAAGGGTAGGAGTGTTAAGCACAGCACAAACCGGTCCAATAACCAATATCAAAGATTCCTCAGATTCCTTTAGCTTGCTCAAATGCTACATATAGTAAACTGTGAACTGCTTTAATATGCCTTATCAGCTAAACATATAAAACATATATGCCTTAATAGGCTGACAGGTCCTCTGACAGGAGGACTGAGAGAAGGCAGAAGAATCCTTCCATTTACTGTTTGAATCAGAGAAAATTTAGGACCCGAAAGCTCTCCTTTGTATTTAGGGGTTGCCAGCTCTGAACTATCAAATACCTGGAGATTTTGGGGTGGAGCCAAAGGAGGACATGGTTTGAGGAGGGAAGAGAGCTCAGTAGGACCTCTCCAAAGTAGCCATTTTTCCTTAGGAAAATGACCTTGGTCATCTGGAGATTAAATGTAACAGTGAGAGATCTCCAGATGCCAGCAGGAAGTTGGCAACTCTGTTTGTACTGAGGGGAACCATTACAAAGCTGCAGAGGCTTGTTTTCCCAGTCCAGAAGAACACGATTTGGTGGCCTCTTCTCTTGCAGGTGACAGGCTGATGACATCTTCAGAGTTATAAAAAGCCCACATGGTCTTCAGTCCTACTGAAGGATATTGAGGATATAAAGGATATTGAGGAGATAGAAAAAGTGCAGAGAAGGGCAACAAGGATGATTGAGGGACTGGAGCACCTTCCCTATGAGGAGAGGCTGCAGTGTTTGGGACTCTTTAGTTTGGAGAGGAGATGACTGAGGGGGGGATATGATTGAAGTCTACAAAATTATGCATGGGGTAGAAAATGTTGACAGAGAGAAATTTTTCTCTCTTTCTCACAATACTAGAACCAGGGGGCATTCATTGAAAATGCTGGGGGGAAGAATTAGAACTAATAAAAGGAAACACTTCTTCACGCAACGTGTGATTGGTGTTTGGAATCTGCTGCCACAGGAGGTGGTGATGGCCACTAACCTGGATAGCTTTAAAAGGGGCTTGGACAGATTTATGGAGGAGAAGTCGATCTATGGCTACCAATCTTGATCCTCCTTGATCTGAGATTGCAAATGCCTTAACAGACCAGGTGATTGGGAGCAACAGCCACAGAAGGCCATTGCTTTCACATCCTACATGTGAGCTCCCAAAGGCACCTGGTGGGCCACTGCGAGTAGCAGAGAGCTGGACTAGATGGACTTTGGTCTGATCCAGCTGGCTTGTTCTTATGTCCTTACTAATGCTTGAATTGTGCTTGTTCATGCATCCTTCCCACATTAATATTCCCTCTGAAGGCAGCTGTAATTGGCACACTGTGAATTGTTAGTCCTCAGGTACAAGCATACATGCGTCTCAACAACAAAACTTATGATAGGCAGCAGGAAAACTTGACAATCATTATTAACAAACCCTTCAGAATGGTTAGCTCTTCATCATTACCAGAATGTGTGATTGTGGAAAAGACTTCTCAAAATGCTATAGATGTCTGTACATTTTGAGAAAACAATGTACAATTCTAGCAGCATTCCCATCATTAGACGCAAACCATTAAAATAAATAAATACAATATCAAAAGGCTTTCCCGGCAGCAATCTTAGTTTTCCAACTGGTCACTGTTAGGAGTGATTTAACGTAAATGTCCACGTTAGAAAAGGTGCCTTGGGGAACACTTATGAAGGAAGGAGGTTAAAAAAGCTCACAAAAGCTTTCTGTGTTTCTTGCTGTTGGGTAATGTCCCTTCCACATCGTGACTTCACTTTCCCCATCGTGGTTTTGATATATCACCGGTCGGCATAAAAAATGTAATAGGTTAAATACGAAGTTTTGTGGAAGTCGCAAGTGACACACGTAGGCAAGGAAATGACACAATAAAAGTTTAGAAACTCAGAAATGAATAAAATATAGTATAGGACTACTACTCTTTGGAACACCTCTTTGGCATTTGCAGCAGAAATCATGCATATTATCATATGTATTATCAAAAAGCAAATTGGCTGACTTTCATTCTTGAGAGTGAGGCTGAACTCATTGCTTTGTGTTGATGGTGTAGTTCTGGACATAGAAGTGCACTGTACAGCTGGCATTCTTCAGTCTCTTTTCTTTCATTTTGCTAAGTACGCTTTACATTTCGAGGAAACCTAAATGATATATGTTGAAACAGATGTAGTACATGACACAAAGCTTCTCAGCAACATCATTTCATGGATACCTTGTGGTCCAAGAGGAGAGCAGGGTTTTAAAAAATATTATTACTGCTTCGCTTCTTTCCCCTAAAACACATGAAAAGTTTTTTTAAAAACCATTCATGTGGTATTTTTGGTACTGCCGCCTCCTGATCTAGTTTAGTTACAGAACTCCAGCCATTTATTTATTCTAGTTGCCTAACAGGTTTTTTTGCCAACATATTGTACATGAGCATCAGCTGAAACATTCCCCAGTTGCTATCCAAATGAGGAAAGAAGGATTTAATCAGTCCGGCACTGATTAAAACGAGGATTACTGAAAAAATTTACTAACATAATCTGTCATTCCCAGAAAGCTTAGCTTTAGACCACTACTACTGCTATTTTAATTATGTTTTAGATTGATTGTGTTTGGAGCTATACATTTACTAAGCTAAATTAATTCCGTACTCTATCTTCCGTAAATGTCTCGCTCGCGCGCGCGCACACACACACACACACCCCAAGTTATTTTTTTATTACAGGTAGAAAATCAAGAACAATTCAGGCACAAAAATATACATTCTGTCTCTTGTTACCCTTTCCAATCTTGTCAGAAACTAGCTATTTAAAACTCATAAAAGATATAGAGGAATGTATTTGGCCAAGTAGCCAGTAACAATAGTCTATTGGGAGAGGAGCCTATGCAAGTCTACTGGGAAGTAAAGCTCATTTAAGTCACTGAGACTTACTCCCAGGGAAAAATGTTAGGAATGCAGTTGATGTTGATCAAATGATTTAAATGTTTTGTTAGTTCTTAAGATACCACTTGTTTTCTGTCTGATATTAATTTTCATTTATTTATTTATTTATTTATTTATATTTTAGACTTATAGGCCGCCTCTTCCCCGAAGGGCTCGAGGCGGCTCCCAACATGGCTGTTCTCCAACAGCAACTCAAACAGCATAACTTAACACATTTAAAACTCCAGCAGCCATTACACACAGTTTAAAACAGCTCAACAGTTTATTTCATTATTTATAGTACATTAAACCTCGGAATTAGCAGGTTCATAATTCTGCAGTTCTCAGGATTTTATTACAGCGGGAAGAAAGCAGATTCAATCCTGTATTCAATATTCCACAACCGTATCCAATTATTTACTTACTTACTTATTTATTAAATTTATAAACCACTTTCCCCCAAAGGGCTCAGGGCAGTGAACAACAAGGGATAAACCATAATTTTAAATCACAGTATAAAACTACATATAAAAGTTTTTTTCTTGAGTGTCGGAGAATCTTGTTCACAATCTATGAACAAGTTATGATCTGACCAAAGAAGTAACCGTGCATTCCCAATGTCATCAAATGGCTGCTAAATAAATGTTTACCCAGAATGTGAACTACTCAGTGCCACACCGGGATATTTGAACTACAAAGTAATTACAGTGTCATTTTTACCTTGTCACTCCGCTCTCCTTATTCATCTCACATAATCCCCCAAGAATTACTCCTGCATTAATATAATCAAGAGTATGTCATTAAGCAGGCAACACAGACTTGACTTCCTGTTATCAGGTTTTGCGGTGGATTAGTATTATTTTCCCTACTGCGTTCAGGAGAAGTCATTTCAATGCATGCTGTGCTAAGTTACCAAAATCTGTCATCCGGCCAATGTTGGCTACATGATAATATAATTGTTCCCAGGAAGAGATGGATTTTTTTTTAAAAAAAAGAATATACAATCTACCAATATCTTTTTGTGAGATGGAGTATAGCAAATGCTTAACAAGGAAAAACTACAGCTGTATACAAATTGACAGCCTAGGATGATGATGATGATGATGATGATGATGATGATGATGATGATGATGATGATGATGATGATGATGATGATGATGATGATGATGATGATTACTATTACTACTACTATTATTTATTGGACTTATAAACTGCCCTCCCCCTAGGGCAGTGGTGGCGAACCTTTGGCACTCCAGATGTTATGGACTACAATTCCCATCAGCCCCTGCCAGCATGGCCAATTGGGAATTGCAGTCCATAACATCTGGAGTGCCAAAGGTTCGCCACCACGGCCCTAGGGGCTCATCCACAAGTGAGGAATGCACAGAGGGGGCTTGCTTTGGGTTGCCAACCTCCTAGTAGCTAAAAGATGCCCCTTCTAAACTCTAAGACCAGAGGTGGGATCCAGCAGGTTCTCACAGGTTCCCGAGAGTAGGTTACTAATTATTTGTGTGTGCTGAGAGGAGGTTACTAATTGGTGATTTTGCCACGTGATTTTTGCCTTAGTTACGTCCCTCCTCTCAGCAGTAGCGCGCAGAACTTGAAGCAGTCTAGCAGGAGGTGCACCGGCGTGCGTGGCAGCCTGCATGCATTCGTTTCCCGCCCAAGGACCGGCCCACAGCCCCGCCCCTGGAATGCCAGGCCACGCCCCCGTCGTGCCCCGCCCAGCCCCATTGGCGCTACGCCACAGTTTGAATCCCACCACCATGGGAACCTGTTACTAAAATTTTTGGATCCCACCACCGTCTAAGACCCCTTTAAGCGTACCACCTATACAACAATGTCTCCTTTGTGTACAATTCTGTCCCTTGCACACTGATACGGCAAGATTTAACAAAAGACCTTTGCCTGCATAGCCTCCAATAGTATGAGTAGTTACCATCAAGTGAGAGGGGGAGAAGCAGAATTATGCAAATTGGTTTATCTGTACCAAACCTCCATTGACACATTACCTTACACCTCTCCAAATCTTTCATCGTGTGACCAGAGCTGACAGCTAAAAATAAATAAATAAATGTGGCCACAGCGAAGGCTGAAGAGCTTGCACACTAATTGATATTTCTCTGTGCCTGTTGTTCAAAAGAGAATTTTGGGGTTTTTTAAAATCTCTCTGAAATTTTGTAGGGAGAATTCCTTGAGCAAGGGCTACAATTCTTGAGAATATTATCCCAACCAAAACAAAAAAAGTTATATGGGTACTATTTTAGGCTATTAAATATTGTTTTATGCAATTGTTGTCCCTTTGCATGCTCTTAACTTTTTTTTTATGGCTATTGACATTGTTTATTATTTTTAAAATTATTTTATTATGGTGCTGCTTTTTATTTGTCAGCCACTTTCAGCTGGCTTTTTAAGTGGCAGAATATAATAAATAAATGGTTACGGACAGAAACGTACAGCCTACTGAAAGCCCAGAAAGCAAGGGGGAAAAAAGAATCAAATAAATAACCCAATCAGGTTTAATAGCTAAGGAAACAAATACTAATATAATAAACAAATAGTCTGAAAAAAACATATAACATTTCTGCGTGCATCCCTATAATAGGGAAGAAATTATTGCAACCTTGCTAGGTGGAAATTGACAAACTAATTAATAGACTCCTAAATTAAGAAAGCATGTTACATAATTACAACAAGCAACAAGACATTAAACCATTACCTATTTAATTTGTGAGCCATTTTGCTTTTTAAAATAAATTGCAATAATGTATTGAAGGTGGTTTTGAAGCAGGATAGATAGAAATCTCAACCCAAAGCAATTTCACTGCTCGCTAGAAGAACACAACTATACCTAGGACCACCCATTCTCTCACCTGAAATTCAAATTGCTTTAACTGCTGAGGCAGTCATGCTCCAATTCTTACCTCTTATAGTACTAAAGCACATTATCTGTTTCTACAGGGGCTAAAATGACACAGGAAAGCTGAAGCAACCAAAGGGTAAGTACTTTGTGGTTAAGCAAGCACATAAATTATACCTGAAATATCATATTTTGTCCACTGCCATGTCATCCTCTCACCAAACTTCGATGCATCAGACAACCCAGGTAAATCCTTTACTTAGCTTTTGCTTTTGCATAATGAATTATTCAATCTCACTTTTCTCTTTGCAACTTTTGATAAATGGGGAATGTAAGCTTCTGAATAATTTAGCCTCTCCTGAAAAGGTCTGGAATAACAAAGTTGTGTTCAAATTAAGGTAATCTTCTCTGTCCACGTGCAAGCAGGGCGGTGGGGGTGGGGGAGAGAGAGAGTAGGTTTCATGGCATTCTAAGGGGTAGGGTATAGCACTGAAGCAAGCTTCTCTGAAATGCTACCATTGATTAACATACTATGAAGACTGTCAGTGCAGAAATCCAGTGTCTGCCTATTTGGAATTCCATTTCAGAATACGTAAGACTGTGACAGTGGCGTAGGAGGTTAAGAGCTCTTGTATCTAATCTGGAGGAACCGGGTTTGATTCCCAGCTCTGCCGCCTGAGCTGTGGAGGCTTATCTGGGGAATTCAGATTAGCCTGTGCACTCCCACACACGCCAGCTGGGTGACCTTGGGTTAGTCACAGCTTCTCAGAGCTCTCTCAGCCCCACCCTCCTCACAGGGTGTTTGTTGTGAGGGGGGAAGGGCAAGGAGATTGTAAGCCCCTTTGAGTCTCCTGCAGGAGAGAAAGGGGGGATATAAATCTAAACTCTTCTTCTTCTTCTTCTTCTTTTCTTCTTCTTCTTCTTCTTCTTCTTCTTCTTCTTCTTCTTCTTCTTCTTCTTCTTCTTCAATAGGTGACAAGAATTCAGCCAGCTGTTGTGAGTTTTCAGGCCTTGGTCTAGTAGATTTAACTCCTAACTTTTCACCAGAATCTATGGCATTTTGAAAGAAAACCCAGCCACGAGCTAATGAGTCCCATCACAACTTAAACAAAATCTCCAAAGATGACTATAGTGGACAAATAGGTTTATATGGAAGCGTGCAGTGGCCCGAAGCCCTATGGGACTTTAAAGGTCAATACCAACACCTCGAAGTGGGCCTGGAAACAAATTGGGACTTATCTTCAGTCCAGAGCACTTAGATTTAATTATTGATCCTCTCAGGCAACTATTGTTTTGTACTACAATTCGATCGATGGAATTTAAGTAAATCTTTATGCCATCTTCTCTCATTGTGTTTGGCTGCACTTGTTATACTGGTCTCACTGCCTTGTTTTTAGTTGCAATTTAGAGGCATCCTTCATATCCACTGATGTCAAAGTCATTTTTCCAACTTTGTGCTGATCCTACCAACTTTCTGTTGATGAAATTAGATTGTTGCCCAACCCCAAAAGCCCCTTCTGCCCTCTGAAAGGGCAAAACTATGTGGGGACACATGCAATGAGATGGAAGATCAGCAGATTTATATAGCTTAATATCTATGTCAATCTTAACTCATATTACCAGTATTCCTATCATTTTATGCTGTTCCTTTGTGCTCTAAAACCCCTTAACTACACTGTTATTTAGGCTATTGGCTATGGTTGCATCTTAAAACTGTTGATTTCTTGACATCATGGGTATGTAGAAACAAAATGTGTTCCCTGCCACAGATAGTAGGATTAAGTGGTAGAATGGGAAAAGGGGGCTGAGGAATATGAAGGGAAAGAAAGGAAAAGAAAAAAAACATTTTAAGAAGCTACAGTGAAAGGGGGAAGCCATACTGAACAATGCAGAAATATAAATAGTTACTTAAGAGTTTTATTTATTTTAGTCAAATGTATATACTGTTCTTCCGCTTCACAGACTTTATTCCAGATGGGTAACAATCAGTAGCAAAAAAAATTACAATGAATTGAGACTTATGATTTGGATCCCATGAATGTATTTTGTTAATTGTAGCACCCTCTTCGGGTAACAGAGGCCTTCTCCTGTTACAAGGGCCTTTTCTGCTCACACACCACCATTAGCAGAGTGGATTCATGGAATCTAAACCCTGGGTCATAGGCCAGTCATCTCTTATTATCTCTTTCAATCGGCGAATTATATCAATTAGGAAGAGTCCAGCCAACAGCAAAATGCAAAAGCCACAGAAGCAAATCTATTAACTTTTCACTTGCATATGTCTTAAAGAGTTTCATATCAAGAAGGTGGATAATTCTTCTTGCCACTTAATGGATGGAGAGATGAGGGCAAAGGGCAAAAGGCTATGTCAGGAAGCAGTCTTGTCAATTTTTCCTCATTCTATGGATCTGTTTTATGGAATTATTCAATGGCTACTAGCTGTGCTGACTAAAAGAAGCCTCAGAATATCAGTGCTAGGAGGATAGACATCAGGGCAAGCCTTGGGTCTCCATGTCCTCTTTGTTGCCCCTCCAGGGTGAGCGGTTGGCCGCTGTGAGAAACAGGCGGTTTGAATAGGTGGGCCACTTTTCTGATTCAGCAGGGCTAATTACCAGCATGGTGGGATGGTTATGAGTGGTGGACTCTAATCTAGAGAACTGGGTTTGATTCCCTATTCCTCCACATGAGTGGCCATCTCTTATCTGGTGAACTGGATTTATGTTCCCGCTTCACCACAAGAAGGCTGATGTGTGACCTTGGGCCAGTCACATTTCTCCTCTCAGAACTCTCTCAGCCCCACCTACCTCACAAGGTGTCTGTTGTGGGGAGAGGAAGGGATTTGTAAGCTGCTTTGAGACTCCTTATGCTTTGAGGCATCTGGACATGACCCACCCACCCTAGCAGAGAAAGGGGTAGGGGTGGCATGCAAGGGAGGGGAGGGAGAGGGAGAGGGTCCGGCATCTGGACATGGCCCACCTACCCTAACAGAGGAAGGGGGAGGGGTAGCATGCAAAGGGGGGAGGGGAGTGAGTGAGGGGTGGCATGCAAGGGAGGAGAGGGAGGGGGCGGGGGTATAATGCAAACCCCACTTGAGAAAAGCAGGGGTATAAATGCAAACTTGTCTTCTTCTTTCCTTATTATATCTTACAGAACTATTAGCAAAGAAAAACAAGCAAGCTCAGAACCTCAGAGTTTTTTAGAGGAAAGCCGCCATTTATGTCATAAAGAAAAACCCAGCAATGAGCATTAATGAAGGTTCGTAAGTATCCATCTGTTTGACTAAATGATTAAAATAGCAACTATTTTCAATTCGCCCACTGAATATGTAACTACTTGACTCTCCACATCCCTCAGATTAACTCTCAAACTATTTTCGGTATTCAAGTAGTATCATTTAGTTTGTAAGGCAGTTACCTAGAATCGAGATAAGTCAGAGCTGATGTTACTTTTTTAAATAAGATTGTTCTTCCCAACATCAATGGTCTGTACCTTTTGCTGAAAGACTCTGTTAAAAGCTTGGCAATCTTGTTGGATACTGGTCTCCTGTTAGTGAAGAAAGTGCCTTTGACAACAACAAAAAATGTTCTTTTTATAGTTATATCTACTTAGGAAGCTGGCTTTCTATTTACAAACACCTCACCTGGTCCCACTAATCCATGCTTCAATAACCTTAAAGCTAGATTACTAGTGTGCTCTACGTGGGACTGACCTTGAAGATGATCTGAAAACTTATGAAGGAATCTGTCTATAGCTGTGGTGGCGAACCTATGGCACTCCAGATGTTCATGGACTACAATTTCCATCATCCCCTGCCAGCATGTCCAATTGGCCATGCTGGAAGAGGCTGATGGGAATTGTAGTCCATGAACAACTGGAGTGCCATAGGTTCGCCACCACTGGTCTATAGCAGCTATGGTATGGCATGGATTATCACAGAGGCGTTACTTAGAAAAAATTATAATATACTATTGCCCCATGAGCAAGCTTTCAGATCAGCATTTGAGCACCTGGTAGGATCCTCTCACTGATCATCCAGAAGGGCTACGCAGTTTTTTTTCCTTTTTCTTCTTAATTTGGCCTCTACCAATTCTGGGTATAATAGATAAGAATGTTTTCTCTGTGCTGGGGGCAAAAGAGAAACACTGGGCATCAAAGGGAGTATTTAAGGCAATTACCACCATGCTTGGGAAAAGGTAATCAAGCCCATTCACACACACCCATTCCAAGGGTAGCCACAACCCCTCCAACAACATTCGAACAAAAGTCTGCATTTAAGGTGCACAGGTAACCTCTGTTACACTAGATCAGGGGTCTGCAACCTGCGGCTCTCCAGATGTTCATGGACTACAAATTGGCCATGCTGGCAGGGACTGATGGGAATTGTAGTCCATGAACATCTGGAGAGCCGCAGGTTGCAGACCCCTGCACTAGATGATGCACTGAGCTCAGGTATGTGATTCATTCTTTGCGGTTCTCCAGGCTGCCTCATGTCCCCGCAAAACTCTTAAATAACATTTCCACAAATTCAAATCCAAATATTTTGTGTCATGGGTCATTTGCACAGACAGAATAATAATCTCACAAAAAGCTACAGGTATGTGCACATTTGTGAGTGTTCACATCAACACAAAAAGAAACGGTGTATTGTCAATGGCTTCCACAGCTGAAATTAACTGCCTGTTGTGGAGTTTTCAGGCTGTGTAGATACGGTCTGGTAGTTTTAACTCCTAAAGAAACACATCTCTGAAAATGCCGGCCATAGATGTGGGCAAAACATAAGGATCGGAAACAACTAGACCACAGTCACACAGCCCCAAATAACCCCAAAACACCCCCCAAAAACAAAACACATCTCCATAAAATTCAGTTTGCCTAGCAAACAGTATTTAAAGACTCAGGGGGGGAAATGAAGGACCTGAGGCAATTAAGATATTCATTTCTACAAACTGGATAACTAAAACAGCTGGCATTCTCCACAGATTATTTCTCTTATCCTCTTGTCACTGCTTATGTTTCATTTATATATACTAAGGGGAAAGAAAATAAAAAGAAAGAAAACAATTCCTGTGATACTTTCTGACTCAGTAAAATAAATATTAGCCTAGCTAACTCTCTCTGAGAGAGACACAAGGAGAGAGATTTATGAAAGGGAGAAATAAGAATATTTATAGGCGGGAAGTCCTCAGAGCAGGGAATGGGTTTATTATGTATGTGACTGACAAGGCATAAATGGCGTGTTTGTTTATGTGGGGGGAAAGAAGCATGCATTATTCTGTCAAATCTGTGTCTCGCTACGCAGACCTCCACACTGCTGATGGCATTACCTGTGTCACTAAAACATCTTGAAAATATACAAGTTCCCCTCCAAATCAACAAGAGAGATAATTAGCACTAGGAAAAGATGTCCGTGCATTTTCACCAAAGCCCACTTGACTAAACACGCACACTTCTGTGTGCCACCAAGCTTGCGATTAGCTCCGTGCTCCCCGTACAGGAAGCTCTCATTAAAATAAATAAAAACGTGTCCACTTGCTGAGTTTGCATCAGCTCCGTCAACAGAGTGGAAGCATTATGCACAGCTCGTGAATAATTCACAAGCAACAGAACTAACTTCTTTGCGTCCCGTCAAAATGCAATAACATTTTCCTTTTGTAATTGGAAGAACAACAAACACAGTGTGTTCTCAATAATTGATGGAACAGTCATGCTGGAATCCTGGAGCTGGAGTACTGGGTGGTCCCACTCATGCTTAGCTTTCACTCAGTCATACAGAAAGCTGAAATATGTGGTAATAGTTATTCAGCATTTGCTTAACCTCCTTTTTTGTCTATGTGGTGCCAACTCCTATAGACATTTCCACCCGTTCTAAGTGCGGTCAATAGTGATATTGTGGAAGAGTAGTGTGCTTTTGCAGTAGAAAATCGCCTCTCCGAGCCCTGCTTGGTGTTTGGGGCTGGGGAGAAGGTCGACGGGGGAATGGGGAGGTCCAGCAGGACAGCAGGCCCGGCAGGACAGTGGCGGTCTCACCAGGCTCGGTTTGGTGATTGTGCCAGGGGGAAATAGGCACTAGGACCCAACAGGAGCATTGAACAAGGAAGAAGGTGTCAGCAGATGAAGTCAAAATTGCTCTGAGATCTTTCTGTGGAAAAGAGTAGAGCTTCATTCTCTTACTCTCTGTTACCCAGAACAAGAAGAAGAAGAAGAAGAAGAAGAAGAAGAAAACAAAAATAAAAACAAAAAAGAAGAGGAGGAGGAGGAGGGGAGGAGGAGGAGGAGGAGAGGTAAGATGTTTATTCCCCATTTCTCTCCAGTAGGATACAGGGGCTTACAATCTCCTTTCCCTTCCCCCCCCCCCACAACAAACACCCTGTGAGGTGGGTGGAGCTGAGAGAGCTCTGAATAACTGTGACTAGCCCAAGGTCACCCAGCTAGCATGTGTGGGAGTGCACAGGCTAATCTGAATTCCCCAGATAAGCCTCCATAGCTCAAGCAGCAGAGTAGGGAATCAAACCCCGTTCCTCCAGATTAGAGTACACCTGCTCTTAACCACTACGCCTCAGCTGCTCAATGTTCAAACATTTCTAGGCCTTTTTTCATGTATCAAGAAATGTTTTCCAGACTGCTTCAGATCTGGTGATACATTCATTTTGTATGTATAAAGGGCTATCAAGTCATAGTGGACTTATGACAAGTGTGGTTTTCAAGGTAAGAGACTAACAATGGTGGCTTGCCTTCCTCTGCATAGTGATCCTGGTATTCCTTGATGGTCTTTCATCCAAGAACTACCCAAGGACAACTGTGCTTAGCTTCTGAGATCTGACAAGTTCAGGCAGGTATGGGCTATCTTATTAAGGGCATTACATTCGTTACTGATGTGTAAATCAGTGCAATGAGACTTTAACCCATCATTTCACCCAGTCAGAGGTCCTTCTAGCTGTCCTCCCTGAAGACTAGTTCTGACATTTGCCATTTTAATAGCAAAGGAAATATTGTCATACATCCACAGCTTAGCACCCCTCTTGTACAGATTCTGATTCTGTACCCATAGTGCATCAACAGGAAATGGAAGTGGTAGGCAATGCGTGAGAAAAAATCTTTCCATTTGAAATCCTGCTTTTTTAAAAAAAAGGTGGTATGTGTGATAAGTATTTGTCTAAGAAAGGGCAGAAAGACAAAAAAAATGTGAAATTCTGCTCCAATTTTCTTCTGTGGCACTTTAATAGTGGCAGAATTTTGTTGGTTTTATAAAATATTTTAATTAAATTTACCCATTGAAATTACACCTATTGTATTGTATGGTCATGGTATGGGAGAAGTGTGCTCCTTGGGATCAGTAATGGCATGATAACTATGAAGTAAATACCACGGCAGCTGCACAAGCAACTTATACAAAGCTATCCAAAATGGCAAATAGTGGGCAAGATTCATCTCAGTGGAGATCAACCTGGAAGAAGACCTCCCCTACAATGGCCATGTCTCTGCTGAGCACCTATCCCTTTAAAATATCTACAAAGCGTTAGAGTTGGAGTGAGACTTACTCCCTAGGATTCTCTTCAGTTGGCTTTCTCTGATTTTTGCTTTTGATTCTGTACCTTTATCGAAGGGTCTGTAGAATTCAAACATGGAGATAAAGAGTTTGTTACTTTAAGGTTTATTTAAGACACTGAATTGCCCTGAAAGGAATTAAGTCTGAAAACTTTTCCTCAGGAGAACTGTTCCCTGTGTACATTGACTAATACCTACTCACTTCAGAAAGCAAAATCCATTTTAATGTTTCCTAGTCCTTCCTAAGCCCTGAAAAACTAAGTGAGTGAAATAGATTCCTTGTGTACATTGAGTCTAAGTTGTTTACTGAGTTTGACTTGAGTTTATACCTATGCCAACTCCCAGAAAGCTGCAGGGTTTCACAAGGGCAATGAAGGGCATGACTGTGCATTCAGAAACTTAATCGGTGGGAGATGATGTAGAAATCACAGCCTGAACTCCACATCCCAAGTGCACAAGACTGGCAGATGGGGAGAAAATGTTGCTTGTCACAGAGAATATCTGATACAGAAATTGCTGAAACGTAAATTCTGATACTTTACATTCAATTTCAACTGCACTTTTAAAGAACATAATACTGCTTTCTTTGAAATGCATAAGGGCAAGGGGTGAGAAGATCTTTTCTAGAGTGTCCAGATACTACTTCAAGATTTACCAAAAGACTGCTTATAAGGTTGCCTAGAAAGCACTATCAGAGCTGTATTTCTTCTACAGCTACACACAGAAAGGTTTTATCCTTAACAACACGCAAATCAATAACCAGAGAAAAGTGGTAGTAGTCTAAAGTGGGAAGCTGCTGCCTCATGGAGGTTTCCGTTATCACTAGATCAGAACTTTGCTGATGCTTTGCAGGTACAAATCAACAATTACAAGAAGGGTCCCATCAGGGCAATCTATAGTTAACATAAGGAAACAGAATCAAAGACATGCCTTTATAGGTGAGGCCATAGCTCAGAGGTAGAGCATCTGCTTGGCATGCAGAAGGTTCCAAGTTCACCCCCAGCTCCTACAATTAAAAAAATTCAGAAGAAGCTGATATAAAAGACCCCAACCTGAGGCCATGAAGAGCCACTACAAGTTATAGACAGTACTGAAGTTAATAGACCAATGATGTGAATTAAGAGTGTTTCCCCACTTACTCATAGACCCCTATGCCACGCGCTACTCTCAGCGCGTGTCATTTCTGGCTCGCGCCCGGGCTTCCCCACGAAGGGAAGGCGCCGCTTTGAAGAGTGCCAGGAATGACGCACGCCTGAGGGGGCGTGACAGCGGCAGCGTCGGGGTGGCTGCATTGTCGCCGCCCCTGTAGTGGGGGGTGCCGGGGGACCCAGCGCTACTTGGCTACAGTAGCGCGGGGCAGAAGGTAAGTGGGAAAATGCCCTAATAGTCCTGTTCATATGTTATAGTGAACACATCTGCATCCTTCACTGACATACATTCGTATGTATGTAAGAAACAGCCAATATGCATTCACTTCACAAAGGAAAACAGAACTAGTACGTGCATAAATGTGGGCTTTAAATCACATGTTGAGCCATGTATGCATTGAACATGAGAATTACTCAACACATGTTTAAAAATATCAAGTTACACAGATGTTATGGTGTGTTTACTGTGACTTGTACACAGGACTAATATAAGGGAACAGTCATACATAGGGAAGGGGAGGGACATTCTGTTCGGCTCTAGGATACATCTGATTGCCACCTCAAATTACAGAATTAACCAATGCAACACAGGGATTCATGGGAATGAAACACCTGCAGTTTCTCTTGGTTCCTGATCTCCTAAGACTAGGTGACAAGACTTATCAGGCCATCTGAAGGAAAGTTACACTCTTCTAAGTCTGTCGAAGTCAGTGGGCTTTGCAGGATGTAGCTTTACTTAGAGCAGAGCTGCTAAAGAGTCGTACTTTGACAATGCTTAAGCCATCACATTCTTCCATTTTATTTATTTATTAAAAGTATTTAGACCCTGCCTTTCTACTGTGGCTTACAGAATACAATAATATCAAACAATAACCAAGACCAATAAAATTCAACCCAATGCAATAAAATCACACAATATCATCAAAAAATAAAAGCCCAAATCACTACTTGATAAGATCACAATCGTTAGATCTAGATGTTAAAGACTTTCCAAAATAAAAATGTTGTCACCTGAAATAGCAAGGAAGGAGCTAACTAGGCTGCTGTATGAATAGGCTTCCAGAGTTTAGGTGCCACCACCAAGAAGGCTTTCTGCTTCATCCCTACCAAAGGTACTGATGGGATGGAAAGATAGCCCTCCGCAGATGATCTTAGTACATTTGCAGGTTTATATGGGAGTAGGCAGTCCTTTAGGTAACCTGCCCCAATTCCCTTGTCATTCCTGCACAATGACAAACAGATAATAGCTCTCGGTAATGTTTGTGGAACAGCTGTCACAGACCACATCTTCTCATAAGCCAGAAAAGTACTAAACTTCTGTAATCTATCATGTGCAGGACAATGCATTGCATAGAGCATATGCTCCAAAATAAAAGAATGCACCTAGCAACATAAAAATATGCTATTATATGAACTTAAAAATTCATTCTGTGCTGAAGGATTCCAGCAAAAGTTTGGAAGTCGTTGCCCTTGTAAACCTTTCTGCCACTCTACAATATCTCTTCAAAGGCCACAAAATAAGAAATTTTTCAAGAGACCCTAGTTAACAACAGTTATCAACAATAATGTGCTGAGCTCAGAATTCACAGCATCATACATCAGAATGGCATCACCAATACATATAACTTTTTATTTAGTTGTAAAGAATCTCAACATTTGAATGGTTTAAAAAAAAAACACACGAAGCAATCATTTTACTGTGAGTGAACGTTCCAGAGGGTAAATGACTTCTGCAGTGAAATAAATGGTACCACAAATTAAGAAATATATTTTTAAAGTACTAGCAATTTTCCTTCCATAACCTTCACTCAAAAGAATGTTATTGCTATTTTATTAAACGAACTAAATGAAAAATAAATTGGAAAGCTTTCTTTATGGAGGCTTAAATACACTTAATATCACAGTTAGATATGTAGATTTTAATGGTAGGTTGCTAAATTATGTTGCTTTGGCAATGTACAATACGCAGAACAATTCATGAAATAATCAAGCAGCATGGTGGGACGTTCACTTTTATTTTGTGCCGGGCCAGATGGAATTCCAGGGGTCTAAGCGTGTCTCTTTCTCATGCAACTTAATTAGCCAAAATTTAGCACTGTTTCTATCCAAGAAGTTGGCATGCAGCACTTCCCTTGTTTTAAAAAAAGAAAAAGAATACAGTGATTACTGAGAGTACAATTATGCCATATGCTTCTATACAAACACACACTTTGGAGTGCAGGGAGCCACTGGGCGAATTGTCAGCTGAGTCTCTTTCACTAAACAAGCCAACTTTGTAGGAAATATTTCCTTTTCATAACCAAGGTAAGCCAAGTACTGTCTCTGCAGAATTTTACCTAACATATAATTTTAAGGTGACTTTGGAGGCTCAGAACAAATACAAGGAGAATTTTGTTGTAAGCAAAAGCAGCTTTGAAAAAGCTAGCCAATATTCTTAGGAGGAACAATTTTATCTGTCAGTTTATCTACATAGTTTTACCCTACCATTTCTCAAGTACCGGTAGCTCAGGAAAGTATATACAGCTGTCTTCTCATTCTCATCTCAGAACAACCTTTGAAATGGGTTGAGAGAGACAAACTAGCCAAACATCACCCTGTAAACTTCACACAGCAGAGCAAAGATTTGACTATCCTATGTTCTTGACTGACACTCTAATCACTACCCCATAATGTATTTCTCTCAATAAATCCAAGAGATTGAAAATAAAAGGAGAACAAATAGCTTTAGAAGAATTACATGGTCTGCAAGGCAACCTACAATAAAAACACTACTGTTCTGTTCCAGGGGTCTACAATGTGGTGTCTATGAGCAACTTCTTTCCTCACATCCATCAAATCTTTTTAGAAAGTGCATGGAGCTTTTGCCCAAGTGGGCTTCTGACTGGCCACTGAAGATCTGATTGGCTGTGCTGATTTTTAAAACTGGCTGCTTCATCATCATCATCAGCTGTCACCAGAGTTACAGGTAGTGGTTACGTATATCAAAGGTAATGCACACATTCAGATTTAGGTTACGTTCAGGTAACATTTAGGCAGGATCCTGACACCATGGCAGCCATTTTGTGGCTCCATCCATCACTCTGTGTCATAATTCCAGAGGAGCTTGCAGACTCAAAAACTTTTGGGACCTTTAGTCCTATCAAAGATTACACAGAAGTAAGTAAAACTCAGGTGAATGTGATAATTCTAAAGATTTTTATCTTGATGCAAACATTTTCATTTGAAGTTGCACAAAGCAGCAGTTAACATCAGGTACTTTGTCACTAATTTAAAACTGTAATTTTTTTTTGTTTCAGAGAGAATGCTAGCCTGGTATAGTGGCTAAGCGATGTGGACTCTAATCTGGTGAACCAAGTTTGTTTCCCTGCTGCTCCTTCACAAGAAGCCTGCTGGGTAACCTTGTGCTAGTCACTGTTCTCTCAGAACTCTCTCAGCCTTACAAGGTGCCTGTTGTGCGGAGGGGAAAGGAAGGTGAGCACTCCTGAGATTCCTTAAAGGATGAGAGAAGCAGGGTATAAAAACCAACTCATACTTAACTTCTGGGCAACTATAATCAATATGTTCCCATAATGTAATTGACTAGCTTATATAATTTCTTTTATATCCTAGCAACTGAAGCAGAATTTCTGCTTGTAGCTGGGCTGCCATGGTTACATGGAAGTATAGACAGCAATTAAGCAAAACCCTGTTGCTGAGGTGTGACAAAAAGCAGGATTGGGTTTTAGTGGTCCATATTCAGGATTTTAATTGAGCTGGCCTCACAACCCATCAGGTTCAGACAGTGGCTTAGAAAGGACTAATTTGTTCAAAATCTGGGTGAACAGCCAAGCACTACCCAAGTTCTGCCATGCGTTAATACTGCCAATCTTATTCCAATGCACTGAGCTAATTTTCATTTGGAATAAAACTTGCACAATGGCACTGCTGATTTTGGGATGATTTTCAAAGTTGTCTTCATCCCAGTGAACAGGAGAACGTTCCACACAACTAATTTCTCAGGTCCACGAGAAGGAGGAGCGAACTGAGCGACAACAGCACACATCTTTTACATAAAATGGAAGCTTACTTGGGGTACTACTTGTGTCCTCATTTTCTGTTAGTGAAACAGTAATTGTGATTTCTCTAGAACTAAAATTTAACATCCCCTCTCTCTTTATTCAAATTATTTCATCTTATGTTGTGTGTGGAGTAATGAATGAAAGTCAGACACCTACATCACAACCCAAAAAGGGAGGGAATGGCATATTTTGGGAGATGTTTTATCCTGCACTTTTGAAGTCAGCTTGCATTTCCTCTCCCTCTCTTTTCAGTGCAGGACATCAACCAAGTTTTAATGGATTAATTGTAGTTGCAGTCATGAATTTCCATTGTAGTGACCTGTGGACAAGTTGCTTAGCAGAGTGCAGTTCACCCTTTGCCCATCTTGAGCAATTACATCTCTTTGAAAGAAACTGCCTGGTTGGATCCTTAGCAAAAATGCTGAAGCAACTGCTGAGAAGACAATTCCGTCCTTTACCGAGATAGTGAGAAGCCCATCCTGAACCTCACAGCAGCATTCACTTCTATTGACCATGTTTTCATTGACTGACTGCCTGAGACAGGATAGAACCACTGCCAGCTTCCAACTTGTAGACTGGCTTTGGAAGTCATGTAGTTTGGGTCCTTAGTATTTGTGCTATGTTGTGTCACTCCACATGCTATGCACCATCTTCATATAACTAAGGAGAGGTGTCAACCAGAGGTTCGGAACAAACTGTCATCAGCATGCTGACTACCCCAAGATTTATATTTTCTTTCAACAGTCAATGGGGGTTCTGAATTACTGTTTGGAGGTGTCAATGGACTGGATGAAGGTCATGCAACCAAAGCTCAATCCAGGCACTACAAAAAGATGAGTTGTCATACATAAATTTAAGGAGATAGCTTGTTCTGTTCCAGGCTGCATTCCCTTTGAAAGTGTTTACAGTTTAAGAGGTGCTACTAGAGCTGGGATAATAAAGCAAACTCAGGGGTTTTCTGTGGCATTCAGAACCTATATCCAGCTTTGTCAGGAGTGTCAACCGTGGGTCTGGCCAGTTATCCATGGCCTGGTAGGACTCTACATGGAGCTACCTTTGAAGACTCTTCAGACGCCTCATTTGTTTCAGAATATAACAGCAAGACTGCTGCCTCACACATATTTTGAAAAGGCATTTCTCCAGAATTGATATGCACTGGCTATCTCTTTGGTTCCAGGAAACATTTACCATTACATACCACATCAAATCACTTTTGATAAAAATGGGCCCTAATATTTTTTTTTTAAAAAAATTGAAACCATTTACATAAAGCATTCATTACATGATCCATACATAGCAAGTTATTACACTTGCTAACCATAACTGCAGACATTGCAATTATATTTCAGTACACTGGAATACCCTGCTGGCTCCCAGCAAGAAAAGTTACATGTTCTAGTCTAGTATAGGAATTACATCTTGACGATCCTTCAGGAAATAATTCCAGTCGAAGAACAGAATTATAATAAAAGAACAGGATGTGAACCACTACCCCTTAAGATGTACATAACATCAACACAAGGTATTTGACGACACAAGTTGTCAAAATAATTAAGAAAGATAGATGGACTATTAAATAACTGTGCCTATTAAGACACACATTCATGTCTTTAAGTTTTAAATGTGGGTTATTCTAACTCTCTCACCTGTCAATGGGTACCCTCCATTTTTCCTTGCACAACAGAATACAAGTGTGTACATTGCCTTCCCCCAATTTGCAGGGCAGGGGGAAGAACCATAATGGACACCAGCTGCTATTTGGAAGTGGTTCCAGGCTATGCACGCCTTTCGACTGGCCATATATGCAACATCAGAATTCTAAAATTATGGCAGATGTTCCTAACAAAGTGAAGTACTCCATAACAGAGTATAGACTTGACATATTTATTTAGTGAGTCTTTAAATGTTATGCTATTGAGTTTATTTTTATTTATTATGCTATAAATTTAAAGCACATTAAGCATAAACACGTACAAAACGGCAATCCAAAATGGCAAGCTCACTGCCTCCAGGATCTTTCCTTTGTTTCCCGTTAGAGAAAAATATCTTGATCTGACATTGTATCATCTAATTTCTACTCATTCTGGGCAATGAGAAAAGAGATATATTTAAAAATGGATGAGTAGGTGAAATGAAATAAGTATAATTGTGAACTTCAAGAATAATTTCCTTTTTAAGATTTACTGTTATAATTTTGTAAGATTTACACGTGGTAATTAGTTGCTTTAAGAATAATAATTAGTTCTTAAAAGGTACAGAGGCAGATTGGGTATTTTGGATTTTTGAAATTGAATACGCATCTCATACTACCTGTTTATTATAACCTTATGATTCTTGACAAATGTATTTTATCTTTTATGTACACTGAGAGCATATGCACCGGAGACAAATTCCTTGTGTGTCCAATCACACTTGGCCAAATAAAGATTCTATTCTATTCTATTCTGTGCAGTGGTTATAGAATAAATATACAATATAGTCTGCCCCCCAAATCCTGCTTTCCTAGCTGCGTAATGAAACTGTACCACCCTGTACTCCACATTATTTCTATAGCAATCTACAGGTGGCTCTGGGCGTCCCAACATTCAAGATTACTTTTACCAATGATAGGGGCTCAAGGCACAATAGACTACTGTGTGATTGCTAGAAATCTCTACTCTGCTGACATATCTTTTAATATTGTTCTTAGAATAGAAAGTGAAAACTCTCCTCTGATGATCTTTTTTTAATAATAAAAATATAGTAAGGAAGGGTTCTGGTTTCATACCAACAATGATAATCATAATCTCCCGCAAAGAGTTAGCATTTAGTGCGCCCCAGAACTGAACCTAAAGTTTAAAACCAGCTAATCGACACTCCTAAAAGAAGAGATTACTGGGGCATGCTCTCCGTCTACATGTATATCAGCACATCAGGAACTTGTTAATATTTTATATTCTAATTTCACAGTTAACTCCAAGATTAACACCAAAAGTTCCATACCTGTTGTGACACAGAGTCCAAGCCGGTTTGACAGTGAGTGTATGCAAATGGAAAATCTTTTCTTGGAAGAAGTCTTTTCTTGGAAGAAGAAGAAGAAGAAGAAGAAGAGTTTGGATTTTTATCCCCCCTTTCCTCTCCTGCAGGAGACTCAAAGGGGCTGACAATCTCCTTTCCCTTCCCCCCTCACAACAAACACCCTGTGGGGTAGGTGGGGCTGAGAGAGCTCCGAGAAGCTGTGACTAGCCCAAGGTCACCCAGCTGGCATGTGTGGGAGTGTACAGGCTAATCTGAATTCCCCAGATAAGCCTCCACAGCTCAGGCGGCAGAGCTGGGAATCAAACCCGGTTCCTCCAGATTAGATACACGAGCTCTTAACCTCCTACGCCGCTGCTGATCTTGCTTTCAGGAAATCAGATTCTCAGTATCTCCTCTATTAGCAGCTCTTTTTACCTTGATAAATACATTGGGTAAGATCCCACCTAGTTGGACCCAAGCTGTCGTGGTCCCTATTTACAAGAAGGGACCACCCGATAATCCTGAGAACTACAAACCCATAAGCCTATTATCTATCATAGGGAAGCTGTTTGCCTGTCTGTCAAATTCTAAACTGAACAGAAGTTTGGAGGACGATATGATCTTATCCAATATGCAGGCAGACCTTAGGGTAGGCTTTTCAACCTCCAAGCAACGTTTGGTGCAAACTCATTAGGTAGAGAAACATCTTAAGCAGTTAAATGGTAAGATCTTTGCAGCATTTCATCGACTTAAAATCAGCGTTTGACTCAATCACTAGATTTAGGTGGTGGTAGAAGTTAGATCAGATCTTGAATGATAAGATACTTTTGTATCTTATAGTGGCATTATATGACAAGGGACAACTGCAAGTAAGAACAGATAACAAAGGGTCACTCTCTAAGTCAATTCCAATGACTAAAGGTCATCACAGGGCTGTATATTAGCTCCAATCCTATTTAATATCTATATAAACAATTTGGAGCAAACTCGATTGGTCCTGGATGGCTTCTTGTCCAAGGTCAGGAATGAGAAGGATAACAAGTCTCATATACATGGACAATGGGGTATTTCTTTCCCTCACTCGCCAAGGGTTAAATTATCTTTTAAAACTATTCTCTGAACATTGTCACCAGACTCTGACAATCAGTGATAAAAAGTCCAGAATAATGGTATCCAAGAAACAATACATAGCTTGTAATTGGAAGATGGGAGGACAAACAATGAACAGGTAAAAAGTTTTCCTTATTTGAGTTTAACATTCAATCACTCCCTAACATGTTCCCATCATTGGAAAATGGACAAAGAAAAAGCTAAAATTACCTGTTCTATTATTATTTTTCTTTAACGGCAGTGGTCAACATATTCATTTTTCACTGACTGTTGATAATGCAAAAGCTGATACACAATTATTATATGCTACCGGTATTCGGTACCCAAGATCTACCCATGAAACAGGTTACTGTCAGGCAGAATATCTGAGATCTTTAGTACAAGTTCCCTCTTGTGTCGCAAATGGAACGCTCTACTTGGAGACTGAGGCAAATATGAATGATCCTGCTAAGGCAGAACATTTAAACATTTTACAGAAAGCTTTAAAGATGCTTTTTAATACAACAAATAATATTTTTCATCAAAGGACTAATTGCTTGGTTTTTAATTCTCCACTCTCTTATAGAATTTTTGATTTTTTCCAAAAAAATTTCAATTCTTCATTCCACAAATGTTCATCTTCAAAATACTTTATAGTTTTTTATGACGCCATTTAAGGAATTTGACTGGGAACACAAAAAAGAAAGCAGATATATAATAACCAGGAGCTACCCATACAGGAGGAGCTACCCATACAGAACTCAGCGCAACGTTAACCCATTAGAAGGTAATAACCTTTTGACTCTCACCATATGATGTAGATCATTAGATGAAGTATCTCAACATTAATTATTTAATTTACATACAATTCTAGGCATGCTACAGCCCCCAACAATCACTATTTACAAGTAAGAATGGCTTATCACATTTCATGAACTAAGGATGTCAAGTTGACAATGGAGGCCAAAAGCAAAATGTGTTGTCAAGGCAACAGATTTCTGTAGACCTGACACTTGATCATATTAGGCAGTATTGGTATAGAATGCTGATGTGTCAAACTGTAATTTTAATTTCTAATGAAAACCAAAAGGAATGCCTATAAGCAAAAGAAACCTTGATGTCTTAAAAACTGGAACTAATTTTTAGCATGATTTTTGCTCATGCCAATCATTTATTTCCGAACACAATCTCTGGATGCTAGTGTCAGGCTCAGTATAACACCGGTAGCAAAGTATTATCTCCAAGGGCCCAATTTAATTCTTAGCCACTTGGAACTTGACAAATGTTGGAAGTTGAGGAAGGGAATTTCCCTCCAGCTAGCCAAGATGGATAGTTTATTATAATACTAATCACTCAATCTTTGTCTTGTAATTAAGAAATTAAAATGCAGAAAGTTGCCTGAAAACTCACATTGGTGTGTTCAGGTTTTTAATCCAGTTTTTAAACGTTGGGTGAAAATGCAAGGTAGATGGAATGTTACTTAGAACCCAAGTTAGAACCCGAACATGTTTGGTACCCTAGGTGAGAAAAGTGACTTTGTCTTCACTTACCTTTTCTCACTCAGCACACCTAATTTGGACTCTGAAAAAGATGGAACTTTTTTCCTTACTGGAACTAAAGGTGGGAGGCTTAACCACCACTCCAAAAGAAAGGCAGAAGCTGTCTTCTCCTCCAAGATACCCCTGGGGCAAAAGCTAATTTCCTTCTCTGTCTCAAGAGGGTTAACAGTCCCCAGGCCTGGAGATGGGGTGGGTGGGTAGCATGCTTCTTTTTCAGTTTCAGCTGCCTCTGCTCTCCTACAGTAGACCCTGGCAACAGAAGCAGAACCCTAACCCTGACCCTCAGGTGATGGTGGGAAATTTACTGAAAACTAACCAAGTCTTAGTTGAGTTCTGAAAAACTAGCAGTAAAGCCCATTGTGCTGAACAATACCAAGGGCTTTAGACAGCTGTTAGTGGCAGGCACAGCAGTGTGGAAGGACCTGTTCAAATCAGTAGTGAACATTGAAAGATTTGTCGAAGGCTTTCACAGCCTGATTCAACTGGTTATGGTGGTTTTTTGGGGCTATGTGATCTACCAGACCATGGCCACACAGCCCGGAAAACCCACCAGAACCAATTGAAAGATTTGTTTGTACACAATTTTTGTTAATACTTTTTTTCCAGAATGGGGAAGTTAGCTGAGGGCTAAATGAATACCTCTCCTGTCCTCAACATGCTTGCTCAGGAAGCTTTCGGACACACTGGACCATCTTTCTAACCCGCCTCTTGTGATCTGCTTTCAAGTTGGGGTGAGACTTTGCCTGCGCTTGGTGATTCAATAAATCCAAATCACAGAAAAACCTGAAAAAGCTGGATAACATGGGCTTGACAGGCAGCAGAGAGGGGGGGAGAGAGAGGTCTCCATGTGGGGATGAGTGAGCTCAGTCCCGCATGCAGGATCACTCCCCCCCTTGCTTCCAATGATCTGTGGGCCTTGGGAAGCAAGGGGGGGAGACAGTCCGATCCTCATGAAGGCTGAAGTGTTTTGAACACCTGCTGGTGCTTCATTCACCAGCAGCCATGAACTCAGTTGTGGCCTACCTGAACACCCTCCCTCCTAACCTTCACTTAGGAAGGTTTTAGTCTTTCTAATTGGCCTCACACTAGGGGGGAAGGCAGCCAGCAAATGAATTTTTGAACAGCCCAGCAAGTACGAACCGGTTCAGCCATTGAAGCCTTCCCATGCCTCGCCCTTAACCCAGGGGCGTACCTAGGCAAACTGGCGCCCGGGGACAAAACCTGAGTTTGGCGCCCCCCCCCCCCGGCCTGGCGTATGGGCGGCCACCCTCCCCCACCATGACCAATTTGGGCATTTGGGGTTATTTTTGGTGTTTTTTTGGCCTGCAGGGAGCGCATTTAAAGCTAGCTGCACCATGATTTCAGGGTACCATCCAGAGACTGTCCTGATGATACCACCCAAATTTGGTGATGTTTGGTTCAGGGGAAGCAAAGTTATGGACCCCCAAAGGGGGTGCCCCCATCCCCATTGTTTTCAATGGGAGCTAACCTGAGATGGGGGCTACCCATTTGAGGGACAATAACTTTGGTCCTCCTGAACATAACTTCACCAAACTTGGGTGGCATCATAAGAATAGTTAACAGATGATACCCTGAAATTTTGGTGTCACTAGCTGTAAAAATACATCCCTTCCAGGCACCCCAAAAAATTTGCCCAAGATTCTTTGTTTTGCAGTGACTTTGCTCCACTGCAGCTAATGAGGAATTTCTGAGGCAGGCTGCACATTTTTGAAGATAGAGGCACCAGACTTTCAAGGTGGCTCCAGGAGGGCATCCTGCTAATTGCATCCAGGCTTAGAGACCTTTGCTTCTGTCCAATTTTATGGGCCCCCCAAAGGCTTATTTTGTTTCCCCGCTCCTGCACATGAAGCCTGCTGGGTGAGTTCTCTCAGAACTTCTCAGCGCCCCCACCCACCCCCAAAAGCAAAGCTCACCAAGCTTGGATGCTATTACTCAAGGCCTCTTGGAGCCACCTTGAAAGTCTGGCGCCTTTGTCTTCAAAAATGTGTGGTCACTGCTTACACACTCAGAAATTCCCCAGAATCTGCCCGCCATCAAGCCTGCATGATGTGCATGTTCTGTGGTGGGAAAAATTATTTTTCCCACCATAGACTTCAATGGGGCTTTCTGTTATGCCCAGCTGGCTCTGTGGTAGAGGTTTCAACAGGAGGCACTGTGGTAGTGGTTTTTCTCTGGGCGGGGGCACTTATTTCCTGTAGGGCTGCTGGTGTGAATCTCCTGAAAGGAACCAGCCAACTTTGCTAAAGTTTGCCTGTGATGGCCGAATGCTGTGGGCATCAGGTTCACCTTCAACTCGGTGCCCACAGCATTTTCCTCTTCCACACACATTTTAGCAAATTTGGCTGGTTCCTTTCAGGAGACTCACACCAGCAGCCCTACAGGAAATGCCCCCACTCAGAGCAACATCCCTACCACAGTGCCTCCTGTTGAAACCTCTACCACAGAGCCATCTGGGCATAACAGATAGCCCCATTGAAGTCTATGGTGGGGAAAGTAATTTTTCCCACCACAGAACTTGCTGAAGAGCCTGGCAAATTCTGGGGAATTTCTGAGTGTGTAAGCGCTGGCTGCACATTTTTGAAGATAGAGGCACCAGACTTTCAAGGTGGCTCCAAGAGACCTTGAGTAATAGCATCCAAGCTTGGTGAGCTTTGCTTCTGGAGTGGGGGGGGGGGAGTTGAGAGAGTTCTGGGAGAACTCAGCCCACAGGCTTTCATGTGCAGGAGCAAGGAAACAAAATAAGCCTTTGGGGGGCCCATAAAATTGAACCCCCATAAGCAAAAGTCTCCAAACCTGGATGCAATTAGCAGGATGCCCTCCTGGAGCCACCCTGAAAGTCTGGTGCCTCTATCTTCAAAAATGTGCAGCCTGCCTACACACTCAGAAATTCCCCATTGGCTACAATGTAGCAAAGTCACTGCAAAACAAAGAATCTTGGGCAAATTTCTTGGGGTGCCTGTAAAGGGTGTATTTTTACAGCTAGTGACCCCAAAATTTCAGGGTATCATCTGTTAACAATTCTTATGATGCCACCCAAGTTTGGTGAAGTTATGTTCAGGAGGACTAAAGTTATTGTCCCTCAAATGGGTAGCCCCCATCTCAGGTTAGCTCCCATTGAAAACAATGGGGATGGGGGCACCCCCTTTGGGGGTCCATAACTTTGCTTCCCCTGAACCAAACATCACCAAATTTGGGTGGTATCATCAGGACAGTCTCTGGGTGGTACCCCGAAATTTTGGTGCCGCTAGCCTTAAAAATGCGCCCCCTGCAGGCCGGAACGTGAAAAAACACTTTAAAATGTAAAAAACATACAAACGACCCTGAAATGTTGGCGCCCCCCCACGTGACCAAATGGGGGGCGCCCGGGGACAAAGGGTACCCCATGTCCCTAGGTAGGAACGCCACTGCCTTAACCCCCATGTGCTGGAACCTCATTGGGAATTGCCTGGGAGTGCATTGTAACCACCCCAGCTTGGCTTGCTCAATTATAGATAGAGATTAGAGGAAAACCATTAGAAGAATCTTTTGACTGATGATTCATTCCCAAGAAATAAATTTAACCTCTGCTACGTTACATATTTCTAATTAAAAGTCCAGAGGAAAGAATCCATTTATATTCCTAGCTTTTGATATTGAGCTCTCCCTATGTGTTGCATATTTGATCTGATTGCCTTTGCCCATTCATGTAAGTAGCTTCATTACTTAGTCACTTTTTCTTTTTTGCTTTGTTTTAAAGCAGAGTAGAGATAAATGGCCTTTCATAATGCAACTCAGGGCCCATTAAGAGATCAAAATAAACTTGCTATGAAACAGAGGGCAAAAAGTGTGCAAATCTGTAACATTCTAAATTAAGTATTGTCACAGTCTGTGAAACAGAATTAGTCTAATGCACTATGTATTTTCTTAATCCCAGTCAATACCTGAGTGCCACATTTAATGAAGTGGAATAAACACTAAAAACTAATGTATATGAAATGCTTAGCTTTTTAATTATAGAAGCCAGGGGAGGAAGTGTGCAGGTGATAAGAAAAAAAAATAGATTGGAACTGGGCATAATTTATGCCATTCAACCTTTGTCAAAAGAGTTGCAGCTGAACCACTCGATACTCCTGCTTGCTATGTTGTGCTTCAAATATTGTGGTAGTGCTTTGTATGCATACGCAAATAAAGCCTGATCCAACAGCACAACTTTGTTTGGGAGTAGAATAGTGCATATAGTACGGCACTACCTATGGCGGATCAGGACCACCCTTGACCCATGTTCTGTCCTATCCAGAGAGGTAGCCAGGATGTAAGTCCATTGCAGCAAAATAAAACAGAGGATCAGTGGAATGTGAAGAAGTGAGCTCTGACTCATGAAAGCTTGCGCTGGAATAAATCTTGTTAAATCTTAAAGGTGTCACTAGGCTCTAGTTCTATTCTGTCCTGTCCAACCAATCTGTCGTCCTTGCTGTATAAGTATTTCCTCAGATCTTAGAAGCTAAGCGCTATCGACCCTGGTTAGTATTGGGACATGAGTCCACCAAGGAAGTCCAGGGTTGCTATGCAGAGGCAAGCAATGGCTAACCATCTCTGTTTGTCTCTTGCCTTGGAGACCCTACATGGCTGCTACAATGGCAGGCCCTTGTGGCAGGCCCTGCCCCATGGGCCAGCTCCATGTCCTTGCTGGCGCCAGTGGGAGATACCATTAAGTTGCTACAAGTAAGCTGCAACTTAATGGCACTTTCTACCCCATACCAGTAGAGAAGATTAGGCTTTTTTTTCACATGTTTTATTTTTTGAGGGGGTCCATAAACCCCCCAAATTCTGGCTACCTCCAAAATCCATCTTGGAGGCAGCTGGCATTGCTGGCAAAGTAGATCTTAGATGCAGCTGGAGAAATGATCCTTAGGGGGCAGAATGGTGTCATAGGGGTGTGCACCATTTCCCCCCCTGATATTCTTCAAGTTCAGGTTTAATAGACCCAAACAGTTTTTAAAAAGCTGAATCCCCATACCAGTATAGGGGATTAGGTATTATTCACATTTTTTTTAATTTTTGAAGGGGTCTATTAAACCCACAAATTCCAGCCACCTCCAAAGTCCATGTGGGTCTTGGAGGCAGCAGACAGAATTGCCATGGTAAGATTACCACATGTATATGAAGGACTTTATTTCATTTCAGATTTTATCTTATTGGTATGTTTTTGGCTCTGTTGTAATTGGCCTCAAATCCATTTGGGGGGAGGAAAGGCTGAATGTAAATACGATTAACAGCAATGCTTATCGTACTTAATTGAACTCCGATGTGCGCACATATAGACACGTATCAGTCAGAACAAAGACTTATGCTAAAGACTTATCAGTGCTCTTCCACATGAGCAGCAACACAATTGTCACACAGATGCCAGCAAAAGAGAAATATATTTGCAACGACAGCTTACTGGTAACGTATGAATCAGTGTTTCCCAGCCTTTTCGAGGTCAGGGTACCCTTGACCTCACTCTTCATATCTCACGGTACCCCTGCCGCCACCCTCCACCTTCCCCTCTCATTACCCCTGCTTGCCATACTCCCCACCTTCCCCTCCCAGGGTGAAGGGAAGCACTGGGGGGGGGGCTGCTGACCTTGTGGCAGGCCCTGCCCCATGGGCCAGCTCCATGTCCTTGCTGGCGCCGGTGGGAGATACCACAAAAATGAGGGGGGCGGTAGTGTTGCCGTGGTACCCCTGGGACATGCTCACGGCACCCCAGGGTACCAGGGAACCCTGGTTGAGAATGGCTGGTATGAATTATCCCTTGTTCACATAGCATTTTGCCCACACCTGAAAACCATTTCATAGCACTAGAACCACAGTGGAGCTATGTTTGCAATTCTATCCCAACTATGTTTGCAATTCTATCCCAAAATTACCACAACAACTTCCGTAAGCTTTTATCAGTATTCCTTCAGTCACAGAAAATCCCATCATATGGATTTTTATTATTTCAAAATGCTGAGGAAATCCTACTAGAGACCATTTTTGACTAGCCATCATCAATAGCCAGTCACATCTCTAATTGGTATGATTATCCGGATGTTTCTTGGATGTTTCAGAGAACTGAAGTGACACAGACAAGAACTTCTTAGATCAAACAGAGCCAACCTGCTCCACAACTAAGGATTCATAGAGAGGACTGAAGCTATTTCCAGGTTTTTTCTAGAAATGATGTCACATTGTGGCTGATAGTGCCTGCAGTCCCTGGATCCCGACTGTCTGGTCACAGGACACTTGATTAAGGTGACCAGCCATCCCGCTTTTGGCGGGACACTCACGCTTTCCCGCAATGTGTCCCGTGTCCCGCGGGGTTTTAAAATTGTCCCGATTAGGCAATGCACTCCTGCGGCCGCGTGCGCCTCCTGTGCTGCCGCACTGCCTTCTGGGGCGCTTCCCTGTTTCCCGCCCTGTGGCAGCGCGGGAGGCGCACGCGGCCGCAGGAGCACACTGCCTTTTGCGGCACTCCCCAGTTTCAACTGCTATTCTTGCAAAAGATCAACAGTTCTGCAGAAAGGTACAGCAACAATGAAGCTGGAACTGGAAGGTCAGTGGAAAAAAGCCTTCTCTGCATCCTGGAAGCCTTCTCTGCTACATCCTGGAAGCCTCCCGTGCTGCCGCACTGCCTTCTGGGGCGCTTCCCTGTTTCCTGACTGGGGAGCGCTGCAAAAGGCAGTGTGCTCTTGTGGCTGCGTGGTAGCGCGCCCCCCACGTTACAGGTTCAAAAATCTGGTCACCTTACACTTGATGTTATCTGCATGATGCAAATAACGGACTGCCTCCTTCTCCTCCACCATCACGCAAAGAATCTCACTCCTCAGGTGTACAAACTTTTCATTTTGTCTGTATCTTGTAAGTAGCAAAAGACCATGTCATGCTTTATATTGCTGCACTGAACATACTATTATATATACATGAAAAAATAATCAGGTCATCTCTCAGTCTCCCTCCCCACAGGCTAAATATTTAACGTTTGAACTCTTCCCCACAAGGCAGAACTCTACTATCTGCGTCAATTTGATTTTCCTCCTACATATTATGTTTACATCCTGCTACAGTTATACAGCTACTAAAGGAATAAGCACAGATGAGGACTTAACAAGGTCATTTTGATTCAGATTAATTGCAAATACAGGACTTCGTTTAATTTCTGTGCTATACCCAACACAAACAATTTGGTTTTTTTTTAAATTAAAAATATTTTAAAATATTTTTTTTATCAACCAAGAAGAACAGGAAAAGAACATTCTAAAAAAGATAAGCAGAACAAATATAACAGTAATAGTAATAGCAACAATACTAAAAAGATCCTCTGAAGATGCCAGCCACAGATGCAGGCGAAACGTCAGGAGAGAATGCTGCTAGAACACGGCCATACAGCCCGGAAACCACACAGCACCCAAGTGATTCCGGCCGTGAAAGCCTTCGACAATACATTAATACTAAAAAGAGATTTTAAAAAAGGAAAAGATGTGAAAGAAAAAGAGAGAAAGACTAACAAGGAGAAAAACAAAGAAAAGGGGGAGGCTGTTTCCAAGAGCTCAATGGGTGACTTGCACCGCTGGTTCTGGATTTTTTCAGAGCCAGTGGATCTAAAATCCAAACCCTTCCAGTCCACCCGTCAAATTTAAGGTCCCCAAAATCTGAGAAGGTGAGAGATAAGAAAAACTTGCTCTACAGCCAACAAAATAGTTCCTATCAGCAATGTGTAGTCTGGGAGCACTCAGAGACTCACCCAGAATGAAATCCCATTATGCCAGAGGTCTACACAAACTATTTATTGAATGGAAGGTTTCTCACTGAGGTCAGTAGACTGAATATTTCGGTCTTATTTCCATTACTAACTGTTATTTAATAACCTCTACGTTTTCAAAAAAATTGACAAGAGTGTTAAAGTCTTGATTAGTTCTTGATGGATACATAGTTCCCTCAGAACATTCTGCAATTGTTAATGTACTTAAACCATCCATTTTGAACTGGAAATGATAGGGGTAGAGAACTTCCTGGCAACTATAGTGCTATGCACAACAACATAATGTTGCTACATCTGTACACATCTGCATTCATTTATTCACATACATTAACAGAAAATTATAGATTATTTACATCGATGTATCAATAACCTTCTGAGAAGAAAGGTTACCACCATACCATATTTGTTCTATTTCTTGTTCTGTTACCACATACTATTGTTTTCTATAATACTGTCCCATTTATCAGCAAATCTTCATTGATCTGCTTTGCCAGCATGAGCCTAAAGATCTTATTGGAAAGCAGATGGGGAGAGAAAGCTGTTAGCTCTGAGTCTATCCAGAATACTTTTGTCTATCTTGGGCTTATGCATCCCCTGCCACCTTTCTTGCTTCAGTACCATCTAGCCACAGTGTTCTATGCCTTAGTTAAGTCTGGACTGGATTACTGCAATGCACTTACACTTGGAGCTACACTTAAGAACATAAGAACATAAGAACTAGCCTGCTGGATCAGCCCAGAGTCTATCTAGTCCAGCACTCTGCTACTTGCAGTGGCCCACCAGGTGCCTTTGGGAGTGCACATGCAGGATGTGAAAGCAATGGCCTTCTGCTGCTGCTGCTCCTGAGCACCTGGTCTGCTAAGGCATTTGCAATCTGAGATCAAGGAGGATCAAGATTGGTAGCCATAGATGGACTTCTCCTCCATAAATCTGTCCAAGCCCTTTTTAAAGCTATCCAGGTTAGTGGCCATCACCACCTCCTGTGGCAGCATATTCCAAACACCAATCACACGTTGCGTGAAGAAGTGTTTCCTTTTATTAGTCCTAATTGCCCCCAGCATTTTCAATGTATGCCCCCTGGTTCTAGTATTGTGAGAAAAACACTTAAAGAGTGTTTGGAAGATGCGGCTAATGCAGAACACTGCAGCTAGATGGCTGGTTGGGAGGACAGCTACTGGGAGCATATGATCCAACTATTACATCAATTATACTAGCTACTGATCTGCTCCTGAACCCAACTCAAGATGTTTGTTTTGACTTTTAAAGCCCTACATGACTTGGGACCACGGTCCCCAGAAGGCCATCTTCTTCCATACGTTCTTGCCCAGGAATTAAGATTATGAGGAAAGGGTCTCCTGACTGTTCCATAAATCAAAAAAGTTAACTTGGGGTACATGGGAGAGAGCTTTTCAGTGGTATCCCCACAGTTATGGAATAACCTCCACAGTATGGTGCACCTGACCTCCTCACATTTGATCTGTAGGAGACAGCCGAAGACTTTTTACATTAAATTAAATTGTAAAGCAGTTTTTAAATAAAGCAGTCCTAAATTGTGGTTTAATTTGGGTTTTTTAAAATGTTTATTTCATGTATTGATGTATTTTATTAACATTGTAAGCTACCTCGAGTTCCATAAGGAGCAAAGGTTGCTAATTAACAATGGGCCTACCACCATGGGGGTCTACAAAATATTATCACTACTAAGAAAATGAGCAAATGCCATTGTGTGACACTTCCAAGCTTCTCAAGCATAGAAAACAGTTATGGGCATATAGGAACTGAGCAACAACCAGCATATGTACTTCCCAGTAGTCAGCATTTCATAAGTTAAGGAAAATTATCAGTGTGTCTATTCTATATTTCTTCTTAGAGAAGGAGAACTCTTGTACAAGCTAAAGCAATAAATATGTTTATTAATACATAAAACTTGCAAAATGTTCCTCAAAATGTCCCATACTGCCCTGTTAGGGCCCTCCACTCCTTGGAGGAGTGTCTGCTGGAAATCCCCGGCCCAAAACAGATCCGGCTGGCCCCTACCTGGTGGACAGGCTCCTTAAGAAGACCAGGGCCCTGCGGGACCTTCAAAGTTTCCACAAAGCCTGCAAAACGGACCTGTTCCGCCAGGCTTTTGGCCAGCCAGGATAGTCATCAGACCCTCGTGTCATCCAGGCACCCCGTGGATGGGATTGGGGGGAGGGAACTGTCGCCATATTGATTGTTTTAAATTACAGACTGAATTACTGTTTTTATGTTTTATTTTATATATTAAATTATGATGTACACCATCCTGAGCCTAATGGGGAGGGCGGTCTAAAAATATAATAAACAAACAAACTTCCCTGTTTACAAAATCATCAAATGCCCCATTTCTTCTCTGAAAAAATGGGAGAAGGAAAGAATGAACAGACCTAGAACAAGGTTGCCAATCTCCGGGGGAGGAGGGGCTGGAGATTTCTCAAATTACATCTGATCTCCAGACTCCAGTGACTGGCTCCCCTGGAGAAAATGGCTCTTTTGGAGAATGGACTCTAAGTCATTAACTACTGCCGAGGGCCCACCCTTCTCCAAATCTCACCCTCTTCAGGCTCCAGATCAAAATCTTCAGGAACTTTCCAACCCACTGCAGGCAACCCTGTGCCGCAAAAAAGTTTAATTTGGAACAAAAACCAAAGAGAAGAAAAGGTTACTGAGTAAAAACCATATTGTTGTTACATTTCTCCCTCTGTTATCTCAAGCAATCCAAACTCAATACTTAGATTGAGTTCTTTGAGGATGGAAACAAAGGCCCTTCCATCCCGACGGGTGCAGCGGTTACAGCCTCTAGGGGACGGGGTAAAAACACCGGGTTCCCCTAGGGGAGTTGTTTGCATGGGGCACAGCTGCTTCAAGAGTCAGCGATCCGCCTTCACTCCTCCCTCAGCAGCAACGGCCGCCTATTTTCCCATCTTGCTCCCCTCGAAATGCAGGTTTTTTGAAAATCGGCAGCTTCCAGCCAGCTGCCGCAGGGTGAACAGGGTAGTGGCATGGAAGGCTTCATCCCTCCCTTTCCTGGATCGACTTACCTTCTCCCGGGCGGACCGTCCAAGCGTCGCCGAGGTCTGGGGACACGCCCCTCCTGCCCTGCGACTCCGGAGCTGTCGCGCAGGGCAGGGGGCGTGTCCCCTGGCCTCAGCAATGCGCCGGACGGTCACAGGGAAGATATGTCAATTGGGCGACGGCACTCCACGGTGCCGTCTTTCCTGTCATTACCGGGACCGTTAATGCGAACGGTCCCAGGGTGGTTGGGTCGGCATACAGCGTGGCTGTGCGGAAGCGGCCAGATATTAACAAAACTAGGTATAAACAACCTGTCAGTTTGTTACAATGAGTATTCATGCACACATGTATGGGAACCAGAGTGCCATGTAAAAGCAAATTCTGAAAGGTAATGGGAACATCCTGCAGGAATGCTTTCATTTATTGAATTCCTGATAGCCACATATATTTTAATACTGATACAGATAGGCATCATGATGTCTTCTGGATAAGGGCTTAAACAGTAGTTACCTGAATTCCCTGTATAATTTTCAAACTGGATATACTTGTGCTAGTTACAGATGAAATAATTTCACCTACCCCAAGGGCTTGTTTACCACTTGCATAGTGATACACTGCAAATTGTTTGGCTGCCTTAATCCACATCCTTCTAAATCTATTGAAGTCAGTGGACTCAAAAGGGTATAACTCAGCTTAGGATAGCACTGCAAGGCCCTGTTCCATATTTTTTTTACAGCCTGTCTAGTTCTTGCAAAAAGATTTGAATGTTTATGACAGAAAGGATGACTAGTCATTCTAAAATAAACTACTGTGGTGTTTCTAGCTTCACACAAACAATCACACTTAGATTGGAGATCATTCTTCTCTGTACTACTGAACAGTGCCTGTCAACTAAGCTGTATAAAATTTAGGGGTAATGCAGCATCCCTGTTCATTGCAGACAGGGGCCATAGTTTGCTCATGCCCTTCAGTCAGGCTCCAGGATGATAAAGCAAATAGTTGTAGGGCTTCGCACCTGCCATAAAAACTTCTGATGCTGTTCTGCCTCAGGCATCTTAAAGGAGGAAAAGAGAGAATGTACTTTTGGATAAGGCCATTTGAAGAAGAAGAGTTTGGATTTATACGCCCCTTTCTCTCCTGTAAGAAGACTCAAAGGGGCTTACAAACTCCTTTGCTTCTCCCCACAACACATACTTTGAGAGGTAGGTGGAGCTGAGAGAGTTCTGAAGGAACTGTGACTAGCCCAAGGTCACCTAACAGGAATGTAGGAGTGTGAAAACAAATCTAGTTTACCAGATTAGAGTTCTCCTGCTGTTAACCACTATGCAACACTGCCTATTCTAGTATTTGCCTAGTGAGCCATAACTGCTTGACCAAAGGGAAAAGTTACATTTTTGCCCACTCTGAGATAAGGTGTTGCCGTTGACATTTCTGCTATCTTAGACCCAAACACCACCCAATGATACAATAACTGTGCACAGAGCACTTTCTTAAAATGAAAAAAAAAAAGTGAAATGAATTGTGTTTCAAATAACAATCTAATTGAAAATTCCATTACTGAAGATATTACAGGGGTGGTGAGATTACAGATTAATCAAAGGCTATTAAAACTCTCTCCTGTGGCACTAATGATTCATTGGCCTTTCAGCAGAAAACTCAGCAAGATCTGCAGCTATTTTGACTAGCCCGGAAGATGTAAAAAAGTACTTTGGGTGACTTCCTTGCAACTTCATCTTACTTCTGTTGTGAAACCAGCTCACTCAGTTTTCTCAGTTTGACCAGACAAAGAGAGAGTGTTTAAAACCTTACACCACTGCAAGGAAGCTCACTAAATCCATAATCCCAGTATCAGCAGCAGAGGTGTAACCACAACAAGGCAAATAAGATTCTTTCTTTAGGCACACAAAGCTGACGGGTGCAGAAAAAAAAAATATATATATATATATACAAACATGCATCTACTATCCCAAGCTGGTAAGTCATTAGGAAAAGGATACATTTCTAAAAACCCCAAATTGAGCCAACCAACCAGAAGCTTTTCCATTAAGGCAGGGGTCTGCAACCTGCGGCTCTCCAGATGTTCATGGACTACAATTCCCATCAGCCCCTGCCACCATGGCCGATTGGCCATGGTTCTCCAGATTAGAGTCCATCTATTCTTAACCACTATGTAGGTCCAGGGATTGTAGCTTCTGCATGCAAAGCAGATGCTCTGCTATTGAACCATGATCCCTTCTCAGGAAGATAGAATATAACTTTTCAAAAATCAGTTGATCCAATCTGATAACCATGGGTCAGTAAGCTAAAGTCCAAAAGCAACCACAGATCGAAATTACCCACTGACAGTGATGTATGATGTGCCCAACTTTTGCTTGTGACATTGATCACCACTAACCATTGTACCAGCTAGAACAGGGGTAGGGAACCTTTAACACTCAAAGAGCCATTTGGACCCGTTTTCCACAAGAAAAGAAAACACTTGGAGCCGCAAATAATTTTTGACAATTAAAAAAAAAATAACATTATAGATATTGTGTTTTTTTAACCTTACTCCGCTCATTCTGAGAAGCGCATGGATGCGCCTACCCTGCTGCCTGCAGGGCGGGCAAGGATGGGACCGGCGGCTCGGCTCGTGGAGCCACAGTGCAAGGGCAGAAGAGCCGCATGCGGCTCTCGAGCTGCAGGTTCCCTACCCCTGAGCTAGAAGTACAACATTAAATGAAACTCTTGTTCTTTGTTTCTCCTTCAGTGACCGTAACACTATAACAACATACTTATACAATATTACTTTATCAAGATTTTTTTTCACAATCCCCAAAAGTGAGCTGCTCATTATTTTAACAAGGAGCATAGAAACTCTCAAACTTTTAAAAAGTCAGCTACCAAATACAGGGACTGTGCTGTTTGTGAGTAGTCACTGGGGGGGAAAAAGGTCACTAAGTCACTAAGAAAAAAAATATTCTGTTCCTGAGGGGCATACAATGACCAGTATAATTTACACAGGATACACTTCCACAAATTTACTAACTCATGGTATGGCATCTCTTGTGGCTAAACGATCTTTCCATTAAACAAAATAAGTCAGTCATTCTACAGTATGGAATACAGATTTCAGTTTAATAAATGTTCTTTAGCATCTGCACTGTGAGTGGACTGCATCCAAAGATATTCATCTTCTCAAGCCCAAGAACTGTCAGAATTGTGACTGAATGAACTCAAAGTCCCTGTTCTACTAATCAAATTACTTCCCTTGTCCTAAGGTGCTTCCAGAGAACAGGGGCACCCTACTGTATAAAAGGCAAGCTGTATTGGTGACAACCCTCTTCTCAAAAGCAAAGAAGTCTGGGAGATGTTGTCCAGAGGCCAATGGGGCTATGACTTCTAGTCTCCTTCACTTTAAGAACCAAATTGTTGATGATACTCCTTGCCTCCCCCACCCTCAACCCAAGAAATGGTCTCCCGACTGGGAGGTTACCTTACTTGCATGGCTGGGGGCAGGCGAGGATCAGGCTGTAGTGTGGTATTCACAGCTGTGGTTGGGCTTGCACAGAGAACCTGGGTGACCTCTGACCCTGGAGCAGAAGCCAGAAGGGGGGCTGAGGGCACAGGCTGGCATCTGACCCAGGCCATGGCTACAGATCAGCTGAGGTGACCAGGGGGTTGCCATCAGCCAGGAAGGAAGGCTAAGAAAAAGGGTAGCAAAAAGGATGCAGAGTGAGAGGCAGAGAAGAAGGGAGGAACAAAAGAAAAAAGGTGGGTGCAATGTCCATCTGCAATTTTCTTGCTGGACCCCACTGTATTTCTTCACTCAACAGGCTTTACTGCTAGTTTAAAATAATCAAAGGATGAATAATTAGCCTTCCCCTTCTTTTGACTTGCTTTAATATTCTTGCTTACAAATCAATAAAAAAAATTCCCCACAGAGATGCTTTTAATAACTTCCTCTGAAGTTTTTGAATAACCTTCTTCCACTCAGTAAGATTTAGCTTCATATGCTGAAAACCAAATGAAGACTATTTTTTAAAGGGTATGTGTAGAAAACGAATATGGATAACAGTTGTTACTAGGCAAATCATGACTTTATTGTCACAAGCAAATGGAGTTGGATCAATTAGATAAACGCTCATGCGAAACAAACAGCCTCTATTGGTCAATGGCAGGAGTTATCTATATCGCTCTAATTTATTCACATACAAAAATCAAAAGATAAAGAAAATGCAAAAAAAGAGGAATATAATAAACGTCAGGACAGACAAATCTACTACACATAACCTAAATGGAGTTAAACAGGATTGGGGTCAAGAAGCAAAGACTTGTGTAGCTAAGCATGGGATAGCAGTCAGAGTTTTTGGATTAGCCCTTTGCAGTCCTAGATTTGAGGCCCACTTGCAATGAACTTCTGAGAATAGCTTTAATTTTCTCTAAATAACCTACCACATGAGAAAGCGGTGATGAAAAAAATGGAATGGGCATTGTCTATTCTATCCTGAGCTCTTTGAAGAATTAAAAACAAACAAAAAGAATGAACAAATGGAAGGAGGACAGAGCAAGCAAGCCTGCACAGCTCACCAAGGAGAATGTTTGGGTTTAGGTTGGAGATATCACATCTGAAGACCACTCTCTACTACAGTTCTCCTCCGCAGCCATCAGAAAATTCTGCTCTAACCTTGAATTCCTACTTGCGGGAAGAAAATGATAATGATATAACTTCTGCTGCTAAGGTAAGATAACGATTCTTAAAGGTGCTTTGAACATCCACAACACTCTAGAGATGAAAAGGAATTATTCATAATGTATCCCCCCTCAAAAAAAAATCTCTTCCCAACATAATTTAAAAGCAGTATTTATGGAATAAACCTTCCCAAAGTTCCTGACTTTCTGTCAAAACTCATCTGGCATCATTTCAGTGCTTCACAGCCTGTCAAAACACACACACATACAAAACAACCCTCCCTCCCAGCCTGAATTTCCCATCATGCTCTGCTCTCAGTCATCCCTCCACAGCCAAGTTAGCCCATGTATGACAAGACATGAGACTTGTTCCCCTCCAAATTCTACTTTATGTTTTCCCACAGGTGTTGGAACCATAGACTGTACTTTCTTTATCAGTGAGATCAGTCTGAATAGCCCAGCTAAGCCCAACCTTGTTAGAATGTGAATGCTAAACAGGGTTGGCTACTAGGAATGCCATCCTCCAGGTGGGACCAGGGGATCCCCTGGAATTATATCTTATCTCCAGACAACAGAGATGAGTTCCTCTGGAGAAATTGGAGGCTTTGGAGGGTGGGCTCTCTGGCATTGTTCCTCTCTGAGATCCCTGTCCTCCTCAGGCTCTACCTCCCAATCTCCAGGAGTTTCCCAACTTAGAGCTGGCAACCCTATCAGCTACAGTGGTACTGGGGTAGTATCTGGATGGGAGACAATCAAGAAAGTTGCTATGCAGAGGAAGACAACAGCAAACTACCTCTGTTCTTCTCTTGCCTGGAAACCCTGTGGAGAGGGTCACCCATGGACCACTTGTGACTCAAGGGCACCTTCTTCTTCCGTATCAGTTTGTGCAGTGGTGGGATCGAAAAATTTTAGTAACAGGTTCCCATGGTGGTGGGATTCAAACTGTGGCGTAGCGTCAATGGGGCTGGGCGGGGCATGACAGGGGCGTGGCC